>NC_080540.1:127316919-127916919 GCF_028640845.1 Ahaetulla prasina
TGTATTTATATGTAGGATTTAAATTTAATCTGAATAATCTGAATCTGGTTTCAGCTGTCTTCTTTTCTTTTCTTTTTTCCAGAATTGGCAGGATCATCTCTTATTCCCATATTCTGAAAGTACTCAGCAAGTTAAGACTCTCTTTTTTAATATTTCCAAATTTGACGTCGTCTGGCTCAATGATTGAGAAAATAATATTGGTTTAAAAGAAACAAAACAAAGACTCCGTATTAGATCTCAGCTGTGAATTAAGAAGGATAATCCAGGATATTTTAACAAATAGAATGTATTCTTACAAACACACTTTCTTATAAAGAATTGACATTATTAATGGATCTAAACAGAGAAATAATAGCTGCAGCTTTGAAGGAAATCCTTGTGAAATGAGGGTCAAAGGTATTTGACTCAAGACAAATTATTCAGAACACATAAGAACTACTGAGAATTGAAACATAATTGCAACAGCAATTTTCACAGTTGTTCATGGATTATATCAAACGCAGACACTTTGAGATATTTTTGGAAAAAAACATGATTATATTATGAATGTTAATATGAACTGAACTCAAATATTTTAACAGTGACTCTGCAGAGGTTAAAGACATTTTACATGGTAGTAGCTGTCAAAATTATACCTACTAGTTGAAAAATGGAATTTTATAAGATAAAATAAAATTGTTGTCCGCGATATCATCTATCGACCGGGGATTTCCCTTTTTTCCCCGCTGTCATTTACATCTTAATTGCATGAAATATACGTCTGCCGAACTTCTTCGATTGCGAGGTTCCCCTGCCTCGCAGGAATGGCCCTCTGGGTTATCGAGGGCCGGCCTTAACGAGGGGTCTTGGGACCCGGAGAGGTGGCATGCGAGGAAGAAGAATTTGTGGGGTTTTGTAGATAGGTTTTTTAATAAGGGTTTTTTAAAGGGGGGGAGGGTAGCGTCGGGTGGGGGGAAGAACCCGTCGGGGAGGGCAGATCTAGTCCCGGAAACTGTTCCCGGCGTTTATATATTAGGTCCGAGGGAGGGTGAAGTGCGTTCCAGAGGTGGAAGTTGGTTCCATCTGTACGGTAAGTGGGAGGGGCAGATATGGCGGAAGCAAGGGGCCATATCGCTTTCTGGGAGCTCGGGCTCGCTGTTTAAAAGCAATCACGTGCTCCGGCCCCCCAGTCTTTTCCCGTTCCCCGGTAGGCCAGGATCCTCAGAGCCCGGGCCTCCGGTTGATGTTATGTAATGCCGGTCCGTGGTTAATAAAGCCCCTGATTTGTGACCTTATTCAGGGGGAATCCACGGACTTTATGGGCATTACGGAGACCTGGTTGGGCGCAGAAGGGGGTGTGCCCCTAGTTGAACTGTGCCCTCCAGGTTTCCGAGCATTCCATCAACCGAGGGCCCAGGGTAGGGGTGGAGGGGTGGCAGTTGTTATGAAAGAGGGTCTGGAGCCGAGAGAGACCACTGTTCCTCAGATAGCCAGCTGTGAATCCCTTCTTGTGAAGTGGGGCCATAAAAATCAGATTGGTCTGTTGATCGCGTACCTAGCTCCTTGCTACGTGACTACAGCCCTGCCTGAGCTACTGGAGGTGCTAGCCGGGGTGGCGGTGGAGATCCCCAGACTTTTGGTCATGGGGGACTTCAACCTGCCATCGGCCGGCTTGTCGTCTTCAGTGGTTCAGGAGTTCCAGGCCTCCATGACGGCCTTGGACCTGGTTCAAATAACTGATGGCCCTACCCACACGGGGGGATCCGCGCTGGACCTGATTTATATCTCTGGACAGTGGTTTAATGATCTGGTAGTAAGAGATTTAGTGACGTTACCGGTGTCATGGTCAGATCATTTTCTCCTCCGCCTAGACTTTCAGACCGCTACTCACCACCGCAGGGAGGCGGAACCAATACGTTGGTTCCGTCCCAGGCGCCTGATGGGCCCTGGGAGGTTCCAGACGGAGCTTGGGCGTTTCCTGAGGATCTTGCCCACGGCACGACTGAAGAACTAGTTGAGGCCTGGGAACAGCCCGCGGCTGGGGCTTTGGACCGTGTCGTGCCTTTGCGGCCTCTGACCCGGCGCAGATCTCAATTAGCTCCTTGGTTCTCTGAGGAGCTGAGAGAGATGAAACGCCGGAGAAGACGCCTAGAGAGCGTTTGGAGGTCCAGCCGTTCCGAAGCTGATCGGACACTAGTTAGGTCTTTTTCAAAGACCTACCTAGTGGCACTGAGGGTGGGGAGGCGCTCCTACGCTTCCTCCCTCATTGCGTCGGCAGATAACCGCCCGGCCGCCCTGTTTCGGGTGACCCATTCCCTCCTTCACCAGGGGGAGTGGGATGACCCCTTACAGGGACGTGCTGAGGAGTTTAACGGTTATCTATACGATAAAATCGCTCAGCTCCGGGATAGCTTGGACCAAGATTGCGATGATCCGGATGAGATGACTGAGGCGCGTCTTGTTGATACCGTTTGGGATGAGTTTGATTCTGTGACTCCCGAGGACGTGGACAGGCTGCTGGGGAGGCTGCATGCCACTACATGTTTACTGGACCCGTGCCCCTCCTGGCTGGTGCTGGCCACTCAGGAGGTGACACGAGGCTGGCTCCAGGGGATTATAAATGCTTCTTTGATGGAGGGGATCTTCCCCGCCGCCTTGAAAGAGGCGGTGGTGAGACCCCTCCTCAAGAAGCCTTCCCTGGACCCAGCTATTTTGGGTAATTATCGTCCAGTCTCCAACCTTCGCTTTATCGCGAAGGTTGTAGAGAGTGTGGTGGCGTGGCAGTTTCCTCAGTACCTGGAGGAAGCTGTCTATCTAGACCCGTTCCAGTCCGGCTTCCGGCCCAGGCATAGCACGGAGACAGCTTTGGGCGGGTTGGTGGATGGCCTCTGGAGGGCCAGGGACAGGGTTGCTCCTCTGCCTTGTTCCTGTTAGATCTCTCATCGGCTTTTGATACCATCGACCATGGTATCTTGCTGCGCCGGTTGGAGGGGTTGGGAGTGGGAGGCACCGTTTATCGGTGGTTCTCCTCCTACCTCTCTGACTGGTCGCAGACGGTGTTGACAGGAGGGCAGAGATGGGCCGCGAGGCACCTCACTTGTGGGGTGCCGCGGGGTCGATTCTCTCGCCTCCTGTTCAACATCTATATGAAGCCGCTGGGTGAGGTCATCAGTGGCTTTGGGGTGAGTTATCATCTGTACGCTGATGATACTCAGCTGTACTTCTCCACCCCAGGCCACCCCAGCGAAGCTGTCAAAGTGCTGTCCCGTTGTTTGGAGGCCGTACGGGTCTGGATGGGGAGAAACAGACTCAGACTCAATCCATCCAAGACGGAGTGGCTGTGGATGCCGGCATCTCGGTACAGTCAGCTGGAACCGCAGCTGACTGTTGAGTGATCACTGGCCCCGACGGAAGGGGTGCGCAACTTGGGCGTTCTCCTGGATGGACGGCTGTCGTTTGAAGACCATGTGGCGGCCGTCTCCAGGAGAGCTTTTTACCAGGTCCGCCTGGTGCGCCAGTTGCGCCCCTTTCTGGACCGGGATGCCTTATGCACGGTCACTCATGCTCTCGTCACTTCTCGCCTGGATTATTGCAATGCTCTCTACATGGGGCTACCCCTGAGGTGCACCCGGAGACTTCAGCTAGTCCAGAATGCAGCTGCGCGGGTGATTGAGGGAGCACCACGTTGCTCCCGGGTAACACCACTCCTGCGCAGTCTGCACTGGCTACCTGTGGTCTTTTGGGTGCGCTTCAAGGTTCTGGTTACCACCTTTAAAGCGCTCCATGGCTTAGGGCCCGGGTACTTACGGGACCGCCTGCTGTTACCTTATGCATGGCAGCTCCCCTGGCACCTGGAGGAAACTGTCTATCTGGACCGGTTCCAGTCCGGCTTCCGACCCGGTTATAGCACGGAGACGGCTTTGGTCGCGTTGGTGGATGACCTCTGGAGGGCCAGGGACAGAGGTTGCTCCTCTGCCTTGGTCCTATTAGATCTCTCAGCGGCTTTCGATACCATCGACCATGGTATCCTGCTGCGCCGGTTGGAGGGATTGGGAGTGGGGGGCATCGTTTATCGGTGGTTCTCCTCCTATCTCTCTGACCGATGCATGAGCAGTGTTGACAGGGGGCAGAGGTCGTCCTCGAGCCGCCTCACTTGTGGGGTGCCTCAGGGGTCGATTCTCTCGCCTACCCTGTTCAACATCTATGTAAACCGCTGGGTGAGGTCATCAGTGGTTTCGGGTGAGTTATCATCTGTGCGCTGATGATACTCAGCTGTACTTTTCCACCCCGGACCACCCCAACGAAGCGGTCGAAGTGCTGTCCCGGTGCCTGGAAGCTGTACGGGTCTGGATGGGGAGAAACAGACTCAAGCTCAATCCCTCCAAGGCGGAGTGGCTGTGGATGGCGGGATCCCGGTACAGTCAGCTGCATCCGCAGCTGACTGTTGAAAGCAGTTAGTGGCCCCAAAGGAGGTGGTTCGCAACTTGGGCGTCCTCCTGGATGGGCGGCTGTCTTTTGATGAACACCTGGCGGCCGTCGCCAGGAGGGCCTTTTACCAGGTTCGCCTGGTTCGCCAGTTGCGTCCCTTCCTTGACCGGGATGCCTTATGCACGGTCACTCACGCTCTGGTTACGTCTAGGCTGGATTATTGCAATGCTCTCTACATGGGGCTGCCCTTGAGGTGCACCCGGAGGCTGCAGTTAGTCCAGAATGCGGCTGCGCGAGTAGTAACGGGAGCCGCTCGTGGCTCCCACGTGACATCGCTGCTCCGTAGCTTGCACTGGCTTCCTGTGGTCTTTCGGGTGCGCTTCAAGATTTTGGTAACTATCTTTAAAGCGCTCCATGGCTTAGGACCCGGGTACTTACGAGACCGCCTGCTGTTACCCTTTGCCTCCCACCGACCCGTACGCTCTCACAGAGAGGGTCTCCTCAGGGTGCCGTCCGCCAAACAGTGTCGGCTGGCGGCCCCCAGGAGTAGGGCCTTCTCTGTGGGGGCAGTGACGCTCTGGAACGAACTTCCCCCTGGCCTGCGTCAAGTGCCTGATCTTCGGACCTTTCGTCGTGAGCTCAAAACATATTTATTCATTAAAGCGGGACTGGCATAATTAGTGATGTATTTTAATTGGGTTTTTTAATATTTTTTAACTTCTTAATTTAAATTTTAATAATCAGCCTTTAAAATTTGCTCTTTTTAATTGTTGTTTTAAATTGTATACATTTTTGTTTTATTTTGGCTGTACACCGCCCTGAGTCCTTCGGGAGAAGGGCGGTATAAAAATTTAATAAATAATAATAATAATAATAATGCCTCCCATCGACCCGTACGCTCTCACAGAGAGGGTCTTCTCAGGGTGCCGTCCGCCAAGCAATGCCGGCTGGCGGCCCCCAGGGGAAGGGCCTTCTCTGTTGGAGCTCCTACTCTCTGGAACGACCTTCCCCCCGGTTTGCGCCAAATATCTGACCTTCGGACCTTTCGTCGGGAATTAAAAACTTATTTATTCATCCAAGCGGGACTGGACTGATTTTTTAGATTTTTTAAATTTCTAAATTTTAAAATTTTAAATTTTTTATATTTTCTGTAATTTTATATGGGGTATTTTAGGTTGGTCAATTCGACGGTTTTAATTCGGCCACTATTGAATAGGTATTTTAAATTGATTTTTAACTGTGTATATTTATTGTTTTTTATCTTGGCTGTACACCGCCCTGAGTCCCTCGGGAGAAGGGCGGTATAAAAGTTTAATAAATAATAATAATAATAATAAAATAAATAGAATGTGAAATAGCAGGCCATAGGGGTAAACTAAAGTGACCAAAAAGTATATTAATAATAGCGGTAGGAGAATAATTAAAAATAGAATAGTTGTCATCCTTATTATTCACAGGTTTCTATTCCAACTTAATTGTGGTTAAAAAAAAAAATTTTCACAATGCATGGCACTGACCTGGCCATTTAACTGACCTGGTATGCTGTGGTTGTGCTGGTATGATAGAAAAGGAGAAAAGAAATTCAATTCTAGTCTTGAAGGGCAGCTACGTTATAAGAGTAATGAGTTGCTGTGGTGGGAAGATGTAGACAGTAACCCCATAGGTCCAGCCTGGTATGTAGATGTTGGCGATAGAGCCCTGGGACAGCGGGAGTGGAGTGGATGGGGAACAGTTACCCCTTCAGTGGTTGAAGGACATGCTTCTGATTCAGGAGTGGGTTCTACTTACCTTTACTACCGGTTCGCAGCGGGAGCACACAAATGCTTCTGCGCATGCACAGATTGTCCATGATGGAATCTGGGCGGGTGGGCAGAGCCTCCTGCTGTTGTTACTACCAGTTCGCAAAAACTGGACCGAACCAGGAGCAAGTCACCACTGTTCTGATTTGACCCACAATTGGAAAGAGAGAGAAAGGGAGGGAGGGATGGGGGGGGGGAAGAGAGAGAGAGACAGAGAGAAAATAAGACTGTGTGAAACAGACCAAGTGAAGAGAAACCTGAAGAGTAAAGTTACAGCAATGTGCAGAGCAGTTGCTAATATCCAGTGGGACACAGAGAAGAAAAGTTCTTGGGTGGTGAGAAGTACACTTCCAGAGAGGCAGCATCTTCACGTAAGGCCCAAAATGGGAAGGAGGGACTAGAAAAATACCTGCTGCTGGCAAAACACTGATCATTGGGCAGAAGACCCAGAAGACCCAGAGGGATGTACTTACTCCCAAGGGAGGAGAAGGTGATCAGCTGAGCAGATCTAGGAGACGAGAAGCAGTTAGCAGGAGAGCTAGAGGAAAGCCCACCACAGGTTAAAAGGACTGCTTATCTTAACCCTGCTGTAAATAGCTTCACTGTGTATAGTAAAAAATATAAATGCCTCCAGAGTCTTGGTTTCTCTGTGTCAGTTGCCATCCTTGCAAACCAAGATACATCTCCTGTTTAAAAGAACCTGGTCATACTGTAACCATATCAGAAAAGCCACCTGTCATTTCCACATGTGTAAAATCTACAAAAACCTCCTCAAAAGACGATACGCGAAAACCTTTTTAATAGAACTAGAGAGAAAATGAGGGACACCTGTATTTTGCAAGTCTATTTATCATGGTGACAGCTGCTTATGCTATTTTATGATAATGCCTTCTAAATCCAATAACTCTTAAGTCAGTGGATATTCATTTACTGGGGGAAAAAGAGTATTTGAGATGGGTTGGACATAAATTCATTACATCTTTGTGATACCTTTAATATTCTTCTCTTTCCTATGTAATCTTTGTTTCTTTCAATGCCTGGCCACTGTATCTCTTTGCATGGCAACACAATAATTTTGTTGCAAATTGCCCAAATGCTTTGGTTCTTCCTAAGGGTGGTCATTTTTCCTAAAACATTTCAAACCAGAGGGATCTTTACAATCAGGCATAGAGAAATGGTAGAAAGAAAAGTTTTTTTTTAAAAAAGCCCTTAGTTTCAACATCATGATCCATTTTCTTTGTCTAGATCACACTCCCAGATTTTGAGATTTTGCAAGAAAATTAAGAAGACTGTGTCCTCAATTAATCCTGGATCAATTGAGATCTAAAAATGAAAGAATCTACTTGTCAAAATTTCTATCTGTTTAATCCATTTCTTCTTCCAATAAATATGATCACAGAAGTCTTCGTGAGAATCATGATTTCTGTTAAGAAGTTTTCCCACAGAGGAAACTTTAAGAACTTTCCCAAGGACAAGAAGCAATGGATGGAAACTAATCAAGGAGAGTAGCAACCTAGAATTAAAGAGAAATTTCCTGACAGCTAGAACAATTAGTCAGTGGAACAATTTGCCTCTAGAAATTGTGAATGCTCTGACTTTGGAGGTTTTCAAGAAGAGATTGGACAGCCATTTGTCAGAAATAATATAGGGTTTCCTGCCTGAGCAGGAGGGTGGACTAGAAGACCTCCAAGGTCCCTTCCAACACTATTATTCTGTTATCCAGATCCAAATATTGACTCATTACTAAGGATCATTGGTTTATGGGCTTTACATACTATGCTGTTTTGAAAGCATCAACCCGTCACATCTAAAGTAGGATTCGGGATCTGTGAACATTAAATCGGGGCACTTTCTAAAAGCAGCTAATCAGAACATGCAGAAATGCATATTAACTGCAGCCTAATTTCATTTCCATTGCAAATGAAGCTATATTTATTAAATAATAATAAACTGGCTAATCATTTTTATAAGGTTTTAAATAATTCAGCTGATCTTTTTATTCTAAGCCATCTATCAATGTATTACTATTAGCCACATGTAAATACTGCTTATCATATGACTGTTAATCCCTCTGAACCACTATTAAAGCAGATGTCTTTTGCTAAATCTTAGCTGTTCAGAACATTATTGTTACCAGAATTATTAACAACACAGATCATTATTTTTCCTGTTAAAGCCAAGTGTTGTTCTTTATTACTATCTGAAAGCTGTTCTTTGACAGATGTTCACCAATTGTTTTCTGGGTTATTTAGGGGTTAAAAGATGTGTCAAGGACTGGAAGTATTTTCTGCTTTTACATTTGCACTTATTATGCCTTCTATTGGATCCAGCTACGGTTTCCAAATTTAGAGATTTTCTAATGCTGATACTCCTTTATTAATCTCTTCTGGCCATCCAGAAATCTGTAAACTAAATTGATTCAGAACGGGAACTTTGGAATGAATTCAAAAATTAAAATCGTTAATGTTCAAGGTTCAATTGAATTTGGAATAAATCATTCTAGAACAGAAAAACAATAAGTTTTCCCTCCCCCCTTCTTTCTTACTTCCCTACCAAAATACAGTTATTAATGGTTAGGTCAATGGTTGACCTTTGTTATTAACTGACCATGAAAACAGCCTTTGGAATGATGGACAAAATGAAACCACTGTATAGATAGCCTCTCCTTATACACACTCTCAGACTGCTATTAATTGGCCGGAAGTTGGTGCAGTGGTTAAGGTATCAGGCTAGAAATTGAGAGACTGTGAGTTCTAGTCCTGCCTTAGGCACAAAGCCAGCTGGATGACCTTGAGGCTAGTCACTTTCTCTCAGCCCCAGGAAACAGGCAATGGCAAACCACTTTTGAAATCTTGATAAGAAAACGGGAAAAATGTGTCCATGCAGTTGCCAGAATTTAACACTGACTTGAAGGTATTTTTTTAAAAAAAGAATTCTTGGGAGTACTCTTGTGCCCATAGGATGTACCTACGGTCACTTCCAGGCCCCCAAGGAGAGAGTACTCCAACATCACGAGTTGAAATCAAATATCAAATCTCTACTCTGGCTCAGTTAGGCCCTTCTCCTCAATTGAACTTCTGTATGACATGAATACATAACAACAGCTATAGGAAAAAGATAGCCCATTCCGGGGGTGAAATCCAGCAGGTTCTGACAAGTTCTGGAGAACCAGTAGTGGAAATTTTGAGCAGTTCAGAGAACCAGCAAATATCACCTCTGACTGGCCCCCAAGTGGGTGGGAATGGAGATTTTGCAGTATCCTTCCCCCGCCACGCCCACCAAGCCACACCACGCCCAAGCCACACCCACAGAACCGGTAGTAAAAAAAATTGATTTCACCAGGGGCCCATTCCCTATGAAAATTACATTATGTGAACAAAACAAAATGCTTTATTGACAGAACCACCCCCCCACACACACACCCTGGAAAGTGCCTTATTATATGGAATGATTATAAGTTCTAGGAAAGGATATTCACGCTGGCATGCAATCCCTGAAATAATCAGGGTGGTTGTGGAGGAAGAGGTTTATAAAAGTGCCAGCTACATACACTCAGTGGTGAAATTCAATTTTTTTTACTACCGGTTCTGTGGGTGTGGCTTGGTGGGCGTGGCAGGGGAAGGATCCTGCAAAATCCCCATTCCCACCCCATTCCAGGGGAAAGATATTGCAAAATCCCCATTCCCACCCCACTCTGGGGCCAGCCAGAAATGGTATTTGCCAGTTTTCCAAACTACTCAAAATTTCCACTACTGGTTCTCCAGAACCTGTCAGAACCTGCTGAATTTCACCCTTGGATATGCTGCAGGAGATGCTGGCAACATCTCCTGTAGGGGAAGAGGGATTGGAAACATGAAGCCAATCGTCTTTTCCAGCCCTCTTTCCTCAGCTTATAAACAGATGGTGGGAGATCTGTCTTCAATTATTATTCAATTGGCCACTTCGAATGAAAACGATTGGAGCAGTATATAAACTTTCATAATGAACAAATAGATAAATATTGCTCCACATTATCCACAGGTACCGTCCCTTTTTCTCCAATAGCTTCTATTAGTCTTTCTGTCAAATCTCACTAAGGCCATATGGATTTATTGAACCCTGGGAAATCTTCACTCTTTCTTTTCTCCAATCCAGCACAAATACCCTTGCAAAGAATGTAGATATTATGCACAATCACAAGCTGAGCCATGTGCTGGATCCAGAGTGGACTTTTAGGGAAAGCAGCAAAGTAACCAGTCAGAGAGCGCTTCCAAGCAAGCAGCCTTTTCATCCCTAAATAACACAAAATATATGTCTGACCTAGAATGTTTTGACTATTTTCTAATCTGATCAGACATTGGGTTACTATACGTAATCCAGGGGTGATTACCTGTTTTTGAATCTGTAAGGCTCAGAAAGAACTGACAGCCAATCAGCACTTGCCCTTTGTGGTCAACAACTGAACATCAAGAACTGACAGCCAATCATCGCCAAGCAATAACTGAGATCCTGGTCCCACTTTCTCAGGTCAGAACCTAAATACACATTCCTTTTTCTTGTTGCAACAATAAAAGATCTCTCTCTCTTTCTCTCCTCTCTCCTCTCTCCCTCCCTCCCTCCCTCCCTCCTTCCCTCCTCCCCCTCCCCCTCTCTCTGTCTCTGTCTGTCTCTCTCCCTCCTCCCTCTCTGTCTCTCTTTGTCTGTCTGTCTGTCTGTCTGTCTGTCTGTCTGTCTGTCTCTCTCTCTCTCTCTCACACACACACACACACACACACACACACACACACACACTCATCATGGTTAAACATCTTTTCCCTTCAAAATACTTAATGCTCACATGCTGGCACTGCTGCATTTCAATCCCTATAATTAATTATACCAGCACAGTGCTATGACAGCTTCTCAGGAGATAGAAAATACAACTAGGGAAAAATCTCTTCTACAGACAAGCCCTTCAAACAGTGGACAGTTTTAGTGGCATTTGCTGACATGAAATGGCATTTTCCTGTTCAGTGCCACCACACCAGGATGCACTAAAATTGTTTTTGTTTACAACCCCGATTATGATGTTATATGATTAAGGAGGAACTGTCCTTTTGTGTGGAAAAGCTCTTAATTGCTTTCCCCCTTCTGGTGAGAGCATCCCATGAGTGAAGCTATGTTGAGGGGAACTCTGAATCCAAGTCTTTGCCTGTATAAGCTTCTGAATAATTAAATCAAAGGAAATTAATATTTTCCACTTTAAATCTAAATGAGAGTATGTGTAATCACACTTTTTACGCATTAAAAATTAGAGTGTATCTTGAGGTTGTACTTTAGGTAAGTGCTGTAATAAGTGCTGGACAAAGAGTTGAGGGACCCAAGAGAGCAAGCCAAGCTTTTGAATAGAGACCATTAATTAATGAATAGTGTGAAGAGCAACAAACCTATAAGTGGTATTACATGCCTCAAAGTTGCCAGAGGAGAACATTTTCACTGGAATTATGGCTAATGAAAAAATGTGTACCATATACTCCCATTATTCTAAGAAGTTAATTAAGACAATCTTAGCATAGAGAATTGGGGCTGATAATCTGTTATTAGCTGACCTTGCAGTCCCAACTATATTTGATCATCTTGGACTAGAAATGTAGCATTGCTGAGCTGGACTTTGTCCTAGAAGCAGAGCTTCCTAGAGGTTCTGGTTTTAAGATCCTAACCAGCAAGCTGAACAACAACAACAACAACAACAACAACATAACCCCTTAGGTTCAATGGAAACCTTCTACTTGGAATCTTTTCCTTCCTTCCTTCCTTCCTTCCTTCCTTCCTTCCTTCCTTCCTTCCTTCCTGCCTGCCTGCCTGCCTGCCTGCCTGCCTGCTTGCCTTCGTATCCTGACTCTTAGGAGGAAGAAGCATATATCAATACAAAACAGAATGCAACCTTTAAATTTTTAGATAAAAATTAATTAGGACAGCATAGCAATTAGTAATAATAAATGAAATAAATGCAGCGATGCAGCAGTTAATATGTTGGAATAAAACTGGCATGGCTGATATTTGGTTCCATCCACAGGCTTGAAAGCCCAGTGAGTCACTTTCATTTTAACCTACGTCAAATGGCTGTTGTGAAAAAAATTGGCGATTGTGTTTAGTTTCTTCTTTAGGAAGTGAGGTAAGATAAATCAATAATAGTAATAACGACAAAATTTCCATCCATGTATTGCAAAAAAACATGCTGTTTCGATCCACACATATACTGTGCTGGTAGATTGGCGACCTAGGTTCTTGAAGATAACTTGATCCGTTTGAAGGTCAATACCAGCTAAGTAACTGGCAGTTCCTTCACATCGTTGTGAACAAATAAGAGTAATAGTCTCTCCATGGATATCCTTCGTCACAGGGAAGGAGCTTGCAATTCTCTGATGATGCTGGCAGTAGTGTATTCTAACAGAAGGGTCAGGCTCAGCGTATCCACCAACCCATTTAATATGGTGAGAAAACAGAAAAATAATCCTACATAGGATCAATAGTTGCCTGGGTCAGATGTTAAGAGTTAATGGATGTCTGTTGACAAGTAGGAAAGAGAACTCAGGAGCTGTGTTTGGGCAACCAGGGCCTAGCCCTGTAGGATTACTGGAAGAACAACAATCACATAAAAGACAACAAGTATACTTTGAAAATCACACTATTATAGCCTGCTAGCATGACTCCGAACCCACAAAGTGGGGCTATTTAAAATGAAGGTTTGAACATTGGAAAAGAATTTATCCAGACTCAAATATCACTGAACAACAATTGGCAGATCAAAGGAGATTCATTGCTAGAAATAAAATATTCAGGGAAGCAGAACTGAAGAGATTCAGAAAAGCTGTGAAAACGGAAGCCCCCAAAACAATAGCAGAATAGAATAGAAGAAACTCAGATCACAGTGATTGGAAGTGTAAAGGAAACAGTTAATGTGAACTATAGAAACGATAACTTAGAAGGAATACAGCAGGTCCTCAACTTACAACCATTTGTCTAGTGATGGCTCCTTCAGAAGAGGGTACACCACTGCCCCGTCTCCCTCAAGGAATTTTTAACTAATGTCCAGAGCCAATCACATGTTTCCTCTTGAGCAGCCTTAACCAGCCAGGAGGAACTTGGATCTAACACAGCTGAACTGTGCAGTTCTAGCAGTTGCAAGAACTCTGGCCACCTCCATAGGTGCAATACAATCAAACCCTCAAGTTGACAGAGACGGACTGGCCCAAGGTCACCTACTGGAATTGTGTTCAAGGTGGGACTAGAAGTCATTGTCTTCAAGTTTCTAGCCTGGTGTTTTAACTTCTATACCAGGTCTCTTGGTTCTCTCTAGCCTAGAGGTCCCCCAACACACACACACCCGGTCTGTGGACCGACACTGGTCCTCAGCATGACAGAAACCAAGCCATGCATACAAGTGAAGCCCTATCTGCAGGATGCAGGCAGCACATGACACCATGCCCCATCTGGTCCACGGGGGGAAAAATCCCTCCACAGCATTGGTCCCTGGTGCCAAAAAGATTGCTGTAGCTCATTCCTATTGATTTTACCTAAGAATCTCCTTTTTCCTCTTCTGCTTCAACTCGCTTGACTAGAGAAACAACTATCCTAGGACAGTCACATACTTCCCCAAAAGGAACTCTGATAAAAATCAGATCGGGGCCTTGGTCTCGGCTGAGTTCTGTAATAGCGATAGCACTGCTGCTGCTGCAACAGAAATGAGGCCTCTCTTATCTTAGCTTAAACAATGCAGCAATCTCTCTTATCACCACCCAATCCTGTTTCCCGAGTAGAGATATTGCTGGATCAAGATATTGTAGCCAGATCAGAGGGAATAAACTGGAGAGAGGATGAGACACGAGAGTCTCCAGTAGTAGTTCTATTTTACAGCTGCTGCTTTACTGATATAAATCTGTTCTTATTTTTAAAACCAAAACCAAGGGCTTTTCTGATAAAGAACAAGAACTTCTATTTTTAAAATCTTTTTGTTGCTTTGAAACCAATCAGAAATCACATAAAAGACAACAAGTATACTTTGAAAATCACACTATTATAGCCTGCTAGCATGACTCTGAACCCACAAAGTGGGGCTATTTAAAATGAAGGTTTGAACATTGGAAAAGAATTTATCCAGACTCAAATATCACTGAACAACAATTGGCAGATCAAAGGAGATTCATTGCTAGAAATAAAATATTCAGGGAAGCAGAACTGAAGAGATTCAGAAAAGCTGTGAAAACGGAAGCCCCCAAAACAATAGCAGAATAGAATAGAAGAAACTCAGATCACAGTGATTGGAAGTGTAAAGGAAACAGTTAATGTGAACTATAGAAACGATAACTTAGAAGGAATACAGCAGGTCCTCAACTTACAACCATTTGTCTAGTGATGGCTCCTTCAGAAGAGGGTACACCACTGCCCCGTCTCCCTCAAGGAATTTTTAACTAATGTCCAGAGCCAATCACATGTTTCCTCTTGAGCAGCCTTAACCAGCCAGGAGGAACTTGGATCTAACACAGCTGAACTGTGCAGTTCTAGCAGTTGCAAGAACTCTGGCCACCTCCATAGGTGCAATACAATCAAACCCTCAAGTTGACAGAGACGGACTGGCCCAAGGTCACCTACTGGAATTGTGTTCAAGGTGGGACTAGAAGTCATTGTCTTCAAGTTTCTAGCCTGGTGTTTTAACTTCTATACCAGGTCTCTTGGTTCTCTCTAGCCTAGAGGTCCCCCAACACACACACACCCGGTCTGTGGACCGACACTGGTCCTCAGCATGACAGAAACCAAGCCATGCACACAAGTGAAGCCCTCTCTGCAGGATGCAGGCAGCACATGACACCACGCCCCATCTGGTCCACGAGGGGGGGGGATCCCTCCACAGCATTGGTCCCTGGTGCCAAAAAGATTGCTGTAGCTCATTCCTATTGATTTTACCTAAGAATCTCCTTTTTCCTCTTCTGCTTCAACTCGCTTGACTAGAGAAACAACTATCCTAGGACAGTCACATATTCTTCCCCAAAAGGAACTCTGATAAAAATTAGATCGGGGCCTTTGTCTCGGCTGAGTTCTGTAATAGCGATAGCGCTGCTGCTGCAACAGAAATGAGGCCTCTCTTATCTTAGCTTAAACAATGCAGCAATCTCTCTTATCACCACCCAATCCTGTTTCCCGAGTAGAGATATTGCTGGATCAAGATATTGTAGCCAGATCAGAGGGAATAAACTGGAGAGAGGATGAGACACGAGAGTCTCCAGTAGTAGTTCTATTTTACAGCTGCTGCTTTACTGATATAAATCGGTTCTTATTTTTAAAACCAAAACCAAGGGCTTTTCTGATAAAGAACAAGAACTTCTATTTTTAAAATCTTTTTGTTGCTTTGAAACCAATCAGAAATCCACGCAAAAAAACCAGTGAACTTACATTCCACTCCTCGTAGAGGGCTAGCGATTTATAAAGCCATCCAGTAAGGCAAGAAATATATTGTTCGCAATTTTACCGTTCTCCCCTCTGTAGCTAGGCATGTTTGGCTTAATCTTTGAGATAAGCATTTGCTGCTGGCAGGATTAATTTCAGATAGAACTGCTCCCACAGTGAGAAACACGGCTGTAGCTGCAGTTGATAATATCTTTTTCTATTGGATCCATCGCTGTAGGGCTTCAGAGACAAATGCATGGAAAGGTAGGTGGGAAGAGTACAACTGAATACATAAACAGATAAACAAAAAGGTAATTTTTTTCAGACAAGCTCATCTCCTTGCTACTTCATGCACAGGTTAATATACTGTAGATTTCTGGACAATATCAAAGTAACTTGACTTTGCCTTCTTCTGAGTTGCTTTTCTGACAGCTGTGATATCCCCTGAAGACCTCTCATCTTGGTATTAACCAGGCTTAACCTTGCTAAGCTGCTAAACCTAGACTCAGCCAGCTAGATCCTGCCACTAGCTGAGAAACAAATGAAATGTTATGGGAAGCATATCAGTGCCTGGCGGGATATAAGCAATCTTTTTATAGCAAGAGTTCTCAAACCTTACCATGACCCTCTTTAATGATAAATGAATTTCTGAAACTTCTCTCATGAATAAAATTAATAATTTCATTGGGGTTGAGATAAAGCAAGAAATAAATGTGCCAATTACTTAAAATATATGTCACTTTCACCACACTTTCCTGATGTAGATTTACATACTAGGAGGTAGGTCTTTTACTAACCAGTGAAAGCTTTTCTATTTTGAAAGATTAGGAATTAAAAATGACTGACAAAAGGACTGAATATGAGTAACGCATAAAGACACTTCAGAGAATATGGATGTACATCTACATATCACACTGGAAATTGCCAGCCAGTGGAAAATGTAGTTTGCCTTTTCGAGTCTGATTGCCTTTAAAAAAAATTTATGATCTCTTTTTAAGCTGTTTATGGCTGACCCTGCGTGTGTGTGTGTGTGTGTGTGTGTGTGTGTGTGAGAGAGAGAGAGAGAGAGAGAGAGAGAGACAGAGACAGAGACAGAGACACACACAGAGAGAATTGTGCTTCTCTCAATCCATTATTGGAATGAAGTGCCCCCTTCAAAGTTTTGGGGCTGCAGAATAGCTTAGGTACTGTTATTATTTATAATTTATTGTAATGAGCAAAGTTTGGTCACTGGCTACAATGATAACATTAGTACTATTATTAATGGTAATGAATGGGATATTGTGGGGCACTCACAGATCCAGAAAGTTACCCGCCATCTCAAACAAAGAATATCAAGTCTATTGATCAGATCGTGAAAACCGAAGAGGTGGTGGAGTGGCTATCTTTTACAAAAAGTCACTGAATCTAAAAAATATCCAAGTAGCACATAAACTCTCTCTTCCTGAAACTATAGTATGCGACCTATCCCTTGACACTACTCTTTGATTCTTACTATGCTACAGAGCCCATGACTATGACATTACCCATGCAAATATGCTACCTCTTGCCCATATCCTCTCATCTTCCTGGGTGACCTAAATCTACTTCTCATTAACTGGACAACTAATGAATGTT
This sequence comes from Ahaetulla prasina, assembly GCF_028640845.1. NCBI lineage: Eukaryota > Metazoa > Chordata > Lepidosauria > Squamata > Colubridae > Ahaetulla > Ahaetulla prasina. The sequence goes on from NC_080540.1 coordinate 127,334,145, forward strand.
CAACTGACCCAATCCATACTACACTATACAACGCTGTTACAAACCTAGGTCTTGAACAACTTGTAACTAACAATACAAGACTCAACAACTGCCTTGACCTCATCTTCTGCAACAATTCAAACTCAGTTTACGGACTACAAATTAAAGAACCTTTTTCCAACAGTGACCACTGCATGATTGATTTTCGTCTTAATATACGTCCATACTTAAATCGTCATAACAACAGTACTCCCAACTACAACTTCAAAAAAGCCAATTACGACCTTATAAACAACGATCTTTCATTTCTGGACTGGCAAAATCTGTTTGCAACCTGCATAACTGCTGATGACCACTATAGAGTCTTCCTTCTTGAAATCAATAGAGTCATTAAACTATATGTACCACAAATGACTACCATGACCAAGAAAAACAAACTACCCATATCAATAAAAAAACTTCAATCAAAAAAAAAATCCCTCTGGAAAAGAAACAAAAAAGGCTATGTTACAAATTTCAGAAACCGCTACAGAAACATATGCAACCAAATAAAAACTGAATGCACAAATTACCACACCAAGCAAGAAGAGAACCTTCTACGCACAAATTCCGATCGTGCCTTTTATAATTTTGTCAACAATAAACTTAAAGACTCAAGATCCATCCCACCACTAAAAGATTCTAACAACAAAGAATGCAATGACGAAACAGTCAAAGCAAACCTCTTCAACATTTTCTTTGGCTCAGTTTTTGTTAACTCTTTTGTTAACTAACACATATCCAACATTCCAACATTCCACAAACGAACCAGCAATGACTATGATGATTTAACTCATATAGATTTCACAGAAGACAACATTGGAAAAGCTCTTCACAACTTAAAACCATCGCTTTCTATTGGACCCGATGGACTATGTGCATATTTCTTAAAAAAACTTTCCATTAATATAGCTGAACCCCTAAGTATTATCTTTGATAAAGCTTTCACTACCAGTTCTCTTCCCAAACTTTGGTCACTAGCCACAGTCATCCCCATCTTCAAAAAAGGAGACCCCAGCTTAGTCGAAAACTACAGACCGATCTCCCTTTGCTGCGTCACCTGCAAAGTCATGGAATCTATCATCAACCAATCCATTACCTCACACTTAGAAACTAACAACCTACTCTCCAACAAACAATTTGGTTTCAGGAAAAATTATCATGTAACTTACAACTTCTCCACTGCAAAAACATATGGACTTCAAATCTAGATCAAGGCAAATCAATAGATGCAATCTACATAGACTTCTGCAAAGCTTTTGACTCAGTAGTACACGATAAACTTCTCCTAAAACTAACATCCTATGGCATCTCAGGACCCCTCCACAAATGGATATCTGCTTTTCTGTCTAACAGACAACAAGTGGTCAAAATTGGCAATGCTTTATCAAATCCTGTTCCTGTCAAGAGTGGCGTTCCTCAAGGCAGCGTCCTTGGACCAACACTCTTTATACTATACATTAATGATCTTTGTGACCACATCTCAAGTAATTGTGTTCTCTTTGCTGATGATGTCAAACTATTTAACACCACAGACAATACTTCTATCATTCAAAACGACCTTGATCATCTATCCGCTTGGTCTAAAATTGGCAGCTCCAAATTTCAACCAGTCTTACCTATAGGAAAAAAGAACCCAAAAACTAAGTACATACTAGATGGACATTACCTTATAGATGACCCCCATCCCGTTAAAGACCTTGGAGTTTTCATGTCAAATGATCTAAGTACCAAAGCCCACTGCAACTACATAGCAAAAAAAGCTCTAAGAGTTGTAAACCTAATTTTGCGTAGCTTCTTTTCCAAAAACACCACACTACTAACCAGAGCATATAAAACATTTGCTAGACCAATTCTAGAATACAGCTCACCTGTTTGGAACCCTCACCACATCTCTGACATCAATACAATTGAACGTGTCCAGAAATATTTTACAAGAAGAGTTCTCCATTCCTCTGAAAACAACAAAATACCTTATCCCACCAGACTTGAAATCCTAGGCTTAGAAAACTTGGAACTCCGTCGCCTTCGACAAGGCCTAAGTTTAACTCACAGAATCATCTATTGTAATGTCCTTCCTGTCAAAGACTACTTCAGCTTTAATTGCAATAATACAAGGGCAACCAATAGATTTAAACTTAATGTTAACCGCTTTAATCTAGATTGCAGAAAATATGACTTCTGTAACAGAATCATCAGTGCTTGGAATACTTTACCTGACTCTGTGGTCTCTTCCCATAATCGTAAAAGCTTTAACCAAAAACTTTCAACTATGGACCTCACCCCATTCCTAAGAGGACCATAAGGGGTGTGCATAAGCGCACAAACGTGCCTACCGTTCCTGTCCTATTGTTTTTCTTTTCTTCTTCCTATATTTATTTATTTATTTATTATTCATACTTTTATACCGCCCTATCTCCCTAGGGACTCAGGGCGGTTTACAGCCATATAAAAAAACATATATATATACAGGGTAAAACATTAATTTAAAAAACTTATTACATAGGCCGAAATTTAAAATAGAGATATAAATAATAAAACCCATTTAAAACAAAATTTAAACATTTAAAAATTTAAAATTCTAGTCCAGTCATGCGCAGATAAATAGATGTGTCTTAAGCTCACGGCGGAAGGTTTGAAGGTCAGGAAGTTGGCGAAGACCTGGGGGAAGCTCGTTCCAGAGAGTGGGGGCCCCCACAGAAAAGGCCCTTCCCCTGGGTGTCGCCAGTCGGCACTGCTTGGCCGACGGCACCCTGAGGAGTCCCTCTCTGTGAGAGCGCACGGGTCGGTGAGAGGCATTCGGTGGCAGCAGACGGTCCCGTAAGTAGCCCGGCCCTATGCCATGGAGCGCTTTGAAGATCATTACCAAAACCTTGAAGTGCACCCGGAAGGCCACAGGCAGCCAGTGCAGTCTGCGCAGGAGAGGTGTTACGTGGGAGCCACAAGGGGCTCCCTCTATCACCCGTGCAGCCGCATTCTGAACTACCTGGAGTCTCCGGGTGCTCCTCAAGGGGAGCCCCATGTAGAGAGCATTGCAGTAATCCAGATGAGATGTCACGAGAGCATGAGTGACCATGTATAGGGCATCCTGGTCTAGAAAGGGGCGCAATTGGCGAACCAGGCGAACCTGGTGAAAAGCTCTCCTGGAGACGGCCGTCAAATGGTCTTCGAAAGACAGCTGTCCATCCAGGAGGACGCCCAAGTTGCGCACCTTCTCCATTGGGGCCAATGACTCGCCCCCAACAGTCAGCCGCGGCTGCTTATATGCTTATACCTCCTAACATTTACTCATATATATGTTTATATACTATATAATCTTTTTGTATGATGTTGTGACAAAATAAATAAATAAATAAATAAATCTCATAGCCTGTGCCTTCCAGGTCTGCTTCTTCTAAATTATTTGGCATATAACCAGTGGTGGGATTCAAATAATTTAACAACCGGTTTTCTGCCCTAATGATTTCTTCCAACAACCAGTTTGCCAAACTGCTCAGAAAGTTAACAACCAGTTCTCCTGAAGTGGTGCGAACTGGTTGAATCCCACCACTGCATATAACCCATATAGAGAACCCATTGTCTATCAATGACTGATAGACAAAGAAAATAACTGGAAATGATATTTATGAATTGTAAGTATTTAATGGTTATAGCGACTATTAGGTATCTAGGTATTGTAAGGATGAATAATTGTTTTGCTAATGATTTTTTAAATAGATTGGCTAGATAGGGTGTATGAGAGACAGTTTGGTGTAATGCTTAAGACAGCAGTCGAGAAATTGGATCTGGTGAATTCTAGTCCTGCCTTAAACCCAAAGATAGACAATTGACTTTGGACCAGTCACTCTCTCTCAGACCTAGGAAGGGGGCAATGGCAAACCCTTTCTGAAAAACATTGCCACGAGAACTGCAGGGACTCATCTATGCAGTTGTCAAGAGTCAACACTGCTTTGAAGGCATAATAAAAAACGGTGTCCTGATAGGGTTATAAGAAATAATATTCTACAGTTTATAGGCAAAGCCTGCACTGTTTTCAGAGAAATATAATTGTCCTACTTTCAAAAATCCAATAGGGAATAGGGAAAAAATGGTTCAATTTCTAATCAAGGTATTGAGCTGCTTCCATCTGTGCTGTTAATTATAGCCCAGTACAACAAATCATGGTTGAGAATTACAAACCTGAGTTCAATTCTTAGAAACCCCCACTGACTTAATTCTGAAAATCTATAATCAGAAGCAATTGCAGATGCAAAACCCAAAGAGATGTACAAATTCAACTTTCAAAATCTTTGTGGAATATACAAATTATCATAATTTCATCATGGATTTTAATTGCAAAATAAATGAGCAAAAAAGCAAGTCAAAAACCAATGGTGTACACAAACTTTTTTTACTTATATTGTCAACATATAATGTATCAGAATATTTCAGAGGAACAGAAGAAACATACTCATAAAACCATCAAGAAATAGGGTGAAGCAGGTTTGTCAACATACTGCCATGCTAAAACTGAGTTAACCTTGACCAGCGTTTTGTTCATTATATTCCGGGATGGAATCCATGACTTCAAGAAGCAAAGTGATCCAAAGTGATCTACTTTTCAAGAAGCAAAGAATAGAATAGAATAAAATAGAATAGAATAGAATAGAATAGAATAGAATTTTTTATTGGCCAAGTGTGATTGGACACACAAGAAATTTGTCTTGGTGCATATGCTCACAATGTACATAAAAGAAAAGATACGTTCATCAAGGTATAACATTTACAACACAATTGATGGTCAGTATATCAATATAAATCATAAGGATTGCCAGCAACAAAGTTACAGTCATACAGTCATAAGTGGAAAGAGATTGATGATGGGAACTATGAGAAGATTAATAGTAGTGCAGATTCAGTAAATAGTTTGACAGTGTTGATGGAATTATTTGTTTAGCAGAGTGATGGCCTTTGGGAAAAAACTGTTCTTGTGTCTAGTTGTTCTGGTGTGCAGTGCTCTGTAGCGTCGTTTTGAGGGTAGGAGTTGAAACAGTTTATGTCCTGGATGTGAGGGATCTGTAAATATTTTCACGGCCCTCTTCTTGATTCATGCAGTATACAGGTCCTCAATGGAAGGCAGGTTGGTAGCAATTATTTTTTCTGCAGTTCTAATTATCCTCTGAAGTCTGTGTTTTTCTTGTTGGGTTGCAGAACCGAACCAGACAGTTATAGAGGTGCAAATGACAGACTCAATAATTCCTCTGTAGAACTGAATCAGCAGCTCCTTGGGCAGTTTGAGCTTACTGAGTTGGTGCAGAAAGAACATTCTTTGTTATCCTTTTTTGATGATGTTTTTGATGTTGGCTGTCCATTTGAGATCTTGCAATATGATAGAACCTAGAAATTTAAAGGTTTCTACTGTTGATACTGTGTTGTCTAGTATTGTGAGAGGTGGAAGTATGGAAGGGTTTCTCCTAAAGTCTACCTAAAGTGATCCAAAACCCAGTACCTATATAAGTGGTAATTTTTGTTAGAAATTATTTATTAAAGATACCAAAGACTTCAGCATTTGGAAATTTCAAGTCTTAAAAGGTGCCACTGTGGGCTTCCGGCTTCCACTTTCATTTTGTGGAGGTGGAGATGAAACTGTGCTGCCATATTTCTGCCATTTTGAGAGTGTGATGTTGGAGGAATGGGTCGTGAAAATTGGGTGGTGGGTCAGGATTCTTTTTAGTCTTTGTATGTTGACCCAAACAGTTGGGAATGAGAAATCAGAATCATCACATTGATGCACTCACTTTACATTTTGAAGTCACATGTATCCCTAGCCGTTGTCCTTGTAGAAATAAACCTTTTAATGTATGTCTATTACCTGATGAAATCTCAGATGCTAAAAGTAAAGGTGGGCTCAGCAGAACTGCCAGTTACTGCCAAGCAAAGGTCGTTCAGAGTGTTTATCTAGGTTCAAAGAGTTTTGGGCAATAAAATAAACTAAGCTAGGAATTCCCAACATTTTTTTGTGCATTTGGAAATATGAGAAAATGTTGTGGGCATGCTTGCAAAATGATTGGGGAGGGGAAGAGAGAGAGAGAGAGAGAGAGAGAGACTTTCCTATAGGCAAAGCAATAATCATGAGGACATAACCATTTAAAAAGTAAATGTAAAGGTTCTCTTCGCACATACATGCTAGTTGTTCCCAACTCTAGGGGTGGTGCTCATCTCCGTTTCAAAGCCGAAGAGCCAGCGCTGTCTGAAGACATCTCCGTGGTCATGTAGCAGGTATGACTAAATGCCAAAGACACACAGAACACTGTTACCTTCCCACCAAAGGTGGTCCCTATTTTTCTACTTGCATTTTTTTTCATGCTTTCGAACTGCTAGGTTGACAGAAGCTGGGACAAGTAATGGGAGCTACCCCATTATGCAGCACTAGGGATTCGAACCGCTGAACTGCCGACCTTCTGATGAACAAGCTCATCATCTAAGCCACTGAGCCACCTACATATATACATTTAAAAACAACGGGGCATTCAATTGTTTTATCTATCAAGAAAAGCCCTCTTGAGATCAAAAATTTTTTTTTAGAAATATGGATGATTGTTGGAAGCTGACTTTTTTCTTGGCAATGTGTCAGGTTTTCTTTCTTTTAATTAAGTTTTTTTAAAGATGTAAAAAAAAATTAAGAACAGCAGAAAACTTGTTGGGCCCCAGATACATATGTGAGTGGATAGAAATGTTCTTAATTGGAATAATCCAAGCAGGATAGTGAAATCCATTTTTTTCCAATACAGTATGTGGATGGATTATTTTCTACCATATGCAAAATGTCTCTAAATATGTGATCATTAAGACTAATATTTTGGAGGAAATGTTCTTTTGGCTGGATCTTCTGAATGACTCACATACAGATTTCCTGCAGATATTGATGCCAATATGATCTCCAACTCCAATATTTCGGTCTAATTCCATTGCTAGAAAACATTCTGCCACTTTCAAATGACTTTAAATTCACATATCATATCCTTTCCTACTGTGAGAAATCTCTATAACCATTCTTCAGGCAAAAAATATGACTTTGAAAAGGACTTGATAAAGGGAAAAAAATTCCTATATTTATCCCACATAGCCCAGAATTGAGAAGAGTCGTTATAATTACAGAAAATGTTATTAAGTTTAGAAGCAACAAATTATTGTTGAAGAGTTTAATCCTATCGTTGGAGACTTGGGTTATATTGAAGGTCATGCCTTAGAACACAGATACAATTCATATTTTTTATGCCTTTAAGAAAATTCTAGTTTAATGTTTAACGTTCTATAGTTGGTCTCTCCATCTTGATTTAAGGCTATCTACAATCTAAATATAATTAAGAACTGGAAACAACTCTATTGATAACACATATTATCTCTGGTTCAGGTGTCAACATATCCAAATGATTAAGTGTAGATGATTGCAAAGATACTTCAAATAATGTGTTGAAAGCTGACATTCAACCTTTAATTATATTAATAGTCAGTTTTGCAGGAACAAGATGTACTTCTGCAAAATCTAAAGTGTCAGTGCAAATACTTTTAACAAGATACTGGAAGTTGCCAAAATTTATCCCAAAGGTTAAATAAATAAATTATAGAAATGGGAAAGCATATGGATGTTTTATATAGGATAAATATTCCCTGTATGTTAAGTTTGGGCAATGAAGAGGCAGGAGACGATGCAAGTGACAACAGCTCTTTAGTTTATTGTGAAACCCAGCAAAAGACAACAGACAAACACTTCTCTTTATATAGTATTTGGCTGAGGCACCAGCCAATCAGCAGCGTGTAGTTTCCCGCCCAAATTTCCCTCCAAAATTTCAAATACATTACACTCCTCCCCTCCCAGAACACATTTAGCCCCTTATTTGCATAAAATTTGCATGTTATTTCTCCACGTAGTCACGCAGGTAGACAGGGTGTCTCCTAACTCTTTCTGACCTGCGCAAATCATTCCCTGGGAGGGAGTCGAGCTGGTCGGAGGGACTGTTTGTTCCTCCCAGCTCCTCCTCTGGGCCCTCCGGCCCTGGATTATTGGCAGAGTCGTCCCTGCTGTCCTCTGGAGGAACCGGTTGGCGTCGCTGGACTTCCTCTGATTCAGCTAAGTCCTCCGATCGCCTCAGGATTGAGCTAGCTGTTGGTTCAAATATTTGGTAGTCATGGTCTGGCTGTTTGGTCTCTGTATTGTTTTGTATTCTTTTTCGTACTTGATCTATGTGGCGTTTCCACACTCGGCCATCCCCCATGTCCACTAAATATGATTTTGGGCCTGTTACTCCCACAATGGTTCCCTTTAACCAAGCTGGACCCTCACTGTAGTTGTGTGCCCATACCAGGTCGCCCATGGTCATTGTTCTAGTTTTGTCCCCCGTATTCTGGTACCCATCAGGGGAGTATGTTGGGTTTAACCGATCTAAGGGGCACCGGAGTCTTCTCCCCATTTAATAACTCCGATGGGCTGCGGCCGGTGGCCACACAGGGTGTTCTATGTTGGATTGCCAGGAAGGTATCGATTTTGGCTTGCCAGTCTCCTGGGCTAATTCTGGATAACGCTTCCTTGGCACTGTGCACGAAACGTTCTGCAAGTCCATTCATTGCCGGGTGGAAAGGTGCCGAGAGGGCATGTCGGATGCCCGTTCTGGCCAAGTACCCCTCAAACTGAGTGGCCGTGAATTGTGGGCCGTTATCAGACACTATGGTGTCGGGCAGCCCGTGTGTCTCAAATAGTCGCCGCAATACTGTGATTACGGCCTCAGCTGTTGTGGTTTTCATGAGTATAATTTCCAACCACTTCGAGTAGGCATCTACCACAATTAAGAAGGTTTGCCCATGGAAGGGCCCAGCAAAATCTATGTGGATCCTAGACCAAGGACCCTGGGGTTTTTCCCATTCCCTTATGGGGGCTGTTGGGGGTAGTGGCCTTGATTCCTGGCAAGCTTGGCATTTCCCTACCCGGTCGCTAATGTCTTTGTCCATTTGTGGCCACCACACATAACTTCTCGCTAGGCTTTTCATCCTCACAATACCTGGGTGGCCCACATGCAATAGTTCCAAAACATGCCCTCGTAATTTCTCCAGAATAACCACTCTGTCCCCCCATAACAGACACCCCCCTTGTACCGACAGTTCTGAACACTTTTTGGTAAACTCTTTAAATCGTTCTCCCGGTGCCATTGGCCATCCCCTCTGCATGCAGCCGATTACAGTCCGGACAATAATATCTTTGTAGGATGCCCTAGTCACTTCTGTTGACATGACCGGGCCAGAGTCCAAAGAGTCAATTAACAAGACAGGTGTCCCTGGGGTCGGGTCTTCAACAGTCTCTGGCAATGGGTATCTACTTAAAGCGTCTGCATGTCCCAAGTCCTTGCCCGGTCGGTGAGACAGTTGGTACGAGTATGCTGCCAGGAAAATAGTCCAATGGGTCAGCCTGGGTGATAATGCAACCGGTGTTGGACGGTCCCCCACCAAGAGTCCCAATAAAGGTCTGTGGTCTGTGACTATTTCAAATTGCCACCCAAACAGATACTCGTGGAATTTTTTAACCCCAGAGACTATGGCAAGCGCTTCCCGGTCTAGTTGGCTATAGTTCCTTTCTGTTGCAGACATCATGCGGGAAAAATATGCGATATTCGTTCGGTAACTTGTGGCTGAGGACAGCTCCCACCCCGTAGGGTGATGCATCACAAAACCAATGTCCCATTATACTGAATTAAAAGGCTATCGCTGGACAAAAGTCTCTTAACGCCTTCAAATTCCTTAGCCTCAACCCTGCCCCAAGTCCATTCAGAGTTTTTCACTAGCAGCTTATGTAGTGGTTTGGCTACCGTTGCCTTATTTTTTAAAAATACTGCATAGAAGTTTACAAGCCCCAAAAATGCTTGTAATTCTGCTTTGTTTTTTGGGGGTGAAGCCTTCCTAATGGCTCGCACCTTGCTCTCCATGGGATGGATGCCTTCCTTATCTATCCGATAACCCAAAAATTCTACTGATTCAACTCCGATATGGCATTTGTTAAGTTTAACCTTAAGCCCCGCAGTCCTGAAAATTTCCAAAACCTTCCGCAATTTGACCCTTAATTCTCCCAAATCTGTGGCTGATATTAACACATCGTCAAAATATGGGACTACTCCCGGTAGACCCTGTAGGAGCCATTCCATGAGGTTTTGGAATAACCCAGGGGCTACACTAACTCCGAACTGAAGTCGAGTGCATTTAAAAGCGCCCCTGTGTGTGACAATTGTCTGTGCTTCGGCCGTTTCGTTGTCAACTGGTAACTGTTGGTAGGCCTGTGCCAGGTCGAGTTTGGAAAAAACCTGTCCCTGCCCTAACGAGTGCAACAAATGTTGTACGATGGGGACAGGGTACGCACTCTTTTGCAATGTTTTGTTAAGCGTTGCCTTATAGTCAGCACAAATATGGACAGATCCGTCCGGTTTGACTGGGGTCACTATTGGCGTCTCCCATTTTGCATGGTCGATTGGGACTAGGATTCCCTGATTTACTAGTTTGTCTAATTCCCTATCTATTTTGGGTTTGAGTGTGAACGGAACCCTTCTTGCTTTTAGCCTAATCGGAGCTATCTGGGTGTCTAAATTGAATGAAATTTATTTATTTATTTATTTTTATTTATTAAATTTTTATACCGCCCTTCTCCCAAAGGACTCAGGGCGGTGTACAGCCAGAATAAAAACAAAGATATATACAATTTAAAACAACATTTAAAAAGAGCAAATTTTAAAGGCTGATTATTAAAATTTAAGTTAAAAAGTTAAAAATATTAAAACCCAATTAAAATACATCACTAATTATGCCAGTCCCGCTTTAATGAATAAATATGTTTTGAGCTCACGACGGAAGGTCCGAAGATCAGGCACTTGACGCAGGCCGGGGGGAAGTTCGTTCCAGAGCGTCACTGCCCCCACAGAGAAGGCCCTACTCCTGGGGGCCGCCAGCCGACACTGTTTGGCGGACGGCACCCTGAGGAGACCCTCTCTGTGAGAGCGTACGGGTCGATGGGAGGCAAAGGGTAACAGAAATGGGGGTCCCCACGTACTTGCCCAGGCTGTCTTGAAAAATGTCCTCGAATTCCCGCAACAATTCATCCTTCAGGTTGTTGCCGACGCTGTGAACCCCAGTGATGCCCATTCCCAAGGCTCGGAACCAGTCGAGACCCAGCAAGCTGGGCAGGTTTCCATCGACGATGGTGATCGGCAGGGTTTTATTGAATTGTCCGTATCTCACTCTGACCGACGTGACTCCTCGAACAGGGATTCGGTTTCCTTGGTAGTCTTGCACTCTCAGCTTTTGGGGTTGCAGCTGGTGTTTCGCGACTTCAGGCAGGTCCCTTGCAATTGTGTCCCAAGACATAATCGTGATTGATGAGCCGGTATCCACCTCCATTTTACACTGCACTCCTTCGATGTAGGTCTTGGTGAATATTTTCTTTTCCAGTCGTGTTGATGCGTGATCCACTCGCACAGTGGTGTGATTCGACTTCGCGCCTTTTTTGAATTGGCCAATCCCTGGCCGCCTCGCGGGACCGGCGCCCTGATGATTGGCTGGTTTGAATTTTTGGCGGGAAGGTTGGGAGGCTCGGCATGCCTGAGCTATGTGTCCTTTCTTTTCACACCGCCGACAAATTGCGTCCTTGATCCTGCAATTCTGTCGTTGGTGTTGGCCTCCGCAACTCACACACTCATCACGGTCGCCTTTTTCCGGCCTCCCGGTGTGGAAAACCCCTTCCTCTTCGTCCTCTTCCCACTCTGCCTGGATTTCCTTGCTGTGAATTGGCGTCGCTTTCGCTGAGGAATTAGGCATGTTCGGCTTCTATAAGGTTTCCGCCCCTTTGGTGGACATCTCATGAGCCCTGGCCTCATCTAGGGCAATCGCTAGGGTTAAGTTGCTTTTCGAAAGCAGCCGCCTCTATAGTTGGATGTCCCTGACCCCACAAATGAGTTGTTCTAATAGAGTGTCCTCCAAGTCTCTGTACTCACAGTGGGTCGCGGCTTTCCTTAATGCGGCCATGTACACGCTGATCGTCTCGCTCTCTCGCTGGACTCTTTGCCTTAGTTCGAAACGTTGCACGAACTTCGATGGCACCGGCGCGTAGTGTGCTCGTAGCGTTGTCTTGAGCACTGGCCACGGTACCGACTGAACCGGCGTTGGTTCCGACAGTGATTCGGCGGTATCGAAGACTTCTGGTCCGCATTGGCTCAGGAAGTAAGCACACTTTCGATTATCCGACACTCCCTGCAGTTCGTTAGCTTCAAGGAAGCACTCGAAGCGAGCCATGTATGACCCCCATTTTTCTTTGGCTGGGTCGAATGGCGCTGGCGGCATATAGCTAGACATCGCTATGTATCCGTCCTTGATAACTGGCTGGGTTTGAAACTAAGTTGCAATTTCAGTTCTTCTCCTAGTCTCACTGCCTTCAATATCCCATCCTCATCGCCAATGTTAAATTTGGGCAATGAAGAGGCAGGAGACGATGCAAGTGACAACAGCTCTTTAGTTTATTGTGAAACCCAGCAAAAGACAACAGGCAAACACCTCTCTTTATATAGTATTTGGCTGAGGCACCAACCAATCAGCAACGTGTATTTTCCCGCCCAAATTCCCTCCAAAATTTCAAATACATTACACTGTAATTTATGTGAAAACATAAGCTCTACTTCTTACAATTAAATTAAGATATATATGAACAAAATGATCTCATAAGATTCTGATTTAACTGGGTGCTTTTTATTTTTTATTTATTTGATTAAAAATTGTTTGCTTCTCATCTGACCTTGGTGGTGACTTTCATATAAGGAAGATGGAACATAAAGCTTGGGAGAATTTATTAATGTTCAAAGAGAGGAAAATTGATAATTAGAGTAAAAAGGGGATAAGAAGGGGAATCGGAAAATAAAGTTGCAAGGGTGAGCCTTGTGTAAATAATCATGGAGTTCTGTACTCTTAAACAAAATCTGTTCATACAAGGTTAGGTTACAGTAATTTAGTAATGTTAGAATTCAGTAATTCCACCTCTGAATCTCAGATATATGCCACATAAGAGTTGTACATTTACCCTTTTGTGTTGCTGGCAATGAGACTTTAAATTCTTATACTCAAAATAAACAGAAGAAATCAGATTAGTCCTAATGATATAAAACCAGTTTCATCACATGGCTAAATAGGAAACCAAAGGATAAATCTACAGTTTTCAATATTGAACTAGATGAAATATACCGAAATCTGAGTTGCTTTTTGCCACAAGCTCTTGAAAATCACTTTAGAAACCTATTGGGATACCATTTGTACGTATGAGGAGTTGACGCTGTGAGCTGCATTATATGTTTAGCTAATATATATGAGTTAAATAAGCCATACATCACACAAACTCAGCTGTCTCTTCATACCAAGGAAACAGAATTCTAGGAAAGAGAAGGTGCAGGGGTGAAATCCAGCAGCTTTTGTCGAACAAAGGCTAGCGACAAAAGTAAAAAATAAAAAAAGCTTCTTCCAATATGTTAAAAACAAGAAAAAATCAAGGAAACAATTGGCCCATTGCTGGGAGAAAGTGGCAAGAAGATGACAAGGAACAGGGAGAAAGCAGATCTACTTAACTCATATTTTGCATCTGTCTTTACACAAAAAGAAAAAACAATCCAACCTATCAAAAACAGCACTACAAAAAACAGATTAGAAACACAAGTTAAAATACGGAAGAAAATGGTAAGTGAACACCTGTCTACCCTAGACGAGTTCAAATCACCAGGACCGGATGGATTACACCCCAAGGTTCTGAAAGAACTGGCAGACGTGATTTCAGAACCACTGAACTATATTTTTCAAAGATCCTGGAGCACAGGGGAGCTGCCAGAGGACTGGAAAAGAGCTGATGTAGTTCCCATCTTCAAAAAAGGAAAAAAAACAGATCCAGGAAACTATAGACCTATCAGCCTGACCTCAATACCGGGGAAGATTCTGGAAAAGATAATCAAGCAATGAATCACCGAACACCTAGAAGCAAACAAAGTAATAACCAAAAGCCAACATGGGTTTGTCAAAAACAGATCATGCCAGACTAATCTTATCGCATTCTTTGACAAAATGACAAAATTAGTAGACCAGAGGAATGCTGTCGATATAATTTACTTGGACTTCAGTAAAGCATTTGATAAAGTAGACCATAACCTACTACTAGATAAAGTAGAAAAATGTGGGTTAGACAGCACCACCACCAGATGGATTTGTAACTGGCTGACCAACCGCACTCAACGTGTAGTCCTCAATGGAACTACATCCACATGGAGGGAAGTATGCAGTGGAGTACCCCAAGGCTCTGTTTTAGGCCCAGTACTCTTCAACATCTTCATCAATGACTTGGACGAGGGGATAGATGGGGAACTCATCAAATTTGCAGATGACACCAAGCTGGCAGGAATAGCCAACACTCCAGAAGATAGGCTCAAGTTACAGAAAGATCTTGACAGACTTGAACATTGGGCGCTATCTAACAAAATGAAATTCAACAGTGAAAAAAGTAAGGTTCTACATTTAGGCCAAAAAACCAAAATGCACCGGTACCGTATATATGGTACCTTGCTCAATAGTAGTACCTGTGAGAGGGATCTTGAAGTCCTAGTGGATAACCATTTAGATATGAGCCAGCAGTGTGCAGCAACTGCCAAAAAAGCCAACACAGTTCTGGGCTGCATAAACAGAGGGATAGAATCAAGATCACATGAAGTGTTAGTGCCACTTTATAATGCCTTGGTAAGGCCACACTTGGAATATTGCATCCAGTTTTGGTCGCCACGATGTAAAAAAGATGTTGAGACTCTAGAAAGAGTGCAGAGAAGAGCAACAAAGATGATTAGGGGACTGGAGGCTAAAACATATGAAGAACTGTTGCAGGAACTGGGTATGTCTAGTTTAACAAAAAGAAGGACTAGGGGAGACATGATAGCTGTGTTCCAATATCTCAGGGGCTGCCACAAAGAAGAGGGAGTTGGGCTGTTCTCCAAAGCACCTGAGGGTAGAACAAGAAGCAATGGGTGGAAACTGATCAAAGAAAGAAGCAACTTAGAACTAAGGAGAAATTTCCTGACAGTTAGAACAATTAATAAGTGGAACGACTTGCCTGCAGAAGTTGTGAATGCTCCAACACTGGAAATTTTTAAGGTTCTGACAGGTTCTGGAGAACTGGTAGCAGAAATTTTGAGTAGTTCAGAGAACCGGCAAATACTGCCTTTGGCTGGCCCCAGAGTGGGGTGGGAATGGAGATTTTGCAAGCCATGCCCATCAAGCCACGCCCACAGAACTGGTAGTAAAAATATTTGGATTTCACCACTGAGAAGGTGGCATTGGTATGAAGGACATTTTACAATAAAAATTGAAAACCTTGCAAGCAAATTCAAGTAAAGTAAAGAAAAGTGGGCTTTAAATGTTCTTTCTTAATTTCAAATCTTATTCTTCCAATAACATGTCTGATCTTTTTTGATTATAGGTAGTGGTCAACTTATAACAATTTACTTAGTGAGTGTTCAAAGCACTGAAAAAAGTGACTTATGACCATTTTTCACATTTATGACCATTGCAGCATCCCCATAGTCACATGATTTACATTCGGATGCTTGACAACTGACTCACATTTATGATGGTTACAGTGTCCTGGGGTGATGTAATCCACATTTTTCAACCTTCTGACTAGCAAAGTTAATGAGGAAACCAGATTCACTTAATGAACTTCTTACTACTTTGACAACTGCACTGATTCACTTAACAAATGGGGCAAGAAAAGTCGTAAAATGGGCAAATCTCACTTTAAAAAAATCTCACTTAGCAACGGTGAGAATTTACCTTTGCTACCGGTTTGCAAATGTGAGTGTGCTTGCGTGTGCGCTTGCTTCACTCATGCATGCCACCTCTGTGCGTGCACAGAGCCTTCTGCGCATGTGAAGAATGTCAAAAATGGTATATTGCTTTAATTGCACGAATAAAATAATCCCCAAATTGCATTTTTTCTATTACTTTAAACAAAAACTGCCAATCCAATCTATCAAAAGCTTTTTCAGCATCCAAAAAAAGGAATGCCGCTGATACTTGGTTGTTTCGTTCCAAATATTCAAGTAAATTTACGATTTGCCTCACATTATATCTCATCTGCCTACCCTTAATAAATCCTGACTGATCATTATGAATTATTTGATTCATCACTGGCATTAATCTATTAGCCAATATCTTGGTAAATATCTTGTAATCAGTATTTAAAAGTGATATAGGCCTATAATTCTCTGCTTTAATACCATCTCGATCTTCCTTGGTATTAACGAAATAAAGGCTGTCCTCCATGAAGAGACATCTCCTCCCATTTGAATTTTATTAAATAACTCTTTAAGTGGTTCAACCATCTCATTTTGTAAATTTATATAATAAACAGCTGTTAAACCATCTGTTCCTGGTGCTTTACCAATTTTAAGTTGTTTGATTGCTAAGAAAATTTCCTCTGAAGTAATTAATTGATTCAATTGATCTCTTTGATTTTCTGTAAGCTCACAAATATTTTGTTGTTGTAAATATCTTTCTATCTCTGTATCATCAACCATATCCCTAGAATATAACTTACTATAATACTCTAAAATGCTTTTTAATCAAGTTCTTTTGATAAACTTCCTTACCCTATATTCTATTTTATCAATCATTCGTGATTTCTGTTTTTCCTTATTAAATAGGCAAGCCATCTTCCTGGCTTATTGGCATTATTAAACGTATTATGTTTTACATATTGTAAATTAATTGCTACTTGATCTGCCATTAACATATTAAACTGACCTCTCAATATATTTATTGATTCTTTTATTTTACTATTTCCTGGGCTATTTATCAATAATTGTTCTTTCTTTTAATTTCCTCTTCCAGTTCCTTTTCTTTTCTGCAATTTATTTTGTATTTAATATTCATTTGTATAAGATTTCCTCTCATATAAGCCTTACTGGAGTCCCAAATCATCTCTATAGATGTCTCTTTTTTCATATTCATAATAAAAAATTCTTTCATTTGTTTTTTACATTCATTTACATTTTGTTCATATTTAAACAAATTCTCATTCAACCTCCATGATCTCCTAGCCTCCTTTTCCTGATCAAATTCAATCCAAACTGGACTATGATCAGATAAAGTTCTTGAACAAATCTTCGTCTTCTTCACTCTAGAATACAAATCATTAGTAATCAAAATAAAATCAATCCTCGAAAATGATTGGTGCCTATCAGAAAAGAAGGTAAAATCCCTCTCTTCTGTATTATGTTCTCTCCAAATATCTCTTAATTCCAAGTCCTCCATCATTTCAAAAAAAGCCTTTGGTAATTTCGCCCGGCTTGATATCTTCCTTAAGCTTTTTTTGTCTTTTTGAGTATCCAACACACCATTCCAATCACCCATTAATATATATGATTTATAATCCCAAAATACTATATCAGAAGCAAACAGCACAAATAATAGTAAATGGTGGGTTAACAGAAACTTTTAAAATTGAGAAAGGGACGAGACAGGGATGTCCCTTGTCCCCATTACTTTTTATTTTAACTTTAGAAATTCTTCTGAATAACATACGTGGTTCTGATCGAATAAAGGGAATTAGAGTTAAACATCAAGATTATAGATTAAGAGCTTTTGCAGATGACCTGGTTGTTACTGTATCTCAACCAATATACTCAGTAACTGGTTTAAAAGATATAATTGGTCAGTATGGTAAAGTATCTGGATTTAAGGTGAATCAGCAAAAGACAAAGATGATAACTAAAAATATGAATATACAACAAAAAGAAGAGTTAGAAAGAACTTCAGGTTTTGAAATCGTTAAAAAGGTTAAATATTTAGGAATATATATTACAGCTTCAAATGTTAAATTATACAAAAATAATTATGAGGTATTGTGGCAGAAGGTATGGAAAGAAATGGAGAGTTGGAAGAAGTTACAACTATCTTTGCTGGGAAGAATAGCGGCTATAAAATGAATGTTTTGCCCAGGTTTTGTTTTGTTTCAAATGATACCGGTGTTTAAGAATGATATTAAATTACAGGAATGGCAAAGGGATTAGTAAATTTGTATGGATGGGCAAAAACCAAGAATAAAATTAAAATAATGCAGGATATAAGGAAAGGGGGTCTTAAAATGCCTAATTTAAAATTGTATTATGAAGCAGTTGTTTTATCATTAATTACTGATTGGATTAATTTAACTAAGGAAAGAGTTTTGAATATAGAAGGTTATGGTTTGTTATATGGGTGGCATGCCTATTAATTATATGATAAGAAAGTTGATAAAATATTTAAAAATAATATAATTAGAAATGCATTATTGAGGGTTTGGAGGAAATATCAATATAAATTAGATGGAAAGATTCCAATATGGGCAATCCCGAGACACATGATAGAAAATATAAATATATATCAAAAGATGGAGGTAGTTACCTATAAAGAACTTCTTTGTATAGAAAAGGGGGAATTACAATTAAAATCTAGAGAAAAGATGGGGGAAGAAGGGAAAAATTATACATGGTTCCAATATGGACAATTACAAGCTAGAGGGAAATTAGATCAAAAAATAGGTGTTAAGCAAATTGAGGATAATTTGTTAAAACAAATGAGAGATCAAGGTCAACAGCATATTAAGAGGTTGTATAATGTATTAGTAGAAATAGATTCAGAGACTGATTTGGTTAAGGATTGTATGATTAAGTGGGCACAAAATTTTCAGCAACCAATAATGTTGGAAACTTGGGAAAGAATTTGGGTGAGGAATGTTAAATTTACACAAGCGCAAAATATGAGAGAAAATTTTATAAGATGTTTTATAGATGGCATTTAGACCCCAAAAATTGTCATGTATGTATCCTAATGTACAGGCTAAATGCTGGAGATGTGATTGTGAAGATGCTACTTATTATCATATATGGTGGACTTGCAAAAAGTTAAAGCATTTTGGATTAAAGTATGGTGGATCATGCAGAATATTTTGAAAAGAAGATTAAGTTTACCCGCAGTTCTTTTTACTAGGAATAATTATGGATTGTACAGCTATAGAGACTAAATTGATTCTGAACTTAATAACAGCCATAAGACTTTTGATTGCTCAATATTGGAAGAAAGAAGAATTACCTACAATTGAAGAATGGATTCTTAAAGTATCAAATCTGGCAGAAATGGCAAAAATCTCTGCTTACTTGAAAGACTATACACAAGAAAAATATATTTTAGAATGGAAAATGTGGATTGATTATATTCAAAATAAGTATCAGATAAAAAAAAATCAAATAGCATATGAGTAAATTTAGGAATAATTTGTATTAGATATATTTTTGAAGGAGAGGGGAATTGAGAGTGTGAATAAGCGTGGAGAGACTAGAGATTATAATTTAGGATTTTAGATTATGATTGTTAGTTTTGATACCCTGCATTTTGTTCTGGGAAGTCGGGGTGGGGGTGGGGGTAAGGGAAGGAATTGGGGGTTGAGGTTAGTGATGGAGTGATGGTTAATGTACAGGGATTATTGAAGATGTATAAATATAATTAATGTAGGGTCGGGTCTGACCAGTTGCCATTTTAGAACGGTGGGAGGAAAAAGAGAGTAGGAGGTAGGAAGAGGAGAAGAGGAAGGAAGAGGGGTAGAAGAGGAGAAGAGTGTAGGGTGGAGGGAGGAGAGGAGGTAGATAAGAGAAGGAGAGGAAGGTTTGGAAAGTAAAAGAAGGTAGAAGAGGGAAGAAGGTTAAAAAGGGGGGTGGTGACTGGGCAGGCCCGACTAATTGTATATAACTGTACATTGGATGAATTATTTGATAAGATTGTAAAAATAAAACTTTTTTTATAAAAAAAAAAAAAAAGAATGTCAAAAATGGGACGTAATGACATATGGGAGGGTGGGTGGGGCCGCCTGAACCGGATAGAACTGGCTGAATAGCACCACTACTTAGCAACATAAATTTTGGGCTCCATTGTAGTCTCCTCTTTTGTCTTGCTCCTCTCCGATCATAGACCATGCATCACCCACCCACCCCAAAATATTTTTCTTCCATTCTACTGTTCCAATATCACACCCCATGACTTCATAATTAAGCCTATAATCTGTTGCCCTTTTTCTCGGAGGAAAGCTCATGTGAACACATGCAGAGAAAGAGAACAGCTGGTCTGCCAGGCCATCCCATCTAGTTGGGGTAGAAGATGGGACCCCTAGAATATTAACCTCCAGTTGGCAGCCAAAAGAAAAATACAAAATCTGTGTTCAGAAGACTGTAGCAGAAAGAGAAATTGAAAGAAGAAATTACTCAGCATGTAGAGCCTTGCTATAGAAGAGAGGACTGGGCATTATCTCAGGGTATGGATGGTATTTCTCTGCAAAGGAGAAGGCTGGGATCCTTGTCTTAGTGTTGTGCCTTGTCCTCCCTCCTCTCCTCAGCTGGGCCCCTCCCGTCTCCTCCCGGGCCTGCTATCTGAGTCTGATAATGAAGATGAACGGCCTGTCATGCCTCCAGCCCCCGGCCCTGGCCCCATGCCCGGACAGGATGTCAGGAATGAACAAACAAACCTCACTCATACGGCGTGTGTTCCTTTGGCTCAGCAATCAGAGGAAGACAGCCACGGATTGGAATTGCTCAGGCCTACACCTTCTGACCCCTCCCTTTCTCAAACAGCAGAAAACAATTCAAAGTGGGAAGATCCTTGCTTCCGGAGATCTGAGAGGCGACGTCAGCAGAAGGAAGGGAGGGGCAGGCCTGGATAAGTGCTGAGTCCACACCCCACAGCCACACCCCACAGCCTATATAAAGTCAAGCAACTTTGAGTCAAGCAAAGTCTCATTTAATTTGCTGAAGTCACAACTTGGATTCCTGCCTGCCCTGAGAAATCTGAAAGGAATTTGGCAAAGCTGCAGAGGTTTCGTGGCCACGCTTCATACGGACTTCCTAGACCTGGTCTTCGGAGGGGGAGGGGGACATGACACTTAGCCTTTTCATTCATAGATGTGGGGATCCTTTCTCCATCAAAATGGATCCAAGGGAATGCTTGTTACTGTACAATGGTGAAAAGAAGGTGAGATGATCAAAGAAGCTGACTGAAGTCTTCCACAAAACAGGCACCCTTTAGATTTCTTGAACAGTTAGCATAGTTTCTAGAAGGAACCCAGTCTCCATACTGAGACTGACCTTAGATTAGAGTTCTCAAAGTCACAATAGTTGATCCAGATTTGTAACTTTCTATCTTCTTTTTCTGTCTATTACTTTATGTAATAGCGGTGTCCCACAAGGCAGCGTTCTAGGTCCAACACTCTTCATATTATACGTTAACGACCTCTGTGACCATATTATAAGTAATTGTGTTCTCTTCGCCGATGATGTCAAACTAGTTAACACTACCAACAATGCTGCTACCCTTCAAAAAGACCTTGACTTTGCGTCGGAATGGTAAAAAACTTGGCAACTCTAAATCTCAACCAACAAATGCTCTATCTTACACATTGGAAAAAAGAATCAGAACATTAAATACAAGCTTGATGGACATGACCTTGTAGATGACCCTCACTCCATCAAAGATCTTGGAGTTCTCATATCAAATGATCTAAGTGCCAAAGCCCACTGCAACTACATTGCAAAAAAGGCTCTAAGAGTTGTAAACCTAATTTTACGTAGCTTCTTTTCCAAAAACTCTACACTACTAACCAGAGCATACAAAACATTTGCTAGACCAATTCTCAGCTTGTCTATCTGGAACCCACACTTCATTTTGGACATTAATACAATTGAGCGTGTCCAGAAATATTTTAAAAGAAGAGTCCTCCACTCCTCTGATCACAACAAAATACCTTATGCCACCAGACTTGAAATTCTGGATTTAGAAAATTTAGAACTACGCTGCCTTCGGCATGACCTGAGCATAACTCATCTGCTACAATGTCCTTCCTGTCGAAGATTACTTCAGCTTCAACCACAACAATACATGAGCACACAATAGATTTAAACTTAAAGTGAACCGCTCCAATCTTGATTGTAGAAAATATGACTTAAGTAACAGAGTTGTTAATGCCTGGAATGCACTACCTGATTCCGTGGTCTCATCCTAAAATCCCCAAAACTTTAACCAAAGACTGTCTACTGTTGACCTCACCCCATTCCTAAGTGGTCTGTAAGGGGCATGCATAAGAGCACCAGCGTGCCTACCATTCCTGTCCTAATGTTCCCTTTGATTGTATTCAATTTGTGTGGTTATTTCATGCTTATACTTCTATATATTGTTGTGTTTGACAAAATGAATGAATGAATGAATGAATGAATGAATGAATGAATGAATGAATGAATGAATGAATGTACAGCTAACCATGCTGGATTACAAGAAATAAGATGACCACTAAATGACAATAGAGTTGAAGATTTTTGTGGCTCTTCACTGCCATGTGTGGTCATCTGGAACTTTGCAGACTATATATGATGTCTTCTTTAATGTATCATCCAGTCCAGCGAGTTCAGAAACTTGCATGTAGTTATGTGACCGTTTGAACCTAAAATGGTAGTTTGACAAGGTAAACTGCCAGACTATGGATTTTTAATTTTACTACTTCTTTTTTTCTCAAGGACCAACATCACTAAAAAAAATTTAAAAAATATTAAACGGGAGGAATCTTTATCCTTTCCCATTTTGCTCATCGTTTGGTAGCATCATAACATTGTTGAACTTTATGCTATCTCTTTTGATACAAGAATATAATTGTGTGGAAAAGCTTTATTGTAAAAATAAGTACATATTTGGCCCACTCTAAAAAGTTCAATATAGGTAGAAGATTGCATGAAAATGCATAGGTGATGGGTTTGTAACTTCTGAAGGAGACCAGGGCACATTTGAAAGTTGTCTGACATATCACGAAATACTCCTTCCAAATCTAGGTGGGATCAGGTTGAAATGAGCCACAACCAAAATTAATTAAAGAAAAATAAAACACAAAGTAATAAATAATAAAATCAAATGTATTGCATAGTGTTCATATTTGCTGTTGATAATCCCCTTCATCTGTTGTATTAATAATTATAATTTGGCAATCACTTTTGCCAGGATATAACCAAAAGTAGTTTATGGAGTCCTTGTGGAAGTGGATTTGTTTAGTGTGAAATCTGAAATATTTCAAATGATAAAATTCAAATAAAAACCAGGTGTGGGATATTTGTTTCTCCCCCACACATATTCTTTCTCCCTGTATCGGGGTGGGTTCTATTTACCTTTATTACCGGTTTGCAATGGGAACAGAAGCGGGAAGCTTCTGCACATATGCAGATAGTCAATTATGATGTCCGGGAGAATGGGCGGAGCCTCCTGCCACTTTTATTACCAGTTCTATAGAACCAGACCAAACCGGGAGCAACCTATCATTGCCCTATATGTATATTCTGAAATTTTTGAAGATGTTTAATATGCAACATTTGTTTTAACACTATTGCTCAGAGCATTTCTGTTAACAAAGTTCCCATTCCTTTTGGCAGATGCTTTTACAAGTGACAGTCTCACCGAAGAGGACTTTCTCTCTGCTGAATGACATGTTCAGTTTTTCAGGGCTGCAGTTTTCTTGATGGGCTACTGCTGATGGAGAAATTATATTGAACTGGTCCCATCTCCCCTGAGAAAATATTGATTGGCAGTTTAAATGGGTTCCCATTAACACCACAATGGATGTCACTGGAGATTAAGTTTTGATCTGATTACAAAGGGAGGTGTCAGATATTCTGCTTCAAAAGAGGCTGCTATATATTTCCACCCTCATCCCTCCTGCAAAACCACGACAATTTTTCTATTCTTTTTGTTCAGAATGTCTAAAAATGCCCTCTTCCTGATGCATATCCCTACATGCATATGACAACGTATTACGACTGTGAAAATATTTTCCACTTTGCTAAACAGGGAGGAAACTGGCAGTTTATTTGTAAAAAAGTTTTGGTGGCAAGAAAATTTTGTAAGAACTGTGCCATGATTTGAAATAAGACTCTGTCAGCAATTGTGTGTGCAATTTGAGAATAAATCTTATTGGTCTCAGTGGGGATTAATCCTGAGAAGAATATTATCAAATTGTGGTTTTAATTTTGAGAAAGATGCAGAACATTTATTTATTTATTTTAGATTTTTGAAATCCTGCCTTTATTATTTGGAAAAATAACTCAAGATGGCAAACATACCTAAAACTCCTCCCTCATCCTATTTTCCTCACAACAACAACTATCTGAAGTGAGTTGGGCTGAGAGAGAGTGATTGCCCCAAATTCACCCAGCCAGCTTTCATGCCTAAAGTGGAACTAGAATTCACAGTCTCCTGGTGTTTAGTTGGTGCCTTAGTCCAGTATACAAAAATTTATAAAAAGAGCCATCTTCAAGGGAAATTGCACACTAGGCCTCCATTTTAAATGTGCAAGATGTGCAAGATGTGAGCTAAATTTTGTAACCCAAATCCCAGTAATTATTGCAATACATTCAGCAGATTAGAGCCGTACCCATATTTTATTTAACACCATGCTAACACTAAACTATTACAGATTTGTTGGTGTCACAGAAGATAAACTCTAGGGTTGTACATATGAGTGTGAAAGTTTCTGACATCGAGGAATTCGCCTCAGGGCAGAAATGGTGAGGAAAGATGAAAGACTCAATTTTCTAAATCCTCAGCCATTTCATTATCCTTTGCTAAAGCACATCTTCTTAATAAAAGGAAGGCATTTGACTAGATTTTTAACAACACAAAATCCACTTGGTGAACATGAACTCTTAAGCAACCATTTTGTCTTTTAAATCCCAATTTTTTCATCTTAGTATTAGAAAGTTGGAACTCTTAACTTCAGGTTTTCCCCCCCCCTCCGATATCATAGTTAAAATCTCCCACGAAAGTAACGATATGGATTTTTTTAAAATGCTGGGGAAATTAAGTCAATATTTCTCCTTACAGTACTGTTTTTTTTAAATTAAAAACAACAAATTGCTATTTTCATGGAATTTGACATCAGTATGTTGGGAAAAGTAGTTTTATTATCAAAACAGCCCAAGGGCACATTTTTGACAATCCAAAGTAGAACATAAAGATTGCCAAAATATTTGTTTATGTCTTTTCTGGCATATGAGCCTGTCCTAATATTATAATAGTTTGGAGATTAGAGAGACCCCAAATGTCACTGTTTTTTTTTTCAGATCCAAATTTCTGTATAATGACTGCCCATCTCCCAGTTTCTGAGCCTTCCTACTGCTGGAATGAACCAGTTTCAGAAGCAGGAGATAATACTTGGGTAACTAAATGGATCCTCAATAAGTGCCTTCATGATGTAATCCCTTATCTACTATTATAATATTTACTACAATATAAATGTAACATAAAAGGATCAGTATCTTCAGAATTATTACCAACATCTGATAAATACAATTTTGCAAATTGTAGGATTTGCTCGCAATCTATTGAGGCTTTCTAAAATAATCCAGGATAATATCCCCAGTGCTAAAAATAATCATTTTTATGTACAGAACACCAGCCAAAATGGTTTCAGGAAGACAGCAGGAGCATCTTCAGATTTAATCATTTTAAGATCAGGAACAGAAACATTTAGCTGTTTTGCAGATTGATAAATTTAATGGATCTTGTTTATACAGTAGGTAAAACAGCAGGTCGCCCCTTTCAATAGGAGAGACAACCGTGATGACCTTCACAATTGGACTATTCTATGCCAATTGATACTGATTTATGTGTGGCAAACATTCTATTTTCTCCCTTGTTCTTAAAAAATAAGAAGTGTGCCTTTGCCCTTTGAAGCTACACATTGAGGCATGAAAGAGGCATTTGCATTGGCAGCGGAAGGAAGAAACGTTAAATATGAAAAAAACACCTGAAAACAATGAATGGACTGGCCAACTTCATTCCATCTGACTTACAGTGATTTATAGTCGCACTCACAGCATTAGGTAAAATCTGTTACTCATGATACAGATAGAAGTTGGCCAATTGTCAAATCTCTAAAGCTTCTTCGCATGATGTGGTTACAGGTGGCAAAGGGCAAGCAAGATAGCATCACACCATTCACAAATCGCTGCCACCTAGAGGGTGATTATGCTCACATTTATGCAAGCTTCCATTTATTCATATTTTATTGAATCCTATTTTGAATTCGCAGGGTGGCTTTAAAGCTCAATAGTAAACGCACGCAGAATAAAATGCAAAGGAAAATGCAGAGGAAGAATTATAGCAAAGATACATCTTTGCCCTTGTAAATATGCAGTGCTGCCAACATTTCCCCCCCCTGCATTAAGATTTCTGGTTTTAATCATGTATCACACCATTATTGATCCAGTGCAATTTTCAATGGTATAGAAAGAAAAAATGGTAGGAAAAGGTAATTTGATTTAAATCATTGTATGTCACACAACTGATAAAAGTACAGCATTATTTGCATTTCGGAAACAAGTAAAAACAGCCACCTGATGAATTCATGACTGATTATGAATACGCATGAGAGGTATTATGTTTACATGATTTCCCCATCTTCCTTTTGTATAATTTTTATTATTATAGTTTTAGGTGTATTTTCCTTTAGCTGTTCAGAGTCCTTAGAGGCGGGGGATGGAATACAAATACTAGAAATAAAAAAAAAATAGACAAATTGTGGTTTACTGATCAAAAGGGGGCCAAATAAACACACACACCCTCTTTATATGTTTCAATTAAGTCTTAATTATTGTTACTGCTTATTTTTTTTTAAAAAAAAAATACTGTACTGTACATGTACAGTAACTTCCAAGGCAAACTTGTATAATCACATGAGCAAAGCCCCAACCAGCAGTTAAGGATTTGATAGGCATGACATAAAGACTATTTAATTCTGAATTAATGCTGAATTCTCCTATTTAAATAGACAGAATTGTATGGGCCTCTGCCTAACCCTTGGAATATATGGTGCCCTTTGATTACAGGAACTGCCCATGAGGAGATCATAATTTCATCAGCAACATTTATGAACGCCTATAGATCAGTATTTATGTTTTATAAGCAACAAAAAACCTGTTCAATAACAAGGATTACCTATGACAGTTTCTTTAAAAACAAACAAAAATGAGTATTGTTAATAAAAATATTTTAGAAATACATTATTCTCCTCTTGCATTCAGTACCTCAGTTAAAATAAGCCTTAACAAGTTTTCGTGTTCTAGTAGAGCAGGATAATGGCTGGGGAATTTTGGAGCTGAAGTCCACATATCTTGAAGTGGCTGAGGTTGAAAAACACTTTTCTAGAGCATTTTTCACCAGGAATGTACAGATTTGGATCTTCTGGGAGTGATTCTGGAATTTGATTGCAGAAAATATGACTTCTGTAACAGAGTTGTTAATGCTCTGTTAATTACCTGACTCCATAGTCTCTACTCAAAATCCCAAAATCTTCAACCAAAAACTGTCTACTATTGACCTCACCCCATTCCTAAGAGGGCTATAAGGGGCGTGCACTAGAGCACAAAAGTGCCTACCGTTCCTGTCCTATTGTTCCCTTCATCATATCAAATTGATTCCTCAGAAATTCTGGGTAGTTAATTCAGACATGATCACAGATAGAAATCAGCAAACCACTTCTTTTTCCAGAAGATTCACTTCAGAGCATAGTGAAGCAGATGAGGGAGGGGAACTCAGAAATAAGCAGTTTAAAGTATGCACAACCCTAATATGGTGGTACCTTGGTACTCAACTGCTCTGAAGCTCATTGAATTTGGTACTCAACACATTTTAACATGAAAAATTTGTCCTGGTACTCATTATTTATTAGGTACTTGATGCACAAGCTAGAACTTGTTGGTGTCATCTGCCTTGTGACTCACTATATTATTCTTTATGGGAAAAATTTGTTTGGTATACTTTGTTTTTGGTACACATCGTGCCGCCTGGAGCCAATATACGATGAATACCAAGGTTCCACTTTATATTTATTTAACTTTAATTGATTGATTGATTTTTTTAGCTGCCAATCTCAATCAATGGGCAGCTTATAATTCCAAAAAATACATTACAATTAAAATGCTAAATATATATATTTTTTAAAAAGCAAAGCAAAGCAAAGCAAACCAATAGAAACTTCCAAAGTAAATATACATAGCAGCCAAAATACTTGGCTGGTTAGCAATACAGCCAGGAAACAGAGCTCTTAACTCATTCAGCACCCCAGGCATGGGAACCTAGCCATGTTTTTAGGGCCTTAGGAAAGGCTAACAGGGTTGGGGCATATGGTGTTTGCACATTTCTAATTATGACAGGTGGAGAAATTTATCATTGCTATGCTGGTGGCAGCAACAGCAGTTCTTCAATTCAGTTCTGTCATTGCCAGCAGCTTGCATTGTTCCCAGGGTGAAGTAAAAACATTTCCCCTCCATCCTGGAATACACTTTATCATCTGCTCCTCAAGGCATCCATAGGGTTCGTCTAGGAGTTTTGCAATATGGAGTGTGGGGGAGGGTAGATGGAGAATTTCAACTGAGATAATTAATTGAGGGTAACTATGTAGAGTAAAGCACAGTGCTGGGGAAGGAACATATCAGGCAAAAAGAAGTGAAACTAGGAAAACCCTAACCCGTTTTCCTAGTTACTCCATTATCCAGATGAACTCTGGTACCCATATTAATTTGTGGCTGCTCTTGCTGACTATCAGGTCAATAAATATTAATCTTTCCTTAATCCATGATTTGATTGTGGAGGAGAGGGTTGACCTCGTGTGCATAACAAGGATGGAGGCTGTTTGTCTTTCCTTGCCATTTCCCCCCTCAGTATTTGCAGTAGCCAGTCAAGGAACTAAGGAGTTGCTGTAGTCTATAGGAATTTTACTCTTCTCTCTGGGCTTCCTGTCCATTTAAGTGCCAATTTAGTATTTGTATGAGGCAATCAGGAAAAAAAATGGGGTTTCTGCTGGATAGCATTTCTACTAGTGCCGAACAATTTCTCACCGTTGCTGATGGACGTGGTCTGCAACCAGGTGTTAAGAATTCCTAGAATATCAGTTCTAGGAAACTTCCATACTCTACAAGATTACACTGATTGCAGCATCTCAGCATTTCATGGTTGCCATGATAATCTCTCTGAATTTGTTACTGGCCCAGAACAGATGGCAGGGCTCAAATTTTGTTTAGGTTTCTTCAGCTTGGCATGGAAGGCTAAAAGTGGGGTACGTTGCTTTTGTTTTCTTGTGAGTTCACTTCTTACTGAGATTTAGAATTGCCACAACGATTTGCATGATTGAGGAATCTGTTACAATGGTCCACACTGGAGGTTGATAGATTGCAGAAGGCTTTGGGGGACTTTCTGGCTAATATGGTTAGGACTTTGAAGATTTGATTGCCCTGTGGATATAGAGATTCTGATCAGAGCATCTGAGATTATCATTTCTGATGTTCACTTCCACAAACATAAAGCTGTTTTAATCCTTGATAAACCTCTGAGCTAAGGCAATGAAGTGGAGACTTCTAGAAAGCTGCACAAAAACAATAGCAACAAAACCATTGTTCTCCAGTGTTATATTCCTGTTAAAGACTACTTCAGCTTTAATTGCAATAATACTAGAGCAACTAATAGATTTAAACTAAATGTCAACCGCTTTAATCTAGATTGCAGAAAATATGACTTCTGTAACAGAATCATCAGTGCTTGGAATACTTTACCTGACTCTGTGGTCTCTTCCCACAATCCTAAAAGCTTCAACCAAAAACTTTCTACTATTGACCTCACCCCATTCCTAAGAGGACCATAAGGGGCGTGCATAAGAGCACAAACGTGCCTACCGTTCCTGTCCTATTGTTTTTCTTTTCTTCTTCCTATATATATATATGCTTATACCTCCTAATATTTACTCATATATGTGTTTATATGCTATATAACCTTTTTGTATGATACCTACATATATTGTTGTGACAAAATAAATAAATAAATAAATAAATAAATAAATATATCCACTCAGTGTCACCCAGCACAGCTATTCTAAGTGATTTGGATCTGGACAGGTATAAATCCCAGGAAACCCTCAATGTGACATTCTGAGGACAAATCAATTAAGTTTGTCATCATTTAAATTTCACAATTCAATACAATTCAAAGCCTCCAGAGCACTATCTAATCATTTTTAAGGCTTGATGATGCAGAGAAAGCACTTGATTGAATTCAGCAGATTGGCTGCTGGACCTTTGTTCCTCAGAATTATTGTATGTAGTAGGAAGGGGGTGTTCACCTGGGTGCAAGAGGTTGTAACATCCTCCATTTGAGAAGAGGCTTCGGACTTAATAAAGGAAGCTGTAGTGAGGCCACCTCATCAAACCTTACAAAATTGTATTTAGAAAATTTAAGTTTTTCTGGAGTCAGGAAGAACTAATTAATTAGTTAAGCAAATAAAATAGACAATATAAATAATTTTAGGCAAGGAATTTAAATAGCTACATGTATGTTCTATATTCATTTCAAGTAGGGATTAGGGATGGTTTTGCTTCTGAAACTGCCTTGATTAGCCTCTGGGTGGTTGTCTTTGCTTTACTGATTCTCCTGGATTCTTGCCGCTTTCGGTGCTATGATATTTATGCTATGGATTTCCATTTGGACCCATTTGATCCCCGTGCTATTTAACATCTCCATGAAACTGCTGGGTGAGATCCCTTGGAGACTTCAAATGTCCCTATTACGCAGATAGCACCCAGTTCAGTCTCCCCTCTTAACTGGGTTTAGATAAGATGGTGAAATTGCTGAACCAGTACTTGAATGCAGTAAGGGACTAGATAAAAACCAATAAATTGAAGCTTAATCCAGAAAAGACAAATATGCAATTACTGGGTGATATATCTATCTAGGGGATCAGAGTTCAAGTTGTTGCTGAAGGTGTGATTGCACTTCCCGAAATGGATTGTGACTTTGGGGGTATTTCACATGTTAGAGGCATGAGTGAGGCATCACCTTTAACCACCTCAGATAGGTCCACCAACTGTAGCTCTTGAAGTAAAAGTAACAGAGTTGGAAGGGACCTTGGAGGTCATTTAGTCCAACCCCCTGCTCATGCAGGAGACCTATGCTGGGGATTTGAACCGCCGACCTTTCTGATTGACAAGCTCAGTGTCTTAGCCACTGAGCCACCTAGGGAGCCGCGAGGTATACTAATTGTAATTATCGATGGCCTCTTAACTTCTCATTTAGATTACAGGTAGTCCTCAAGTCCTCAACTTACAACTATTCATTTAGTGATTGTTCAAATGTATAACGGTACTGGAAAAAGTGGGTTCCAATTGGTCTTCACTCTTACAATCATCATAGCGTCATCATGGTCAGATGATCTAAATTCAGGCGCTTGGCAAACAGCATGTAATTATAATAGTTCCATCATCCCTCGATCATGTGATCGGCATTTGTGACATTCACAGCCGGCTTCTGAGAAGCAAAGTCAATTGGCGAAGCTGGATTTGCTTAAGGATGGCATGATCCACTTAACAACCATGGCAAAAAAGATTGCAAAATTGGGCACAATTCACTTAACTGCCAACTTGCTTAGCAAAGGAAGTTTGGGTCCCAATTGTGGTTGCAAGTCAAGGACTACCTGTACTGCAATGGAATACATGGAGCTGCCCTAAAGGAAGCTTCAGAAACTTCAACTGGTTTAAAATGCTGCAGGAAGAGAATTTGGTAAGAATGGGAGTCCTGTTTACAGAATGAAATTAGCCCTTTTCTTTGTGCTCCTATCTATTCCTTAAGGCCGTGATGGCGAACCTATGGCATGTGTGCCACCTGTGGCATGCGGAGCCATATATGTGGGCATGCAAGCGTTGCCTTAGGTCAGCTCCAGTGCACATGCGTGTTCTGGCCAGCTGATTTTCGGGTCTTCAAGGCTCATCAGAAGTCGGGAAATGGGCCATTTCCAGCCTCCAGGGGCCTCCGGTGTGTGTGTGGGTAAGGCCATTTTCATCCTTCCCAGGCTCCAAGAAAGCCTCTGGAGGGTGAAAAATGGGCCTACCATGCTCACCGTGTTATCACGTGCCAAAAGTGGGAGTGTGAGGGGGTTGTGTGTGGATGCGCAGGGGGTGGGGCGTAGGGTGCATTGAATTATGGGTGTCGATGCCCGCGACCCCCCACGCTCTCCCCACTTTTGGCACATGATGGCAAAAAGTTTGACCATCACCGCCCTAAGGCCACTTTTTGAGTGTCTGATCTGTGTGGCCTCCTATGCCAAGATGCAGAGAGCAGCTACTCCAAAATCAACTATTTCAGTGGTTATTCCTGACTGTGGGAAGTTTCCCCCAATTCTGGTGCTGTTCTTATTGTCTTTTTGCCACAGGTAAAGGATCTGTTTATCCTCCAAAGCTTTTTAATAGTATTTGTCCCATTGTAATTTTTATCTTTTTAATCCTGCTTTTGCTCTTGTAGCTCTTATTTTGTACTTTTGTAAATATGTTTGAATATTTAAGTCACCTGAGATAACCTCCTGTTTTAAATGTAAATGTAACTTTTAAGTGTAAATCACTCTGAGGTTTCTTTTTAACGGAAAACAGCTTAGAACATTATGTTAAATAAATAATGTTAATGAAGGATAATTTTGCACACATTATCAGTGTTTGAAGAGAGAATTGTTAAGGAAGTCTTAGGGCATTTCCGCATGGCCTGCTGATGGCAGATTAGAGATGCCTCAGCGAACAAATTTAGAAGACATGAATGGAGCTCACCTCTGACTCACCAAGGCGGCAGCCTGAAGTTGTATTTTCCTGCTCCCTTTGTAAAAGGCTACTTTCTAGCTTCTTCTGGCACAAGCTGTGCTGTCTGGTTTGTGTGAAGCACATTATATCAAAGTAAGGGTAAGGGCAGGGTTCCTCTGCTGGTCTTGGCCCATCAAGGTGCTGTGGGATGCCCATGCAGCCACTGCTCATGACTTTTAGGACCCATGTGCCTTTTGGCAAGAGGGGAGATGCCCAAACATCATCTTTCTTATTTCTCTGGTCACCCACTGATTTACTCTATATACTGTAGCTCCCCAGCATCAAAAAGGCCTGCTTCTTTACATGGAATATCAGAGAAAAAGCTGTTTTTCTACGTCCTTTTCTATCACTCATTGGCATCCTTCAGACTCAAAAGACTCTGGAAAGAGGACCTAACAGCATCTGGTGTGACTAAAAAGGCCAATTCGAGAGTGGCAATCCCTTCCACACTAAGGGCAGATACATTCTGTCCCCTGCCCAGCCCCCAGATTTCGCTGGTTCCGGGCCGGCCTCTTTGCCTCAGCCTGCTGAACAAGTGTCTCTTCGAATTGGAGAAGGCCTTGCTGCGTCTTTAGCCTCCAAGCTGAACGGTCGGAGGTCAAGGTTTCCCAGTTGTTAATGTCCATTCCCAGGCCTTTAGGTCCCTCTTGCAGATATCCTTATATCTTATAGCTGTGGTCTCCCTCTGAGGTGCTTTCCCTGCACTAATTCTCCATACAGGAGAGCTTTCGGAATCCGACCATCGGCCATGCTCAAGCCAGCGTAGATGTCGCTGTTTCAATAGTGTATACATGCTAGAAATTCAGCACGTTCCAAGACTGCACTATTTGAAACTTTGTCATGCCAAGAATAAGTCGGAGACAACGCGTATGAAAGGTGTTCAACTTTCTCTCCTGCTGTACGTAAAGGGTCCTGTTCTATATCCTCTCCTTTGCTAGCCCTATTTCATTTATCATCCATGGCAAAAGGAGTGGGGAGAAAAAAGATGGAAAATAACTCCTCTGTTGTCATCCTCTGTAGAATCAGAGAACTGTCAACAGAAAACTCTCTACTTTTTTTCCCCCAGGCAGGACTGCTTCTCTTCTCTTCCCACTTCCTTCCTTCCCTCTCTCCCTCCCTCCCCCTGTAAGTGAAGTAGGAAGAGAGAAGCTGTAGGCACAGAAGTAGCAAATAGGGGTCTTTGTGGGATCTGATTTACAATCCCACAGGGTGATGTTGCAAACATACAGGAGAACCTACAGGTCTTCTGCTGCCATCAACTGACACCAAAGGAAATATGACCCCCTGTGGACACCTTAGTCAATCCTCATGCAGACCAAACTCCTATTCTGCTTCAAAGGAGAATAAAGGTTGGGAAGGTAGCCAGCACTTCTTTAAGTCATTATGCATTTCTGCAGGCTCTTGTGCTGGGTAGTAACATTATAGACAAGCCAGGGAAGTCATCTTCTATTTATTTGAATACAGTATTTGGTTTTGTTTTAGAGTTCTACAACACTACACTAAAGGGGGAAAAAAACACAATAGGAATTTCAGTGCCAGTACTATGGAAAGATTCCAGAAGGTTTGGAAAGCCCCCTGCCCAGTATCATAAACATTTGCAGGAAATCCCTCAAAAGTCTAGAACAAGGGAGGAGAGAGCTGCATGTGTGGAGTGTGCTCGAGTCTGAACTAAAGGAGAAGAATCAGGATTAGGATATATGAAAGTAGTACAATAGTCATCAATCTTTCGGACCTCAGGGACCACTAAATCCATAATTTTAAATCCTGCGGACCACTAATATGATCTGTCTAATGACCGGCTGGGTGGGGGTGGCTAGGTTGTCATGTAACTGGGTAGGCATGTCACTCATGTGGAGGGGCGCCTCACCAGCCTCTACTCACCCCTCCCCACCCAGCCACTCTTTGCCTCCCCAGGCTCCTTAGGGCCCCAACAGGAAGCAGTTGTTGGAGCTAAGCAGCCACCACGAGAAAGAGTTGGCAAAACTGTCGGCTCAGTTCAAATTGGATCTGACCAAGAAGGAGGCTCCACAGAAGCACCTCACTGAGGACCATGAGCATAGGCTTTCTAAGCAGAGGAAAGACCTGTGGGAGTGCAAGGCCAGGTACCGGCACCTGGAGGCTCAGCGGACTGAGATAGTCAGCCAGTTCCAGGCTATGAGGCAATCCCACTGAAACAAGGCCCTCTGGCTCTTCGCCACCAGTGGCACTTTATTCTAGCCTTTGCCCAAAGCCCCGTACCAGGAGGCTGAAGCAGACCCCAAGTTGGAATTTCTGCCCCCCCCCCTTGGGGGTCACAAAAAGACCATTCATTGCATGTATCTGGCCCAGGGACCAAAGTTTGAGGAGCCCTGATTTAGTGCAATATAAAAAATGCAAATAATTTTTCTGCAGACCATCAAAAGTTTCTTGTGGACCACCAGTTGGTGACCACTGCAATAGAGGACCATTAAGCCCAAACCCAGACATGACACTGAGAGGTCCAACTGAGTTCAATCCTTTATTCTAATTACAAGTTGAAATGCTCTTTTGAGACTGCCTTCTTCTCATAGCCTGAGATTGACACCTATCCAGTAAGATCTAGAATAGAAGGCTTTCTCTGGATCCCAATTGCTAACTTGTGTTTCCATTTGTCAGTTTATGGTGACCTTCTAGATCATTTTCATCTTATCTGGAAGAGCCTTCTGCAGAGGACAAATAATCTCTAACTCAGATTTTCAAAAGCCAGTTGTGAAGAGCTGGTTTTTCCAGAGGACTTTTGAAGTGTGACTTGTGTTTATTCTGTTTATTCTGTCCTGCCATGGTATTGTCTTGTTCTTGGATGATGCATCTTGGTGCTCTGATGTAATTGTTGTTATATTGTTTTGCTGTTTTATTCATGTTATTGGATCTGGGAACTCTGTGTATATTGAAGTGGTATATAAGTCCTAATAAATGAGTAAAAAAAATAAGTATTTATCAGCTCCAGGAAATATTTGTTTTTATAATACATGTTACTATCACGTTAAGTTCCTTTCCTCTAATGTTCCACTCTGATAAGGAATGGCTCAAATATAATCTCTAGCTTAGGAATGGACAATTTTATTCACACTGTAGGCCATATCTGAGTTTGGAAAGACCCGCTGAGAGCTATGTTCTACAAAGTGGACACATTCAAAACAAAAATTTAAATTGAATTAAATGCAACTAATAGGATTATTTTCCCAGATATTTAATATCTCCCTTCTTTTGCTTTAAGAATGACAGTTTAGCAGCAACTTTTAGGATGCTACATCACTTCTAGTACCTTAAAATTGCAATATGGTCATGAGAAGTCCTAGCTTCAAGCATGTTTCA
This sequence comes from Ahaetulla prasina, assembly GCF_028640845.1. Classification (NCBI taxonomy): domain Eukaryota; kingdom Metazoa; phylum Chordata; class Lepidosauria; order Squamata; family Colubridae; genus Ahaetulla; species Ahaetulla prasina. Next base: position 127,370,249 of record NC_080540.1, read on the forward strand.
CTTCCCTAGAACAAGAAGGAATAAAAACACTTTTTTTTTCTATTTTTTTTTAATTAAGCTTCTCTAAAGCTTTTCTTCTGCTCCCACGGGAATACAGGAAATATCTAATCTTGATGGGGCAATGAGAACAAAGGGCTAGAGCTTTTGTCTTCTCAATAACTCCCTCACTTCAGTCTGTCAGTTTATGGTTTCCAAAAAATTAAATAAATAGCTAAGACTAGCCATCTAATGCCTTCCAGATGTGTTAGAGCAGGGGTCTAACCTTGATCCCTTTAAGCTTTGCTGGCTGAGGGACTCTGGGAGTTGAAGTCCACAAGTCTTAAAGGAACCAAGGTTGGAGACCCCTGTGTTAGAGCACAATTCCCATCAATCCTAGCTGAGGATGATGGGAGAAGAGTTAACAGTCAAGGTGTCCTGAAGGTAGGGAAACAGGGGAGCTCTCCTCCCTCCATGCTCCATGCTCCTATCTTGGTTTTTTTTTTTTATTTGAATTTATATCCCGCCCTTCTCCGAAGACTCAGGGAGGCTTAAGTTGTCTAGAGGAGAGGGGAAGAGGAGAGGGGGGAAAACATTTCTGTGTATTTTTTGTAAAACTTGTTATGGTAAAAACAAAAGAAAGATAATGGAGAAGGAGAAATAACTGCTCTCACCTAAACCATTGCCCGATCCACATTGGCACAATACAACATAGATCCATTGTATGGGGCACATTGGCACCAAATAACAACCCTATCCATCCCTGGAATACATATCCTGACTGAAAGTCAACAGCTTTCATTCAAGATGCGCAATGTTTTTGGCCAAGGGCTGTCTTTACACTGACGGCTGCATTTCATGATGTGCATATAGCCAGGGGGGAAAAAAATCTAATTTCATTTCATTCGCATGAAATTAAAATCACATTTATTTAGTTAAATAGATCTCATGTGATAACTTCCCTTCTTTCATATTAAAAAATCCCAACTAGGTAATCGTTATTGAAGGTTGTCAGAGAATTTGCATGGAAGGATTTCAGAGGGGGCATAGGCCTATATTGTGGCCCAAACTGACCCATATATTTAAGTACACAAATAGGAATAATCATAAGGAAAAAGAGAAAGGCTCTCTTGCACAGAAAGGGAACTTTTTGAACATTTCTTGGCTTCTAACCAGGGTGGATTTGAATTAAATCAAGTTGATTTAAATCACAATTTAAATCATAATTTAAATCACTAGTAAAACAGCTTGATTTAAATCGACTTGATTTAAATCATAATTTTTAAAGAGCAACTGTCATCTCTATCCCACAGTGGCTCCTCCTCTGACCTGCTGTTGACTCATCGACAGTCCCAATATTGCAGAATATACAGCCCAAGCTGCACAACTAAGCTCCATTTTATGCTGAATAAACTAAATTATTAATGTATCTTAAATAGAAAACTATCTTTAGGTAGATTTTTACTCCAGAAGCACTTTATTAAAATAAATTTAATAAAAATAAAAACATCCAATTTAAATTTTAAAAAAATCTGATTTAAATTTTAAAAATCCATTTTTTTAATATATTTTTTTTTTTAAAAATCATCCTGCTTCTAACCCAGTCTGGAGATTTGAATACTTTCTTTTCCTGTCCAAAAGTCTTATAGAAATTTTGCCTTGGAACTCCATGTACAACCACTTAACAGCAGAAGAAAATGTGAACTTGTCTATAGGGTAGCCTAGCACTTTATGGTAGCAAGTTGTTGCTGGCTGTGTTACTCATTTACAGTATAAGATTGGCATGGCATACATGGTATGTTTGAAGGGTGGTAACTAGTGGTGAAATCTGAACCGATTTGCTACCAGTTTGCTGGCTGCGCAGGTGCAGTGTGCACCAAGAAGGGGCTCGGGAAGATAAGTAGAACAGTGAGGGGGAGGATCAGCTGTGCCGTGCAATTTAGCTTTGCTAGAAAGCAGGATTTCCTGCTTTCTAGCAAAGCTAAACTGAGCGGCACAGCTAATCATTGGAAATATCGGTTCAGAGAAACATGTAGCTTTTTTAAACAACCGGTTCGACCGAAGCAGTAGCCTTTTTAAACTACAGTTCGACTGAACTGGTAACTTTTTTTTTTATTACCAGTTCGCCAGAACCAGTAGTTTTTATCACTACTGGCTCACCTGAACCAGAGCAAACTGGTAGCATTTCACCCCTGGTGGTGACGTCATCCATTCCTTTTAGGTATAGCAGACTATAAAACCGCCATCACCTATTGTGTAATGTTGTTACTATAAGGGTAAAGTAAAAAATATTGTCCCAACTACATTTCTTTGATGCCTTTAATTTTTTCCCCTCCCCTTCCCATGTTGGTCAAAGAACACAATAAAGGTTTACTTACCTACTATCTTTATGAATGAATGGCATGTGAGTGTAATTAATGATAGAATTCCTGGTCATTTTGAAACCAAGAGGCCTCAGTCTGTAAGTTGAACACAATGACCACCATACCTGTCAGGCTTAAAAGCCAAAGATAATTAAAACTAGAAAATTCACTCATTTTCTCATCTTTCCACTATAAATTTCTTCATTCTATTCTCTTTTTTTCCCTGCAAGCCACCTGAAGTTACATACACATTTTATGTGCCTTTCTCTTCATACATTTTGTATGGGCTTTTGCATAACATGCATAGTTGCATGTTGGTGTGTACTTTTCTGTAATACCACTTTCCTGTATTGCTGTCTTATTATATTGCATTTTCGCACTCTTTAATATTAAGTGCCTAATGTTATGTGCCTAGAATGTTGCAATGCAGTTTGCAATTCATAAATGCATACTGATAGGCACACATTACTGGCACTAATAATGGGGTGTAACTCTGTTTCATTTTATTTACAGGTAAGAAGAATATAATAATATAATATAACAACAGAGTTGGAAGGGACCTTGGAGGCCTTCTAGTCCAACCCCCTGCCCAGGCAGGAAACCCTACACCATCTCAGTCAGATGGTTATCCAACATTTTCTTAAAAATTTCCAGTGTTGGAGCATTCACAACTTCTGAAGGCAAGTCGTTCCACTTATTAATTGTTCTAACTGTCAGGAAATTTCTCCTTAATTCTAAGTTGCTTCCTTCCTTGATCAGTTTCCACCCATTGCTTCTTGTTCTACCCTCAGGGGCTTTGGAGAACAGCCCGACTCCCTCTTCTTTGTGGCAACCCCTGACATATTGGAACACTCTATCATGTCTCCCCTAGTCCTTCTTTTTATTAAACTAGACATACCAAGTTCCTGCAACCGTTCTTCATATGTTTTAGCCTCCAGTCCCCTAATCATCTTTGTTGCTCTTCTCTGCACTCTTTCTAGAGTCTCAACATCTTTTTTACATCGTGGCGACCAAAACTGGATGCAATATTCCAAGTGTGGCCTTACCAAGGTATTATAAAGTGGCAGTAACACTTCATGTGATCTTGATTCTATCCCTCTGTTTATGCAGCCCAGAACTGTCTTGGCTTTTTTCACAGCTGCTGCACACTGCTGGCTCATATCTAAATGATTATCCACTAGGACTCCAAGATCCCTCTCACAGGTACTACTATTGAACAAGGTACCACATATACGGTACAGTGCATTTTGGGTTTTTTTGCCTAAATGTAGAACCTTACTTTTTTCACTGTTGAATTTCATTTTGTTAGATAGCGCCCAATGTTCAAGTCTGTCAAGATCTTTCTGTAACTTGAGCCTATCTTCTGGAGTGTTGCTATTCCTGCCAGCTTGGTGTCATCTGCAAATTTGATGAGTTCCCCATCTATCCCCTCATCCAAGTCATTGATGAAGATGTTGAAGAGTACTGGGCCTAAAACAGAGCCTTGGGGTACTCCACTGCATACTTCCCTCCATGTGGATGTAGTTCCGTTGAGGACTACACGTTGAGTGCGGTTGGTCAGCCAGTTACGAATCCATCTGGTGGTGGTGCTGTCTAACCCACATTTTTCTACTTTATCTAGTAGTAGGTTATGGTCTACTTTATCAAATGCTTTACTGAAGTCCAAGTAAATTATATCGACAGCATTCCTCTGGTCTACTAATTTTGTCATTTTGTCAAAGAATGCGATAAGATTAGTCTGGCATGATCTGTTTTTGACAAACCCATGTTGGCTTTTGGTTATTACTTTGTTTGCTTCTAGGTGTTCATTGATTCGTTGCTTGATTATCTTTTCCAGAATCTTCCCCGGTATTGAGGTCAGGCTGATAGGTCTGTAGTTTCCTGGATCTGTTTTTTTTTTCCTTTTTTGAAGATGGGAACTACATCAGCTCTTTTCCAGTCCTCTGGCAGCTCCCCTGTGCTCCAGGATCTTTGAAAGATATAGTTCAGTGGTTCTGAGATCACGTCTGCCAGTTCCTTCAGAACCTTGGAGTGTAATCCATCCGATCCTGGTGATTTGAACTCGTCTAGGGTAGACAGGTGTTCACTTACCATTTTATTCCCTATTTTAACTTGTGTTTCTAATCTGTTTTTTGTGGTGCTGTTTTTGATAGGTTGGATTGTTTTTTCCTTTTGTGTAAAGACAGATGCAAAAAATGAGTTAAGTAGATCTGCTTTCTCCCTGTTGCTTGTAACCTTCTTGCCACTTTCTCCCAGCAATGGCCCAATTGTTTCCTTGACTTTTTTTTCTTGTTTTTAACATGTTGGAAGAAGCTTTTTTTGTTATTTTTTACTTTTGTCACTAGCCTTTGTTCATTGTGAGCCTTAGCTTTCCTCACTTCATCTTTACAGGCTCGGGCTATTTGCTGATATGCTGCCTTAGTTATTTGCCCCTCTTTCCACTTTTTATATTTGTCCTTTTTGTCTTTCAATTTGTCAGATAGTTCTTTATGCATCCATGCTGATTTCTTTTGAGATCTATTATTTTTCTTCTTCATTGGTATTGTGCTAGACTGCGCTTTTATAATCTCACTTTTCAAAATTTCCCAAGCTTCTTCAGTTGCTTTCCCCTTGAGGATTCTCATCCATTGAATCCTTCTCAAGCTCTCTCTAAGTTTATTGAAATTAGCTCTCTTAAGTCCAAGACTCTAGTTTGACTTTGTTCTACTACTTGTATTTGCTTAATGTTGAATTCCAATATCGCATGGTCACTTGCCCCCAAGGTTCCTGTAGCTTCAACACCTTCTATCATTTCATCTCTGTTAGTGAGAATTAAGTCCAGTATGGCTGATCCCCTTCTTGCCTTCTCTATTTTTTGGGAAACAAAGTTGTCTGCTAGGTTTGTTAGGAACCTGTTGGTTCTTCCACTTGCTGCAGAGTTTGTTTCCCAGTTGATGTCAGGGTAGTTAAAATCCCCCATTACTACTGTGATGTGCTTCCTACATACCTTACTTAGCTGACTAGCAAAAAGTTCATCTACTTCCTCTGTTTGGTTGGGTGGCCTATAGTATAGACCTATGGCAATATCATTTTTAACCCCTTTTATATTGACCCAAATACATTCAAGATGATTTTCATCATTGTTGTGCTCTATTTCTGTAGAGATGTAGTTATTTCTTATATATAGTGCAACTCCACCTCCTCTTTTATTTGGTCTATTTCTTTTAAATAATTTATATCCCTCTAGCTGTATGTTCCATTTGTCAGTTTCATCCCACCAAGTTTCCGTAATGGCAACAATATCATATCTGCCCTCATTTACTTGAATTTCTAATTCACCCTGTTTATTCCTCATACTCTGTGCATTGGTGTATAGACATTTGAGTCCATTTGGATTGACCTTGTGTTTACTGTCTACATAACCTGTGTTGTGCCTGACTGCCCCTACTTTCTTGCCACCTGTTGGTTTAGTGCACATGGTATGGCACTCACTGTTAAATGCTTGGTTTTGCTTGATAGCAGGGCTGATAGTCTTACCCACACAGACATCTATGTTACATGCACTGATAACCCTTTTAGAACAGGTAACCTTCATACTGAAATACAAATCAAACAAATCCCACCCACACCCACAGTGAAGAAATGCAAGATCTGTCTAACTCAGAATGACAGTGAGGAAAATATTGAGGGCCCATCCCTAAGCCAACAATGCCATTATCAGTTTTTTAAACTTCCAGTGGCAAATATTAAATCTTGATAGGCATGAGTCTGCCCTGGAGGTCTACCTTGCAGCAAAAACAACCCAGAAATCAGAATAGAGTAGAGTAGAGTAGAGTAGAGTAGAGTAGAGTAGAATAGAATAGAATAGAATAGAATAGAATAGAATAGAATAGAATAGAATAGAATAGAATAGAATAGAATAGATCCAGGAAACTACAGAATCAAACAGATCCAGGAAACTACAGACCTATCAGTCTGACCTCAATACCGGGGAAGATTCTGGAAAAGATAATCAAGCAACGAATCAACAAACACCTAGAAGCAAACAAAGTAATAACCAAAAGCCAACATGGGTTTGTCAAAAACAGATCATGCCAGACTAATCTTATCGCATTCTTTGACAAAATGACAAAATTAGTAGACCAGAGGAATGCTGTCGATATAATTTACTTGGACTTCAGTAAAGCATTTGATAAAGTAGACCATAACCTACTACTAGATAAAGTAGAAAAATGTGGGTTAGACAGCACCACCACCAGATGGATTTGTAACTGGCTGACCAACCGCACTCAACGTGTAGTCCTCAACGGAACTACATCCACATGGAGGGAAGTATGCAGTGGAGTACCCCAAGGCTCTGTTTTAGGCCCAGTACTCTTCAACATCTTCATCAATGACTTGGATGAGGGGATAGATGGGAACTCATCAAATTTGCAGATGACACCAAGCTGGCAGGAATAGCCAACACTCCAGAAGATAGGCTCAAGTTACAGAAAGATCTTGACAGACTTGAACATTGGGCGCTATCTAACAAAATGAAATTCAACAGTGAAAAAGTAAGGTTCTACATTTAGGCCAAAAACAAAATGCACCAGTACCGTATATGTGGTACCTTGCTCAATAGTAGTACCTGTGAGAGGGATCTTGGAGTCCTAGTGGATAACCATTTAGATATGAGCCAGCAGTGTGCAGCAGCTGTTAAAAAGCCAACACAGTTCTGGGCTGCATAAACAGAGGATAGAATCAAGATCACGTGAAGTGTTAGTACCACTTTATAATGCCTTGGTAAGGCCACACTTGGAATATTGCATCCAGTTTTGGTCGCCACGATGTAAAAAAGATGTTGAGACTCTAGAAAGAGTGCAGAGAAGAGCAACAAAGATGATTAGGGGACTGGAGGCTAAAACATATGAAGAACGGTTGCAGGAACTGGGTATGTCTAGTTTAACAAAAAGAAGGACTAGGGGAGACATGATAGCTGTGCCCCATTAGCGCAGGGGCTGCCATAAAGAAGAGGGAGTCTGGCTGTTCTCCAAAGCACCTGAGGGTAGAACAAGAAGCAATGGGTGGAACCTGATCAAAGAAAGAAGCAACTTAGAACTAAGGAGAAATTTCCTGACAGTTAGAACAATTAATAAGTGGAACGACTTGCCTGCAGAAGTTGTGAATGCTCCAACACTGGAAATTTTTAAGAAAATGTTGGATAACCATATGACTGAGATGGTGTAGGGTTTCCTGCCTGGGCAGGGGGTTGGACTTGAAGGCCTCCAAGGTCCCTTCCAACTCTGTTGTTATGTTAAAGAATAGAATAGAATAGAATAGAATAGAATAGAATAGAATAGAATAGAATAGAATAGAATAGCAGAGTTGGAAGGGACCTTGGAGGCCTGCTAAGGAAGGAAACCCTATACCATTTCAGACAAAGCTATGACAATGAATGACATGCTGCACTACATTTCTTGGTAAGTACTTCCTTCTTCTTTTCTTTTTCATCCCATATCATCTTTTGTCACAGGATTAGGCAATAGCCAGAAGTTTGGAATTGCAACTTTCATAAACCTGAGATAACATGACCAATTATCAGAGATTGTGACAGATGTAATTCAAAGCAACAACACTGGGGAATGCCCCATTGCTTAGTCCACACTCCTACCAAGATTAAGGTAAAGGTAAAGGTTCCCCTCGCACATACATGCTAATCATTCCCGACTCTAGGGGGCGGTGCTCACCTCTGTTTCAAAGCCGAAGAGCCAGCACTGTCCAAAGTTGTCTCCGTGGTCATGTGGCCGGCATGACTCAACGCCAAAGGTGCATGGAACGCTGTTACCTTCCCACCAAAGGTGGTCCCTATTTTTTCTACTTGCATTTTTTACGTGCTTTTGAATTGCTAGGTTGGCAGAAGCTAGGACAAGTAGTGGGAGCTCACCCGTTACATGGCAGCACCAGGGATTCGAACCGCTGAACTGCCAACCTTTCAATCAAAAAGCTTAGCATCCTAGCCCCCTGAGCTACTGCGTCCCTTCCTATCAAGATTAGCTCTTTCCAAAGAGAAAACCAAGCATTTTGAAGACATGGCATTTAAAAATAATAATAATAATAAAAACACATGCGCACACACACAATTTCATGACTTTCCTGCTTTAATTTGAACTTATTTGCCTCATAAAAAATAATGTTTCAGGAAGATGAGATACTAAAGAGGTGCTTTGCTTTCTGAAAAAAATCAGCTTGTTCTTCTAGGTTCCTTCTGGGGTGCCAAATGATTTTGGGTGTGGTAGAAGAGTTGTTGTAAAGGAACATTAAAAGAGTTATTCATCCTTGAATGGCAGACAAACCAACATCATTGGCATCCAAGTGTTTTTGCAAGTCTCCAAAAATATGTTCCTTCTTGGAATTGTCTTGAATTCCAGATCCTTCTTGACTATTGCAGAAGAGTTTATGTGGGGGGGAAAGTCACTCAGTGCATGTGATATGTCACCACAACACTTGCCTCAGTGGAGTCACAAACAGTCTCTGCAGAGTGCCACCTGTCCCTTCTGGTAATCACGGCATGGGCAGAGGCGCTGGTACTTGGTATTGCATCCAGCACAGCTGAATAACAGATGATCCTTTTGAAGGTAGCATTCCCGGACATTTTCAGCCACAGCTGGATAAAGGTGATTCATCTCAGACTCTGTGCTATCACAAACAACGTTGAGCCTAGAAATTGAAGGAAAGCCTCAGTAAGAACTTTGTCATGGTAGAGTTTAACATGGCTCTTGAGATGTCATCTCTGTGGAAGCAGTATTAAAGACCATTTAACACTTTACCCAGCAATAAACACAGGGCTATTAATGCAATTCAAAGCAAAGAGAACGAGAACATACAGATATGCTCTCTTTGGTGAGCATATCTATGTGATACATATTGTTTTAAGGGGTTATAATCTTATGCCTGTAGATATCTCCTGAGGGCCAAATTGAATGTTATTGATGAATCCACAACTGGATGGATTAAAAAAAAACCACAACTCTACAGAGATTTCATTTGAACAGTGAGTTTTTATAATCAGTGTCACTGATATTTACACATATGCAAAACCAAACTGCTCTTAACCCAGCAGAGAAAACAGTTACATAAAAGATCTACTTTTAATTTCAGTGAGGAAAATTAGGAACAAAAGAATTTCATGGAGTCAAAGGGTTAAACACTCTTCTAACCTGGTGAAACGTCTCCCAGTAAGTACATGGTATCATTGTGTTTGTTATTTTTTTCTTGAATGTTTCTTGTTGAAAAAAGTTGTTTTAATTGTATGACCATATGTCCAGTTATCTGTTTATAGAACATCTCATGGCTAACCAGTAATGAAATGATACATAAATTTAAACTGGCAGCAAAAATGTTCTTGATCTCATTTATAGATGCTTAATTCACACTCCTCCAATGGTGAGTCCCTCTAGATGTGCTGGACTTCAACTTCCATCAATCTACCTAGCAGTCTGGTTGGAAATAATTGGCACTGTTGCCTGACATATCAGAAAAACCTTTGTTGGGAAAATCTAGATTAAAGTAATATGTCAGCAACCATAAAGAGGCCAATGCAATGAATGTTCCCCAGAATCTGTACTTTACCTCATAGTAGGTGCTTTTCAAAGTAGTAATTGATTTTAAAAACAAACATTTCCATTCGCTCTCTCTGAGTCTGAACAGCTTTTAGACACAGATTCTTGATCCATGTTCTTCCCAATCATAATCATAATGATCCTTTCAGAATTAATTTAAAAAAACAAGGATCCATTTTTTTCCTTCTTCCTGATTCCTGGGGACACTCTGGGAATCCATAACATAGAAGATGATCGTAACTGACTATACTATTAGCACAGTGGTGGGTTTCAAATTTTTTTACTACTAGTTCTGTGGATGTGGCTTGGTGGGCGTGGCATGACATGGCTTGGTGGGCGTGGCATGGCTTGGTGGGTGTGGCTTGGTGGGAAGGATATTGTAAAATCTCCATTCCCATCCCATTCTAGGGGAAGGTTACTGCAAAATCCCCATTTCCTCCCGATCAGCTGGGAATTTGGAGACAGAGAATAGATGGGGGCAGGGCCAGTCAGAATTTTTACTACCAGTTCTCCGAACTACTCAAAATTTCCGCTATCGGTTTTTCAGAACTGGTCAGAACTTGCTGAAACCCACTTCTGTATTAGCATCAAATTCATAATAAGCAGAAAGGGATGAATGAATGTACAAGGGGAGCAATGTTTTGAAAAAGCCATCAATATTCTATGTATTTATTACATTTATAACTCATCTTCCATTCAGGAGTTTCAGGCAGCATACAACCTTTCCCTCCTCTTATTTTTCCTTACAGCTTCAGGTGAGAGACAAAGTGGTCTAAAGTCCTCCAATGAGCTTCTATGGCTGAGGGTGGTACAGAAGCTGAAGCTGAGTCTCTCTATTCTAGTCCAATATCTTAACCTCTCACCACACTGAGTCTCTATTAGTAACACTTGGTGTTTTCTCTCTGGACTTTGGTGAAAGTTACCAAGTAATATATCCTTAGCTGACAATTTGGAGCCATCCAGTTCTTTTGAACTACAACTTCCACAACTGTTTGTCATTGACCTGGCTGACAAGGGTTGATGGGAACTGAAGTTCAGACTAGCTGAAAGGTCCCATGTTGCAGCCTCTGGTCTAGCTTTGCCTTGCTACTCAGTAAATGGCCAGTCATCTGTTTAATAAACTATGATTTGAACTAGTGATTCTGAACTAGCAATTTCTCTAAAATGGTTGAATTTTAAGAAGCTAAAGGAGCTTAGCAAGTCGAACCTGAGCTCTGGCTCTTATTTATCATATAAAAATGTCACTCGGACTCAAATTGCCGGCTTGGCCGCCGTGACAAAAATAATAATGCACCCATTTTAATTGTCCAGAGCTATGTATGGAGCTGGGTGGCAGATTTATGTTCCATTAAAATGTCAGTGTTCCAAATGCATGCTCACAGACAGAGGGATAAAAAGGGAAGGAGATGAGACGAGAATAATGGTGCCTCAAAAACCCAACATCTTTTCAGCTGCATTAAGCTATTCATGCTCAATATGCCTGGAAGGCCTGTCCAAATATAAATATTTTTTGTCTACTGCACTGTGTGCAAAGGACACTAAACAAATGTCAGGGAGACATTTGTGTTGGGGGGAGAACCCCTTTTAAAGCAGGAAATAAACAGATAAAGTCTCTGGACTATGGAGAGGCTTTTGAGATCTACTCTCTGTTCTACTGGCTGCAAACTGTGAGTCAGATGCAGCTAGAAGTAGATATGCACTTGGCTCTAAGACAGAACGAAGGAATATGATTTCTTTAAGCTGTTGCTGGAGCCAGAGAGCTATATTTGGAGTACTAGAACTGAAAAGAACTTATGGTTTTTCCATAGAGAACTTATCCCTGGTTACCACAATAATTTTTGATGATATTAGCTTAATTTGTGAAAGGGGTTTCATTTTGCTGACATTGCCATGTTATTTGTTTTTAGTAAATAATGTGGCAGCAAAAATATAAAATCACTGAAAAATGTGCCTGTTAATTCAAGACTAACTTGAAGAGTTAAGAACTATGGTGGCAGCTCAAGGTTGATTCAGCCTTCTATCCTTCCGAGATAAAATGAGTACCCAGATTATTGGGGGCAATATTCTGACTCTGTAAACCGCTTAGGGAGGGTTGTAAAGCACCATGAAGTGGTATATAAGTCTAAGTGATATTGTCTATCCCTAAGCTAATTGGGCCAAGAGAGCAAAAAAGCTTTTGAATTAGGGCAGATATGGAGAAACTTTGTTTTAGAACTGTAGCTGAACTGCAATTACTAACAGCAACAATAAGCATTCCCAACACTGAGAGATGCTAAGAGTTGTAGTTCTGCCATATTTCAAACATTGGGGACTCCTTATCCCTGAAACGGACTGATATCTCCTACTTAGCCTTCCCCAAACTTTGGCTCCCTAGATATTTTGAGACAATCAAAATTGATAGCTGCGGAATTCTGGGAGTGGTCATTTTAACAGATCTGAGAGGAAAAGATTGGAGAAGGGCAGCATAAAACTATGGGTAATACTTCTTTCTTGGTATTATCAATTAAATATGGCAGAATAATTAAAATATTAACATTTAATTCATATTTGACAGATTCCCCTCCTCCACCACCAACATCTCAATAGAATTTCTACATCTCCCTATGAAACAAAGCCATCTGCAAATTTCAAACACAGGCATTAAAGTACAAGTTTTCAAACAATAATCTGAAACTGTGAAAAGCTTAACAAGCCACACTCTTCAAATTTGCCATAAGATTCCATCTGGGACACAAAACATTAATTTTCAATATAATCTTGCCTAAATGTCAAAACTCAGCATCGGTACAGATCAGTAATGGGTTCCACTTACCTTCACTACTGGTTTGGAATTGGGAGTGTGTGCGTGTGCAGAACCTTCTGCGCATGCACAGAGCATCCATGATGATGTCTGGGCGGGTGGGCGGAGCCTCCCGCCACCACTACCAGTTCGCCGGAACCTAGGTGAACCAGTAGAAAGCCACCACTGGTACAGATAATGGTAATAAGCTGACCTTTACTGCTTCCCCCAAATCAACTTCCAAAGTCTGCATTGGAATTTTACATTTTAAAAGTTCCGTAAAGAAGAGGAGAATTTCCTTGGTTGGAAGAATAAGGGAAGGACATAAGAAAGCTCGGCAACTTACTGCTGGAACACTTCTTTTTTGTTCAGGAACTTGAAAAACTCAGGCTCACAGACTAAATTGTGCTGCTGACAAGTTCTGGTGCATGCTTGGCCAGTCTCAGATAGCCACACCTGCAGGGACTTGACTGGGGGCCAAGCTGGAAGATGGCTGCTGGTTACATTATGAGACCATACCAGGGCAGTTGCATTGGATTGCAGGATGAAAGGACTGAGAGAGCTTTGCATAGTCGGGCTGCTGGACTTGGCTGGTAGAGCAGCAGTAGCACAGAAATCCTATCCGATTGGGGGAGAAAGAAGCATTTGTTATACAGACGACACTTCAAAAGACAGTGCTGCAAATATGTCACCTGATCTGATTTTCCCTAATCTGGTGCTTTCCAGATATTTTTGGTTATAACTCCCACAATTACTAGCCAGCATATTGCCTGAGAATCCTGGAAACTGTAATCCCAACAAATCCAGAAGATTCCAGATTATACCAAGGACAAATTTGAATATCAACCCCCCCCACCCCCATATTCTCTTAAAACTGCAACTAAATTCAGATGCCATAGTTTTAATATCATTTTCTTTTTTTCCCCACCCTTGTTTTGGATATCAACTTGCCGGGTGCAAAATTTCTGGAGTATATATAAGCTTACATATTGTTTTCTGATCTTGAACTGGTCTAATAAAAGTAATTACTATGCAGCTGCATGGGAAAGTGTAGTCTCCCTCATTCCATTGTATGTTACAATAGATCTCTACATGAATAGAGGCTGACACAACCTCTATATCATGCAAGTTAAATAGAACCTTCTTTCTCCAAAATTGAATGCACACTTACTATTAACGCATTGTTGTTCAGAGATGCAAAATAAAAAAACACTAAGCATGGCAAGCATAGATATTTAAATACTTTCCCCATTGATTTAGTGCTACTTTTTTCCCAGGTCACTCTCTCTCAGCTCAACCCACCTCACAGAGTTGTTGTCATGGGGAATGTAGGAGGAGGAAGGAATATTGTGTTATTTGTAAAAATATTAAAGGCAGGATATAAATACAAAAAACACTGATTACCTGAACTCTATATTTAGTCAGAAGATGATTCTTCAGGTAAATAAATATTCAGATTCTTCTAATCTCTGAGTTTGTGACTGTTCTATCAACTTTCAGCAAAATGAGCTCCTTTAGCCAGCTGTATAAGCATTTGAAATTAAAGTACCAAAACCAGAGAAGACTGTTTACAAAAATTTATATGCCTCCAGCTAGTAATTTCTAGTAATTGAAAAATATTTAGATAAGGAATAGAAGTTACATACTGTAACTGTTAAAGTCAAGGCAAAGTCTGGAAGATCAAGAAAAACATATCTTTACCAGAACTATCTTGAAGCAGATCAGATCTGCAACACAAAACCTGTAGGTCACTGCAAATAACCAGCCAAAATGTTTAGCCGAGGTTGGAGTGGTCGTCCACTTGTCCACAGAATGGCATTGCTTATACTATGCTTGGGGCATAACCAGTGATGGGATTCAGCCGGTTCTAGGCGGTTCAGCCGAACCGTTTGTTAAATTGTCGGTTCACCCCACCCCTTGCCCCTCCCCTCCCCACCATTACTTACCAGTGTCATGGCACCATTTGTAAAATTGCTGGCTCGCACTCTCCTCCCCCCTGGGAGCACACCCGAACCGCTTGTTAAATGTCTGGCTCAGCCGCCTACCACTCTGTTCCCCATCTCGGACTGCCACCTCGGACTGCCTTGACCGCTCCAGCAGCAGAAGGCAAGTACAGACGAGTGCTGCCCCTGGGGAAGCGGGACTGGGAAAGGTGGTTGACCTGCGCCCGCCCAACTGCTGGCCATGATCTACACCATCCAAGCACCTCGCTGGCCATGCAGCTGCCGACCGAACCCTGCCTCCATCCATGCATCTCGCTGCCCACCCGATCCAAGTGCCACGCGGCTGCTGACCAAAGCCTGCCTGCATCCAAGCCTCTTGCTAGTCAGCCAATCCAAGCTCCTTGCTGGCCATATGGCCAGCGAGGCGCTTTAATCGCTGACTAGCAAGAGGCTTGATGCAGGCAGGCTCGCTGGCGGCTGCATGGCGCTTGGCTTGGGTGGGCAGCGAGGTGCATGGATCGGTGGGCAGCAGCCAGGCCGCTGCCCACCCGATCCATTCACCTCGCTGCCCACCCGAGCCAAGCGCCACGCGGCCACCAACCGAAGCCTGCTTGCATCCAAGCGTCTCTCTAGCCAGCAATTAAAGTGCCTCACTGGCCATGTGGCCAGCGAGGAGCTTGGATCGGGTGGGCAGCAAAGTGTGTGTCAATCGCTTCGGCCTGCCGCCCACCCAGCAGGACTGTCCTATGGCCGCCTCCCACCCATAGCACCAGCCTACCCTACCCCATCTGGAGAAAGAGTGATGGAGAGAAAGAGAGATGAAGGATAGAAGAGGAGAAAGATGAAGAAGAGAAAAAGGTGGAGAAAGATGGAGAGAAAGAGAGGGAGGGAGAAGGAGAGATTAAGGAGAGAAAGATGGAGAGAAAGAGAGATGAAGGATAGAAGGGGAGAAAGATAAAGAAGAGAAAGGGGGGAGAAAGATGGAGAGAAAGAGAGGGAGAAAGAGAGATTAAGAAGAGAAAGATTGAGAGAAAGATGGAGAAAGAGAGATTAAGGAGAAAGATGAAGAAGAGAAAGGGAGAAAGATGAAGAAGAGAAAGGGAGAAAGATGGAGAAAGAGAGGGAGGGAGAAGGAGAGATTAAGGAGAGAAAGATGGAGAAAGAGAGATTAAGGAGAAAGATGGAGAAAGAGATGAAGGATAGAAGGGGAGAAAGATGAAGAAGAGAAAGGGAGAAAGATGGAGAGAAAGAGAGATGAAGGATAGAAGGGAGAAAGATAAAGAAGAGAAAGGGAGAAAGATTGAGAGAAAGAGGGGGGAGAAAGATGGAGAGAAAGAGGGAGGGAGAATGGATTTGTTCTGGTAATTGGTTTAACAAGCATGGCACTGAAAAAATGACTTATGACCGTTTTTCATGCTTACGAACATTGCAGCAAACAGTCATTAGGGCAAAGAAGCTATGTCACATGACCACCTGGACATGCCCACCCGGTCACATGAAGCACCACAGTTGTGACATGAGTGACGTGGTTATTAAAAATGCTGCAACAGGGATAAATGATGACCGGTCATAAGTGTGAGGACTGATCAAAAGTGCGAGAACCTGTCAGAAATCACTTTTTTCAGTCCTCTGGGTAGTCCCTATGTGCCCAGATGGCTGAAAAAAGTGATTTCTGACAGGTTCTCGCACTTTTGACCAGTCCTCACACTTATGACCGATTATCATTTATCCCTGTTGCAGCATTTTGTGCATAGGGGCTACTCAGAGGGCTGAAAAAGTTATTTTTGACCTGTCCTCACACTTTTGTCCGGTCCTCACACCTACAACTGTCCTCACATTTTACATTTTGCCTCCTATCTTGTAACCGTGGTGAAGAGAAGCAGTTGTGAAATGAGTGACATGGTTGTTAAAAATGCTGCAATGGGCATAAATGTGAGGATGGTCATAAGTGCGAGGACCAGTCAGAAATGACTTTTTTTAGCCCTCTGAGTAGTTTCTATGCCCATAGCCAGGGCCACCCGGTCACATGAGCAGCTAGGCTCGCCCACCTAGTCACATGAGCAGCTAGCCATGTCCACCCAGTCACATGACCACCAAGCCACACCCCAAAATAAGCCACGCCCACAGAACCGGTACTAAAATAATTGAATCCCACCATTGGGCATAACTCAGAAAGAAACCTTTTCTCCAACCTCTCATCATCTAGTATGCAAAAGAAAATCTTGATAAAATATTTTAGAAAAAAGTGCCTTGGATTGTTGAAACAAAATTTGAATGGTTAGGTCAAACAACATGTATTTGGAGAAAAAAGGGCAAAACGTTTCAACAAAAAAAACTCCTAGACAACCATTAAAATAATGTTTGGAATGGCTGTCACACTTCCATCAGGCTTGAGCCTTATCAAAAATCTGTGGGAGAGCTCAAACATGTGTTGCATACAAGGACATCTAACAATATTTCTGAACTAGAAGTGTTCTGCAAGAAAAAGTAGGGGGGAAAAACTTCCAAATTAAGAACAGAAGGACTTTTAGTTAGTAGGAGGAAATTGTGGAAGCTGTTATTTTTGCCAAAGAAAGTGTTACAAAGTGCTGAATGGAAGGGTGTCCAGACTTTTCCAACTGCCATGTCCTCTGTTTTCCTATTTTGTATCTGTAAATAACTGCACATAAATATCAAATATGCATTAAAATTTGCAGAAATATGTCTTGAGTAAATGGTTACATGTGGCAGTGCTGCCTCTGTTCACTGAGGAATCTTTGAAGGATACAATTTGACCAGAGATGCCCACGTTTTTGCCTGCAACTGCAATAAAGCCCGTTTCTTACGGCCATCAAAACCACCCTTGCTTTTATGCAAAAGGAAGTACTTAAATTCTGTTTATTTATTTATATATTTATTAAATTTTTATACCGCCCTTCTCCCGAAGGACTCAGGGTGGTTTACAGCCATGATAAAAACAACAGCAGGATACACATAAAACCATATTTTAAAAAACTTATTTTACAAATGGCCGAATTAAAACATTTAAAATAAAACCCAAATTTTAAAATGTTAAAACATTAAGACTAATTAAAATCCTATTAAAATCCTATGCCAGTCCTGCGCGAACAAACAAATAGGTCTTCAGTTCTTGGCGTAAAGTCCGAAGGTCCGGCAGTTGCCGAAGTCCAGGGGGAAGTTCATTCCAAAGGGTGGGAGCCCCCACAGAGAAGGCCCTCCCCCTGGGGGCTGCCAGCCGACATTGCTTGGCGGACGGCACCCTAAGGAGTCCCTCTCTGTGCGAGCGTACAGGTCGGTGGGAGGTATTCGGTAACAGCAGGCGGTCCCGTAAGTACCCTAGACCTAAGCCATGGAGCGCTTTAAAGGTAGTCACCAACACCTTGAAGTGCACCCGAAAGACCACAGGTAGCCAGTGCAGACTGCGCAGGAGAGGTGTTACATGGGACCCACGTGTGGCTCCCACTATCACCCGCGCAGCTGCGTTCTGAACCAACTGGAGCCTCTGGGTACTCTTCAAGGGGAGCCCCATGTAGAGAGCATTACAGTAGTCCAAGCGAGAGGTAACCAGAGCATGAGTGACCGTGCATAAGGCATCCCGGTCAAGGAAGGGGCGCAACTGGCGAACCAGGCGAACCTGGTAAAAAGCCCTCCTGGCGACGGTCGTCAAATGATCTTCGAAAGACAACCGTCCATCCAGGAGGACGCCCAAGTTGCGCACCCTTTCCACTGGGGCCAATGATTCGCCCCAACAGTCAGCCGCGACTGCAGCTGACTGAACAGGGGTGCCGGCATCCACAGCCACTCCGTCTTGGAGGGATTGAGTTTGAGCCTGTTTCTCCCCATCCAGACCCGTACAGCTTCCAAGCACCGGGACAGCACTTCGATGGCTTCGTTGGGATGGCCTGGGGTGGAAAAGTACAGCTGCTTGTCGTCAGCGTACAGTTGGTACCTCACCCCAAAGCCATTGATGATCTCACCCAGCGGCTTCATATAGATGTTGAACAGGAGAGGCAAGAGAATCGATCCCTGCGGCACCCCACATGTGAGGGGCCTCACGGTTGATCTCTGCCCTCCTGCCAACACCGTCTGCAACCGGTCAGAGAGATAGGAGGAGAACCACAAATAAACGGTGCCTCCCACTCCCAAACTCCCCAACCGGTGCAACAGGATACCATGGTCGATGGTATCAAAAGCCACTGAGAGGTCTAATAGGACCAGGGCAGAGGAACAACCCCTGTCCCTGGCCCTCCAGAGATCATCAACCAACGTGACCAAAGCCGTCTCCGTGCTGTACCCGGGTCGGAAGCCAGACTGGAACGGGTCTAGATAGACAGATTCCTCCAGGTATTGGGGTAATTGACGTGCCACCACACTCTCAACAACCTTCGCCACAAAGCGAAGGTTGGAGACAGGTTGGTAATTTCCTAAAACAGCCGGGTCCAGGGAAGGCTTCTTGAGGAGGGGCCTCACCACCGCCTCTTTCAAGGCGGCGGGGAAAACACCCTCCATCAAAGAAGCATTTATAATCCCCTGGAGCCAGCCTCGTGTCACCTCCTGTGTGGCCAGCACCAACCAGGAGGGGTACGGGTCCAGTAAACATGTGGTGGCATTCAACCGCCCTAACAACCTGTCCATGTCCTCGGGAGTCACAGGGTCAAATCCATCCCAAATAATCTCAACAAGACGTGTCTCCAGCCCCTCACCCGGATCTACCCACTGTTGATCCATTCCGTCCCTAAGCTGAACGATTTTATTGTATAGATAACCACTAAACTCCTCGGCACGGCCCTGTAAGGGGTCATCCCGCACCTCCTGATGAAGGAGGGAGCGGGTCACCCGAAACAGGGCTGCCGGGCGGTTATCTGCCGACGCAATGAGGGAGGAAACGTAGGAACGCTTCGCTTCCCTCAGTGCCACTAGGTAAGTCCTAGTATAGGACCTAACTAGTGTCCGGTCAGCCTCGGAACAGCTGGATCTCCAGGCACTCTCTAGGCATCTTCTCCGGCGTTTCATCTCCCTCAGCCCCTTGGAGAACCAGGGGGCTGGTTGAGATCTGCGCCGGGTCAGAGGCCGCAAAGGCACGACACGGTCCAAAGCGCCAATCGCGGCCCGTTCCCAGGCCGCAACTAATTCCTGTTAATCCTGTTCTTTAATAGAGTCAGTCTTATCCATATCCTCCCATAGGTAAGTGCCACAGAGTTCATAGGTATTACTCCTAGGTAAGTAGATAGAGAAATACAGATCTGTTAAATGGAGTTTATAACCCCTTCCAGAAACATCATGTGCCTGTTAAAAAATGAAGTTAAGGACTGAATTCCAGGATCACTGGGAGTGGCTTTTTAATAGATTAGTATCAACCTTGTGATGTGATGTGGTGAATATTTGGTGGACAGGTTTTTTAAGCAGTCTTTAATTATATCTAAAATCAACCGAAATTACTCAAAACTATGGATCTAAGATACCTTGTTAGATCTATTTATCCTCTGCTGAAGTTGCTGATGAAGTTGCTATTCCAAAATAGACTTTTCTCTCCTTGAGGTACAAAACACTTTCCCATAATATTGACATGATCATGGAATAAGGGAGAAAAATTTACACTCTGCTTTCTGCGCACAAAAGGGTGCTAAATTACATCCTTAGTTTTTATTCCAATGATAATCATATTATTTCAAGGATTAAAAATGGAACAATGTGCTAGTATTCTCTGTCATATCAAAGCATATCATTTTTCCAATTAGCAAAAAGAAAAAAAGTGTTGAAAATAGTAACTGTCATTAACTGTGGGTAGAGAGAACCAAGTTATACAGGAATAGATTAAACATGTTTCTGAAAAAAAGCTTGAGAGAAAATATACTTTTAAAATAGAATTTTCCCATTTTAATTACTCAAAGTTTCCAAAATGGCCAACAACTAGCAGGAAACGGATTCAATTTTTCTGATCATTTGGAAAATCAAAATATTTCATGTAGGGATTTCTTATAGATTCCTTCTCCATATTTTTATTTTTCAACTTTTGGAGCCTCAAAAGAAAGGATAATAAGAATAATAACAGAGTTGGAAGGTACCTTCTAGTCCAAGCCCCTGCCCAGGCAGGAAGCCCCTACACCATTTCAGACAAATGAATGAAAAATTCTCTTTCCATAGTCACTCACTAAGAGAGATAGAATAGAATAGAATAACAGAGTTGGAAGGGACCTTGGAGGTCTTCTAGTCCAACCCCTTCTTAGGCAGGAAACCCTATACCATTTCAGATAAATGGTTTTCTTTCTTTCTTTCTTTCTTTCTTTCTTTCTTTCTTTCTTTCTTTCTTTCTTCTCTTCTTCTTAAAAACTTTCAGTGTTGGAGCATTTACAACTTCTGGAGGCAAGTTGTTCACTGATTAATTGTTGTAACTGTCAAGAAATGTCTCCTTAGTTCTAGACTGCTTCTCTCCTTGATTAGTTTCCACCCATTGCTTCTTGTTCTACCCTCAGGTGTTTTGGAGAACAGTTTGACTCCCTCTTCTTTGTGGCAGCCCTGAGATATTGGAACACTGCTATCATGTCTCCCCTAGTCCTTCTTTTCATTAAACTAGACATACCCAGTTCCTGCAACTGTTCTTCATATGTTTTAGCCTCCAGTCCCCTAATCATCGTTGTTGCCCTTCTCTGCCCTCTTTCTAGAGTCTCAACATTTTTTTTTACATTGTGGCGACCAAAATAGGATGTAGTATTCCAAATGTGGCCTTACCAAGGCATTATAAAGTGGTATTAACACTTCACGTGATGTGAAATGGGCTACTTTATTGCTTTATTATCATTATTATTTAGAATTATTTTGTCTCCAAAAGTATGGTATTAGGGACATGGCCCATAATGTCAGGATATCACTGGAGTATTCAGGGCCATTGCTTTCAACAATCTTTTAAAAGAGATGTAGGTTCCTCATTTCTCTCGTAAAATATTTGGCTTCCCCAGACAAAACAGGACTCAAAATTTGGCCTTGCTTACTTTAGTAGATGTTAGTAAATATTTAAGAATCTGAAGGCTGTGCTAGCTGAGGAAGGTGGGAATTCTAGTCCAGCACAATGGGAAGAATTAGGCTGATTAGAGTTATTTTATACTACATAAACAAAATTAATGGTTCTAGGATATTCCTACCTGCTGGGTTGAGTCAGAAAGAAGGGGAAGAAAAGTTACCTGGTTTTGAATGTAGGCATGAATCCGCTCTAGCATTCCTTCGGATGTGTATTCATAGGGCAAGTAAGGATCAACCTGGAGGAACAGAGGAGGAAGAAATATGGGCATGAATGAATGTAGACTAAAACCACTTCCAATTTCTGTGAGAAATTTTGTGGAAAATGTGGTATTCTGTTATTATGATAGAAGGTCTAGCTTTCCATATGATGAAATCATAGTACAAATAAGCAAATTTGGCTGCATTTACAATCTTTTCTGTAAGAACTTACCTTTTTTCATAGTTAAAAGTGAAAATGCCATCTTCATCCTCCTTTACCTTTAAACAGGTTTTGGCCATGCATATAAAACTATTTGATCTACAATGTAACGCTACTTAACATTTATATATATTTGGTCAGTAGTTCGATTGAATTGCCTTTTAATGCAACTCTTAGAATTTCAGCAAGTGAACTGAGGTTCCTGTTCATTTCAGGGTGGCATGCTGTCCAAGCAAATACTCTTTGGCATAGACAAAGCACACTGCACAAACAACAACAATGTAGCCTCCATTGCCTGGAGCCACCACCTAGTTCTCATGCAGGTTCTCATGCAAAACTACAAAGGCAGCTTTGCATTTGAGAGATTTTCAGAAATCTGATGAAATTAGTGTACTGATCAAGTCCCAGATTTTGCAATTACATGTGACCATCTGCTGAGATGCAAAGATTCTTCATATCTGTTCACCAATATGTTCTGATCAAAACCACTGATGCCGACTGTGTATTAGACTGCTGGCACATTCTGCTGGGTCTGGAATATGAAGACTATTCAGTTTCAAGCTTACATCTTAGCAAGCCTTAGCACATATTTCCCCTCCCTCCCCGCTTCTCTTCCTTCACAGAAATACCAGCAAGCCTCCTGCTGGATCTGTCAAATATACTCATGATGGCAATGACAGCAGATGCTTGCATCCATCTGCTACCAGCAAACAATTGGATGAAGTGTCTCCCTGTATGGCAAGAAGGCCAACAACAAACAGATTCACTAGGATCGGTGGTTCTAATGAGCCTATTTTTCCTCTTTCTCCTTTCTCTTTATTAAAAAAAGAAAAGAAAATAAAGATCAAAGCTGATAAAAATATGCCAGCAAAGAAAAAAAATTGAAATGTGTATATTCTAGATATCAAAATGAAGGTGCATGGCATTCTTTATTTTATCCAAGGCCTGCTGAATGTTTTGGTTAATTCTGTGCTTCTAAAGCATACTAGTCTAATTATAAATCCTTTGACCCTAAGGATGTTTGAGTCTTTAAATAGTTTATTTAATCAATTTAATTAATCACGAATCAAAAAGAGGGCTGTGAAAATATTTACAGACCCCTCACATCCTGGACATAAATTGTTTCAATTCCTCCCCTCAAAACGATGCTATAGAACACTGCACACCAGAACAACTAGACACAAGAACAGTTTTTTCCCGAAGGCCATCATTCTGCTAAACAAATAATTCCCTCAACACTGTCAAACTATTTACTAAATCTGCACTATTATTAATCCTCTCATCGTTCCCATCACCCATCTCCTTCCACTTATGACTGTAACTTTGCTACTTGTATCCTTACGATTTATACTGATACTGTTTCCTGATAGCTTATTTGTAGCCTATGACTATCATTAAGTGTTGTAAGTGTTGTACTTTGATGAATGTATCTTTTCTTTTATGTACACTGAGAGCATATGCACCAAGACAAATTCCTTGTGTGTCCAATCACACTTGGCCAATAAAAATTCTGTTCTGTTCTGTTCTGTTCTGTTCTGTTCTATTCTGTTCTATTCTATTCTATTCTAGCCACAAGATGGATGCCCTCTGTTATGATCTTTGATCTGAGACCTTCTTGACACTTTCTACCTATTACTTCTCATTTTATTATCAGAATGTGAGGAGTCCTCAGAGCCTGACTAAACACTTAATAATTCTGTTGATTTTTCCATTGATTCAGATTTGACAGCAGAAAAGTCCTTGAATCACTCAGCACATTGTCCTGAGAGGAAGGTCTGTTCACGGAGCTTTTGAGAAGATGCCACCGAAAGAAGGGTCCTCAGGACTACCATTTACAAGCCTTTGCTCAGATATTCTGCTTTGCTTATTTTCATTGGTTTTTCTCTTTGATAAGAAAGAAGAAACAAAAACAAAAACAAAACAACGGGAAAATACAGAAGGGTTTCGGATGGGCACCTCCTTTCTCACAAAATTCAGGGACCGAAGCAGAGTGATTACTGATTAAGGATCCTGCCTGGAAGCAAATAAACTACATCAAGCCCATCACTGTATAAAAGGATTGTACTTTCAGTAGAACACTTTACATTGGGAACCAAGAAGGTGAAATTGTGATGCTCAGGAATACTTCCACACAACCATCACTTCAACTCACAAACCAATCATCTGAATTCTGAAACTTAGGTAATCTGCAAGGCAATGATATAAGACCAGTGTTCTGACCCAGCTCCCCAGACATGACAAACTCTCTGAAGTTAACTCAAAGATTTATTTATTAGGAGCGACAGCAGTCCCGGCAAAAAGTTTCTCTCTCACCACAGGCTAACAAGTCCATCCAGCCAGGAGATGAATAGTTGTCTGCCACATCTATTCATCTCTGCCCCCTGCCTTTTATCCCCAGAGCTAGGGTGGGGCTTCACTAGCAGCTGTGGTTCTTCCTTCCCAAGGATCGGCCCACAGATTTCTACTGCTCTCCTCTCCTCTGCCTTCTGCGCATTCGTGCATCAGGCACTGAACCCAGCTGTTCCTCCTCTTCCTCATCAACCATCTCCAAATCTGGGGGCTGTTGGCTCTGAGGGCTGATGGACGGCACAGGCTCTGCCTCTCTCTCTCTCTCTCTCTCTCTCTCTCTCTCTCTCTCTCTGCCAGCTCCATTCCCTCTTCCCCCTTGGAGCTCTCAGGTTGCCTTGATGCTGACCCTGATTCTCATGCCTCCTCCTCCTCTGATTCGGCGGCTGGAGGGGCCGGTGGCCAATAGGCCACAACAACCAGTTTCATTCTATATTATGTTCTTGAGTACTGACAATTGGAATTCATCAGATATGGGTAGACAATACCTGCCAGGTATTGAATTCATGGACCATGTATTCATCAAAATGACAACATACAGTACATTAACTTTAGATGCTATTCAAGTCGTAGTGCTCAGTGCTGCTGCAAGAAGGGATATATAGAGAAACTATCAGAATGGTACATTCAGTGCAAATAAGCTTTCAGAGAGAAAGACAAAGATTACATTATAATGTAACATGGTTGACTCTAACATCTACCGGATATCTCTCTGAAACTATAGAGGGAATAGGGATGGCCTAGAAGGACAGGAGGAACAACTGCCTCCAAGACAATGATAAGTGGGGCACGAGCCCAGCTCAGGAAAATAACTTGAGAAAATATCTCAAATCCCTCCGTAGTTTTCACAGGAAGGTAAAGTGAGAGAGGGAAGGACTATACAGTCAGACTTCCAAGAGGGAGGTATGCAGTGGAGTATCCCAAGGCTCTGTTTTAGGCCCAGTACTCTTCAACATCTTCGTCAATGACTTGGACGAGGGGATAGATGGGGAACTCATCAAATTTGCAGATGACACAAAGCTGGCAGAAATAGCCAACACTCCAGAAGATAGGCTCAAGATACAGAAAGATCTTGACAAGACTTGAACATTGGGCGCTATCTAACAAAATGAAATTCTGCAGTGAAAAAAGTAAGGTTCTACATTTAGGCCAAAAAAACAAAATGCACAGGTATCGGATATGTGGTACCTTGCTCAATAGTAGTAATTGTGAGAGGGATCTTGGAGTCTAGTGGACAACCATTTAGATATGAGCCAGCAGTGTGCAGCAGCTGCCAAAAAAGCCAACACAGTTCTGGGCTGCATAAACAGAGGGATAGAATCAAGATCACGTGAAGTGTTAATACCACTTTATAATGCCTTGGTAAGGCCACACTTGGAATATTGCATTCAGTTTTGGTCGCCATGATGTAAAAAAGATGTTGAGACTCTAGAAAGAGTGCAGAGAAGAGCAACAAAGATGATTAGGGGACTGGAGGCTAAAACATATGAAGAACGGTTGCAGGAACTGGGTATGCTTAGTTTAATGAAAAGAAGGACTAGGGGAGACATGATACAGTGTTTCAATATCTCAGGGGTTGCCACAAAGAAGAGGGTGTCAAACTATTCTCCAAAGCACCTGAGGGTAGAACAAGAAGCAATGGGTGGAAACTAATCAAGGAGGGATGCAACTTAGAACTAAGGAGAAATTTCCTGACAGTTAGAACAATTAATCAGTGGAACAACTTGCCTGCAGAAGTTGTAAATGCTCCAACACTGGAAATTTTTAAGAAAATGTTGGATAACCATTTGTCTGAAATGGTGTAGGATTTTCTGCCTGGGCAGGGGGTTGGATTAGAAGACCTCCAAGGTCCCTTCCAACTCTGTTATTATTATTATTCTAAAAAGATTCTGTTACTATAGATCAGGGGTAGTCAACCTTTTTATACCTACTGCCCACTTTTGTATCTCTGTTAGTAGTAAAATTTTCTAACCGCCCACCGGTTCCACAGTAATGGGGATTTATAAAGTGTATTGTCGTCTGTGCATGCCTCTCGCACATCAGGGATTGGGTTGGGGGGTGGGCGCCGGCTACCAGCTCTGCTTGTCTGTTATAGCTGGGTGGTGTGGGAGGGAGATGCGCGAGCTATTCTGGGACGAGGCTCTTTTGTTTGCGGTTGCACTATAGCGCCATTTAGTTTCACTTACGTAACGTGAACTAAACTTATGCGCAGGCGATGCAAATAGTATATTTTCAGAAATTTAAATTGTCACAAGGAATTTTATGAAAACCTAATGAAAATGTTTTTAAATAATGCTATGAAATTTTTTTAAAAAGTCAATTAAATTAAAAAAAAGGAAAGTGTTTCAGTATCGGACAAAACCCCTATCGCCCACCATGAAAGCTGAAATGCCCACTAGTGGGCGGTAGGAACCAGGTTGACTACTACTGCTATAGATGTTACAAAAAAAGTAATCCTAACCTATGTGGCTTTGGCTTCTCAGTCTGGTCTACCCTGTAGGGCTGACAAAAAACTTAAAGAAAGGTGCATTCAAACCAGTGGTGGGTTTCAAAAATTTTTACTACCAGTTCTGTGGGCATGGCTTATTGGGCGTGGCATGGCTTTTGGGCATGGCTTGGTGGGCATGGCAGGAGAAGGATACTGTAAAATCTCCATTCCCTCCTGATCAGCTGGGACTTGGGTGGCAGAGAATAGATGAAGGCACGGCCAGTCAGAATTTTTACTACTGGTTCTCCGAACTACTCAAAATTTCTGCTACCGGTTCTCCAGAACTGGTCGGAACCTGCTGAAACCCATGTCTGATTCAGACCACGTGATCAGGTTGACAAAGGCTTCCTCCAAATGGCCAGATACAAGAAAGACCATGCTGGTCTCTGGATCTCCAAATCCTTCTGTGTTGCTAATGAGCCAGAGACAAATTAGCAGAAGCTAATATAGGGATACAGGGGGTATGATGTTGAACCAGGAGTGACATCAAAGCCATTTAGGTTGTCTCCTTAGCTGCTATTCCCGGATGCCCTACTTGAACTTGAGAGGGAATTCAGGTAGGACAGTTCAAGTCCCACTTGAATAAAAGGAAGCCAAGGGGGTAGAACGTATTCATGAAAGGCATCCTTCCCTTTTATACATAGTACAGGGTTTGTACATTGACAAACCCTGAAACAACAAGCATAGCATTTCAATTCAGTTCTGAAATGTAATAGAGACAGGCAGTCTTCTTTGAAGCATCTGCGCAGATGGAGTAAAGATTGAATAAACATCTTCCTGCCTGCTATAGAAAATAACCCAAGAAAGAGAACAGTCATTTCCATGTTTTACCAGCAATTGTTCCTTTCCCAATCCACCAACCTTCTATTTTCTTTTTCCCCCTCCTTTTTCCTTCTTTAGCATGTTGAAAAGGGAGGAGGGGGCACTGAGCAGTCTCAGTGGATATTTCACATTTGCAGTTTAAGTTTTATTGCACCAGAACATCATACTGTATGTACAAAGGAATCTGTGCCACAGAAAAAGATTAGCATTTAAATGGAGAATATCTTTAGTTCCCAAATCCAGCAGGCCTAAAGAAAGAAGAGGGAGACTCTAATATTACAGCATTAAGAAACACAGAAACTGGCTGGTGTCCTGCCAATTTCCAGCACTGTGAATGCTAAATATTGTGGATGCTTGAACCTATTTCTTTCACTCAGATTCTCACCATAACTGCAACATATGCCAACTTTTAAGGTTTTCATTTAGGAAACGAGAGGGAGAGGAAAGGAGGCCAAGCTAAATTCCTAGTTTTTCTCTGATTACTCTTCCAATCCTGAAATTTTTGACAGGTTGCCAGTGGTTAATTCTTTAAGATTGGTTTGGTGATGAGACCTGCTCTTTCATGTTTTACTCTCCTTGACATAACCCTGCTGTGAAAGAGGGCACTTGCTTGATAAATGAACCAAGGACTCATTCTATAACTTTTTAAAAAGAGAAGCAGTAGTGTCAGGCTCTTTAAAAAGCATTATTTTCTTTCTCAGACTTTCCCAGATTCCATGGAACATGTAGCCATTCAACAAATTTAGTGTAAGCAATTGTATGATTCTAGCCACTGAGATTCTTGTCAGTTTCTATTCTTAGACATAATCCTTGGAGCATCAAAATGGCTGCCTTTAGTGGGACAGTGGCTATCGCTTCAATGAGAGGTACATTAAAGTGGTGGCTTGGAGTCCTAGCATTAATGAAAAATAGAAACTCCTCTAGTTATGGAACAGTCTGGACTTTATCCAGATTCTCATCAGATTACAGATTAACAGAGTTGGAAGGGACCTTGTAGGTCCTCTAGTCCAACCCCCTGCCCAAGCAGGGGATCCTACACCATTTCTGACAAATGGCAGTCCAATCTCTTCTTGAAAGTCTCAAGTGATGAAGCTCCCACTACTTCCAAAGGCAAACTGTTCCTGTGGTTGATTGTTCTCACTGTCAGAAAATTTCTCTTTATTTCCAGGTTAAATCTCTCCTTGTTCAGTTTCCATCTATTATCCCTTGTCTGGCCTACAGGTGCTTTAGAAAATAGCTTGACCCCTTCCTCTGTGGCAGCCCCTCAAATATTGGAAGACTGTTATCATGTCTCCCCAGTCCTTCTCTTCACTAGACTAGACATGCCCAGTCCTGTTCTTCATATGTTTTAGTCTCCAGTCCCCTAATCATCCTGGTTGCTCTTTTCTGCACTTTTTCTAGAGTCGCAATATCTTTTTTATAGTGTGGTGACCAAAACTGGATGCAGTACTCTAGGTGTGATCTTACTAGGACTTTATAGCATGGTATTAGTACCTCACTTGATCTTGATTGTATCCCTCTGTTAATGCAGCTTACGATTGCATTGGCTTTTTTGGCGGCTGCTGCACACTGCTGGCTCATATTTAGCTGATTGTCCACTAAGACTCTAAGATCCCTCTCACAGTCACTGCTATTAAGCCGGGTTTCACCCAGTTTATATGTGTACTTTTGGTTTTTCTTGCCTAAGTGTAGGACTTTACTTTTCTCCTATATTGAATTTCATTTTGTTAGATAGGGCCCAGTGTTCAAGCCTGTCAAGATCCATCTGGATCATATCTTCCTTCTTGCAGAATCAATTCCAGATCAATTCCAATGGTCAAACCTTGGGGCTAATGGGGAAATTTAAAAACCTTATTTTTCTTATAAAACCAATCCATTTCCTGTTATTTAAAATTAAAATCAAGTGGCGCACTCAAGGAGATGCCTACTAATATCAGTTGTGTCCTTTTCTTCTAAACTACCGTATTTTTCAGAGTATAAGATGCACCTTAGTTTTTGGGGAGGAATAAGAAAAAAGCTGATTGGCAGATGGATTGGCCTCTCTGAATACTCCCAATCAGCTGTTCCCAGAGGTGAATTTTAGCAACAGGTTCCTTCGTTGTGAGCTCAGTGCCTTGCTTTTTTTTTTTTTTTTTGGTGTTTTTTTTTTCTGCCTCTGAAACTTCTGAAACTCCATTTCAAAAAAACCCTTTTTTTCTGCCTCTGAAAGCCTCTGAAACAGCTTCAGAAAAAAAGCTTCTGAAGCTCTGTTTGGGGCCTTCTTTTCTGAAGCTTCGTGTCTGATGCTTTTTTCAGCCTCTGAAACCTCTCTTTAAGAAGCTGGCCGGTGCTATGTTCAGAGTATAAAATGCACCCAGATTTTCACCCATTGGGGGGGGGAGGTGTGTCTTATATTCCAAAAAATATGCTATTCTCCAACTCTCTGGATCAGATTTTCAGGTTCTAAGGAGTAAAATATTGGCAATAAATCTCTCTCGTCTTCTGTCAAAGGGAGTGTTGTGAGCCAAACTCTACTCAGGAAGTGCTTATATGAGTGACAATTCAGGCAAGTCTTGCAAGTCTATTGAAAAATCACTTTAAAATGAAACAATGACAATTGGAGTCAACAGCAAGGACAATTAATGGAACTTTGCCCCCCCCCAAGGGGTATTGTGAGTATTCCATAACTGGAAGTTTTTAAGAAGAGACTGGACAGCAATTTGTCCAGAACGGCATAGAGGCGTGATGGCGAATCTATGGCACAGGTGCCACAGGTGGCACACAGAGCCCTCTCTCCGGGCACGCCAGCTGTCGCCCCAACCCAGCTCTACCGCATACGTGCACCCGCCGGCCAACTGGTCTTTGGGTCTCTGCCGCACACGCATGGTGGAGGGGCGCATGTGGGGGATGCGCATGTGCAGGGGGAAGGGTGCATGCATGGGGGGGTGCAAGTTGGTGCAGGAGGCTTTCCAGGCCCAAAATGGGGGGGTGGGAGGCATGCACGGGGATGCATGCAAATGCACGGGGGTGGGGCACATGCGCAGAGGGGCACTCGTATTGCGGTTTGGGAGTTATGGCACTCGGCAACAAAAAAGTTAACCATCACTGGTATAGAGTCTCCTGCTTGAGCAGAAGGCTAGATTAGAAGATCTCCAAGGCCCCTTCCAACTCTGATATTGTTAATTTCATAAGAAAGCCAAAGATTAACTGGCAATTATTTCGTAAAGTAGCTTGAGTATACTTAATAAAAAATTAGCATAGTCCTTGCACATTTATACAAATTACACTGTTGGTTGCAATCACTGTGGGCAAGAAAAAAGGGACTCATGATGGCATTTTTGTCCATTTCCACAGAATTCCAATCAAAGACTTCCTACGTCTTTAGTTTCTGAAATTTTAGAATTCTTTTTCAGAAAAGTACAAAATTGCCTTTGCAGAAAAAGAAGCTATTTCAAAATAGTGAACTCAATTTCCCAAAACTAATATTTGCGTTTGCTTAAAAAGATATTTGCACTGATGTTTGCATTTACAGTACGTACAAGGAATAAACTACAGAGTTAATATTTTGATCACTGCAAGTCCTACATCTCAAAAGGTGACAACACATAGTCAGTCTAGACTGGATTAAGAAGAGAGAGAGAGAGTGGGAGGGAGGGAGGATGGGAGGGAGGGAGAGAGAGAGAGAATATCTATCCACCCATTCCTGGAAGAAGACAATGGGAAACTGCCAAGATAATCCCATAATTGAAGTCACCAGGAGTCAAGCCTGATTCAGGGAAATTTTTCACCTTTTTGCTAGTTCTGAATCTCCATAAAGTGATGTTCTTCCCAGTGCTTGGACAGTGGCAATAAATGGGTCCTAAGCCAAGAGTGTCTTCTGATTTATGACCTATTTTCAGTCTATTGGAGTAGCCATATATTCAGTGGAGAGAATTATTTCTTCTCTTCTGATGAATGAATCAAACTGAAACTCCAAAGGCTGGGAGAGATAACTCTTAGCAACCTTCTGCCATAAATATCTCAGCAGAAGGTTCAGCAAGGCTAGAAATTGTACCCATTATATCTAATTACAGGTGCAAATGGTAA
Organism: Ahaetulla prasina; assembly: GCF_028640845.1. NCBI lineage: Eukaryota > Metazoa > Chordata > Lepidosauria > Squamata > Colubridae > Ahaetulla > Ahaetulla prasina. The sequence goes on from NC_080540.1 coordinate 127,402,046, forward strand.
TCAGTTTTGACATAATGACAGGAGTTGATACTGCCTATGAATTATTGAACTCGCCCCCAGTTTGATTGGGTTACTTTCAGACAGCAATTGCAGGATGCTTCTATGGAGCTCTTAAGCAGCCTGGTCATCACCCAGATCCTTCCTAATGGAAAACTCTGTATTGTGCTTGACTTTCACTTACAGAACTAATTTTTCTATGACCCATTTGTCATATTTCAAATTCAAAAGCCTTTTTTTAAAAAGTGGGTGTTTTTTGGGGGGGAGAAAATTCTGATTCTGGGGCTTTGGAGCTAAAAAAAATTACTTTTCACCCATTTTAAGCCATATGCCAGAAGCCCTTCAATCATCTTCCTTTCTGGTAGAGAGCCTGAAGAAGAGCAGAGGAGAAAGACTGAAGGGCAGCTGCAAATACTTGAAGGGCCACAGAGGGCAGATGCCGCCCTAGATTATTACCTGATGTAAACTAGTTTTAGCTTACAATACACAGAAAGTCACACAGAAGTACAAACATAGTGACAAGGACATCAGAACAAGAGAAGTTTAAATAAATCAGGGGGCCTTAATATCAAAGAGGTATATTCTCAAGATATTACAGGTCTTGATTTTACCAAATTTATAGTCAGAAGAGCACACAAGCAATAATCTCTCTCCATTTCCCATACTTCACATACAAGTTCACAACAAATGTGGGATCGGAAGGCTTCAGAATTTATGATAGCTACCCAACAGCTTTCCCAGATGCATGGGGATTTGCATACCAATTTACTTGGTCAAAGTACAACCTTCCTTCCTTCCTTCCTTCCCTCTCCCTCTCCCTCTCCCTCTCCCTCTCCCTCTCTCCTTCTCTCCCTCTCCTCTCCTCTCCTCTCCTCTCCATTCCATTCTATTCCATTCATTCTAAACCTATCTCATTTCAGAGGTTTTAGTCATGCTCTATCTTACTTTTAATGGTCATGCTGACTGGGAATTATAGATATTATACTTCAACAATTAGACATAGTAGATTGAAAGATGATTTATAATACATTTGGAGCTTTTTCCCTACTGGTAACTGAAAGTACTAGTCAACCACCATCAAGTCATTAGAACAATATACTGGTGTGAAGTATGCTGTTCCTATTGCCTCCTTTTCTGTTGCCTTTGTTATGATTCACACCCAAATGTGCTGTTTGGATTATGGGTTCCAAGCATGTGATAAGCAAAGTAATTGACAAAAAAGATCAAGGGATGCAATGGCATTACCCAGGGCATAATAATTTAGAAAATAAATGTAGCTTGGTTGGCTCTACAAGAAGGATTATTATTTTTATTATTATTATTTATTTGATTTCTATACCGCCCTTCTCCCGAAGGACTCAGGACTCAGGACTCAGGATGACAATAAACCATTATATCAAGATATATTATGATAACTTAATTTCCTAAACTGGGAAATTGTACCAAGTCTTTTAGTCAAGTCCATCAAAATAATTATTTTGAGGCAAAACAAATCTGGGAACCTGGCATTTTATCATCTTCCCTTGCATGTGTTTTATATACAGGTAGTCCTTATTTAGCGACCACAATTGGAATTAGCCACATGGTCATTAAGTGAAAAGGTTGCTAAGTGAAACCATGACTGTAGTTATGTTTTTCAGCTTTTCTTTTCAAATCTGTCAAGATTATAAATGCAAGCATGGGGACAGAGTTATTTTTTCATCGTTGTTACTGAACAATTGCTAACCCTTAACAATTGCAGACCCTTAACAGAGATCACTAGTAGAGAAGAACAATTGCTTTGGTATTGTCACCATAGCATCTAATCTTATCATGACTAGATTAAACCTTACATCCAATGAATCCAGTTTGAGAAATGATGAAGAGGCTTCCTATTATAGTTTCTCTGTAATTTAGGATGAAGTCATACAATCAATCCTCAAACAAAGCCATTGCAGAAAACATATGGTGTCATGAAACTTCCTGCTGCAGCCCCACAAAGGGATTTTTATTTCGTTCATCATGCTTAAAATCAAATCACAGAGCAGATTTGCAGCCAAATTGCACAGCTTTTGAGCAAGGATTAGATAAACATATTTTTCTTCAACAGTTTCATAATAATTTCACCTAATAGCTATTTTTTTTGGGGAGGGGTGTTATCCCCAGGTTTGAAGCTAAAACTCGCCACCATCAGAATTAAATTACATTTTGGAGTAATTGCTAAATTCAATCATTCTAACTGGGTCATAGGAAACAGTAGATGGCCCTGTGTGCCCATCTCTTCTCAGAGAAAGTACCTATCACTCTTATAACAGACTGTGTTAGGGGTGAAATGCTCCCGGTTCTGACCAGATCTCGTGACCAGATCCCGGTAACGATCATGGCCAGTGGTTCGGTGATCTGGTAGCAATCGCCGAACCAGTGACATCTGCCACCCGGGTGTCATTACTTCCTGCTTTTAATCAGGTGGTAATGTGTTTTTTACCTTCTGCGCATGCACAGAAGGTTTTGCGCATAGGGAGAAGGTCTGTGCGTGCATGTGACAAGCAGACATCCGAGCCGGTAAGGAAGGTAAGTCGATGTTACCCCGGGCTGTGTTCTGGAAAGGTCTCAAACACTGCAATGGCCAACAGAAGACAGAACATGTCAGTTTTTAATTAAGCAATCATTTTTGGAGAAGGTAACACTTCACTGTGGCCTTGGCAGCACAATCTGAATTTATAAATAGAAAGTGGGGGGGAGGGGGTAAAGAATAGGAGCATAAGAGGTGCTCTTGGGACTGTGGTTAACAGATGGGTCATCAGAAATATGAGCGAAAGATGAGTTAAGATTCAATTAAAAGGATTGCAACACCAGGAAGAATGCAGAAGATACAAGATTACAAAGATTACTGGTTGGATCAAGAGTATTTCAAAATGGTCTGAAAGCTGCAGAAGAAAAGAAGAGGAAAATTCTAGAAGAGGTTGAATGTGTGCATCGTCATGCTATGTGGGCAACTGAAACCTAAAGTCAATGGGATGTGTGTGTCCAATAAATATTCTCCTTTATTATGTAAATAACTGTCAAGCAGAAGTCCCTGAACAATCTTGGGATTAACACAGTAGTGGGATTCAAATAATTTAACAACCGGTTCTCCGCCCTAATGACCAGCTGGATAGGCATGGCTTGGTGGTCATGTGACTGTGTGGGCATGGCCAACTCAACATCACTCACGTCGATGGGCGCTTCACCTTAGCTGTTACAATGGAACAAGGGTTAACCAGAGAGGCAGTTTCTGTAAGCAGGGCAATAAAGATTAGACTAGAAACAACATCAGAATGTTTCCTTCCTGCCTTCCTTACAGGATTAGCCCTGTAAAGTGGAAAAAAACAAAATAAGATTTCTTCCAACAGCTGGTTCTCCAAACTGCTTAGAAAGTTAACAACCGGTTCTCCCAAATAGGTGCGAACTGGCTGAATCCCACCTCTGGATTAACATACTGTAAATTAATTTCCTGGCAGATAGATGGGGAAGAAATGGAAGTAGTGACAGATTTATTTTCCTGGGCTCCAAGATCACCGCAGATGGGGACTGCACCCAAGAAACGCTTGCTCCTGGGGAGGAAAGTTATGACAAATCTAGACAGCATACTAAAAAGCAGAGACATCACCTGGCCAATAAAAGTGCGTATAGTCAAAGCTATGGTTTGCCCAGTTGCAATGTATGGCTGTGAAAGTTGGACCATAAGAAAGGCTGAGTGCCAAAGAATTGAGGCCTTTGAACTATGGTGCTGGAGAAGACTCCTGCGAGTCCCTTGGACTGCAAGGCGAACAAACAAATCAGTCCTAGAGGAGAGCAACCCTGACTGCTCTTTAGAAGCCCAGATCCTGAAGATAAAACTGAAATGCTTTGGCCAACTAATGAGAAGGAAGGACTCACTGGAGAAGAGCCTAATGCTGGGAACGATTGAGGGCAAAAGGAGAAGGAGACGGTAGAGAACGAGGTGGAGTCACTAGATGGAGTCACTGAAGCAGTAGGCATGAGTTTAAATGGACTCCAGAGGATGGTAGAGGACAGGAAGGCCTGGAGGAACATTGTCCATGGGGTCACGATGGGTCGGACATGACTTCGCAACTAACAACAACAACGTTAACTTTTTACAGGCATGGTGCCTCTCTGCAAAGCTGCTGTTTGCTTTTCAAGAAAGCTCTCAAGGATACCATTTGATGCTTCCCCGTACAAAAATAGCAACGTCACAAAACTGATTTTTGTTAGGCCAAGAGCAGCAGGTTTTAGAGACCTTGTTGTGTCTGCGCCCCCCGAGCCGGGGCCCCTGCCAGAAAGTGACTCAGAAAGTGAAGGGGAAGGGCCATCAGGACTTACCTCTGGAGCACCGGCTTCCCTGGCTCAGCTCCAGGGGCCAGAGGCAGGCCAGGTGGAGGAGATAACGAGGCCTCCATCCCCTGACTCTTTCCCCCCCAGGCCACGCCTCCAGACCCAACTGATGACAATCAGGCCTGGCTGGACCCTAGGTTTCGTAGGCAGGAGAGGCGGGAAAGAAGCAAGGGTGGGGCAGGCCTAGAGAGTGCTGAGTCATGGAGCCACAACCCACAGGATATAGAAGCAGCAAGAGCTGCTATACCACTTCGTGGCAAGCAAATCAACTGCTCAACTGCAAGCAAATCAACTGCTCAACTGCAAATCAACTGCTGAAGTACTGTTTGTTCCTGGTTGACTCATTGGCATCAAGCAAGATAACAGAAATACTTGGCAGACGCTCGCTAGTTTGCTGCCAGAAGCTGATAGTTGCCGGCTAATTAAGTCATCGCTCGGACTGAGGGGAGGGGGACAGAACAGACCTTGAATGTGGCTGCTGTTGGATACTGGCAGTTAATGCAGGGAAATGGTACTTTAGTACCAGTAGAGCAAGAATAACCTAAATTGGTTTCACTCATGGACTCGGGATAAGATGATCAGGAATAATGCTTTTGCCAAGAAATATTTGTGCAGGGATTAGGTCTATTTGACTCGGCTACAAACGTTCCCTTTTAATATAAATTTATTTATACTATATTCTAATCTAGTAGTAATACTTGAATATGTTTCTGGTGATTATCATAGATATATCACATACCCATCTTGTGCTTTTTTGTTCATAGAAATTATTCCAGTCAACAAAGATGAAGCTGTCTATTTAGACCCATTCCAGTCCGGCTTCCGACCTGGATATAGCACGGAGACTGCTTTGGTGGATGATCTCTGGAGGGCCAGGGCCAGGGGTTGTTCCTCAGCCCTGGTCCTATTAGACCTCTCAGTGGCTTTTGATACCATCGACCATGGTATCTTGCTGCACCGGTTGGAGGGTTTGGGAGTGGGAGGCACCGTCTATCGGTGGTTCTCCTCCTATCTCTCTGACCGGTTGCAGACGGTGTTGACAGGGGGGTGGAGATCGACTGCGAGGTGCCTCACTTGTGGGGTGCCACAGGGGTCGATTCTCTCACCTCTCCTGTTCAACATCTACATGAAGCCACTGGGTGAGATCATCAGTGGCTTTGGGGTGAGTTATCAGCTGTACGCTGATGACACGCAGCTGTACTTTTCCACCCCAGGCCACCCCAACGGAGCTGTTGAAGTGCTGTCCCGGTGTCTGGAAGCCGTACAGGTCTGGATGGGGAGAAACAGGCTCAAGCTCAATCCCTCCAAGACGGAGTGGCTGTGGATGCCGGCACCCCAGTACAGGCAGCTGCAGTTGCAGCTGACTGTTGGGGGCGAAACATTGGCCCCAGCGGAAAGGGTGCGCAACTTGGGCGTTCTCCTGGATGAACGGCTGTTGTTTGAAGATCATTTGACGGCCGTCTCCAGGAGAGCTTTTCATCAGTTTCGCCTAATTCGCCAGTTGCGCCCCTTCCTTGACCGGGATGCCCTATGCATGGTCACTCACGCTCTTGTTACCTCCCGCCTGGATTATTGCAATGCTCTCTACATGGGGCTCCCCTTGAAGAGCACCCGGAGGCTGCAGTTAGTTCAGAATGCGGCTGCGCGGGTGATAGAGGGAGCCACACATGGCTCCCACATAACACCACTCCTGCGCAGACTGCACTGGCTACCTGTGGTCTTCTGGGTGCACTTCAAGGTGTTGGTCACTACCTTTAAAGCGCTCCATGGCTTAGGGCCAGGGTACTTACGGGACCGCCTTCTGCTACCGAATACCTCCCACCGTCCCGTACGCTCACACAGAGAGGGGCTTCTCAGGGTGCCGTCCGCCAAGCAATGTCGGCTGGCGGCCCCCAGGGGAAGGTCCTTCTCTGTGGGACTCCTACCCTCTGGAACGAACTTCCCCCTGGATTATGCCAACTGTCTGACCTTCGGACCTTCCGCCGTGAGCTCAAGACCTATTTATTCATCCGTGCGGGACTGGCTTCGTGATTTTTAAATTTTATAATTTTATATTTTTAGAGAGTTTAATTTTAATAGGATATTGTTTTATATCTCAGCCCATATATAATAAGTTTTTTAATTGTTGTTTTAATTGTATATTGTTCTATTTTTATTATGGCTGTGAATCGCCCTGAGTCCTTCGGGAGAAGGGCGGTATAAAAATCTAATAAATAAATAAATAAATAAATAAATAAAGTTTGCAGAATCCAGAAATGTTGCAAAATGGCAAAAAATGCATTGTGATAACATATGCAAGTGCTGTCTCTTATATACATGCATGCAAAAATTAAAACTTTAGAGAAAATGGCTATATTTCTTTTTAAAAACTTGTTCTTTTTTAAAATGGGCATTCCATCCAGCAGATGAAATTATAAACCCTTCAGAAGAGATTATTGTGAGGGTTCCAAGTAATACATCCCATTCAATAAGAACACCAAGGCAGGCAAACTCCTCAAAGAACATTTTATTGGGACAGTTTTATCTACCTTTTTAGCTAACTCTTAACTTGTTTTATAAGCAATCAAAAACTTTAGAAAACAATAAAAATACATCAAAAGGGCTGAATGACACAGTGCTTCCAATGTCAGAAGTCACCAATAGATGGCAGTAGTGACATGCTAGAAACTCTGACATGTTCTTTAACAGCTGTCCTTTCATTGCAGTTGGCAGGAAATTGTTGTATATTGCTATTGTTTGTAAAAAGGAAGGCTGTATCAAAGTACTTTAAGCAATGTGCCATGATTGAATTTTTGATTGGCATTGAAGTCCCTCCAATTAAAATTCACTGCCAAATGCAGGTTGTTAATATTATGACTGTATTAACATGAATATTGTGTATTGCTGCCCCCCCCCCCCCCGTGATGTAAAGATGAAAAAGCTGATTTGTGTGTTCCAGAACAAAGGGGATAACCTGTGATGGCAATAAATAAGTTTCAGATGAGCAGCTTGCTGAACTGATTAAGAACAATTGGTGGATCAGTGAAATGGAAATTGCTGTCAAGTCTGGCACTTCACAGGAGCATGTAGGCCATGTTATTGATGTTCTTCAATATCAGAAGGTTTGTGCAAAATGGGTCTTTCAAATGCTGATTGCAGAGATGAAAGTTTCAAGAGTTGAAATTTGCAAGCAATCATTGTCACATTGTGAGAATAAATGGGAGGAATTTCTTCATAGCATCATGACAGCTGACAAAACATAGGCTCATCATTATGACCCAGAAATGAAGCATCAGTCCATAGAATACCACAAAACATAACCCTCAGAGGAGAAAATAATAATACTCAGGCTTCAGCAGAAAAACTTGTAGTTATAATTTTTGAGGACACAAACGGTGATACTCCTTGAACATGACACCATTATCAATTCAAACCATTGTGTTGCACCCTTCAAAGCTTTGAACCAACAATTAAACTGAATTCAGAAGCACAAGAAGTAATCCACTAGGCTTTACAAGACATCCAAGAGACAATTGTGAAGTTGGACCTCACTTTCCACCACACCATCCAGACTTGCTGCTCATACGACTTTCATCTTTTCCCAAAATTGGAGGAATACCTTTGGGGGCATCTTTTTAACTCATGTGAAGAGAAGGAAGGGATTGTCAGGACCTAGCTGAAGAGACAAAATGTAGCATTCTTTCATGACAACTTTAAGAAGCTTGTCCATCATTGGCAGAAGTACAAAGTGAATTGTGATGACTATCTGGAGAAGTGAAAACAGGTAACAAAACAGCTCATTTCAAGGATTATGTTTTGATTTAATTTATTAAAATAGCCCTATTACAACAAAGGTATCGAGTTGATGCATTCCTTTTCATCATAAAAAGAGCCCATTCAACCTGTGATATGATAAGACAACAGGTAATCTGAAGGTGAGCATTGTAGAAACTGGGAGCAAAAGTCTTCAAAAATACTGATAATAATAATAATAATAATAATAATAATAATAATAATAATAATAATAATACACACACACACACACACACACACACACACACACACACACACACACACACACACACACACACAGACTTCTAAAGTCGATTGGCACAATGCTAAGCAAACACAGCAGTGGGTCAAGGGTGAAGGGCTAGGAACCTGGCAGGTGAAAGGTTGAGCGACATGAAAGGCAAAGACCACAATTGTTTTAAGAAAGAAGCTTTAGCAGGAGGGGGATGGAGGGTGTTTTAAGTTTTGGCAAACAGCCAGGCCAACTGTATTGGAGAAGGTCACACAACTGGCCTTAACATTTTAGCTGCTGTCTTTTTCCTCACACTTGGGTTTAATGATATTAGAGATCCTTATTGCCCTGCCAAAAAAAAAAAAAAAAGAGCCACCCCAACGTCTATGAAAATTAACCTTCTCTGCCAAGAGACACTGTGCAGGGTATTTTCACTATTGGTGTGCATACAGGCTTAGATTTGTGCTGGGTTCTTAGTGCTTAGAGCACTGACCTTCAGAGGCACCCTGGTCCCTTGGAAGCTAAAGGAGGACTCATTTTCATGCTTGCAGTTGTATTGTCAATTTCTGTGAGACAATGTTGTTGAAGTAACTCACTCACTCATTCATTCATTCATTCATTCCTTGTGTGTCCAATCACACTTAGCCAATAAAAATTCTATTCTATTCTATTCTATTCATTCATTCATTCATTTTATTTTGTCAAATACATATTAAATAATTATATAAATATAAGCATGAATTGAATACATAAAAGGAATACAACTAAAGGGAACATTAGGACAGGGACGGTAGGCACGCTGGTGCTCTTATGCACGCCCCTTACAGACCTCTTAGGAATGGGGTGAGGTCAATACTAGATAGTCTTTGGTTAAGGCTTTGGGGATTTTGGGAAGAGACCAGAGTCAGGTAGCACATTCCAGGCATTAACAACTCTGTTACTGAAGTCACATTTTCTGCAATCTAGATTGGAGAGGTTCACTTTAAGTTTGAATCTATTGTGTTCTCGTGTATTGTTGTGGTTGAAGCTGAAGTAGTCATTGATAGGAAGTACATTGTAGCAGATAATTTTATGAGCTATGCTCAGGTCATACCAAAGGCGTAGTTCTAAATTTTCTAAAGCTGGGGAATCCTCCTTCCCCTTTGCACTTTTATTGTTTTTCGTTCAAATAAATATTCATGTTATTTTACTTGGCTCTATCTTTATTTTTTACATTGTCCAGTAGCTGCCTCATTTCCCACCCTCGGCTTATACTCGAGTCAATAGTTTTTCCCAGTTTTTGTGGTAAAATTAGGTGCCTCGGCTTATATTCGGATCGGCTTATACTCGAGTATATACGGTAAATATAGGCTGGCAGTGCAGTGAATTCTCCTCAACCAGATCTAGGAAGCAGATCTTCCCACCTAATTTCTAATTAATTCATTGATTTATTTCTGAAGGTCTCCTGGGCATTGGACTTGTAGCAACTGTACTAATATACTCCAGTAAATACATTCTCTGAAAAACTCGAGATCCAGAAACACATACTGTATCAAAATAGAATTTCTCCACAGAAATCACAGCCCTGAAAAGAATAATGAATTAACAAAATAGGATAGGATAGGATAGGATAGGATAGGATAGGATAGGATAGGATAGGATAGGATAGGATAGGATGGGAAGGAAGGAAGGAAGGTGCAACCCAAATGTTACCAGCCAAATAAATAGAAAATAATGCAATCGTCTAACTATACAGCAGCTGGGGGAATGTTTTAACCAGCTATTTTCGCAGTGATGCTTAATATGCTGCTTTCCCAAGCATAACCTGAAATCTATAATTTTCTATTATATTCCTTTCATTTTGACTTTAGAAGCGTTCTCCCTTCATTACACCAGAATATTGGCCACATTAAATTGCTTATGTAGGAATCATTTTTTTAAATGTAGAAGTTCAAGTTCAAGTAAAGGACCTCAAAGGAAAGCTGTCCCATCTGTACAGTCACCTTTAACCTCTCTGTAACAGATGCAATTCATCTCTGAGACAATACCTCTGAGATCACCTTTCTCAGAGGACTGCAATTTGTCTTTTTTGTCTCGCTTGCTCTCAGGGTGTCGTACAACTGCCCTTCAGTCTCCTCTCCTCCCGCTATGAATATTATGTGTCATGTGAAATATGACAAGCTCCTAGTGTAATTATCTCAGGGAACAATAACTTAGCTTTGATAGCACAACCAAATACACACATTCAAAAGCTAGCACAGGGCAGGGTTTTTTTTCTCTGTAGGAGAAGAATTATAGCCCTCTTGTAATTCATGGTGCCCTGGTACACTTGGGCCACACTGAACCCCCTGTTTTGGCTGCCACCCAGGATGGTTTTTAAAGGGAGAACCACTGTCAAGTTTACACCAGAAAATACATAGGTAGCACACATGTGTCAAAACAGGGCACCATAGATCAGGGGTCTCCAACCTTGGCAACTTGAAGACTTGTGGACTTCAACTCCCAGAGCTTTGCTGGCTGAGGAACTCTGGGAGTTGAAGTCCACAAGTCTTCAAGTTGCTAAGATTGGAGACCCCTGACATAGATGACACCATTTTGCTAAGGAATCCAAGGAAGATGTTCACATGTGTTTTGTTTCTAAACTAAAGAGTGGTAACACTCTGTATATAAAAAAGCTTGTGCCATATTTTTTTCATGGGTTCCATAAACAGATTTTTAAATTAATTCAAGACAGATAACTAAAGCATACATTGTATGCTTCCCCTACTCTTTTCCAATGGCTCAAAAGAGATTGTAGGAGGCAAATAAATGTGTGAGTGTGATTTGTCCAGTCCATGTTGAAAGAAATCCTAAGGGAAAAATAAGGCAACCTGAAACCTCAGAGTTATAAGTAAGTACTCCTTTAGACATCAGGGTGATATCCAAAAGGTAGTACTGAATTGTAATTTTGAATGTGACTGAAGTAAAGAATTGTTAAATACACATAGAATAATCATGTGAACTGTATCACTATATTCACATCTAGTTTAATTTTTGCCCTCCTCTGACCTTTCTACTTTTTTTTCCTGGCCCCATTTACATTTTTTAAATTGATGGTTTAAAAACCAACTTATTTTAAAGGCATTATTAGGATTGTGTCGCTGGATTTCTCAGTGTTTGGCTTCTTATGAAAGAAAATTAAAAACAAATTTCAGGGCAGAGAGATTGAGTATCTTAGTATGCAACAATATATGCATTTGTCTAAGATAAGCCTCATTAAACTTTGTAAGGCTTACTTCTGAGGATTGCTATGAAAGTTGATATTCTCAGTTTATGTATTCTACTTCTGAGATTCTTCTCCTACTCCATACTTATATGCACACACTTATATGCATAGGAGAATCGCTGGAATTTCTGAGTAATATGAATAATACTATTGTATTTTTTTTCTTTCTTTTCTTCCTAGCACTTTCTACAAATGGAAGGTTTGCTTTTTTTTTATCAGTTGAGTGTTAATTGCGAAAGGAATTAACCAATCAACTTGTCCCCTGAGCCTGCCATCATTGGCTAAGAAAGAGCCAGGACTGTCTCATGGTCACCCAATTGGCTTTCATGCTTAAAGTGGGACTAGAATTCACAGTCTTCTGGTTTCTAGCCTGATGCTTTAACCGCTAGACCAAACTGTCTCTCTTTATATATAGTGATAGAATTGTAATGCCTATTTAAAACTACCATGGTTTTTCTCTCTCTTACAAATAGACTAGTATCTGATCATTGGCCCCTCCAAATTAGCCCAGGTCACTTGTTTGGGGAAGTTATTTCGGAAATTGCCCTAGGAAAATTTATTTTAGCCAAAGATATAACATAGTTAGCTAGCATTAATCTCACAATCTTCTTTCTGTGAGTTTCCATCACAGCCTTGAGGAAGTATTACTTTCCTAATATTAAAGTATAATATTGAATTAAGCTGTAACAATCCTCTGCATTTTTGTCGGTCTGGGCATAGTTGTGGCTGTCTGGGGTTCAGGTACAGTTCTTCAAATCCCCCCAGATTCTGCCACTGAATTTCAATAGCACTAATCCACTTGCCTGAGTCTCCACTCCTCCTCTTCTCTTAATTCCACCCTGCCACTCCTGCTTTTCACTGTGTAGAATCCTTGCCTTTCTTCCTGCTAAGTCATAAGTCACTGAGCCATCAACGCTGCCCCCCTTTATAGTGTGGAACCTTCCACATACCATTCAGTGTCTGTTTGTGGCTCTCATTTCTATGAAAGCTGTGCACCATTGGTACAGATACCCTTGAGGACCCTCTTGTTTTAGAACTCCTCAGTCTCACTAGTCTTCTATGATGAGGGCCAGCACAGTTCTTTTGGGCCAATGATGTGGTGCAGTTATTTTTGTATTGGTTTTGCTTTTAGCAGACTTGCACGCAAGAAAAAAGAAAAAGCGAAGTGCCTCAGCACTGAGATGGGAGACATTTAGGAAATCACAGATTGTGGGCTAGACTGGGGTCAAGAAACATCCTGGAGAAAGGCAGTGGTAAACCATGTCTGCATTGTTGCCAAGAAAGCCACATGGACATGCTGGTAGCTGCTAAAGGTCAAGGTTCAGCTGAAGGGAGTTTTCAGTCTTACCTGCTGTTTCTCCAAGGTGCACCTCTCAAAATGTTATTAGCAGAGAACATTCAGCTGCAGAAGTCAAACACATTTGGCTTTTGAACTCATTAGTGCCATCCTTGCCTTTGTTTTCCAGCAGAGAGGGAAAATAATTTTGGCATATGATGGAATGCAAAGAAAAGGATGCTCAAATACATTTTCAGCCTGTGGGGCTCTTACAATGAACCATCTGTGTCACAGTTAATATTGATTTAATTATTAGACTGGCGCACACACATGGAAAAGAGCAGGGAGGAAATGTTTCAGACTGTGTGCAGTCACCAATTTTTAGGAAAATAGCCTCATGTTGTAAAAGTACACAGCTCTACTTTTTTTCTCTCATACATATATGTATATGTACACAGTGTGTGTATGTATGTATGTCATATATATATGAGGATCATAAAAAACACACATACAGAGTATGTATATAGTGTTTGTATGTATGTATGTATGCATATATACATATATATACACACACATATACATACATACCCCCACACACACACACTACATACATACTCTGTATGTGTGTATGTTTTATGATCTTCATTCATTCTCTCCATAAGACTAAACTGCCTCAATGTGCTTCTTTCATATGGATATACTTCTTTCACTTCTGTATTCAATCCACATCGATTCATTGTCCTTTTATTTTGTCTCTCCCTCTGTTCTTGTGTCACCACAGATATTTCTTAAGAAACCCATTCCCACCCCATTCGGCTTACTTTTGTTTTTCCTGACATAGCCAATTTTCAATTCCATATAACAAAGTAAACAGATACACAGCCATTCACACTTCTTTCAATATTGCAGGAGACCAACAATACCAAGTATTATTCTATCAGCATTTCCACATCTTAAAATTTCTCCATCCAGTCTCCCATCTTTACTAAACATTATACCAAGATTGATTCATATACTTTACTTTTTCACAATTAATGCCTAACCTGAAATGGTTCGTTCCATTGGTCCATCACACACAGTTACATTTCAAACTCTTCATTTCAATCTGTACCGTTTCCAAATCACCCCCCTAAAGTACTCCTTTTAGGATTCCCTTCCTTCAATTATGTCACAGATAATGTCATCATTTTTATTGTTAATGGCATTCAGTGGGTTGGTGGTTTCTTGTCTAGCCATTTTTTTACTCATTTCCAAAATTATTTTTAAAAATCCATTGGTATTTTCTCTATCACTTTTTATCTTAACTATTATTTGCTCTCTTTGGCTGCCAACACAACTAGGTAGATCAGGCCAGAAAAATCAACTCTACCAGAAGGCTAAATTTATCTTTACTAAGATTGGCTGTAATAACAGAATCTTGTAATTCTGATTGTGCTGAGCCTCCTGGTCTTTCTTACACTTCAGTGAATTAGGAAGGCATCCGCGTGAACCATTTCCATCATCTCGTTTCTCAGGATTTTAAAAAAATGTTTCAGCCCCTTTCCACATCTTTATGTCCTCTTTTGGTGTATTCTGTTGGGAGACTGATCTATGTTCTAATATTTCTTGATAAAAAATTAACATTTTCTTTTCGTACAATTGTTATACTTTCAATTAATTTTATTAATTTCTTTTTCTTCTAGATTGGTTTTTCAATCCACACCTGATACTATCAAATAATAGCCTGCAGTAAATTCTTTCAGTCTTTCATTATAAATACTTGAATATGTTTTTAGATCCATTGCTGTGCCTTGTGTATGCAGGTCTAAACTTACTCAGACTTTGAAACAGATCTTTCTTTGCCAGTTATTGACCAAATAGTCACCTATCTCATTTGGGGCTCCACATTTTCTATACTCTGTACTCTCTTACGCCATTCCCACCATTCATTTGTGTCACTAAACATAACATCCCCATTGCCTCGATTGCAGATATTCATAATGTTGCACTATTTTCTCAAAATTCTTCTTTGGTTCTTCCCTTTTCATTATTCCTTGAAATGTTAACATGCATTTTTTTTTTTTACTAAACAATGGATTTTTACTTTCATGCATACACATAAAGTCTTTCTGATGTATGTTTTATCACTTTCATTTGTAATGAAATGTATATTTCACTTCCATGCATTCATCAATTCCACAAGAGTAGAAAACCTTCATTCAACTCTGCTATATATTTTCTTTTTCTCTCTGTTTCATAGACAAATGTATCTATTTTTCTTTCTTTCACTTACTTTGTTGATTCGAGCTCATTACTATTTACTCCGCTTCTATTCCAAGTCACAGTGTTCCATCATGGTTTTGATCAATCAAGCTAGTCATGTTTTTAATAAGATAGTGCAATTTAGGTTACCAGACTGTTGTGTCTGCGTCCCCTGAGCTGGGCCCCCTGCCAGAAAGTGACTCGGAAAGTGACTCGGAAGGGACATCAGGACTTACCTCTAGAGCACCGGCTCCTCTGGCTCAGCTCCAGGAGCCAGAGGCAGGCCAGGTAGAGGAGATAATGAGGCCTCCGTCCCCTGACTCTTCCCCTCCCCAGGTCACGCCTCCAGACCCGGCTGCTAGCAATCAGGCCTGGCTGGATCCCAGGTTTCGGAGATACGAGAGGCGGCTATAACAAAAGAAGGGGTGGGGCAGGCCTAGAGAGTGCTGAGTCATGGAGTCACACCCCACAGAGTATAAAAGCAGTCCTGGCTGCTCTTCTGCTCCATGATGAGCAAAAATTGAGCTGAACTATTTGACTCATGGAGAATTGAGCTGAACATTCAGCCTGGATTACTGACTTCTTGGTTGCCCAGCAACCCCAAGATAAGGGAGACTTTGGGCAGGCAGCTGCAGATTCTCTGCCAGGACTGATAGCAGCCATGAACTCAATTACTGAGGCCGGGAGGGGACAGAACACAGACTTAGTGTCACAGACATACAATATATATATATATATATAAGAACCCCCCACTAAAACCCAAGACAGAGAGCAAGAAAATGGCACAGCCCTCCTCCCATATATAAAAGGCACCACAGACAGAATCAGCAAGATCCTCCACAAACATAACATCAAGACAGCATTCTGCACAAACCAAAAAATATCCACCATCCTAAGAAACCCCAAAGACAAAATTGAGTTAGAAAATCAAGGAGTATATGAAATCCCATGCACCGCCTGCCCCACCACATACTTTGGACAAACCAACAGAAGAATAAGTGCACGCATTGAAGAACACAAGAACTCATTCAAAAAAGAGGAACCAACTTCTTCCCTGGTCCAACACTTTAAAGTCACAGGACACGATATTGACTTTAAAAGACCAGAACTATCGCCAAAACTGAACACTTTAACAACAGAATAATCAGAGAAGCCATCGAGATAGAAAACGCCCACACAGCATGAACAAACGAGATGATACCTCCGCCTACCAGCCATTTGGAAACCTGCCCTTATTGACAAACGTGTCCCTAACACGAGGAATGACACCAGACCCACACTCACGAGGTCCACACAGGATGTCACCACCACACATCCACCCAGAAAGCACACCCAAACCCACACTGATCAGGAAGCACGACCAAGGACCAGAAGCCAGACCGCAGCTGCAACATTAGCCATTTCAAACCCCTCCAATCCATACATGCAGCAGACTGACACCCACTACGAAGATGTAGCACGACCACGAACACGAAGCCAAACAGCAGCAGTGCAGCTCACCAGCTCAAATCCCCCTGCAGCACAGATTAGACTGAGCACAACCAAGCCCCCACCAACACAGGACACACCCCAGCCAATCAGAGCACAAAAAACCCCCCATCCAATCAGAGCACAGCCAAGATCCCACCCAATCAGTTCAAGCCCCCACTAGCAGTTAAAAGGAAGAAACAGCTGTGATCACACATTGCTCCCAGAAGCACGAAGCTGAAGCCTGAAGATGACGAATGAGACTTGCCGAAACGCCGCCAAGACACTTCCAATTTTACACGGAGAAAACCCGAACAACCAAAGACCTATATACAAACACCCGTGAAAACCTCAGAAAACATATATATATATATATATATATATATATATATATATATATATATATATATATATATATATATATATATTCATTCATGTATGCCTCTTATATTCCAGTTTTCAATCTTCCATATGTCATATCTATTCTCTGAGAGCTCGTAGATATTAAGCTATGCCTCCCATCATGGTTTTAATCATAAAACTCTTTGTAAATAATAAAAAAGCATTGTTACCGGCTTTAGTCATACCTAATGTTACATGCATCACTCTCTACTATCTATAAGGGTAGCATCAAATTTGGCGCATTTTGACCAACGTGCCACAAACATAGCTAAAGCTCAATTTCAACTTCAAATATGCTCATAAAATTATGTCCAATATAAGATCCCTAATCTAAAGATTATCTTTTAGCCAACATACCACCTCAAAGGCTAGGAAATACATGTAGTATATATTAATCTAACATTCGGAATGCAAAACGCAGAGTTCAAATATATCAAACAGCTGTTTGGAAATCTTTGTACTGCACAAAAATAACAAAGAGTTTTAAATATTTGAAAGACTAATAGATTTACAGTGGAGCAATCTTCTTAACACATAAACTTAATGTCATAAAATGGACACAAGTTGAGATGTCACCAAGTGACAATGAGAGCAATCAACCAATGGAACAGCTTGCATTCAGAAGTTGTGGGACCTTCATCACTGGAAGCTTTCAAAAAGGGACTGGACTGCCATCTGTAAATAATGGTGTAGGGTCTCCTGCTTGGGCAGGGGGTTGGACTAGAAGACCTACAAGGTCCCTTCCAACTCTGTTAATCTGTTCTGTTAAAGTCCTGTTGCTACAAGCCTGGATGTAAATTCTACACAAAACAAAGCACAGTAACATTTTGAAGATTTCCTTCAAATAAAGATGCAGTTTTATCAACCCATGAAGCAGATCTGGAAATCAAGGCTGCATACTGAAGCAGACTTGTGTAGAGTTTCTCAGAAGGAATGACTTTTCTACTGTTTCCAGGCTTGTTACATATATTGCCTGATGTTGCAACTTCATTTCCATATATGGAGAATGCTGGGTGTGCATGTTGCTCCCTTTGATTGTGTCAGTCTGACATTGATCTCTCTCTCAACTGCCTGTCTGTCAAGGAGTGTAAAGCTAACATCCCTTTGGGCTTAGTCCACTTTCTTACCTTCTTACCTTCTTCCTTAAGCTTTGCTGTCTCTCGTCTTAATGGACTGTTATTCCCCTTCCAACAAACAACTAAGGAGCATAGCTTGCTCACAGCACTCTAAATATGAGCTCAGGTCTGAGCACTCAAAGTTTACTTTTAAAATCTGCATAAATGAGTCAGATGCCTCTTGAAAATGAATGAGATAGGACCAGACTAACATTTATAGGCATTGGCCCCCTATATTCTATGTTTTCTAAAGAATAGTGGGGTGGCAAGCCTATGATTGTCATTTCTTCTCTGACTGGCCTGTCTCTGAGGCATTGTATTCCAATGAGTCAAGATGCTTCTGGTGTCTTTGCTAATTTACACAGACTATTGCCAACAAGCCACCAACATGTCTACTCAGGAAAGTATAACTTTGCCAGTGTGCAAAGGCAGCGTGGAGAAGGTTCTTTCCAGGACAGGAAATAATAGACCAACCAGGTGGGCCATCATGGTTGGTTTATTAGAGCTATGGTGGTACGGTGGTTAGAATGCATTATTGCAGGCAAACTCTGCCCACAGCCAGGAGTTTGATCCTGATCGGCTCAAGGTTGACTCAGCCTTCCATCCTTCTGAGGTGGGTAAAATGAGGACCTAGATTGTTGGGGGGGGGAAATATGCTGACTCTGTAAACCGCTTAGAGAGGGCTGTAAAGCACTGTAAAGTGGTATATTAGTCTAAGTGCTATTGCTATCCTGGAACTCAATGATCAGAAGAAGCAACACTGTACTTCCACTTATGGACTAGTTAATGGGCAACCTCCATGCAGGCCCAGTATACTCAAAAAGTGAGGAGCACATACTTTCTTTCTATTGCTTTTTAAAAATATTTTATTTCTTAGTTGGAGGAGACATTTTCTGCATTGCTTCAACATGTTTTTTTTTCTGGGTTTTTTGTTTTTGCAGGAAATTGTGAAGGTTGTTGAACTACCCCTTTTCTCATTCCTGTTGTGTCTGCCTTAAAAGAGGCACAACTCTGCTCATTATATACCTGCTTCAGAACTCAAAATACAAGTACAAAAGGGGTAGAGTTTCCATCAGGACGATGTAGTTCACATTTAATCATTGCTCCCCTGGGATATCCACGGATGCAGGGGAAATATTTCAAAAGTCTCTTCTGGTAACATCTTGAAGGTAATCTGGATGGAACATGGAGGAAGAAGATTTTCTACTGAGTCTCCCATTGCTACTATCTTGTTCCCATTCCATCAAACAAGCCAAGGAAGCAGCTTCAGATATTCAGATGCCTCCTCATTTATAGCCTATGTAATCCTGACATAATTTGAATCAAACTGGCCTGCCCTTGAATTTTCTGATATGATTTAATCATAAGCCCTTGGAATCCCTAATATACAATCTGAATGTAATCAGAGCTGATTTGCACGGGCCTAATAAGAACTTTTACCAGGAATATGGGATTAGCAATTATTGTACTTCCTGGCACATGTGCACTTGGCAACAAGCCAGTTTTGCTATAATATATGAAAGCTCTCACACTAGTCCCTAAAACATTCTCTTTAATAGCATCTCAGGTGAGCTGAATTTCTTGGCTCCTGCTGATCTTCAGAACCAGGTATTAAAAAGAAGCAACGTTTTGCAGTATATCATCTTTTGGAACAACAGGGACTAGTTTCTACCCCCTGAAGCAAGTTGAAAGCAAAATGGAGATCAGCCTATTCCCCCCTCCCACCCCAGGAAAATTGACTTTAATGATCTAGACAAGTTGAAAGGCTTCTGCTAGCAGGGAAGCTGACAGATATATGTTGAAATTCTGAAGGAAAAAAACTGCATCACACAGCAGGGCCCACATTTTTCAGAACTTGCTGTTTTCATTTTTCCCAGTAATTTTACTAGCATGTGAAATACTCATATTGGGAAGCGAGTACTTGACACATTTTTCTCTTATTGTTGATTAGCTTAATATGGCTAATACTAATAATCATTAAATGAAAGAACGACCGTTGTTTGTTTTTGTCACATTCACATTTGAGGAAAAGTAAGCTCCCTAGAGCTGTGGGGAAGGGGGAGAAGCTGATGACGAATATATTAATGTGCTGAAGTCTGTGACTGCTTGCTGTTAACAATGAAAAATAACATCAGCCACTAAGATATGGAGACTGCACAGGATGCACAGTGGTGGTAAGGTAGCCTAAGAATTATGAGTGGGAAGAAGCTACTTGCAAATTAGATGGAACTGCAAGGGAAGTTTTAACTGCAGGACTGGGCAATCTTTTAAAACTGGGGGAAGGCTGAAGATTATAATGGGCAATTATCCATAGAAGCAAGTATCAGGATTTTCTGGTTTGGAAGGGATTGGAAAGTCAAGTTTTTAATAGTTTTAAACCCATGATAAAGCTTACATTATGCTTGCTATATAGTGTATTTCCAACTCAAAATGGTATATAAAATACTCAAAAGGCAGAATAAGAATCAAGGGTTGTAGGCTGCCTCTTGCTTTGCTATAATTATTGCAAAGTGTTAGGAAACCAGGGTTACAGGGTTGTCCTGCAAATCTGCATAAGAAAGAGGAAATGGGGGGCAAGCTTTCTATCCCATTAATGGAATAAAGAGAATCAGTTTGATGTAGTGGTTAAGGCACAGGACTAAGAACCCAAAGACCTTAGTCCTACCTTAGGCGCACAATCAGCTGGGTCAGCCTGGGCCAGTTACTCTGTCTCAGCCCTAGGAAGGAGGCAATGGCAAACCACTTCTGAAAGACCTTACCAGTGTTACCTGGAGTCAATACTGACTTGATGGCACACACACACACACACACACACACACAGAGAGAGAGAGAGAGAGAGAGAGAGCAATGGAATAAAAGACATAGAGAGCAATATCTGTCCAAATGTATCGCTATAGGATCTAAGACATTCATATTGAATGCATGGAATGAGAAACATAGAGAAACCAGATGCTGAACTGATAAAAAAAGATGTACATTTGAACCTGTGAAATCACTAATAGAGTGACAGCCTAAATCTGGCTTTAGGAGTATTACTGACTTTCAGGTCAGACTAAACAGACTAAAATGAATTATGCACAGCCTAATTTATTGGCTTCTGATGGATGGAGTCTATATTGTGTAACAGGTTCTTGAAATTATCCCAGATGTTGAATCCACTATATACACTAGTAGATACTAATACAAGGACTTGGTTGATTAGATCTTGGAAGAGGGTAAAACACACCCCCCCGGCTTCCCGGGTCAATCACAAGGTATTGTTATACATAAACCAAACATAGAGTAAAATTTTTCCCTTCTAATCCAATTAACCTCATCCAAATCTTTTCTCCCAACCCCCTCCCCTTTACATAAAATAATACTTCCTAATTATTCGAAGGCAGTCTGATATTTCTTAATCTGATATCTTTGTGGCTTTGCCTGTTTCACTCATCTCCCATCAATTTTATCTTTACTATAGTGAAAATATTTTGTTGTTTACAAGCCAGATGGATACACTGGACACACTGGAGTCTCAGACAACCGCAAACGGGCTTACTTCATAAGCCACTGTGGGTCCGCAGTCATCGCCGTCGCAGAAGCCCTAGCGGAGCCAACACCGCTACACTCCGTGTCGTGGCAGACCCTTCAGACCCTCCTGAAGAATCACTCGCACCAGCCCGTCCAAATACGTTCGTGATGCGAGTTTGGGGCGCAGGCAACAAGAAGGCGAGTCTATCAGCGACTACATGGCAGCCCTGAGACAAGCCTCCAAGCATTGCAGTACCGCGATCTGGACGAAGAGCTGCTGGAACAACTTATACGGGGGTCAGAGACATCCGTTTGAGGAGACGGTTGCTAGCCAAGAGCAACCTGACATTGGCAAACGCCTGGACGAAGCCAGAGCCCATGAGATGTCCAACCATGCAGCAGACACCTTACAAAGCGACTCACGCCGATGGCGGGCGCAAAGCCGAGCACAGTCCACCACGAAGAAACCTATCGTGAGTCAACCAGCGAAGAGGAGGAAGAAGTCCACTACACCGGAAAATCGACAAGGAAGACCCGGAGGAATGCGGAAGTTGCGGGCGACATCAGCGCCAAAGATGTAAGTTCAGGGCGCCATTTGCGGCGGTGTGAAAGGAAGGGCACCTGGCTCAAGTCTGCCGAGCACCCCAACCTTCCGCCGAAAATTCAAATCGGCCAATCAGAGCGGCTCTGAGTCAGAGATGCAAACCCACATTCCCGCCGAATTTCAAACCAGC
This sequence comes from Ahaetulla prasina, assembly GCF_028640845.1. Classification (NCBI taxonomy): domain Eukaryota; kingdom Metazoa; phylum Chordata; class Lepidosauria; order Squamata; family Colubridae; genus Ahaetulla; species Ahaetulla prasina. The sequence continues at coordinate 127,424,388 of NC_080540.1, forward strand.
CAATCAGAGCGCGAGATCGGCGAGGCGACCCGCGATTGGCCAGGAAAGAAAGAGCGAAGTCAAACCGAATGACTGTTACCATAGACCACGCAGCTACCCGCATCGAAGAAAAGATCTTCACAAACCCGACAATTGAAGGCGTACCGTGCCGACTGGAAGTAGACACAGGATCAGCTATCACGATCATGTCCTGGGACACTTTTGTGAAAGCCTTGCCGCACATCGCAAAGCGCAAGCTACAGAAACAACGGCTCCGGGTGCAGGATTACCAGGGCAACCGCATCCCTGTTCGAGGACAACGACCGTCGAGGTCAAGTCTGGGACATACGAAAGACCCTGCCCATCACGTTAGTCGAGGAACCTTGCCAAGCTTGCTGGGGCTAGACTGGTTCGGGCGTTGGGAATGGGGTGACTGGCGTCCACGGAGCGGATGCAACCTGCAAACGCCTAATGGAGGAATTCGCAGGCGTATTCGAGGACCGTTTAGGCAAGTACAAGGGACCCCTATCTCCTTCAATTTAGACCCCAAATAGCTCCCATTAGGTTAAAGGCAAGGAGGGTTCCTTTTGCACTCAAACCTAAAATCGACAAAGAGTTAGATAAATTAGTCAGCCAGGGATACTAGTGCCAGTTGACCATGCCAAATGGGAGACGCCAATCGTCACCCTATAAAACCAGACGGGTCCATAAGAATTTGCGCTGATTACAAGGCTACCTTGAACAAAGCATTGCAAAAGAGCGCCTACCCAGTTCCAGTAGTGCAACACTTATTGCACTCACTAGGCACGGACAAGTTTTCGCCAAATTAGACTTGGCACAAGCGTACCAACAGCTACCCGTAGATGCTAGCACAGCTGAAGCCCAGACCATTGTAACGCACCGGGTGCCTTTAAGTGCACCCGGTTACAGTTCGGGTGAGTGTGGCCCGGGCTATTCAAAATTTGATGGGCGGCTCCTACAAGGGTTACCGAGTCGTACCCTATTTCGATGATGTGTTGGTATCAGGGAAGATTTAAGAGAACTGGGAAGCGATTAAGGAAAGTTTTGGCCATTTTAGGTCGGCAGGATTAAAAGTCAAAGCAAGCAAGTGTCAGATAGGGGTCGAATCTGTTGAATTTTGGGCTATAGAATAGACAAAAAGGGATTCACCCACTGAGAGCAAAGTCAAGGCGATAAAGAGAGCCCCAGCACCCAAAAACAAGACAGAACTCCAGGCTTTCCTGGGTCTGGTAAACTTTACGCCGTGTTTTTAAAAGACAAGGCAGTCTGATATTTCTTAATCTGATATCTTTGTGGCTTTGCCTGTTTCACTCATCTCCCATCAATTTTATCTTTACTATAGTGAAAATATTTTGTTGTTTACAAGCCAGATGGATACACTGGACACACTGGAGTCTCAGAAACCATTATAACAAGAAAGAAATAGCTCCAGACCCAATCTTAAGCAACTGTATTCAAAATAAATTAGGAAGGAAAAGATGGGTGTTCTCCAAAGATACACCTGGATATTTGTTTTGCCCATTTACCCCTTTGTAAAATTTGATACACAAATCCAAGTGTTTTGGCAGCACGATAGCCTCCTTTTAACAACCATCATCAGACCATGCTGTGGGAAATGGAGCAGAGGCACATTCACACTGTCTCAGGCAGCACCCTATGTGGGTACCATATTGTTATAATAATACAGCATCATCACAACAGGACAGCTACAGTGGATTTCTTATGACTCAACCTTGGTACAAGTCAAAATGGCAAAATTTCCACTTTTGATATTGACAGAAAGAGGAAAATAGCAAAAAAAAAAAAAAAGTCACAAATTTTGGTCAATATGCAAGCCAGTTGCCAAGTGCTTGAAATGTGACCATGTGACCATACAGTGTTCTGTGTGTATATATGTGTGTGTGTGTGTGTGTGTGTGTGTGTGTGTGTGTGTGTGTGTGTTAATTATAAATTTGAGGACAGGTTCTACATTTTTTTGAGTCCATATTAACTTTGAATGGTTTTTAAGCAACCAAACTTGTTAAGCAACCAAGGACTACTTGTACTAGTGCAGTCTATCAATAATTCACCTACAATTACCTTAGTACTCATAATTGCTTTGATGGCCGATTCAAACTCCTCTGAATTATTATAATCCACTGTCCACACATGAGGTTTTCCAATGAAATCTTCTGCATAGGGATGCTGAGAGGATACCTAAAATGTATACGAGAAATGAATGACTTGGCATTTCCCATATGGCACTCCGGGATGGGAAACATTTCTGCAAATATGGCAAAGCATTAGAGTCAGAAGAGCTAGTTAACAGATAAGGGAGGGAGTGGGTTCATTTTGGTTTCCTAACCGCTTCTTTTCCTGACTCTAAACTAATTCTTACTTCTAATTCTGCATCAGTGAATTCAGCAAAAAATGAAATCTCCACGAACCTTTATGCAAACGTTATAAGAATGTTTCCTACCGATTTCTGGCACATAATTCTGCTGTTTGCATAAAACCAGGGGTGGTAGTGGTACAGCCCACAAGCTCTCACCATCATTCATGATGTGTGAGATTTTGGAAAAATCACAGCAGTGGTGAAATTCAATTTTTTTTACTACCGGTTCTGTGGGCGTGGCTAGGTGAATGTGGTGTGGCTTCGTGGGCGTGGCTTGGTGGGCGTGGCAGGGGAAGGATATTGCAAAATCCCCATTTCCTCCGCACTCTGGGGTCAACCAGAGGTGGCATTTGCCGGTTCTCCAAACTACTCAAAATTTCCACTACTGGTTCTCCAGAACCTCTCAGAACCTGCCGGATTTCACCCTGGTTCACAGGCATCTAAAGTGCCCCACTGAGTTTCCAGAACTATGCATTTCATAAGTCTGCATAAACATTTTCATGGACCAAATCTTCCTTTTACATCAGAGAAACTCTTACAAAATAATTCAAGCCATTTGTACATTTCTTTAGGTTATTCAAAGTCAAACATGAACTTGGCCCATATACCAAAATCTCTCACTTATGTATCTATATGCAAATTGCAACATGCAGAGTCACTTTATCCTTGCTTTATGCAAGCAAAAAATAATAACAACACAACACTTTTCTTTAAATGCATTCGTTGTTACAACAACATTTAAGTAATTGGTGATTAAACTTCTTTATCCTGGCCTCTAGAGCAGGCTAGGTCTCAAAAGTATTGACACATTTAGTCTGGATACAAATTACCCCTTTCTGCCTCAGATATCCAAGTCAACAAGACAGTTCAGGCTCATCAGTTCAGAACTCAAAATGCAGTATGTTATGAAAAGGCAAACAAACAAAACAAGCTTGGTCATAACATCAGAAAGCAGACTAACCTCCCTTGATGTTGGCTTCCCTCTGAAGAATTCATGGTTGAGTGAACTGTGGGGTGGATTGAAACGAGCTTGCAGAAAAACACATCCATTAGCTATTGCTTCCAAAGGGGCAGGGCCTTCGTAAGGAAAACCAAAGCCAATAAAGAGCTGTGGAAAGCAAATCCAGGCATTTAACAATCTGTGGGAGATATAGGCTATTCAAATATATTTATTTTCTCCTTCAGTTCCTTGCCTCAGCCAGGGGGAGAGAAATTGGTGTACAGCACTCTTGTAAAACAGTTTTGCCTGTTTCAGCAGAATGGAACTTATGGCTGTTTTACTACAAGTGGAATGAATGTTCCATGAAGTCTTTGCTTGAACCTTTCATTGACATGTTTCCTATTGGCTGATCGGTCTTCCTTTTCTTACTGTAGAACAAGCCACAGGATGTTTTTCCTATCACTGCCTATGTCAATTACCCTGTGCTAATAATTGCACATGTTAATAATTAGCTGTTGAAGTCTAATTTTCTTCAATAAGCCAGATGTCAAATGATAACTCTATAAATGTTATCTTGTAATTTAGTTTAGGCAGAGAAATGGTGAACAGTGTGAAATTGAGAAGAGCTAGTTAACAGATAAGGGAGGAGTGGGTTCATTTTGGTTTCCTAACCGCTTCTTTTCCTGACTCTAAACTAATTCTTACTTCTAATTCTGCATCAGTGAATTCAGCAAAATGAAATCTCCACGAACCTTTATGCAAACGTTATAAGAATGTTTCCTACCGATTTCTGGCACATAATTCTGCTGTTTGCATAAAACCAGGGGTGGTAGTGGTACAGCCCACAAGCTCTCACCATCATTCATGATGTGTGAGATTTTGGAAAAATCACAGCAGTGGTGGAATTCAATTTTTTACTACCGGTTCTGTGGGCGTGGCAGGGGAAGGATATTGCAAAATCCCCATTTCCTCCGCACTCTGGGGTCAACCAGAGGTGGCATTTGCCGGTTCTCCAAACTACTCAAAATTTCCACTACTGGTTCTCCAGAACCTCTCAGAACCTGCCGGATTTCACCCCTGGTTCACAGGCATCTAAAGTGCCCCACTGAGTTTCCAGAACTATGCATTTCATAAGTCTGCATAAACATTTTCATGGACCAAATCTTCCTTTTACATCAGAGAAACTCTTACAAAATAATTCAAGCCATTTGTACATTTCTTTAGGTTATTCAAAGTCAAACATGAACTTGGCCCATATACCAAAATCTCTCACTTATGTATCTATATGCAAATTGCAACATGCAGAGTCACTTTATCCTTGCTTTATGCAAACGTTATAAGAATGTTTCCTACCGATTTCTGGCACATAATTCTGCTGTTTGCATAAAACCAGGGTGGTAGTGGTACAGCCCACAAGCTCTCACCATCATTCATGATGTGTGAGATTTTGGAAAAATCACAGCAGTGGTGAAATTCAATTTTTTACTACCGGTTCTGTGGGCGTGGCAGGGAAGGATATTGCAAAATCCCCATTTCCTCCCACTCTGGGGTCAACCAGAGGTGGCATTTGCCGGTTCTCCAAACTACTCAAAATTTCCACTTTTGATATTGACAGAAAGAGGAAAATAGCAAAAAAAAAAAAAAGTCACAAATTTTGGTCAATATGCAAGCCAGTTGCCAAGTGCTTGAAATGTGACCATGTGACCATACAGTGTTCTGTGTGTATATATGTGTGTGTGTGTTAATTATAAATTTGAGGACAGGTTCTACATTTTTTTGAGTCCATATTAACTTTGAATGGTTTTTAAGCAACCAAACTTGTTAAGCAACCAAGGACTACTTGTACTAGTGCAGTCTATCAATAATTCACCTACAATTACCTTAGTACTCATAATTGCTTTGATGGCCGATTCAAACTCCTCTGAATTATTATAATCCACTGTCCACACATGAGGTTTTCCAATGAAATCTTCTGCATAGGGATGCTGAGAGGATACCTAAAATGTATACGAGAAATGAATGACTTGGCATTTCCCATATGGCACTCCGGGATGGGAAACATTTCTGCAAATATGGCAAAGCATTAGAGTCAGAAGAGCTAGTTAACAGATAAGGGAGGGAGTGGGTTCATTTTGGTTTCCTAACCGCTTCTTTTCCTGACTCTAAACTAATTCTTACTTCTAATTCTGCATCAGTGAATTCAGCAAAAAATGAAATCTCCACGAACCTTTATGCAAACGTTATAAGAATGTTTCCTACCGATTTCTGGCACATAATTCTGCTGTTTGCATAAAACCAGGGGTGGTAGTGGTACAGCCCACAAGCTCTCACCATCATTCATGATGTGTGAGATTTTGGAAAAATCACAGCAGTGGTGAAATTCAATTTTTTTTACTACCGGTTCTGTGGGCGTGGCAGGGGAAGGATATTGCAAAATCCCCATTTCCTCCCCACTCTGGGGTCAACCAGAGGTGGCATTTGCCGGTTCTCCAAACTACTCAAAATTTCCACTACTGGTTCTCCAGAACCTCTCAGAACCTGCCGGATTTCACCCCTGGTTCACAGGCATCTAAAGTGCCCCACTGAGTTTCCAGAACTATGCATTTCATAAGTCTGCATAAACATTTTCATGGACCAAATCTTCCTTTTACATCAGAGAAACTCTTACAAAATAATTCAAGCCATTTGTACATTTCTTTAGGTTATTCAAAGTCAAACATGAACTTGGCCCATATACCAAAATCTCTCACTTATGTATCTATATGCAAATTGCAACATGCAGAGTCACTTTATCCTTGCTTTATGCAAACGTTATAAGAATGTTTCCTACCGATTTCTGGCACATAATTCTGCTGTTTGCATAAAACCAGGGGTGGTAGTGGTACAGCCCACAAGCTCTCACCATCATTCATGATGTGTGAGATTTTGGAAAAATCACAGCAGTGGTGAAATTCAATTTTTTTTACTACCGGTTCTGTGGGCGTGGCAGGGAAGGATATTGCAAAATCCCCATTTCCTCCCCACTCTGGGGCCAACCAGAGGTGGCATTTGCCGGTTCTCCAAACTACTCAAAATTTCCACTACTGGTTCTCCAGAACCTCTCAGAACCTGCCGGATTTCACCCCTGGTTCACAGGCATCTAAAGTGCCCCACTGAGTTTCCAGAACTATGCATTTCATAAGTCTGCATAAACATTTTCATGGACCAAATCTTCCTTTTACATCAGAGAAACTCTTACAAAATAATTCAAGCCATTTGTACATTTCTTTAGGTTATTCAAAGTCAAACATGAACTTGGCCCATATACCAAAATCTCTCACTTATGTATCTATATGCAAATTGCAACATGCAGAGTCACTTTATCCTTGCTTTATGCAAGCAAAAAATAATAACAACACAACACTTTTCTTTAAATGCATTCGTTGTTACAACAACACATTTAAGTAATTGGTGATTAAACTTCTTTATCCTGGCCTCTAGAGCAGGCTAGGTCTCAAAAGTATTGACACATTTAGTCTGGATACAAATTACCCCTTTCTGCCTCAGATATCCAAGTCAACAAGACAGTTCAGGCTCATCAGTTCAGAACTCAAAATGCAGTATGTTATGAAAAGGCAAACAAACAAAACAAGCTTGGTCATAACATCAGAAAGCAGACTAACCTCCCTTGATGTTGGCTTCCCTCTGAAGAATTCATGGTTGAGTGAACTGTGGGGTGGATTGAAACGAGCTTGCAGAAAAACACATCCATTAGCTATTGCTTCCAAAGGGGCAGGGCCTTCGTAAGGAAAACCAAAGCCAATAAAGAGCTGTGGAAAGCAAATCCAGGCATTTAACAATCTGTGGGAGATATAGGCTATTCAAATATATTTATTTTCCAAAGCATTAGAGTCAGAAGAGCTAGTTAACAGATAAGGGAGGAGTGGGTTCATTTTGGTTTCCTAACCGCTTCTTTTCCTGACTCTAAACTAATTCTTACTTCTAATTCTGCATCAGTGAATTCAGCAAAAAATGAAATCTCCACGAACCTTTATGCAAACGTTATAAGAATGTTTCCTACCGATTTCTGGCACATAATTCTGCTGTTTGCATAAAACCAGGGGTGGTAGTGGTACAGCCCACAAGCTCTCACCATCATTCATGATGTGTGAGATTTTGGAAAAATCACAGCAGTGGTGAAATTCAATTTTTTTTACTACCGGTTCTGTGGGCGTGGCTAGGTGAATGTGGTGTGGCTTCGTGGGCGTGGCTTGGTGGGCGTGGCAGGGGAAGGATATTGCAAAATCCCCATTTCCTCCCCACTCTGGGGTCAACCAGAGGTGGCATTTGCCGGTTCTCCAAACTACTCAAAATTTCCACTACTGGTTCTCCAGAACCTCTCAGAACCTGCCGGATTTCACCCCTGGTTCACAGGCATCTAAAGTGCCCCACTGAGTTTCCAGAACTATGCATTTCATAAGTCTGCATAAACATTTTCATGGACCAAATCTTCCTTTTACATCAGAGAAACTCTTACAAAATAATTCAAGCCATTTGTACATTTCTTTAGGTTATTCAAAGTCAAACATGAACTTGGCCCATATACCAAAATCTCTCACTTATGTATCTATATGCAAATTGCAACATGCAGAGTCACTTTATCCTTGCTTTATGCAAGCAAAAAATAATAACAACACAACACTTTTCTTTAAATGCATTCGTTGTTACAACAACGCATTTAAGTAATTGGTGATTAAACTTCTTTATCCTGGCCTCTAGAGCAGGCTAGGTCTCAAAAGTATTGACACATTTAGTCTGGATACAAATTACCCCTTTCTGCCTCAGATATCCAAGTCAACAAGACAGTTCAGGCTCATCAGTTCAGAACTCAAAATGCAATATGTTATGAAAAGGCAAACAAACAAAACAAGCTTGGTCATAACATCAGAAAGCAGACTAACCTCCCTTGATGTTGGCTTCCCTCTGAAGAATTCATGGTTGAGTGAACTGTGGGGTGGATTGAAACGAGCTTGCAGAAAAACACATCCATTAGCTATTGCTTCCAAAGGGGCAGGGCCTTCGTAAGGAAAACCAAAGCCAATAAAGAGCTGTGGAAAGCAAATCCAGGCATTTAACAATCTGTGGGAGATATAGGCTATTCAAATATATTTATTTTCTCCTTCAGTTCCTTGCCTCAGCCAGGGGGAGAGAAATTGGTGTACAGCACTCTTGTAAAACAGTTTTGCCTGTTTCAGCAGAATGGAACTTATGGCTGTTTTACTACAAGTGGGAATGAATGTTCCATGAAGTCTTTGCTTGAACCTTTCATTGACATGTTTCCTATTGGCTGATCGGTCTTCCTTTTCTTACTGTAGAACAAGCCACAGGATGTTTTTCCTATCACTGCCTATGTCAATTACCCTGTGCTAATAATTGCACATGTTAATAATTAGCTGTTGAAGTCTAATTTTCTTCAATAAGCCAGATGTCAAATGATAACTCTATAAATGTTATCTTGTAATTTAGTTTAGGCAGAGAAATGGTGAACAGTGTGAAATTGAGAAGAGCTAGTTCAGAATTTGGTTTCTTTATATTTTCTTTTCTAGTCCATCTCGTGTTTTTCATTTCTTTAATCCCTACATTGAGAGGGCCTATACCAGTGATGGCTAATGTTTTTGCCATTGCGTGCCAGGAATGGGGGCGGTACGCATAGGCATGCCCACACCCATAATTCTATGTGCCCCACCCCCATGCCTGTGTGGGCCACCCACCCTGCTTTCCCCGCTCCTGGCATGCAATGGCCTGATAGGCCCAATTTTCTCTCACCAGGCTCCAGAGCCTTTCTAGGAGTCTGGGGAGGATGAAAACAGCCTTCCCCACCTTCCTGGAGGCCCTCCGGAGGCCGGAAACGGCCCATTTGCAAACTTCCAGTGGGACCAGAAGGCCTGTTTTTTGCTGTCCCCTGGCTCCAGAGCCACTCTAGGAGTCTGGGGAGGGCAAAAACGGCCTTCCAGAGCTGAGCTTGTGTGCCCACCAATATGGCTATGTGTACCACCTGTGGCACACGTGCCATAGGTTCACCATCATGGGCCTATACAATTAAATGGGGCATCATTCACCCTTGCGGTCTCATATACAATTTCAAAAGGTTGCACTCGTGAAAAAGTACTAAATGCTGCAGTAAGAACATGTCTTTTGAACTATTACGAGTTAGACCCTGTGCTTGACCCTTGGAGGAAGTGAAGTGTTTGGAACTACATCTAAGAGTGTGATCCCACACACACTTTCATAAGTATGAAGTGTGACATGATCCAACTTTCGGAGGGAAATGGTGTGCAATGTCCTATGACTGATGTGTAACCCACCTTTCCTTCCTGAAAAATAAATGTTCCAAACTGTGCCATAGCTTCCCATGGTTCCTGAAAAACATCTCCCTTCTTAAACTATGTTCTCATTTCTCCAGCCTTCATAGTTTGACCATGACATAGAGCAATATTTCTCAATCTCCGTGGCTCTAGAATTCTGAGAGTTGAAGATCACACATTTTAAAATTTCCAGGACTGGGAAACATTGATTTAGAGCAAAGACACAGGCTATCAAATGCTTGAGCCCTACTAGCAAATTAAGCATCTTGCCAAAGGACATTCTCTTCACTGATGTTTTTAATGCTACTCCCCTGATGTTTCCACTGTTTTTCAGCTCTGCAATCCTGCAATACAAGGCCATTTAGTCCTCTTTCCCAAGGGTTTTTGTAGGTATGAATACATTCCCATAATTTGTTTCTGTATTCATGCAACTGCAGGAAGCAAAGCTTTTTTCTGCCAAAAGGGGCTTTTAACCAGTTAAACTAACTAGCTAATTTAACAATTAACCAGTGGAACAGCTTGCCTTCAGAAGCTGCGGGTGCTCCATCATTGGGAATTTTTAAGAAGAGATTGGACAGCCATTTGTCTGAAATGGTATAGGGTTTCCTGCTTGAGCAGAGGGTTGGACTAGAAGACCTCCAAGATCCCTTCCAACTGTTCATTTGTTACTCTTTAAGAGCTGCAGTGGCATAGTGGTTAGAATGCAGTTCTGCAGGCTACTTCTGCTGACTGCCGGCTGCCTGCAATTTGGCAGTTCAAATCTCACCAGGCTCAAGGTTGACTCAGCCTTCCATCCTTCCAAGGTGGGTAAAATGAGGACCCAGATTGTTGGGAGCAACATGCTGACTCTGTAAGCCTGTTAGAGAGGGTTCTAAAAGCACTGTAAAGTGGTATATAAGTCTAAGTGCTAAAGTGCTAAGTGCTATTGTTAAGTGTTTTTGTTTCCTTTAGCTTCCACACATTCCTAAACTAAGGAACAGAATTATTTGGCCAATACCTTGGCTTTTCTCAGCAGCTGCTGAAAGTCATGCTGGGGCAAAAGACCATGATTCTTCACAAAAGCTGGAACCTCCGGTGGGCGCTGGGTTTCATAATAAACAGTGCCATGGATCTCCATGTACTTGTTAAGGATGGCTAGAAACTTCTCTTTACCCTGGAAAGAAAAGAAAGGAAAGATGCTAGTCAGGGCCATTTAAGATCAGCCTGAAATCCTGAACATTTTGCTCTCTATTTTTCTTCGTCAACGGGCTTTAGAGTTTCTTTGGATGGCTTTTTTGAACTTGTGAGAGGAGGTAGAAGTACTGTTGCTCTTCCTTTATGATATTTAGGGTGTTTACGTATTATCTCAATCCAGTCAAATCTAGGCAGTCTTCAGATATTTTGCTGCTTAGATAACCTCCCTCTCTTTCCTAACATGACAAAGTCCCATGGGGGTTTTTTATGATACATTTTTTGGAATTTCATATGGAAAGATGCAATACAATGCATCTCACACACTCAGCCCTAACTAAATCAAAGGCAAGAATGCCACCAGAGACAACTCGAGAGTCAGGCAGTTTAAAAATATAATATATACATAGGCAAATTTTGATATATATTTTTTCTCCCTTGGGAGCACAATATAATATCTTTTCTAGCAAATCTAATATGAATAGCTAAAAGAAGAGCCAGTGGAAAATACATTTTCAGCAGTCTACTGCCAACTAAATTTGGGAGTAAGGATTCTGTAACCCTCCAATTTTATTCAACTTACATAGATTTTATTCAACTGTTAGTCTTCTGCTGAAGAAACATAGAATTGAGCAAATAAAATGCATTCCAAATCACATTTGTGGATCCACTAGGGCAGGAATAAAATAATAAGCTGTGATTTGAGAATGCTGTTTCTTCAAAACCCCACCACAGCTATAAGCTGTCTGTATTTAGAGAGAGACCCCTTTGTGGATGTGAGATAAAAATACTAGCCTATCATAAAAGGAATGTAAGATGTTTTTTAATGAACATGGTTGGTTTATCTTTATACTCTGTGTGTGTGTGTGTTTGTATGTGTGTGTATCTATATCTATCTAGCTATCTAGCTATCTATCTACACCATATCAAAAGCCAAAGTTTACTTTTTAATAAGTAGATCCTAAAATAGATGAAATTTCATTACCTGAGAATCAAACCTTCATTTCTGAGTGGAAGTTCACTCAATCCACTAAGCAGTGCAACTGGCCTCAGCTAATATTTAGAATTAATGTCAATATAAACATAACACTTAAAAGAAATACACTCTTGGTGTTTATAAAAACTGCTTTTCATATTAACTTTAGATTAACAAGGGATCTATGTAGCTTACTTCTACACTTCATTTGTCCCCAAAGGGTGAATCTTCACCCCAGATTTCCCTTTAACACTAAAGCTTAGCCTCGATAAATTAAACTAAACACTTAGCCAAGAATTCTAAGCACTTGAAAATTTGCTATGGATATTTTGTTTCTGGCATTTATTAGTTGATACTAATAAAATATTGCTTTAGTACAGAGTTTGGATGGTGTTTTTTTTTTTCCAGAGGTGCTATTCAGCAGGTTCTGACAGGTTCTGGAGAACCGGTAGCAGAAATTTTGAGTAGTTCGGAGAACTGGCAAATATCACCTCTGGCTGGCCCCAGAGTGGGGAGGGAATGGAGATTTTGCAGTATCCTTCCCCTGCCATGCCCACCAAGCCACGCCCACCAAGCCACACCATGTCTACCAAGCCACGCCCACAGACCTGGTAGTAAAAAAAAAATTGAATTCCACCACCGGTTTTTTTTTGTTTAAAATGTTTATATAGATCTAGGAGTACAAGCCCCAAAAAATAAACATACAAATTTATTCTTAATGAGACGGGCTTCCTGTATTATATGATCTCTCTCTCTTTTGCTCTTTCTCTCTCATTCTAATTCTTCTGCAACTCCCCATCCTGTTAGAGAATGATTGTCTTTGATCAGTGTGTGTATTTATTTATCCATGGGTTACTGAAAAGCCTTCACAATTTTAAAAAAAGTGTAAACCAGAGGTATTAAAAACAGCAATTAAAAGCCTCGGTAAACCGTTCTATTTGGAAACATTCAAAGGGTACTTTCAGCAAATAGCACATTCAGTGCGAAGTTAAAGAGAAAAACAAGTTGAACCATTTATATGTTAGAAGGTGAGAGCCTCTTGAACACCTTCTTGAGTGCAAGTAGAAAATGTAGTCGCTTCTATCTTGTTTAATTGCTTTATTGCAGGAAGAAAATAGACAGATTTAAAAAGATTTAAAAAAGAAGAAAAGTGGCATCTTGCTGCCACAACCTGGCAATTTTCCTTTTGGAGATCCAACATGCATTAGGTTGATTAATTTGGAGCTCATCTGATGCTGTCTTTAAATAATTGCACAGAACCTGTAAGGACTTCATTAACGCTCTATCTAATGCATACCCTTGCAGACCAATATATGTTGCACAATATTCCCAACCATGGATCTTTTTTCTGTGCCAGCATAAATTCTACTCAAAAAAGCAAATTCCCCTTTGAATTCAGCTGTGGTCAGCACCAGATAGTACTCTGAAAAAGTACTCTTTTCATTCCCTTTTCCCCTTCAACTCCTCATCTAGCAAAGGTGTCAAAATTCAATATGGTGGGTCTGAAACTTGTCAGCCCCTCAACTTGACACAAATTCTCCTACTTAACGCTCATAAAGGAAGGAATGTCCCAGTATTGCTGATCAATTTATAGAATCTGCAACAGCCATGTGGTATGGAGATTGTGTTCAATTGCTCCCACTTCAAGAGATCAGTAGTGGACCTTAGTCATTTCAAATATCAGCATTCATCTAATTCCTGTCTCCTGGAGCAGAGTGCACAGCATCATATACAGGTAGTCTTCAATTTATGACCTGCAATTGACCCCCAAATTTCTGTTGCTAAGTGAGACATTTGTTAAGTGAGTTTTGCTGCATTTTATGACATTTATATCCACAGTTGTTAAGTGAATCACTGCAAGGTTGCAATGCATGGTTGTTGACCGAATCTGGATTCCCCATTGATTTTTCTCATCAGAAGGTCTCAAAAAGTGATCAAATGACCCCAGGATACTGCGACTGTCATAAATATGAACCAGTTGCCCAGCATCAGAATGTTGATCACATGACCATGGGGATGCTGCCATGATCATAAGTGTGAAAAATAGTCATAAGTCACTTTTTTCAGTGCCATGGTAACCTTTAACAGTCACTAAACAAATGGTTGTAAGTTGAGGACTACCTTTTTTCAGCTTTTTGGAAACAGTGAATCCAAGTGAACAGGCCACAGAGTGCAGTTAGAGCTAAGCATACTAGCAGCTGCGAAATGTTTTGGGGAACCCAGGTATTTATTTCTGGATTCCATGAACTCTTTAGCTTCCTTGGAGCATGTGAAGACTCAAATTGAGAAAAGAAATGAGGCTACCTGGCTGCCTACCTTTTCTCTGTTCAGACACTTTTCCCATCCAGTTTCAAAAATGGATGTATCAACTCGGAAAAGAGTTGAGAGGCATTTGCATCAGAGCCAGCAAAGCCAATTAACAATTTAATTCCCAGATATTTTTTTTTATGTCCAAGCAAATAATTGAAAAAAAGAAAAGGAGAAAAGGGTGGGGGAGGCAACTTTAACATTCCTTGCTGTCAAAAATTAGGCCAAGTTGCTACATCAAGTTGCTACTGGTCTCCTTTTGGCAGATAGTTAGTAATGACTGGCAGAAAACAAGCCATCTGCCAAACAAGGAATGAGATTTACCTTTAGAGCAACTGAACCAGAGGCGGGTTTCAAAACCCATCACTTCTGGTTTGCTCGTGGGCACATGAACATGCGGGTGGGCAGAGCCTCCCACCACTGGCACTACCAGTTCTCCCGATCCGGGGCGAACCAGTAGCAACCACCACTGAACTGAACTCTGTGGTGGTGTCATTGTAGGCTTCACCCTGCAGCTTCATCATGAAGGAGGCAAAAGGGAGGGGCTTGCAGAATGATGTCACTGCAAGGCAGGGCTTGCCACTCCTTGCCCCCTGGGTACCTCCCAACTGTGCAAGAAACCTTAGAATAGATGTTGTTTCAAAATGTGTTTTTGAGTATGCAGAGGCACAAATGTGCTGGTACTTCTTTAATGTAGCTGTGTCTGTTCTCAGTATAATAATGCTGTTCTGCCCCTGTGTGTGATGTGCTTCCTTTCAATGTGTATTATTGCCTTGCCTCAGGCAACTTTTTCCTCAGATTTCCCAACATTTCAACAATGGGCTATTCCTGGTTTAAAATCCTACCCCTAGTATTTCTGGCCATGAAACAGACCCCAGGCCTGCCACTGGATCTTATAGTGGAGGCACAGAAATGTTTTAGCATAGATTCTACAGGTGAATGTTTGATGATGTCTGATTCTACAGAGGGACGTCTGAACACAATTGAGCAGAAGAATATATATAATTCAGTGGTGGGCTGCTGCTGGTGCATTTGAGCGAATTGCCATGCTTTGCGATGCCGCACGCATGGGCGGATGGCGCACACTAACATTTCTGGTGCTCGGCAAACCGCTTGTTACAGTATGTGACGCCCACCTCTGATATAATTTATATATGATGATGATGATGATGATGATGCTACCTAGTTAGGGTAATGAAACGTCTGCAAGAAAACAAGCAAGCTCAGAGAGCACCAGGGACCCCTCATATATAAATTGTATGAGTCACATATTTATTCCTACATATTAACAAAGGGAAACCATTTGATAGCAGATATGTATTTATACCCTGTTCCCCCCAAAATAAGACATCCTCTGATAATAAACCCAACTGGGCTTTTATTTCAGGGTTCAAAAAAATATATAAGACAGGATCTTATTTTTGGGAAAACATGGTAGTAAGTTGCTTTGTTTTGTCTTAGATATGCATGGAAATGAACAGGACAGTAAAAATATGCATTGCATATTTTGTTGGAGTCATAAATATGGTTGGAAAAGGGAAAGAACTTTCTCCAAAGAAGTCCACAGTTTTTCTTTGTGGATGATGCTCTTCACTGCCTCTTAATAGGGCTTTTTGCTGCCTAGAGATTTCAGTAAGGAACAAATTGTAGACTGAGGCATAACTGATTTCTCCAATTGTGGAGGGGCCTGATTTTCAGGGAGAAAATGTCTCTGCCAGAATATGTGTGGATAAAAAAAAAAACCCTTCTCTTAAAAATTCACTATGCACACTTTGATTTTGCCTAGGGAAGAAATAATTGTTTTCTCTGAAAAATGGAACAGTAGTCACAGGAGGGAAGATAACCCTTTTCATAGATATGCAAAGTAGACACCAGCAGCAAATGAGAGGAAGCAACATGAAGAAAAAGAGAACTTGCCATGTCCGTGTCCTTTATAAAGAATGTATGTGTGTTGAGCAAATGCCAGTTGTACCAAAGCAATCAGAACAAAATGATTTGTCTTGCTTAAAAAAACAAGATGAATGTAACTTTAAAGAACTATCCAAAATCTCACTTTGTAATAATTCATATTAAACTCCATTTTGAAAATGGTTATTTAAATGGATATATAATCTACATATGAAAAGCATTAAAGTGTTATTTGTTGTTACATTAAACATATATATAGTTTTAAATGATTTGTGACTTACTGTACCTGTAACTGGAAATCCATGTTGGCACATAGAGAGAAGCAAGAAGAGGCAAGATTGACTTCCTGTGTATAAAAGACAACAAACTAAAATGCTCCAAGATGGTGAAATACAAGTTATACGACCATGTAAAGAGCTTTGGTGGATCAGAACAGTCATTCATCAAATCTAAGTTCCCCCAGCCTGGTGGTCACCAAACAAGCTGAATTTATAGTCAACCCAAAGCAAATCCTTCTTCATTCTGGAAAAGGCCAGCAACATAGCTGTCATCACTCTTCCCCTGAAAAAAATATTCTCCCCCCAAAACAACAACAACAACAACAACCCAGAACCAATGCTATGAATGTTTTAGATGACTTATGTTTGAAGAGGTCGGCTTCCATGATCAAACATGGAACATGGAAC
Source organism: Ahaetulla prasina (assembly GCF_028640845.1). Classification (NCBI taxonomy): domain Eukaryota; kingdom Metazoa; phylum Chordata; class Lepidosauria; order Squamata; family Colubridae; genus Ahaetulla; species Ahaetulla prasina. Next base: position 127,441,093 of record NC_080540.1, read on the forward strand.
TTACTCTTTTCATGTATCCAAATTATGTTTATACTTTTACCTGTTATCTTATATATGATTGACAAAATAAATAAATAAAAAATAAAAATGGAACATAGAACTCTTAAAGGTTGTGATTAGTTAGAATCTGATCTCAGTTTATAGCATTAATGCTGGAAAATATTTGCTATAGTCAGTTGACGTGTGTGACTTGTCTTTTTATAGGAAAATTGAAATAGTTTGATGTCATAAACAAATAAAGCAAGCAAGCAAGCTTTGATTGCCAGTCTATATCTTCAAGATATGAGCTTCGCATCCTGAAGTCAGACCAATCATGACTTCTTTCTCTCAGTTCTACCATCCACCCCATACTGCACAACCAGGTTTTTGAAGGAGTGGATCCCTCATATAGTAGTTGATTGAAGGATTCTGAGGAAATCTTTGGGTTGCAGATTCAGAATCCTGTCCAAATAGTGCTTCTATTGAAACTTCACATGAAATTAACCCCAGGTACAGCTTTTTAAAAGTCAATTCAGGGTTGTCCTGAATGTCAGTTTTTCTTCTCTTGGGCAAAATTTTCACTGAATGTCACCATAGCTTTAAACTGCAGCTTCCTTTCCTATGACATTCATAAGTCTCCCTGGGGCCATTATTAACATTAAGTAAATGCAAAGAATAAAAAATTAAGATAAACAAAGATTAAGATTTGGACCGTCACCAAATCGATCTAATAGTTATAGTTTTCCCAGGCTAAATATAAAATTTGAAGAACGCAACAAGGAGTGAGACTATGAAACTAGGTTTGGTATGAAAAAAAGAGATTTGTGGGTTCCGCATCCATAATTGGGCAGAATTCACATGCAAGATGTGGTGTCTGAAGATGGGATTCTCTAGAAAGAAGTTACCAAACTCTGCAGGACTGCAACACTGACACACATGTTTATGTAGTTTGCCCTGTCCCCATCCTCAATTAAACAAATGATTTCAATGGTATAGGGTTGAGCAGGATATAAATATATCACTCTTATTTATTAATACCAAGGGTGTTTTTAAACTTGGTTTAGCAACAGCCCTTCAAAGTTTGGATAGATAAAATCAGGAGCAAAACTCAGACTCAATTTTGACCCTACTACTCCTTTGCCTGTGGAAGCTGGATCAGGCTGGGAAAAGTGTGTGAATTCACTCTGTAGGTTGAATCCCAATTTGAGGAGGTAAAGGACACGTTCCTTATTTCATGAGATCCTTAAACTTATATATAAAATGCACCCCAAAGGCATAAAAGGATTTCAAACAGTGCTGAAGGTTCAGTGGTGGGTTGCTACCGGTTCGGTCCAGTTCTTGCAAACCGGTATTAATGGGAGCTGGAGGCTCCGCCCACCCACCCAGACGTCATCATGGACAATCTGCACATGCTGATGATGATAAAAATCAGCAGCAGTAGTGAAGGTAAGTGGAACCCACCCCTGCAAGGGATAAGTGAGTTTCATTATTTATATGGTTGGGATGAAATGCTTGTGAATGCAACCCACCTTCCAAATGCTGGCTTCCTTCCCATAGACAACTGCCATATTGTTGGCCTTGTTGGATTTAATAAACTGCTTCTCAGTCACATTGAGCTCTTCTGACACAAACCCCATGAAAGAATTATCTGGTGTATGAGCTGTGGAGGAATAACATAATATATTACTGTAACAACGGAAATCTTAATCTCTCTCCCCTGAATAGTACAATTTACCACACTTCCAATGAAATAGCATTCCATTTCATTGGAAGAGTCTATACTTTGTAGAGGCTACATTGAATTTTGTGCTCACCCTAGATCAGGGGTATTCAATCTTGGCAACTTTAAGACCTGTGGACTTCAACCAGTCATAGTCCTGGCTGGAGAATTCTGAGAGTTGCAGAATCTTAAAGTTGCCAAAGTTTGACACCCCTGCCCTAGAGTTTCTACACTTTTTTGCTAACTTTATGTAATTTGCTAACCTGAAATATGGGACCATAAACATCATCATCATCAGAGTTGGAAGGAGTCTTGGAGGTCTTCTAGTCCAACCCCCTGCTCAAGCAGGAGACCCTATGCCATTTCAAACAAATGGATGTCCAGTCTCTTTTTAAAATCTTCCTGTGATGGAGCATCCACATCTTCTGAAGACAAGCCATTACACCGGTTGATTATTCTCACCGTCAGGAAATTTCTCCTTAGCTCTAGTTTGATCTATTCTACATTACCAATCCTCTGGTTAGCCACATGAGAGGTGCTTTGTTACTTTAGAAATCAAATAACCTTATTTTAAAAATGAATCTACTGATATATTTCACAACTCTCTTATCAGATACTTTTAATTCTGTAATAGAATATCCACCTTTTTTTTCTTCATTAAACAAAATGCAATAGCTACAATAGTTGAATCAGCTGTCTGAAGAAGGATGGACAATTTTTAAAAACAAAAGATCAATCTTGAAAAAAAATGTTGCTTTTATATAACAATTTATTTTGGCTCATAATTTGCACTTGGTATAACTGTTTAAAAATATGATTATAAACTTGGCTGGCAATACTAATTCTTATTATTGTTTGGAAAATTTTCAAAGCTTTGATGATTTGGGCACCCTTGATGACTTGTATTGATGCTAAAGTTGTATTTTTCCACAATTCAAATGTTTGGGTAATTGAATTATTTTAGAACTGAAACGTGTTGCAGGATTAATTCAACAAACTGCTATAGTTTGCAGTTTATGAGATCAATTCAACTTCTGGTTCCATGAGTAAAGTTTCATCCAAAGTAACAACATGATCAAATAATTAATGGTAATTTCTTAAAACCAAGGACTATTTGCTATTGATTCTGTTCCTGGATCCGTGATTCATCAGATTTTCATGAACAACCCACATTTATTAGGAGAAAATATAATATAATATATTATATATAATATAATATAATATAGAAAATATAATATATTATATTATATATTATATTATATTATATATAAAATAAAAGGAGAATAAAAGAAAGTGTAACAGTACTAGCTTTGGAGAAAGGAATTAAATATTCCCAGTGCATTTTGTAGACTATCTGCCAAAATAGCACATGGACTTCCAGATATCAGATTTCTATCTGCTCTAACAAGCATGCTCAATAGTAAGGAATCATAGAAGCTGGAGTCCATTGACATCTGGAGAGCTATAGGCCACTCATTCCAACCTTGAGTATGTATATATGCACACTTACAACTTGGTTTATGCAATTAGGAACATTTCTTTCTCCTGAATTCAAGTCATTTATACAGTATGCGATCCCAGCCATTTATACAGTTTGTGTGGTTGTGTCCCAGTCATATATATATATATAGTTGTGTGAACATATATATAGTCTGTCCCAAAGGTGCTTTTTCAAAAGGCAACTAGACTTTCTTTGTTTTGCCTTGAAGACGTTTCCTTGAAGAACTGAAGATGCTTCTTAGATGAGAAGCGAAACATCTTCAAGGGAAAACCAAGCAAGTCCAGTTGCCTTTTGAAAAAGCTGCTTTGGGACAACCATGAGCAGGTTGACTGAGAATCTCCACAGACGTATATACAGCCTGTTCACACTACTAACAGAATATGGTGGCTGAAGAGAAAAAGAATCCTTACTGAACCATTTCCTGAGGACCAACCTAGAGTCATTCCAAAACAAAACCTCTTTTTATCTTCTCAATCAGGACAGTTTGCTGTAACAACTTTTGCTAGTGGCTGCAAAATAAAATTGAGGAATCTCTGTAGACTTTCCAATGTTGTTCCAATGTTGTTGAGCTACCTCCCAGCATTAGCCAGGTTTGCAACCACTTCTGGTATTTAACAACATCTGGAAAGCAACAAGACCCCACCTCTGTTTCATCAACTATAAAGGCCCTGCTCGTTAATTCTTATTTTGAAAATCAAAAGAATCATTATGCTGAATTTACCCATATTTTTATACCATTATTTTGCCTACGCATTTTTACCACCACTCATTTTGAGTTTGGCTTTGCTTTGACTGCCTCTTGACAGGAAAAAGGAGCTCCAACCAGCATCTTCCTCGGTCTGGTTGCTTTCCCAGCATGTTGTCAAACTTAACAAAGAACTCATTCTTATCCCCTTATCTATGCCATATTTCTTTTAAGAGATGGCAAGAAAGATCCACTGCTTCCTTTGCCTGTATTTAAATATATGCTGGAGTCAATCATACAGGAATGGCATTTCTGAATAGCGGTTAACAATGCCAGAACCTTTATTTAGAGAATTTAGAGATAATTCTTTTTTTAAAAAAGTTTTTTATTTTATTTCTCATAAACTTATTGTAAATGTACAGTCTCTTATCCATTGTTAATCATACATATGCTCTTTACACTTTCATATTAATTCATTCATCATCATCAAAAAAGATTTTTATATATAGTATTTATATTTAAATATAAATATATATAGTATACACACACACACACACACACACACACACACACACACACACACACATATCGGGGCTACTCTTCTACCATTATTTCTGCCTTCTTCTCCTTCTTCTCTCTTTCCCTTCCCTCCCTTCTTCTATCCTTTTCTACTTTCTTCTTTCCTCCTCTCCTTCCTCTTCTCTCCTTCCCCTTCCTTTCCCCCACTCTTCCCTTCTTCCCCCCTTTCTAACCTTCTCTCCTATCCTTTTTTCCTCCTTTTCTTCCTCTCCTTTTCCCTTTCTTCTGTTCCTCTCTCTCCTTCTCCCCTCCTATCTTACCCTCTAGTCCTCTTTTTTTTTACTCCTCTCTAAGAAATAATTCTTAATTCTTTGATAAAATCTTCCCATGAGCAAATCCCTGACATAATATTACAAACAAGAAAAATGTTATGAGATGATTACTGCTAAATGTCACCCCTCAGCCAATATATATTATTAGAGGAATTAGGATAGTGAGAGTTTTGGATTGATTGGGAGGACAGAAATTTCACTCTTTAAGAATCACTCTTATTTTTTTTTTTAATTTACATTTATATCCCGCCCTTCTCCGAAGACTCAGGGCGGCTTACAGTGTGTAAGGCAATAGTCTCATTCTATTTGTATATTTACAAAGTCAACTTATTGCCCCCCAACAATCTGGGTCCTCATTTTACCTACCTTATAAAGGATGGAAGGCTGAGTCAACCTTGGAGCTGGTGGGACTAGAACCTGCAGTAATTTCAGGCAGCTGTGTTTTAATAACAGGCTTCTTACAGCCTGAGCCACACCGCGGCCCCACTCAAAATCCACTCTTGTTCACTTGGAAGGGCATCCCAAAGGGTCAAAAGAGACAAAATGGGAAGCAGCAGTAACCAAGCCTCTACCCTTTGTTTATGGGTATGGCATGTGGACATCCTTTCATTGGGTGATCCTGGGCTTATCTTTTCTCTCAGCCTAACCGGCATGATAATTTTATTATGAGGATAAAAAGGGATACAGTGAAAACCTGTCTTCTTTGCTAAAAGTATATGCATAAAACATTTACGATCGAAACTCTTGTGCCTGTAACTTTAACTGGGAAAAACAGTGTATCATAAGGCAACAATTTTTGAACCAAAATATTATATGGGCTAATTTATGGAATCCATCAATGGAATCCATGACTCCTGTGGGATTGAAATTTGGCAAATTTGTAGTTGTTTCTATGCTGCCACACTGCTGCCCAGAGATTTAGTAGCCCCGTCCTGCTGTAGCACTCCAGAGACCAGGTACAACATCCTCTTTCTTGGCTGCTGGAGATCAGGTAGACTCATCCCACCCTAGTTCTTTGGAGGCTAGGTAGACCAGTCCCACTATGACCTAAGGGAGGGCAATCAGCCAAGGGAAGCTGTCAAGAAGTTGAAAATTGTTGTCACTGCCACTGCTTTTTTGCCTTAGGCCATTCTGTTTCTCTGTTTTGGTAAGAAAATATCTCTGAAACAATGACCCAATGGATCACAGGTTTTCTATTGACAAATAAAATAGTAATATTGGCTAAATCTAGCTCCTAACTGAAGCTAAATTGAGAATGTCATATTATCAGTGGAAAACCCACAGACATGTCTAGCAGATCTCAAAGCTAACAAACAGGGCAAAGAAATCCATTTTGACTATGAGAGATTGCCTGTGAAGCTAAGGATGAATTAATCTCACTACCAATTTTTTTTTCATTTCTAACCAATATGTAGCTGAGGCTTACCACACTGATTTCCAGGAACCTGGCAACAATGAAGTCACCCGTCCTTAACTAAAACTAGAGCTACAATCTTCAGGCCACTCATAGCTGGCCTTCTTCCAGGAGACCTGCCTGCTTCTAACAATGATTTCTGGTTGTTGTCATTCTCCCCCCCTCCCCCACCAGTCCATCTCTCTTCAACCTTCCAGTCGGAACTGTGTATTTTCCCACCCGCCTCTTCTGATAGTTTATCACGTCCTCAGGGAATTCTGAGACAGATTCTGTGCAATAGAATATATCAAAAGGATGGGGCATAAGAAACCTAATATGATGCCGATCTATAAAAGCCCATTTGTTTCATTTCTCATTTGATCCTTAGATTGTTTTGACCACAACATCACATCCTTCTGTTACTGCTTCAATTGGTTTCTAGCTAGGTGACAAATGATTGGTTATTTTGGCAACTTCCAAAGGGAGACAGAGAGAGAGAGAGAGAGAAAGAAAGAGAAACTTGCATGAGAATCATGCAGTGTCAGTCAAAACTCTTTCATTCAGACTATGCTGAGGAAAAAGGTAGATGCTGGGGTAGCCTGAAAACATAATTAACAGAACAGTGGGAGTGGGTAGTTAAAAGCTAAAGTGAAAGCTAATTAAAATGGCAGGCCCCATTAAGCCAACTTATCCTTGGGGTATCATTGTCAAGGTTAAGGTCAGGTTGAATCAGCAAACTTGCCTATTAGGTCCCTTGGGAAATCAGTACAGAGGTGCACAAGTGGCAGAATATCTTAACACAACAAGAGGTATCCCAGGGAAAAAGGTGTTTTTAGTTTCTATATTCATGGTCCCTTTGGGAGTTTTCCATTTTTCACAGCTTCAGCTTTATTCCCTAGTTTCCAGAATGGAATGTCAATCAGTCACCCTGATGCAAATTACTGGTTCAAAAATGTGATCAGATCTGGGCTGCCACAAAATCAGGGCAGTCACTAGACGACAGCAAATATTAGAATTATATGTATCGTTTTACTGCTATCATGGCCCAGATCGGGTCCCCTGGTTCAAACAGCAGTGGTGAAAAAAAGCATCTGACCCATCACAGATTGATTAACTGGTCAGGTAATGAGATCAGCAATTGGTTGCTCAAAGTATAATCACCAAGCTTGTCTTAGAGCAAAGAATGTTTTGAAGATGCAACTATGTTATAACAAGAAGGACACACTAAAAGAGCTCAGATAATGCATTTTTCTTTCCTTTATGTGTGTCCAGTCCATGAAAAGCAGAAATAAGAGAGAGGCTTGGAGAGCACAGGTCTGGCACATGTTCTGGGACAGACAAAGACAGCTCTGAAGCTTACAGAAGGTGATCCTCAACTTCAGTAAAAAACACCAAGGGGGATTCTTTGAGAAACTTGAATATGCCCAAAGAGCAACAAATTGTTCAACAAAGAACTCTTTTTTCCCCCTCCATCGGAGACCTTCATACATTGCTACTCTTATCTCAAGCTCCATGACCTTCACAGAACAGGACAGGATGTAATGGAGCGACTCTCCATCACCTTTTTCTTGCTGGCTTATCTCTGATGAACCCTGCTTGATCGAAGCCTTCCCCCCCTCCCCCGCTTCATTCAATCAGCTTCAAGTTGGTGGAAAATGGAAGAACTGCTCCCAAAGAATGTAAAAACTGAATGGGTCTTTTTTTTCCCTTTCAGGTAAGTGATTCATTGCTCAACAGGAATGAATAGTACATTGAATAGTATTTAGAGAGTGATCCATGCTTCATATAACTAGTCAATAGGCAAATGTTCAGCATTCTGGACCAGCTGAAGGATCCCAACTCATTTCAAAAGGGACTTTGGACAGAACGTAGTGAGGAGATGTGTTTTTTGGGTTCTTCACATAAGCTTCTTGGAGATTTCTGTATTTTCACTCTGGAAACCTAGGAAGGTTCTTATCTTGTTAGCCCACACCTCACGGTAACCACAATTAATATAAAAATCACTTACGAAACATTGTCATGAACTGTTTAGGATGGAGGTTCCAATAGCCCCAGTTTGTTCGATATCCATGCAGAGTGGCATATTCCTCATGATTGTATGCAGGTTCAGTCCCAAAAGTATCAATTACCCGAACACGGCATCTGTGTAAGAGAATAAGGGGGGAAACCCCTGTAACTTTGAACATCTTTGAAAGTCATGCTTTCTCCACTGCTTAAGTGGAAGTGTCTATTATGGGATTTGGGGATCCTCTGATCTCCAATGAATAGTTATAAACTTCTTGCACCAGAGACCTGCTTACTGGTTTGCTTGTTTCTTAGATGTATATCCTGCTTTTTGTTCAAAGGCTGCACTTACTATTCCTGCTTTCCATTGGTCCTCACAATAGCAACAGATAGCTGGCAGAAAGAAAGTTGGTGTAAACACACCTGGTGAATTTCCATGGTTGAGGAGTACCCCAAACCTGTGTCTCTCCAATGCCAATCCAGCACCTTAACCACTATAACATATAATATATATTTTGTTTTCCCCAAAATAAGACATCTTTTGATAATAAGCCCAATTGGGCTTTTGAGCACATGGCAATAAGGCCAAGCACTTATTTCAGGGTTCAAAAAAATGTAAGACAGGGTCTTATTTTCGTAGCTCAACATTAGACTTGTGTCCAAGAATAGCCTTACAGTTAGGCACTGAGGAAAACCATTGTTGGAAACAGAAGAATGTGCCCCCGGTGCTCTGCAAAACTTTTCTTAGCAGTAGCAATAACCCTTAGATTTATATACCACTTCACAGTGTTGTACAGCCCTCTCTAAACAGTTTACAAAGTTAGCATGTTGCCCCCAACAATCTGGGTCCTCATTTAACCCACCTTGGAAGGATGGAAGGATGAGTCAACCTTGAACCAGTCAGGATCAAACTCCTGACAGTGGGCATTCTAACCATTTTGCCACCACAGCTCTCTTCAGATTAATGAGCAATTCTGTACCAGTGATTTGTCACTCAGGATACTTGAAAGATGGCTAAATCCTGTGTCTTAGGCACCTTAGGCACTTACATTCATCTCAACCTCACCAACTGTTACAGAGAGTCATTAGGTTCAACCATCAGAGTAGTACATTTTATACCAGTATACGTTTCCATTGACTCAATGAATGGAGGAATTAATGGCATCTGTTCTTGAAGATAGCTAAGAGTCTCTTTTTCTCAAGAAACCATATTCATAAATATTAATAGAAGAAACCAATATTGTCATGTAACAACAAGATTATGAGATCAGCATTGGCTTGTTTTTGGGTGAAATTCAAGGAGCTGATTGCAATATTTAAAATCGTCTTCCATCCTTCCAAGGTGGATCATATGAGGACCCAGACTGTTGGGGGCAATATGCTGACTCTGTAAACTACTTAGAGAAGGCTGTAAAAGCACTACGAAGCGGTATGTAAGTCTAAGTGCTGTTGTTTGAGGACTGGTTATCCACCACACCATCACTCTGAACAGAATCCATTTGCCTGAGGTATCCTACCCAGAAGTCTTCACCAACCATAAGTGGCAATGAGAGGAAACCTGGAGGTTAGCATTTTCCGAGATCTCCCCTTCTGTGAAAAGCTCCACCACCAGCTCTAAAGGTCTACCCCTCCCTCACTCCTGGTGCTCAGAAAGCCACTCAAAACTTGGTTTTTCCAACATGAATTAGAAATAAGTCTCTGTGATATGTAATCTGGTATAAAATAGCCCAAATGCTTTACGATTATGGGATTGAATTGTTACAGTTTGAATGATTATGTTACAATTCGATGTTTCTGCTATATGCTTATTGTATTATTTATAGATATTTTGTATTTTGCCGCTTGTGAGCTGCTTAGAATTGAGCTAATGGAACTAGCAACAAACAAATGTTAATGCAAACAAAGGAGAAGCTCTAAGACTCTCTTTTCCTTGAGAAACCATACTCATGAATTTTAAAAAATGTGCTTTTAAAGCAGAGCTTGCAAAATGAAGCATAGCATGCAACAAAGACAATGGGAGCCACTAGACTTCATGGAGCTTTTACTATTAAACTTGCCACTCCATTAATCTACAGTCAACTCCATGTATATCTTGCACTTAAAAGCTTGTGCGGTGAACAACATCAGTCTATAAACAGCCTTTGCAACCACATATTTCTGTCAGAGAAGAAAGACAGCTGTTGGATCAAAAGAAAGTGGAAAGCGAGGGACAGGGGAAAGAAAAGATCTCAAGCAATACCTTTCCAAAACAAAGCACAAAGAACCCTCCCACCCCAAATCTGAATTGGTGACAGATTTCTGTTCCCATGGAAGTACATTACAAATCAAAATGGTATATAAAAATATTATGTACAATGGATGCTTGTTTGAACCATGGAATCTAACCTTCTTTAACTGTGTATGTGCTGACAATGTATCTGTGTGTTTTTCTTCAATCTTCTCAATCAATTTCATAATTACATAAACTCTAGTCCCCTGGAGTTATGTCCTCCCAAACACCCTTAGAATGGATGGGATTTGTTTTATCCCATTTAGGGAACTGTAAGATAAATTTAAGGATCATTATTAGTATTAGTTTTCAGTAATTTACAAAAGTGGTATACTCTAAATTATACAGTGTATTTATTTCTTTATTATTTATTATGAAATTTATTTGCTGGTCAGCTTCTATCCAACAACTCTGGGTGGCTTACAACATATCACATTATAATAGCAACTTCACAGAAATGGAAATGTAATCATGACTACATTCTTAGAAGAAATGCCCATACATATTCTAGTTACATACATCTTCCATATCAATCCCAGAATTCCTGTTTTAAAAAATATGCCTTCTCTACTTAAATTAGCAAGGAGGATGCTGATCTTATTTCTACAGGAAACTGATTCCACAGTAGTAAACTTGTACATCTGTCGGCCAGATCAGTCATTATCTCTTCTACCAGATATGTTGCAAGAGGGTCAGGGGATGGCAGAAAATAGCCCCAGTTCTTACCTGTATTTTTTAAAGGAGAGGCCCATATGCTGCTTCATCTGCTGCAGCCCATGGTAGTCCGTATAAATGAGATCAAAGGGCAAAGGAACCATCAAGGGACAATTACCTCGACCAGGTGGCACTCCTAAGTTACTGGAAAGAATAAAGGGATGAGTTGCATTTGTGCACAGAGGAAAAGAAATAGGACAATCTGGTCAGAAGAAATAACGCTGTGAAACCATTTACTATTCTACATAACCCAGTTAAAATAGGTTTGGTTAGTTTGTGATTCAATAACTTATACAAGAACCCAGCCACCGACTGACCATATTGTGTGAACCAAACCACAACATTAAACTGCGATACTGATAGGTGAAAAACAATGATTTCATTAACAAAAATTCCAGGTTGGAGGTGTTATATGAAGATGGCCATAGTGAAATAAGTAAGGGAGAGAGATTCTAAGATGAACCATCAATTTCCAAGAAAGAACCAACAAGCCCACAGTGCCTGAAAGACTTAATTCAAATCATGTTCACTGAGAATTCAGTGGGGGCTGTCTCCCAATTAATTGCTTATATGATTGTAGCCAGATTTATTGCCTAAGGCTGTGTTTTCGGAGAGTAGGTCACAGACTCCCCAGGGTGCATAAGGCAATGAAGGAGGGTCACCCAAAATGCCTCTTCGTGCATGATGTGTACAAAACAAGGTAAGGATTCCAGAACTCTCAATCTTCTATGGGTTTTTTTTTTTAAAAAAACTCCTCTTTTTAGAGGATAGGGGATTTTGCACAAGACTTTTATGCAAAACTTTATCAGACATGATTCTGTGCAGTGGGCACTATGAAGGAGAGGAGGGGAGAGGAGGAAGGCAGGGAAAGAAGATGGGGTCTATTATTTCAGCAAAACTGAGTTGGCAAAGAAAATGCCAAAAAGAATTGACAGCCTGCCCATGTTTTGCAAATGGTAGCATTTTAAGTGAACCTAATTTAAGGTAAAAGGAACATATTTTTCATTCTTTCTTTTTCCCCCCGCCCTGGCTTCCAGATTTCAGAAAGAGTTTGCCATATGGAAAAATAAAAAAGATCATGCTTCCCATTAGAATATGTTTTCATATTTAATTGGGTTTGGTTTGATTTTATTTTATGTATGGTTCTAGCATTCTTTTATTTGATATGTAAAAAAAATATAATTATTAAATATGGTATATTTATTTCTTGCCTAGCCCTAACATCAATGAAATCAGTTACATTCGCTTCTCCATCTATGATTAGCTCATAGTATTAGAGGGTAGCGTAAGAACTATGGTTGTTCTCTGCCAAGCAGTATGAATTTTCTTACTGTGTAGCTATGGCACTGTGTCTCAAGTGAATGAAAACTATTGTGTGTCTGGAAGAGTTGACTTGCTGCAGAACTGTCCTAATTCCAGGACAGTATTAAAATGCATATCACTAGATAATATATCTCAGTGGCTGTTGGTTACCAGGTGGTTACCAGGGCATCACATTGTCCTGAGGCTCTGGATCGTATCTTCTTTTAACGACCCCATAGTCACTTGTGGGGTGGAGTCTGGGCAACTGAATGGAGTTAATAGAATTTTTACTGGCCGAATGCCCTTCCTATCACCAATGCGGAGTTTTGTTTAGCAGATATACTCTCATTGGGCCAGTGGTGAAATCCAATTTTTTTTACTACCGGTTCTGTGGGCGTGGCTTGGTGGGCATGGTATGGCTTGGTGGGCGTGGCAGGGGAAGGATACTGCAAAATCCCTTCTCTCCCCACTCCTGGGAGAAGCATATTGCAAAATCTCCATTCCCACCCCACTCTGGGGCCAGCCAGAGGTGGTATTTGCTGGTTCTTGGAACGACTCAAAATTTACGCTACCGGTTCTCCAGAACCTGTCAGAACCTGCTGGTTTTCACCCCTGCATTGGGCCCAGAGAGAGAAATATCTGCCTCTGCCTAGGATCGAACTCACAGCCTGCTAATTGTGAGGCGAGAGCTCCACCTCTAGGCCACCGCACCACTTTTCCTGAGGCTCTGGATATCACCCAGAAAATTACAACACTGAAGAATACTGTCAACCTTGTCACATAGAACATCTTAAGTGGTGTCCAAATGAAGAGAGACTGCACAAACTTGCCTATAGTGGCAATTTTAACTGAGATGCAACTGCAGTAGGAAGGAGATTTACAACCTAAATGGTTCCAAATAAATGGCTCCAAATTCATGCACCTGTATTGTTCTGATGTGAATATCTGCTACAAGCAATAGGATTCACAGCCAACAATGGATAAAACAACTCAACAACGTCCTTTGAAACAGCCTGGACTGTATTGCCATTTTAACCCGCAAAGGAACCTTATCTTGTGTATATTCTACTACAATTGTCTGATTTGTTGATAGTGTGTGGGAGATAACTGTGCTGGCTTACATGCTTGTGATGGATTTGACACTATTTGCTTTTTGTTTTTTTATAGAGGGCAAATTTGTTTTTCTATGGCCTTGCTTGGCATTAAGGAGGCAGCCTTTATAAAAGGGTCCTCCTGGAAAATTTGCTCCAAAAACAAAACTGACAGATCCCTTAATTCAATGAAATCATACCAATTACTACCATTGCACCTTATGCACCAAAGAGATATGTAGTGGAGACAAAACAGACCATTTTTTCATACTGACCCACAAAACCCTCAAAAGAGACTTCCTCATCTTGGCGGGTGATCTAAATGCACAGATTAATAAACTGTGATTTGCCTGGAGGTAATTGTGAGCACCTTTGGGTCTGGTAGCATGAACATAAATGGCTTGGACTGCTCTGCATCATTAAATTCACTGGTCATTTGCAACAGTTTATTCCAGCCAAGCCCAATCATCAATTAACTTGATATTCACAAGCACTAAGCGGTACTTCTACATTCTATGTTTCTATTCCTGATCGACAAACACTTTAGGTCTTCTGCTAATGATGTCCAGGTGTTGAAAGTGGCAGAAGAAGGGTCTGATCATCACCTGGTTTGATGCAAGATTAAACTGAAATTGAAAGCTATATCACGATGCCATCTACCACCTTAACTCCTGTTGAACTTGCTACCACTTCAGCAACACCATGAAGCATTTTAGATAGCACTGGATAATAGATCTGAGGTCCTGCTCCCAAATCAAGGTGATGACAATGTGGAGGAGCAGTGGTTTGAAATCAGAGACACCATCAACACACCAAAAGAAATTATCTGCCTTTGTGACAGAGGGAGAAAGGCAGCACTAAAAAACAGATGACAGGTGACACGATGGATATGAAGTAAAGAAAAAACTGTGGCTAATCTTGCAAATCCAACAATGACAAAAAAGAAAGAAAGAAAGAAAGAAAGAAAGAAAGAAAGAAAACCCTGACAAAACAAATCTGTAAAAAAAGCTAGAAGTGAAAAGGAGCCTTATGTGAATAACATAGGTGCAGAAGTGCTGGCAACAGCTGGGCACTGTGACCAAGAGACATTCTTTTCAACTTGAAAAATATTATCAGGAAAGGCCAGTTGCCTCAGAATGAGCATTTGCAATGCAACTCGGTGAGTTGCTAAAACAACAGCCAGAAAATTATACAATGCCGGAAACCGTATTTTGATTTAGACTTAAAATGTAATCCATCAGCTGAGTTAGATTGGGAACTAGATGATCCAGGACCATCCTCTAATATTGCCTGTGAATCTGAGCCAAATAAAACAGAGAACAATGCAATATTCAACCACTTAAAAATGACAAAGCTGCAAGTCCCCTTGGAAGCAGTGAAGGCAGATTGGCCTGTAGTACTTCACAGGCTACTCTCAACCGTATGGAAAGAACAGGTCCTCCTTGGCTGCAAAACTGATATTGTGTTCATGTTTGAAAAGAGTAATAAATACAAAATGAAAATTATCATGGAGTCAGTCCTCTTTTAACAGTTGGAAAGATTCCTTTGCAGATTGTCAGAACATAATTATATAGCCACTCCTTGTTTAGAGTTTATCTTCCATAACGACTATTCACAAATACAATAGTAATTTTTTAAAAAAAAGCCATTTTCCAATCCATGCACACACTTACAACCACATGTTGTGTGCCTGACAACAATTCACACTGGAGTGAAAGTAATACTGGTATGGCACTCGAAGAGAACTTTATCTGAATGAAATGGGAACCAATGATCTTTGCAGGGTCTCTGTCTCTCTCTGTGTGCGTGTGTCTCTCTGTCTGCCTCTCTCTCTCTCTCTCTCTCTCTCTCTCTCACACACACACACACACACACACACACACATGGTTTATTTAGTGGTCATTTCACTTACAATTTAAGGAACACATTCTGATCACTAAACAAGGAGAGGTATAAACAATTCAAGAATCCTCAACCTGGAAAGAGTAATCTGGCTTTAGACCAAGGCATGGCTATGTGGACCAGATTTTGACTGTCAGGCAAGTATTTGGAGTGTGTATTTGCTATGGAAAACAAACTACTGCTGTGTTTGCAGCGTTTAAGAGTGTCTTTGGCAGCATCCATTAGGACTCTGTGTAGAAAGTTAATATGGCATCTGGCATACCCAGCAAATACATCTGATTCTCTCTGAGCTTGGTTGTTTGTTTGCAGATGTTTCATTAGCCATCTAGGTGACATCATCAGCGCCAGTGAGATTGTGTTTGCTCATTTATATACAGTAATTTGTCCTGCCAGTGTTAGGTGCAGATGTGGTTTTCCCCTTGGTCATTCTTTGTTTAGGATATAGTTTTCTGCTTGCTTATTTGTCTGGTGTTAATCCCAGTTTATCTGGGTGTTGGCTGACGAAGAGGTTATGTTGTGGTCTTTTTTTTTTCTTTCCTTATTTTATTGTGTCTTTCAAATGGTATGTAAATGTGGTTTACCTCTATGTGCCTACTGATGGCTAATGGGTCTGAGTTCCAAGATTCCAGGAATTCCTTAGCGGTTTTGGATTTAATTTGGTCTACTACCCTCACAGTTTTCCAATTGAGTCTATGATTGAGTCTGTCTATGTATTGTAAGAATAAGGATTTTTCATACTGTCTTCTGATTGCTAGTTAGTATTCATGGGTGCGCTCTGCGAGTCTTCTGCTTGTTTGTGCTACCTAGTGGTTGTTACAATACTTTACACTGTATGTGGTAGATGGCTCCCGTTTTTTTCTTCTTGGGATGCTGGGCCTTTTGCTTTACTTAAGATATTTTAGAGGGCTTTCATTGGTTACCTAGTTTAGTTGTTAACTAGTCCAATAGCAAAATGCCTGCAAGGGAAAAACTAAAGCTCAAAGAGCACCAAGGACTCCACAGTTTAACCCTGAGCTACTTATATTCTCTTCTACTGAAACCCTTCTGAATCATCGCTGCCTTTTATGACAGCACTCCTTGGAATGTGACAAGGCATGCTGACAAAGCTTGCTCCTTCCCAGTCAAAACAGCCATAAGACAAGTATGTGCATTACTGTTCAGTATGGTGATAGATTGGATAATGGAGAAAAAACATCCTTGGCATACAGCAGTTTAATATGGCGCAAATGAGCTGAACTTTACAGAAACAACATATACTGATCAGAACAGGAGCTATTAGATGTCATAAGCAAAGCAGCAGAGAGCTCGGGATATGAATAAATACAACAACAACAACGACAAAAAGACCTGCATCATGTCACCTGATGGCAACAAATTAATCTTGCCCCTTGAGGTGCGTCAATAGAGCAGGTGCATGAGTTCAAGGACCTAGGCACTTTCATCTCTGCATCAATGACCACAGTACCCACTAATGCTACTGCAGAAATTGGTAGTGCTCAAGGGTTGTTTTTTTTCTCTAGCTTACAGTGTGCTTCTAGAAGAAGAAAAACACAGTCTGAAAACAAATATGAAATGCAGCCATCATGCTAGCCTTGCTCTACGAGGAAGAAACCTGGACGACAGATAGAAAACCTGGACAATGCTAAGTGAGGAACCGACAAAGTTTGCTCCTTAACAATCAAAACGGGAGTAAGACAAATGTGTGCATCCCCACCACTGTTGTTCAGTGTGGAGATAGATGGGATAATGGGGGAAAGCATCCTTGGCACACAGGAGTTTAATGTGGCACAGATGAGCTGAATTTCACAGAAGTTCATGGTTGGGAGCAGAATGAAGACACTTGACAAACATTGCTCCCTTCTCACATTCCATTTGGTTATTTATTTATTTATGAGACCAGGAGGTCAAGGTGCCATGTTCAGCATACATTCTTCCTATTTCCCCTCATCAAAAAAACGGGAACCTGGGCTCAGAAAGAGTAGTTGGCCCCAAGTCCCCAGTGAGTTTTAATGGCTAAAAATAGATTAGGACCCGATTGTCCCATTTCCTACTCCAATCCTTTGCCCACTACACCACACTGGCTGTTGCTTTGTATATTCCTCAAGAGACCCTCCTCAGACTATCCATGAGCTACTCTCTGTTTTTTCTTTCCTTGCCATACAAGTATTGCTCCTTTATAGAAAGCAGGAAGAAACATATTTTCCAGTTCATAGAAATGGTTAATATATCATCTTAGAAAGGCAACCATACTTAAAGGACAGTTCTATCTGAAATTTTGAAATGCTTGTCAGGCCTGGAAGCCATCTTTTGCATTGGGCCTTCAGGCCTGCCACATTTACTACTGTGGGAAATTGGGAGGGGGGATTGTATGGAATCATAATAACATTCCTTTCTCAGAGAGTCAAGGACATCTTGCCCTGCACCTGGACGGATGAGATTGGGAGGCATCTCCAGTTAGGACGGTGCTTTGATTGGACCATGTGATGGACATGTGGGTGTTGGGCAGGGACTTGAACTTTTCTTTGGGTGGGAAAAACCTGGAAGCTTTCAGATTCGGGTTTTCCTAGATGTGCCAATATGACATCTCTAATGGAACTTTGAGGAAACTCAAGCCTCAGAGTTCTCTTTCATTGGGGGTGTTACTTGGAACCCTGACATTGCTATTGTCTTGGCAATGCTTCTTATTGCTATGTGCTGAAAATATTCTCCTAATCTCCTAATTTGGTATTTCCATTTCACTGACACTTCTGTGATACAGTCAAGGTAAAAAAATGCTCTGAAATTAAGCTCAATCACTAATTTATAAAACAAAAGGCTTAGCATTAGCTCAAGAACAAAGGCTCAAGCTGAAACATTAGAAAACACTTAGAAGAAAATGGATGAAGGAAAGAACCACAATACATGGTAAAATAATGGGGAAAAGGTCCTTGCGTGTATGGAAGTCTTAACTGGTGATAAGTGGTTGCAGTTGCTTCATTGCTCTTGTCGCAAAGAATAAAAGGCCCAGCACTAGGTAAAACACCAAAGGCTGGCAAGTGACTAAGACAGGTTACTTATTGGCAATTTTATGCTAAGTGGCTGGCTGGAAACACAATATGAGCAGAAGGTCTCAGACAGACACTTAAAAGTAAAGACATGATGTAAACCAGCACAAAAGGCCTTGGGCGACTATTATAGAGGAATAACTTTCTAAAGCTTTACTAGTGCTTTTTAAATAGCTGCGACTACAATACCACAGAAAAGAAAGGAGGGATACACTGGACAGGAAAAAGGCTCCTGTGAATCAGAGAGCATTCAGAGGAGAGCAGGGCATATGAGAATTCTAAGGCCTGCCCTGGAGGCTCAAGAACTCTACATTCCTGTCAGACGTACAAGAAAACTGTTAGCAATGCCTTTAACGGTTTTTATCACTACCATCAACTGTAGTCCAATGTTGGGAGTACACAAAGTTTTGGCGTACATAACTTTAGAATCACTAGGGAACAGACACCTCAGTGAGACTGTACAACAATTGGGATTTATTTCTAAAATGTGATATGGAATATGTGGGCTCATGATAGCAGGACAGAAGAGAAAGAACTGGAGAAAAATCACAAATACAGAAAACTACAAATAAAAATAAAATGCAGGATCCAGTCTGAGTCGGTCAATGGGCCCAGAGGTTTAATCTTCTGAGCTTGTGCTGGAGCTCATCCTCTGGGAACGTCTCTCTAGCAGAATTCCCACCCTCTGGTAGAGAGAAGTTCCTTGAGGATGGGCTCCAGCACGAGTTCAAAAGCTCAGAAGAAGAACCTCTGGTCACCAGAATTACCCAGATTGGATCCTGCAATGTTATCCTGGGGCATATATTTGCCTTCATTCATAAAGCTAGAATGACTGTGGCAAAAGAAAGGAAAGATAGTACCAAAAGTGATAGCCACCTTGGGTGCAATCCCAAAACAACTGGAGCGCCACATGAACACTATTGGCATGGAATCCCCATTTCATCAGTCAAAATCCCCATCAGTCAATTTCAAAAGACAGCTTTACTTGGAACAGCTTACACGTTGTGATGATACCTTTAACACCATGAAACCACATCTGCCTATCCGCAGGTCCTTGGAGAGGACTCAGTAGGTGGATAAAAATGCCAAATGCAGTCTAAAAATCACAATAATAAA
This sequence comes from Ahaetulla prasina, assembly GCF_028640845.1. Lineage (NCBI taxonomy): Eukaryota > Metazoa > Chordata > Lepidosauria > Squamata > Colubridae > Ahaetulla > Ahaetulla prasina. The sequence continues at coordinate 127,460,664 of NC_080540.1, forward strand.
GTATTTTCACTTCACTTCACTTTACTTCTAAATGGCACTTCCAGGCTAGATTCCTAAACTGGGCAGGTCCAGAACAAAGACATGGGTTGTGTACAGACAAAAACACAATACAGTTGTAGGAAGTTAGCACCCACCCCTCTCCTAGAAGAATGAAATATTTTAGAAACTATTAAAAAGGCAGAATATATTTCCCTGGATGAGAAATGGAGAAACATGTTTTAAGGACAAAGCAGCTCCCTGCAACTTCCTGCCACCCCCCACCTTTGTCAATGGGCCATTAAGGCCTCAGCCAAGCTCACTCATTCCCCCCACCTTTGTCAATAGGCCAGAGGCAGAAACTCATTCTCCTCACCTTTGTCAATGGGCCATCATCTGCAACATGATAGGACCCACCTAGCAACAGAAACTCACCACATGGCACCTGGGAAGATTACATCAGCCAGCAAGGCTAGCTAAGACCCCCACCCCATGGGAGTCTGACAACCAATCAGGATACTCTTCCTGTGCCCCAGAAAGTTCAAAGCTCAGAAAAAGCATAAAGCCAGGGAGCGCACAGGATCTCACTCCTTTTCTGTTCAGGAACTCAAGCCATGTGATCCTGACCACCATTAAACCATCTTTCCAAGAGGTCTCCATGCTTCCAGTGTCTTTATCCTCATTTGGAACGGAACCCAGATGGATGTTTTTTCCAACACAGCAAGCTGGACTTTGACTGAATTTGATTAATTTCATTTAGATCTATACATATCATATTCTCTTTCATGGTATGCCAAACACAGAAGTAAGAAACGATGAGCCAAAGCCATTAAATGCATCATTTCTGTTTCTTCAATAGAATCAGAGTAGAATCATTTACTACCACCTATGCGGTCCTATTTTTAAATACATCCACAGCAGATGACACCAATTTCTTACTTTTTGGACATTGTCCTTAGCCTTTTGTTCATGATTAAACCTATACCTTTACTTCTCTACATATATTTATCAATTCCACTCCATAGTATCGTACAATTATGGAATGTAAGATTTGGAAGGAATCTTGGAGGTCACATAGCCAACTCTTTGTCCATTTTAGGAATCCATATCTCCAACAGCTGGCAATGCAGTTGTTCAACTTTCAGTGAAGGAGAGTCAACCATCTCCAGAGGCAATTTGTTGTATTGTTGTACAGGCTTTTTTTTATTTGAATTTATATCCCGCCCTTCTCCGAAGACTCAGGGCGGCTTACATTGTGTTAAGCAATAGTCTTCATCCATTTGTATATTATATACAAAGTCAACTTTTATTGCCCCCAACAATCTGGGTTCTCATTTTACCTACCTTATAAAGGATGGAAGGCTGAGTCAACCTTGGGCCTGGTGGGACTTGAACTTGCAGTAATTGCAAGCAGCTGTGTTAATAACAGACTGCTTAGTCTGTTGAGCCACCAGAGGCCCCTGGTGGAGTTCTTACCATTTGGATATTTTTTTCTAAATGTTTAACCTTTTGATTTAAACCTATTGTATCTATCTTCTGGAACAATTTTGAATAGTTCTGCTCCATCTTCTAGGTGACCGTTCTTCAGATAGTTGAAGACAATCATCAGGTTTACCTGCGGTTCTTTCCTCTTCAGGCTAAACGCATCCAGTGCCTCCAACCACTCCTTACAAGATTTCCTAGTCCTTTATCATTTTGGCTGCTTTCCTTTGGACAATTTATCAATATTCTTCCTAAAAAATCCTCAAACTGGACACAGTGGTCTGCCCAGGGCAGAATAAACAGGAACAGTTATTTTGCCTGATTTTGTCATTATATTCTGGAATTGCATATACCATTTTTGGAGCTGCATCAGATTATGTGTTTAAGTTCAGTTATTGATCTAGCAAGATACTGAGATCTTTTTTGTCTATTCTGTTGCCCAGTGTAATAGATTCCATTCTGTACTTGATTTTTTCCAACAATTGTAGGGCCTTTGCACTTATGTTACGTGAAATTCATCATTCTCATTACTGTTCATTGTTTTTGCTTATCAGGAACCTCAAATTTACCACAGTACTGTTTTCTTAAGCAATTTTTTCTCAACCTCAGCAACTTTAAGATGCCTAGACTTAAACTTCAGAATTATCCAATTCACCTATCTTACAGGTGCTAAGATTGAGAAAGAATTTTCTGAGATTTTACTCTATCTCCATCTAGGTCTTATTTGAAAGGAAAAAAAAACCATATCCTTAAATCTTACATCCAATATATTTCTAAATATGTTGCAGTACAAGGTGAAGAATGGAGCCTGTAACTCAATGCTTCCTCCCAGCTTGATGCTAACCTATTAACATATACCCATGGGCATATGTTTGACAGCAAAGAGTAAATCAAACTCCACATATGCCCCCAGGTTTTTCAAGGCCTAGTACTTCATACTGTACTCCCTTGCACTGTCTTCAAGGCTGTATTGAGCTATATCATTTGTTCTCATGTGGTTCAGAAGGAAGGGATATTTGTCAGTAGATTTGAAGACTATTGGGAGTTGCATCCTGAATCTGTGTCAAAATTTCCTTGTAGCAATCTATGAGAGAGAGAGAAACAGAGAGAGAGAGAGAGAGAGAGAGATGTAGGCCTAAAGCAAAGAATTATTTAACACTGACATGCAGAACTAAATCAAAGGGGTTTTGTTTAAGAGAAGCCTTTTTTGTTGTTGTCTATTTTATTAGCCATTTTAAGAATAAGAAAGCAAAGTTTTTCAAGTATCAAATAGTACTTCAGATTAGATCCCAGAAAAATTAACATGCACACCATTTATTAGAACTACTTATAAAGCCAGTGCATTTATATGTATTGGGATGAATAATGAAGCAGAAAACTCAGCCTAAAAGCAGAGGGTTTTTGGTTTTGTTTTTTAAAAAAAAGGTTTTAAAAGTATAATTGCATAAAACTAAAAATCTTAGCAGCATAACAGACTGAACTGCTGTGCATGCAATTTACAGGTTTCAGATTCTCTTGCTTGTAGAAAGTACAATTTTGTTACAGTTCTTTCATTCATTCTCTCTAATGGGGAAAAAACGTTCTATTGGGTTGTATAGACATTAGATTCAAGATTGCACAGGCGAAGGCAGGAAGGTTATCATTATCACGGAGAAGTGTGATAACATTTATCTCTGTGCTTTCAGGAGTGGAAGGGTAATAGGCTGGGAGCTTTATGACCTACAAGGCAAAGAAATTTCAGCCGCTCAGGGTTTTTTAATGCATAGAGAGAAAGTAAAAGCAGGAAATCTCTGAAGGTTGTCTGAACTGGGTTTCTTCTTGTTGCAATAAAAAAAATGCCACTTTTGTTGTTGTTCACTTGCCTCAATTAGTTCCACATGCTTGTATAGAGTAGCGATTGGAAAGGTGACATAGATGTGTAAAGGCTTGAAAGAATGGAGGAGAAGCTTCCTGGTACCTTCACATTTATTTATGCCAATTCTTATTTATTCCAGCAATCTGCAACCTGCTATAGTTCCAAAAGTAGGAGTAAGACAAAATTCTTCCCGGAGTTGTATTCTCATCTCGCTACAGGGCATTTGACAAGTCATGGCATCCATTTATCTTCTGGCAAGCAAAAACGGTGTCAGATTTGGACACAATGATTATGTGTTGCCTGCTTTCAAAGTGGATCTCTCTTGAGTGCTCCAAATAATTATACCCCGAATAAATGTAGCTACTGTTGTGCATGTACTGTATCTGCATAAGGAAGAATCAATGGATGGATTAGATAGATAGATAGATAGATAGATAGATAGATAGATAGATAGATAGATAGATAGATAGATAGATAGATAGATAGATAGATAGATAGATAGATAGATAGATAGATAGATAGATAGATAGATAGATAGATAGATAGAATAGAATAGAATAGAATTTTATTGGCCAAGTGTGATTGGACACATAAGGAATTTGTCTTTGGTGCATATGCTCTCAGTGTACATAAAAGAAAAGATACGTTCATCAAGGTACAACATTTACAACACAATTGATGGTCATATATCAATATAAATCATAAGGATTGCCAGCAACAAGTTATAGTCATATAGTCATAAGTGGAAAGAGATTGGTGATGGGAACTATGAGACGATTAGATAAATAGACAGACAGACAGGCATATAGACATGTGGATATAGATGATATAGATATAAATATAGATATTTTACTAGAAAAGATATATATAGGTGCAAAAATTGGCATTTTATTAGTCTCTAATAGTATATCTATAAAACTGGCATATTATTAAAAAACAGTCACAAAAATGTTAAGATGTAGCTTGCAAAGCATTTTGCAAACTATATGTGCTAGATGAACAAACACCCTGTTCAAAAAATATAGTTTCCTTCTGAAATCTATTTTCTTTTCTATTTTTAATTTCCACGTTTAGCCTGCTGGCAGATTTTATAACAACCTGTTGTACCTTAATTCCAATATACGAATGACTCAAGGAAAAAAGACACAGGCATTTTCTACAGTGGCTACAAATTACAGCCCACCATTGCAATCTGCATTTCCCATCAAAGCAAAAGCCAACTTGTTGGCTAATTCAAAATTAGTACATTTTCATGCCATATGTTGACTGAATCATATTATTTGGCGAATCAGGTTTTGTTCAGTCAAAAACTTTGCATTCACTACCAGTCTCAATTCATCCGTCATATTTTCTAATATATTCTAACTTAAGTATTATGCTCAATTCAGCCTACACCTTGAAGCTTTACTTCTACGGTTTCTCCTGCTTTAAACATTCTCTATTCAAGCTTTATCATCTGACAGTTCAGTCAGCTAATTTTCTCCTAAACCCAATTTCACTCATGGCTGGAGTGAAATCGTGGTAATTTTTCCTCATGCCATGTACTATTAATGGTGCTTGAAATTATGCAAATAAAATTGAACACAAATGCTTTCTTTGCCAAGAGCTTAACAGATTTGTTTAGGGGAGAAAATGAACTTTGCATCCAGGGCCAGTCATTTCTGAAAACTTAATCTTAAAAGAGGAGGGGAAGAAAAATTTGCTAGTAAAATCTGATTGGATTCCAATGTAACCTCATTCTCAGATTCTACAAACTTTTTACAAGGGTATCATTAATTAAGATGGCTCTGGAACATGCAATAACAAAGCTAACGAACAGAAAAAGCTCTGCAAAATTAGTCTGGGTTGCATTTACTGAATAAGAAGTAAAATGAGCAATAGTGTGCATAGTTTAGTTTCCCCTTTAATTAAACTGCTTAACAATGTTGTGTTCACCTATTCAGCAAACCTGTGCTGGCTGTCTAGGGGCATCTGTCTTGAACATCTGCACATATCCCAGAATAGATCTGTAACCAGCATTTTCTCCACTATTTTCCACTTATAAGTAATTTACCTAAGCAAGAGACCATTATTTATTATTTATTTTATTTATTTAATTTAATTTTTATACCGCCCTTCTCCCGAAGGACTCAGGGCGGTGTACAGGCAAGATAAAAACCAACAATACAAATATACAAGTTAAAATACCCTTTAAAAAACTTATTTAAAATAGCCCAAAGTTAAAAAATTGCCATCAGTTAAAACCCCATTTAAAATTAATAAAATTCCCCTTATTAAAATCCAAATTTAAGCCAGCCCCGCGCAAATAAAAAGATGGGTCTTCAGTTCGCGACGGAATGTCCGAAGGTCAGGTATTGGGGGTAAACCGGGGGGAAGCCCGTCCCAGAGGGTGGGACCCCCCACAGAGAAGGCCCTCCCCCTGGGGGCCGCCAGCCGACATTGTTTGGCGGACGGCACCCTGAGAAGTCCCTCTCTATGGGAGCGTACGGGTCGGTGGGAGGCGTGTGGTAACAGCAGGCGGTCCCGTAAGTACCCAGGTCCTAAGCCATGGAGCGCTTTAAAGGTCGTCACCAACACCTTAAAGCGCACTCGAAGGCCACAGGCAGCCAGTGCAGTCTGCGCGGGGCGGTGTTACATGGGAGCTACGCGTAGCTCCTCTATCACCAGCGCAGCTGCATTCTGGACTAACTGAAGCCTCCGAGTGCACTTCAAGGAGCCCCATGTAGAGAGCATTACAATAATCAGCGAGAGGTAGCAGGCGCATGAGTGACCGTGCATAAGGCATCCCGATCAAGGAAGGCGCAACTGCGAACCAGGCGAACCTGGTGGAAGGCCCCCTGGAGCGGCCGTCAAATGATCTTCAAGCGACAGCCGATCATCCAGGAGGACACCTAAGTTGCGCACCCTATCCTTTGGGGCCAATAACTCGCCTCCGACAGCCAGCTGCGGCTGCAGCTGACTGAATCGGGATGCCGGCATCCACAGCCACTCCGTCTTGGAGGATTAAGCTTGAGCCTGTTTCTCCCCATCCAGACCCGTCGGCTTCCAAACACGGGACAGCACTTCAACAACTTCATTGGGGTGGCCGGGGTGGAAAAATACAGCTGGGTATCGTCAGCGTACTGCTGGTATCTCACCCGAAACCACTGATGATCTCAGCGGCTTCATGTAGATGTTGAACAACAGGCGAGAGAATCGACCTGTGGGACCCCACAAGTGAGGCCCCTCGCGGTCGACCTCTGCCCCCCCGTCAACACCGTCTGCGTCCGGTCGGAGAGATAGGAGGAGAACCACCGATATACGGTGCCTCCCACTCCCAATCCCCCCAGCCGGCGCAGCAGGATACCATGGTCGATGGTATCGAACGCCGCCGAGAGATCTAATAGGACCAGGGCAGAGGAATAACCCCTGTCCCTGGCCCTCCAGAGATCATCAACCAATGCGACCAAAGCTGTCTCCGTGCTGTATCCGCGTCGGAAGCCGGACTGGAACGGGTCTAGATAGACATCTTCATCCAGGTATTGGGGTAGCTGTCACGCCACGGCACTCTCTACAACCTTCGCAACAAAGCGAAGACTAGATGGAATAGTGTCGCGAACTAGCACAGGGGCTGGATCCCTCCCCGACGGGTTCTCACCCCCACCCGCCACATCCCTCCCCCCCTTAAAAAACCCTTATTTAAAAAACTATTTAAAAAGCCCCACAACTTCTTCTTAGCCGCATGCCACCTCTCTGGGTCCCAAGACCCTTCGTTAAGGTAAGCCCTCGATAATTTGGAAATTAAATTGATAATTATGAAGCTTATATGGCAGATTCAGATTACAGCAGGATGACTTTACAGCCCATTGACCTATTTTCAAATTAAACTAAGTTTTGCTTCCAAATTACTGATCCCTGAGCTAATGTGTCCAGCACAAAATTTATCTACAGGGATCTCCGTTTTTGTACAGAAGACTGTCTAATATTCTAATTTCTCTGCTGTTGATTCTTCAGTGGAAACACTGTAAAAGAGAGGGGCGAAAGTACTCAATCCTAATTACACGAATCATTTTTATTTATAAATATTGGGTTAATCTAATATTGGGTTGATTTGTACCAGGAAGTGAAAGAAGGAAGCCAATAGATGTGTGTATATAGGATATGAAGTGAATGAAACTATGGGGGTGCGGGGGGAGAAATACAGAGAGTTATGAAAAAAGATACTTTAGATAACAGAGAAGCTGGAGACTGAAATCATGGGTGAAGAAATGGAAAATGGAGTGGATGAAGCCAGGAAACTGAAAAGAAAAAAAGATGGCCATGGCAGAGAAAACGACCAAGATTATGAACGAAGAGGAGATTTGAAAAAATGGAAAAGATGGTCAACATATAGATGCATGTACTATTTCTAGTGCAGGGAGATAGCTTGGAGGGAGGTGACTGACACAAGAGTGGGTGTTGTGTCTTGCCCGCCCTCAGAGCAGCCGGGGCCTTCTTACCTGCTCCCGAACACTGAGGAATGTATGCCTCCCGGCCCCAGTCCTGGCTCCATGCCCACACAAACTGCAGAAGAAGGAGCATCTCCCTGCCCCAGCCCTGACTCCATGCCCAGGCAAACGGAGCAGCTAGACCCCTCCCCCTCCTCCACAGCAGGTGAGCCTGAGGAGGGTTTACTCCCAACAACAGCTGATTGGAGTGACTCTCGCATCAGAAGATTGGAGAGGCGGAGGCAACAGAAGGAAGGGAGGGGCAGGCCTTAATGAGTGCTGAGTCATGGAGCCACACCCCATGGCCTATATAAAGGATCTACTTTCTGGCAGTCTCTGAGTCAGGCAAAAGTCGAACTTATCTTGCTGAAGTCACTTACTGGTCTCCTGCCTGCTCTGAGGACTTTGCTAGGACTTTGGGCAGAGCTGCAGAGGCAAGCCTGATTCGGATTTCCCTGACCCAGCCGTCAGCGGAGGAGTGGGACACGACAGTGGGTGATGGTAATGGTTTAAGAAAAAGAGGGCTGCCTTTAGAGAGACGCGAACATGGTACTCTTTTGGAGCAGAAAACAGAACATTCAAAGTGTCGTCAGTTCTGCAGACAGGTTCCTTGTCTTTTAAGTTCACTAGTTTGTTCCTTCTGCAGTGATATTCATCTTGTATAGCAATCATTTTTGTAGCAATGCCCACAACAACTCCTAAATATACCCATGGGGCTCAAAATGTTTGAAAACCCTTATTTACATCTCTTATGTCTTATTATTTATTTATTTTATTTTATTTATTTTATTAAATTTTTATACCGCCCTTCTCCCGAAGGACTCAGGGCGGTGTACAGCCAAGAATAAAAATAGTAAGTATACAGAGTTAAAATAACAATTTAAAATACCTATTCAATAGTGGCCGAATTAAAACCGTCAGATTGACCTAACCTAAAATACCCCATATAAAATTACAAAGGATTAAAAATTAAAAAATTTAAATTTAAAAGTTTAAAAAAATCAGTCCAGTCCCACTTGAATAAATAAGTGAGTTTTTAATTCCCGGCGAAAGGTCCGAAGGTCAGATATTTGGCGCAAACCGGGGGGAAGGTCGTTCCAGAGAGTAGGTGCTCCAACAGAGAAGGCCCTTCCCCTGGGGGCCGCCAGCCGGCATTGCTTGGCGGACGGCACCCTGAGGAGACCCTCTCTGTGAAAGGGAGGGTCGATGGGAGGCATAAGGTAACAGCAGGCGGTCCCGTAAGTACCCGGGCCCTAAGCCATGGAGCGCTTTAAAGGTGGTAACCAAAACCTTGAAGCGCACCCGAAAGACCACAGGTAGCCAGTGCAGACTGCGCAGGAGCGGTGTTACCCGGGAGCAACGAGGAGCTCCCTCGATCACCCGCGCAGCTGCATTCTGGACTAACTGGAGTCTCCGAGTGCACTTCAGGGGTAGCCCCATGTAGAGAGCATTGCAATAATCCAGGCGGAAGTGGCGAGCATGAGTGACCGTGCATAAGGCATCCCGGTCCAGAAAAGGACGCAACTGGCGGACCAGGCGAACCTGGTAAAAGGCTCTCCTGGAGACGGCCGCCAAATGATCTTCAAACGACAGCCGTCCATCCAGGAGAACGCCCAAGTTGCGTACCCTCTCTGTTGGGGCCAGTGACTCGCCCCCAACAGACAGCTGCGGTTGCAGCTGACTGTACCGGGATGCCGGCATCCACAGCCACTCCGTCTTGGATGGATTGAGTCTGAGTCTGTTTCTCCCCATCCAGACCCGTACGGCCTCCAGGCAACAAGACAGCAGTTCAACAGCTTCGTTGGGGTGGCCCGGGGTGGAAAAGTACAGCTGAGTGTCATCAGCGTACAGCTGGTAACTCACCCCGAAGCCATTGATGACCTCGCACAACGGCTTCATGTAGATGTTATTAGAGGTAGAGCTCCCAAATTCACCTCCCTTGTTCTTGTGCATGTCTCTCAGGCCTGTCCATCACATTATTTTCTTCATGGTGTCTTCATTGTTTTGGCGATCTTCTCAAAAAGGGGAGTATGTAATTAAGAAATGCTTCCCTGTTTTTGGTGGGTGGGGGAAGGATAGAGGTAGGGAATAGGGATAGAGAAACATTTGAGGGTGAAGGTTTGTTCTCCAAGCTTGTGGGTTGGTTTCCAAACGTTTCATTACCAGGCTAGGTAACATCTTCAGCAGAGTTTATGGGATTTCAGTGTCCATGTTCTTCTGTTTATAAGGACTGCAGGTGTAGGTGTGAGAGTCTTGGGATGGTTCAGCTGTAAGTCATCAGTGAGTCTTTGGATGGGCCTTGTGATAAGAAGATTACATCAGGTCAGGGTCATTGGGAGGTGAACTGCTGGTGGTGGTGGGGAGGTTGGTTGAGGATTGGGGCTTTAATTAATCTCTACCCATATCAACACCAAACAGCACCAGTTTGATTTGGTGCAACACAAAAGTCATTGTCCACACTACCACCTGCCACACTCATAAGTTCTTTGAAGCCTGGCACTCCACACAGGGGTGGGATTCAGCCGGTTTGGACCAGATCGGGCGAACTGGATGTTAATTTTAATCTGATTCGTCGAACTGGTTGTTCCAAGGACTGGCTGACCCCACCCATCCTGCCCCTCCCAGGAGTCTCCACACAGCCCATTTTGGATGCCAGGTAAGTGCAGGGCATGCATGGAGGCTCAGGGAAGGCCAAAAACGGGCCTACCAGAAGTCCGAAAACGGGCCTGTTGCTGCCCTCCAGAGGGCCTTCGGTGCCCAGGGGAGGCTGTTTTTGCCCTCCTGGAGGCTCCAGGAAAGTCTCTGGAGTCTGGGGAGGGCAAAAAATGGGCCTACCGGAAGTACCAGAACTCCAGAAATGGGCCCATTTCCAGTCTTGAGAGGGTGCGCAAAGCGAATTGGTTGTTAACAGCTGGTGAATCCCACCACTGACTCCCCAAGCAATTCCATCAATAGACCTACAACCAGCCTATGAACCCCTCAGAATTCAAATCAACTGCACTGCCAACCAGACAGCATTGATCCTCAACAACCCACGCACCAGCAGTTCACCTTCCAGTGACCCTGACCTCATGTAATCACAAGACCCATCACAAGACCCTCACAAGACTCACTGATGACTCACAGCTGACCCATCACAAGACCCTCATTTGACACACCCACACTTGCAACCCTTATAAACAGGAGAATACTGACATACCTGCTGAATATGTTACCTAGCCGGGTAATGAAATGTTTGGAAACGAACCCACAAGTTCGAAGACTGAACCTTCACCATCATCCTACACCCGAGCTACAGATATTCAGTACTATTGCAAAGGGAAACATTTGCATGGTGTGAGCTTTCTATTAGTTGTTGTCATGCAGCTTCTTTATGCATGCAGTCATTTGTGTGCCGGATGGAAATAAGATGTAATTTTTCCTCCACTATAGAAGAAAAAGAGTTGCAGAGAAAGCAGTATCAAAATTTTAGGAAGAGTGTTAAATTTAACATCTCTTTCTAAGAAACCCAGGAGTGTGCAGACCATCAGATGGGACTGCTAATCTCAGCAAAGAGAGAAAAATATGAGTATTCATTGAATTTAAAATTGGAAATATAAAGAAATCTCTCTTCCCTGCAGCATGGTTGAAAAATCTGAACATTCTTTGTACATTCTAGAGTATTCCATAATGGTTGTTTTTGAAACCCCCCTCCAGATAAGTCATCATTGACAGCGATGAATAGTACAGCTAAACTTCACCAGGGAGAGTAGAGAAGTGAAAACATGTCTTCAGCATAATGGTGGGATTTTAATAAAGTGCTTTTCCTTGCTTGATTCACTGTAATGTCTATTTGCTGCTTTCCTTCTAACACCACCACCACCACCCCTTTCAGGCCCATCTAGATGTACACAACTTTTGGACAATGCATGTTGACAGAACAGGATGTTCTCTGCATGTAGACTCACAAGAAATGTCTATTAAAAGTAGAGGGCAATTATATAATAAGACTTTGCTTAACATTTTATAAGTAGAGCTTTTCTTCTGCTGCAAGAATAGCCTCGACTTGGATGAGGTGAACAACTTTTTGAAAGAAGGGAAAGAACAGTTTTACATTTCTGGAAATATCCCCTGGATGTCTATTGCCCCAGTTTTATGGACGATGGAAAGCTTCATCGGCCAAGTGGGAAGCAGGAGAGATCAGTTATGCAAAGTTGCAAGTACAAGATAAATCACTGAAATGTTCTGTAGGGAACAGTAGTATTGCTTGGGACAAATCATGCTACACCTCTATCTCATTCCGACATACAGTGGAGAGGTTTATGGAACCCCTGCTACTCTCTGAGCTTGTTGTTTGATTGCCAATGTTTCATTACTCAACTAAGTAACATCTCCAATACTAGAAGGCAGTGGGGTTTTCTCCTTGTTTACATCCAGTAGCTTGCCCTTTCAGTGTTGATGAGGGTGCTGTTTTCTCCTTGGTAGTTCCTTGATTAAGCTATTGTTTACTGCTTGATTGTTTATCTGAGTTGGTCAGTGTATTGTTTACTTCTAGATTATTTGTTTGGTGCAAATCCTGGTGTTAATTACTGCTTATATAGATGTTGATTGCTGGCAAGGTGGTGTTCTGGTTTCCTTTTTAACTTTATTGTCTCTTTTTAATAATGTGTAAATGTTAGTTATCTCTGTGTGCCTGTTGATGACTGATTTGCCTGAATGACAAATGGAGAAGTTCTTGTTTTAACAGTAAACAGGCATACATACAGGCAAAGGTTGCTTAATTATCACCCTTTCCTTGCCTTACCTCCTCAGAAGTACTTTTGAAATCAGAGCTGGGAATGAGGAATTTTGGAACAGTAGATAGAGATGAAATGGGGTCTACCATTTTTCTCCTTTCATGCATCACTTTATCTTAAAAAAAAGAGTTGATGCACGGAATGGCTACCTTGTCATTTCACATCTGGCCTCAGGGTGAAATTAGCAATTTAAAAACAACAACAACATACCACCTGTTACCTCATGCTTTATTTCTAACATTAGAATTATTTCCATATGTTTGGTATTTTAAAGTGATTTAAAAACACACACAAACCTAAGAGCAATTTCAAGCATGAAAGAAAAAGCTGTTCTATTTGAAGTGGTCTGTTTGCATGGGAGGAAAGGATAGCTATTGAGCACTGAGTGCTGTTGGACAGCTCCTCTATTTGTGAGAAAACTGCAGTCCCTATTTCCAACATTACAATAACAAAAAGTACATTTATGTATGTGTGTGTGTGCTGTGTTGTGTGTGTGTGTATTTATATTTATATATCTATCTATATCTATATATATATCCTTCCTTCCTTCCTTCCTTCCTTCCTTCCTTCCTTCCTTCCTTCCTTCCTTCCTTCCTTCCCTCCCTCCTTCCTTCCTTCCTTTATTATTTTTACAAATTAGTCAGCAGTGGATATATCCAACACACCTTCCTCCTCCTATTTTCCCCACAGCAGCAACCTTGTGAGGTAAGCTGGGCTGAGAGAGAATGACTGTCCCAAAGCCACCCCTCTGGCTTCCATGGCTAAAGTGCAACTTGAACTCATGGTTTCCCAGTAGGTTAAGGTATGAGATTCTCAGACCTTACCTGAGTCCTTCGGGAGAAGGGCGGTATAAAAATCAAATCAAATAAATAAATAAATAAAATAAATGAGATTAGACATATTATGGGTTCCTAGAATTGGAACAGGCCGTTTAGGCCATCAGACTCAATCAGTTAATGCATGAATCCAATTCAAAGCATTCCCAGCTGAAGGCTGCCTAGCTTCTGCTGGAAAACATCCAATGATGAGAACTTCCTCCTTCTGCCCCTGATAAATGGTTTCAGTGACAAACTGCTCTTACTATTAGGAAGATTTAGGGGGGGAAAGGAACAAGAACTTGTCTTCCTATAATTTAAGACCATTATTCTGTGTGCTGCACTCAGGGATGATAAAGAACAAGTCTTGACCTTCTTTTGTGTGACATTCCTTCAAGTACAGGAAAAGCGTTTTCATTTTCCCACTCAGTCATTTTTTCCCCCTCAAGGCAAAGCATTTCTAGATTCATCAGTCACTCTTAAGACTTAGTTTGCAGCTCCCCAATAGCTATTCCCTGAACTTGTTTGTGTTTCTTCTAAATTGCTTACAGTTGTGGCACCCAGAATATGGCAAAACCCTTAAAATAGTCTCAGTGCATAATACAATGGAATTCTTAGTTTCCATGATATGGAAACTATATTTCCATTGATACAACATAAAACTGCATTTGGCTTTTTGGCAGCTGTCATACTGTTTGTGATCAAATACCTTTCAAAAGCCTTTTCATCTGTATCTTATTAGTACCAAACTATATGTTCTCCCTTACATTCATTTGTATTTGAACTTTCCCCTACGGAAATAACTTTCCATTAAAGTTATTTATCTCTATCAAAGTTCTTTATGTCATTTCCACTCTAATTGTCTAACCTTACAAGATATTTTTGTCTCTTTCAGCATTAGCTACCTGCCCTCTCTTTATTTGAAAAATATTGCATCTCATCATCCAATTCATTACTGAAGAATATGAGACACAAGATCAATGACACCCCAGTAGATATCTCACTCTGATTCATTAAATAAACACAATAAGCACTAGTTGGATATGGTTTTCAAGTCAGTGGCTACCTGCCTAATAAATACAGCATCAAGTCCATACTTAATTAGTTTGCCAATCCAAATATCATGGGACACTCTGTCAGATACTGACACAGAATTCTGTGCCTTCTTGTCTGGGCTAGCTCAAAGGGCTGACAGATGCTTTGCTAAAGTCAAAAAATATTATTTCTCCAACAGGAATGAATAGAATAGAACAGAACAGAACAGAACAGAACAGAACAGAACAGAACAGAACAGAACAGAATAGAATAGAATAGAATAGAATAGAATAGAATGCCTTATTGGGCAAGTGTGATTGGACACACAAGGAATTTGTCTTTGGTGCATAAGCTCACACTGTACATAAAGAAAAATAAAACACATTCATCAAGAATCATCAAGCCTGTTATTAGAACACAGAGCCTGCAATTACTGCAGGTTCGAGCCCGACCCAAGGTTGACTCAGCCTTCCACCCTTTATAAGGTAGGTAAAATGAGGACTCAGATTGTTGGGGGGGCAATAAGTTGACTTTGTAAAAAAATATACAAATAGAATGAGACTATTGCCTTATACATTGTAAGCCGCCCTGAGTCTTCGGAGAAGGGCGGGGTATAAATGTAAACAAAAAAAAAAAAGATACAACACTTAGTGATAGTCATAGATTACTAATAAACAATCAAATCATACTAGGAAACAAATAAAACAATATAAATTGTAAAGATACAAGCAACATGGTTATTGTCATAAGTGGGAAGAGATAGGTACTAGGAAGGATAAGACATATATCCAATCAGAACAGAACAGAAATAGACTCAATTTAGCAAACCTTGTTCTTAAGAAATCCATGCTGCTTTCTGATAATATAATTTTTATGACACATGTTTATTAATTTATGACCAAGCTTAAAATGTCAGACTAATTGATTTGTTCTTCCCCAGATCTTCCTCCCATCCTTGTTTTTTTTCTTCTTCTTAAGATAGAGACAATGTTTGCCCTCCTTCTGTTATGTGGTAAGGTAAAGGTAAAAGTTCCCTTTGCACATACGTGCTAGTCGTTCCCAACTCTAGGGGGTGGTGCTCATCTCCGTTTCAAAGCCGAAGAGCCAGTGCTGTCCGAAGATGTCTCCGTGGTCATGTGGTCAGCATGACTCATTGTCAAAGGTGCACGGAATGCTGTTATCTTCCCACCAAAGGTGGTCTCTATTTTTTCTACTTGCATTTTTTACCTGCTTTCGAACTGCTAGGTTGGCAGAAGCTGGATCAAGTAATGGGGGCTCATTATGCGGCACTAGGGATTTGAACTGCTGAACAGCTGAGCTTTTGATTGACAAGCTCAGCATTTTACCCACTAAGCCACCGTGTCCCTTCAGTCATGTGGTACTTCTCTACTATTCCAAGATTCCAAAATGACAGTGGGTAGAGAGTGGCTATGAGGCGTCCTTGGTGCTCTCTGAGCTTGGTTGTTTCTTTGAGATGTTTTATTACCCAAACTAGGTAACATTGCTCCTGAGGAAGTGGACAGGATCCTAGGGAGTATGCAGGTAAGTTTTAGACCCATGCCCCTCCTGGTTTTTGAAAGCTTTGCAGGAGGCAACAGGCTGGCACACTTTGGCAGTGATTAATGCTTCCCTATAAGAGGCAGTAGTCCCTCAGCACATGACCTTGGGACACTGAAACCATCATAAAGATGAACCAGTGGGAAAACGTCCAATTTTGATCACGTGACCATGGGGATGCCACAATGGTCATAAGAGTAAAAAACAATCATAAGTCACTTTTTCAGTGCCATTTTAACTTTGAAATGGTCACTAAATGAACTGTTGTAAGTTGTGGACTTCCCGTATTAAGGGAAATTGCCTATAAAAGATGTGTATTTTAAAGGTTGACTCAGCCTTCCATCCTTTATAAGGTAGGTAAAATGAGGACAATAAGTTGACTTTGTAAATATACAAATAGAATGAGACTATTGCCTTATACACTGTAAGCCGCCCTGAGTCTTTGGAGAAGGGCGGGATATAAATGTAAATTAAAAAAAAATGCCATAGGGGAAGTTATGCAATTGTTGCTGCTTATTTTTTTTTCCTTAAACAAATAGAATTTGCAGACAATTTTATGACATAGATTAATTTGAAAGTATGCTAGTTTGATCAATCCCAGTATATTAGCAACAACTTCTTTCCATGGTGTACTTTTATTCTTTCTGGTTATAATATTCCAGGCAATGTATAATAGGGAAAGTCCAAATGCAAAGTTTGGCTTCCTTATAAAAGGGAGATTCACAGTAGCATCATATGAAAGGACAGGTCGCAGATCTAATCATCCATTTCATGGTTACAATAGGAGGAATTAGTGTTCATCATGTTGTAGTTCATATGTTTGGTAAAAAGGAAGTGCAGACTTATCCTAAAAGTTACTCAATTACATACAGATAGTCCTCAACTTACAACAGTTCATTTAGTGACTGCTCAAAGTTACAATGGCATTGAAAAAAGTGACCTGTGACCATTTTTCACAGTTATGACCTTTGCAGCATCCCCATGGTCATGTGATCAAAATTTAGATGCTTGGCAACTGGTTCATGTTTATGACTGTTGCTGTGTTCTAAGGTCATGTGATCAACTTTTGTGACCTGACAAAGTCAATGGGGAAACCAGATTCACTTAACAACTAGATTCCTAACTTATCAGCTGCAGTGATTCACTTAACAATTGTGGCAAGAAAGGTTGCAAAATAGGGCAAAATTCACTTAACAAATGCCTCGGTTAACAACAGAAATTTTAGGCTCCATTGTGATTGTAAATCGAGGACTACCTGTATCTATGCTGTATATAACCAATGGCCCATCACTCTGACATTGTTTTCCCAAAAGATATCCATGCCACATGTTCTCAGTGCAGCCTAAATTGCCTTCTCTTTCCCCAGCCTGGACATACCTATGGTACTACTTCTTTTTTCCCCCTAATATCTTTGTGCCACTCATCTGCTAAAAATTGATCAGTTCTATTATTATTGGGGTGCAATACAAATGGATCTGTCTCTACAAAAACAGTAGATTGGAAGCAAGTGCAGTTGGCAAGAAATCTGTCCAGAGAATTAGCTGTTCGTAAAGTGATGTAAATTTTCAGTGGCTAAAAATCGTGTAGTAGAACGAGAAGTTTCCTCCCTTGATAATATCTCTATTAAAAGTAAACAGGTATAATTATACCATCAATATATCTTGAGGTTTTATCTTTTCCTGGCAAACACACTTCCCTTGATCTGTGCCTGTTGGGAGTCATTAATTCATTGAGAAGCATTATAAGGATAGGAAGTATTATGTTCTGCTCCCCCTCTTTCATCTTTTTTTTTTCTTGAATTACCGTAGGCTTATTTACATTGAAAGCCAGTGTGGTGTTGTAGTTAACAGTATGGAACTGTATACTGGGGATTTTCAGCCAGGAAAACTGAGTGTCTTGGATCAGCCATCTCTCTCTCTCATGGTCTTATTTTTGAGGAAACACAGTATCATATCTATATATCTATATATCTATATCTATATATCTATATATCTGTGTTGTTGTTGTAAGTTGTGAAGTCGTGTCTGACCTATCGTGACCCCATGGACAAGATTCCTCCAGGCCTTCCTGTCCTCTACCATTCCCTAGAGTTCATTTCAGCTCACGCCGACTTCTTCAGTGATTCCATCCAGTCACCTCATTCTCTGCCATTCCCTTCTACTTTTGCCCTCAATCATTCCCAGCGTTAGACTCTTCTCCAGTGAGTCCTTCCTCCTATCTATCTATCTATCTATCTATCTATCTATCTATCTATCTATCCATCTATCTATCTATCAATCTATCTATCTATCTATCATCTATCTACATCCTATACCTATACTTATACCTATACCTATACCTATACCTATATCTTGGCTGGTCCAAGACATATATATGGCTGGTCCCAGTTGTGACATATATATCACAACTAGTAATCATTAGGGCTGTACAATGAATAGGGTTCATTTCCCAAAAGTTGCTTCAGCATGTACAGGAATGTAAAGGTACCACCTGTTTAACATAGCCATGCCTTGCAGCAGCTGTAGAGAACAGGTATCTCTTTGTGGGAAAAGATGGAATAATTTATAGTGTTGCAGATAACTTTTACACTCACTCTCTTCATGCCTTCCAATTTGATCCAGAGTATCCTTTTGGGATCCTACCTAAAAGCATTTTACAAACCAAATGGATTCTAGAACTTTTCCCAGATCAAAGTGATTTGCCTCCTTAATGCCAGTTTTGCCTTCACTGCAACCTTGTGGACATTCTAGAGACACCTTTTTGTCCTATGCGAGAAACAGGCTTTTGTTAGATTAGTTCTATGAACTAATTTCATTAGGAGACACAAAAGAATTACTATTCTCTAAGCTTTGTTACCCGGATTAATACACACACATCCAATTTGTTATCTGAATTTCCCATCCAGTGGCAGTTATTGAGGCCTATAATAACCTATCTGGACAAAAAAAAAAGCTACATTTGCATTCTATTCTTTATTCACAGAGTTCAGGGCAGTGAAACACATCACTTTTAATGATGCAACCTCTTATTTGTTCTGCTTTGTTATTTTGTGCCATGCTTCATTCTAAATTGGCAAATCTACAGTTAACTCTGAATTTATAGAGTACAATCTTAGCTATAACTTTCTGTTAATCAAATCTTTCTTCTTTCGTTACTTGTGGGCATGTGTGTTGCATCTAGGCACATAATACATAGGGATGAATGTGCCTGTGGTATGGATATCTGAATAATTTAATCTTTATAAACTCTGAGACTAACTGCCCATATCTTCTGGACTAAGTAATTTTGTGTCTCACCAAATGTCAGATCACATTTCTTGGCTAAAAACAAAACAAAACAAGAAGACAAACTGCATTTTTAAATGCCATGTTTTAAAATGCAATTATGGAAATGTGTATTTTAAGATAAAATAATATAGCATCTGTGTGTGTATTAGAGCCATAAATAAAAAGCAAATAATTTATGGATTTAAAAATTGGCAGATGCAGAAACAGGATCAATGCATGAAGAAACAAGAAAGAGATGTGTACAAGAAAAATTCAATTATCAGTCCCTAATATATCACCTAATAAACTAAAGCAAAACAAAAGCAATTTTCATTGATATGAAATGCCTCAAGATAATTTTTGTTTGCTGTTTCACTGATGGGGATGTGCCATATTATGAGGCAGTGAGAATCACCCAAAACGGGTTAAAATTAGCCCCAGGGGTCAGGATATGATATTTTCCCCAGTGTTTTATTCTGATTTTCCATATTTGTTGTCAGAGATAACAATTGCATAATTGTACACTGCATTAATCAAACAATAAACCTAACTAAATGGGTATGTGAAGTTGACACAAAGCTCTTTA
The DNA here is from genome assembly GCF_028640845.1 of Ahaetulla prasina. NCBI lineage: Eukaryota > Metazoa > Chordata > Lepidosauria > Squamata > Colubridae > Ahaetulla > Ahaetulla prasina. The sequence continues at coordinate 127,480,477 of NC_080540.1, forward strand.
TAGCTTGGTTGATGCAACATGCTAAGTCACAATTTCATTTGGTTACGGTTTGTAATGTTGGTTTAGCATGATGAATAAACCCAATCTCTTTCTATGAGCTCTAAGTTTATATTTAAACAAACATTTTTATTTTGACACCTGCTGATTTTTCAAGTCCCTTGAATTACAATTGCAATTGTTTCAATACAAGTTTCCCCCTGTGTTTTATCCATGTACATGCACATCTTGATAATGTAGCCAGAACAACAGTGTGTAATGATTAATGCTAATGAAACAGAGAAGGATTCATGATTCTGTATGTGGATATGCAAAGTGGATAAACTTGCATTTATAACAGAAACCCCAGAACAAAATGGTAGCAAAATGTTTCTTTCTTGCTGCCCAAAAAAACAATAGGGAGATATCTCCAGGTGAGATGCTTGTTTCCAAGGTATCTTTATATAATAGAAGAAAACAGCTTTATGTACCTCTTTCCATTCACAATGATAAGGGGATAGGGATAGACTTTACTATTCCAAGCAAGATTCGCTAGCAAAGTATAGGTTGGAAAATGTTTAGCAATTAGCCAATACATCTTTTTCCAGTAACTTTAACCCTTCCAGTCAGATACAGCAGAAAAGCAGCCAGTTTGGCCTAGTGGTTAAGGCACCAGGCTGGAAACTCGGAGACCATGAGTTCTAGTTCCTCCTTAGCCATAAAAAGCCAAGTGGGTGTCTTTGAGACAGTCACTCTTTCATAGCCGAACTAACCTTAGATGGTGTAGTAGAGAAAATACCATAGGAGGAAGAATTGGATTTGTTTTCAACCTTAACTTGATTATTAAAGAAATAATAATTAAAGTGAAATATGAATAAATAAATAAAATGATATGGGTCCCATTCACTAAGGAATGTTTTTTGATGGGGCTCAGGAGGAGGGTCTTTTCTGATACACCACCCCCCTTTGAAACATCTCATTCCCCTTGAGATCAGACTGGTCCCAACCCTATTAGCATTCCAGCAGGGCCTGAAGACAATGGCTTTGCCATCTGATCTGGAGATCTGGTAGTGGTAGCATGAAGCCTGCATAATGTCTATGTCAACTCTGAAGCTGACCTGACTGAGGCCATCTTTGGAGGCTTCAGTGTTGCCACAATGGTGCTGAGGGATAGGGAGGGGGGATAGACATAGCTGGGGTTTGTAGCCAAAACAAAATAGTTTCCCCTGGGAACCAAGGACAACATCACAGGTGGCTGAAGAGAGGAGGAGTGTTTCCTCCTCTCTTCCAAGCAAGTTTCCAAGCAACCAGACAGCACCTTGATTGGACCATGTGACTGATTGTTTTGGAAAGGGAGAAACTTTTACTTTTAATTAGGTGAAAACTGCAGGAACCTTTAGAGTCAGTTTTCACCAGTCTGTGCCAATATAATATGTCCAATAAATCTGTTCTTTGAGGAGCCTGTCTGTCTTGGAGTTCTATTTGCTATGGGTATATTACATAGAACCCTGACAGTCTACACCAGTGGTAGTCAACCTGGTCCCTACCAACCACTAGTGGATGTTCCAGCTTTCAGGGTGGGCGGTTGTCCAATACTGAAGCACTTTCCTTTTTTTTATTTAATAACTTTTTTAAAAATTTTCATAGCATTATTTAAAAATAAATCAGAATAAAACAAAAGTGATAATCAAAAATATGTCTATACAACAGAAACAAAAACTAGAGGAAATGACAGGATTTGAGGTGGTAAAAAAGGTTAAATACTTAGGGGTTTATATTAGCTCATCGAACAAGAAACTTTATAAGAATAATTATGACTTGCTATGGCAAAAAGTTCAGAATGATATGAGTGTCTGGAAAAAATTGCAGTTGTCGCTATTGGGAAGGATTGCGGCTATTAAAATGAATGTGTTACCTAGATTTTTGTTTCTGTTCCAGATGATACCAATAATTAAGAAAGATAAAAATTTGGAGGATTGGCAGATTGGGATCAATAAATTTATATGGCAGGGTAAAAAGGCGAGGGTTAAAATGAAAATAATACAGGACTCACGGGAAAGAGGTGGCTTAAAAATGCCTAATTTTAAACTATATTATGAAGCAGTAGCCCTTTCAGTAATAAGTGACTGGTTTAATTTAACGGAGGAAAGAATTTTGAATATAGAAGGTTATGACTTGTTATATGGATGGCATGCGTATTTATTTTATGGAAAAAAAGTGGATAGGGCTTTTAAGAATCATGTGTTGAGAAGTGCTCTTTTGCGGGTCTGGAAAAAATATTCTTATAAATTAGATTACAAGATTCCTATATGGGTGAGCCCCAGACATGCAATAGAGAATATAAATATAGAACAGAAACAGGAAATGATTACTTATAAAGAACTTTTGTATGCTGAAGGAGGTAGATTGCAATTAAAATCATTACAGGTATTAAATGAAGAAGGGAGGAATTATACTTGGTTTCAATATGGGCAAATAAGTGCTAGATGGAAAGAAGATCAAAAAATTGGTATAATGCAAAGGGAGGAAAATTTAATAAAGCAAATTAGAAATCAGACCCAGGAGCATATAAAGAGATTGTATAATGTGTTGCTTGAAATAGATTCGGAAAAGGATTTGGTAAAGGATTGTATGATAAAATGGGCACAGAATATTCAGGAACCAATAATGTTGGAAACATGGGAGAAAATCTGGGTTAGAAATGTTAAGTTTACACAAGCACAGAATTTAAGGGAAAATTTTTATAAGATGTTTTATAGATGGCACTTAGATCCCAAAAAATTATCATGTATGTATCCTAATATCCAAGCGAAATATTGGAGGCGTGATTGTGATGACGCTACATATTTTCATATTTGGTGGACTTGCAAGAAAATTAAGGCCTTTTGGATAAGAATTTGGTGGATTATTCAAAATGTACTGAAGAAGAAGATAAAGTTCCTGCCACAATTTTTCCTTTTGGGAATTATAACGGATTGTACAGGGATTGAGACTAAACTGATTCTGAATTTAATAACAGCAGCAAGACTGTTGATTGGACAATACTGGAAGAAAGAAGAGGTACCTACAATAGAAGAATGGATACTGAAAGTCATTAATTTGGCTGAGATGGCTAAAATCTCAGCTTTTTTAAAAGACAATACGCAGGAAAGATATTTAATTGAATGGAAAAAATGGATTGATTATCTACAAAACAGATATCAGATTAAGAAATATCAGATTGCCTTTGAATAATTAGGAAGTTATTTTATGTAATGGGGAGGGGGTTGGGAGATGAAAAGCTTTGGATGAGGTTAATTGGATTGGAAGGGAAAATTTTATTCTATGTTTGGTTTATGTATAACAATACCTTGTGATTGACCGGAAGCCGGGGAAGGAGGGGAAGGGGTTTTCTGGGAGGGGGGGAAAAGGGGGAAAAATGTTTTTGTTTTTTAAAAACTTTTTCAATAAAATATATATATATATATTTTCATTAGGTTTTCAGAGAATTCCCTGTGACAATTTAAATTTCTGAAAATATACTACTTGTATCGCCCGCGCATAAGTTTAGTTCATGTTACGTAAGTGAAACTAAATGGTGCTATAGTGTGACCACAAACAAAAGAGCCTCGTCCCAGAATAGCTTGCACATCTCTGCCCCGAACCGGTGGGTGGTTAGAAAATTTCACTACTAACAGGGATACAAAAGTGGGCAGTAGGTATAAAAAGGATGACAACCCCTGGTCTATACTGTTAGAGAGATTGATTATGCTTTCCTACAAATCACACTTTTTTGCTTTTTAAATAGCTTTTGCTCTTTTAATACTCTTACGCTATTGTGATTTTGATTATATTTTTTCCATTGTTTTTCTTTTGTGTGTGTGTGTGTGTGTGTGTGTGTGTGTGTTTTTACTTCTATAAGCCACCCAGAATCACATATGTGAGATGGGCAGTGATATAAATGGAGCAAACAAACAAAATTGATCTACATACAGGACACTATAGCATCTCATCACCATAATCATGGAGCAAAGGTAACAATATCTGAAAGGTCCCTTCCCCAGGCTGCCCCTCTCCTTGCTCCTGTCTTATTCACACTGTCACTGGTGCTAATTAACAACTTCACACTCTTAAGTGAGCCTGGAGTGTCTGAGTCATTTTTTCTTCTTGATGTCCTAATAACTACCCTCTCTGCTTGACTGTTCTGCATGGAATATGCAGTCTCCAAAAAAGAAAAAAAAAGGATATGAAAGGGAAAATTCCACAAGGTGCTAAAAAAAGAAATGCAGTAAGTGTGAGTTGTCTCTTTGTTTTTAATAGATTACGACCAGTGTCATTAAACGGTATAGCTTCCCTGACCTTTAAATTTCACTAAAAAAAAAAAAAAAAGCTTCCCGTGATTTTTGCCACCGCAGAACCAAAGTGTAAAATAAAATAAATGAGAAGAAGAGCAAAAGAAATTAAACTTTTGTGTGGCTCCGCTTATAGGAAGCCATGTGTGACAGAAAAGCATTCTGGTAGGGATAAGACGCAAAGAGCATTTTTACTCCTAGTGGTACAATGGCTGCTGAAAGGAAGAAGGTCCTCTGCTGGTTACATACAAACTGGATGTGATTCAGGAAGAGATCAATGTCTCCATCACACCAACCTCACAGTTCACCAAGTCACGGTGAATCTCAAAATCTTCCACATATCCTTGAATGTTCTTGTTTTAAAGCAGAGTTCCTCCTCTCATCCTCATAAAATTTTGCCCACAGATCCAATCTAGCAGACTTTAGTGAGCATGATACAATGATACAGAATAATAGAATCGGAAGGGACTCTGAAGGTCTTCTAGTTCAACCCCCTGCTCAGGCAGGAAACTCCATACCATTTCAGACAAATGGTTATCTCATCTCTTCTTAAAAACCTCCAGTGTTGGAATGCCCAAAACCTTTGGAGGCAAGTCGTTCCACAGATTAATTGTTCTAATTGTCAGGAAATTTCTCCTTAGTTCCATGTTGGTTGTCTCCTTGATTAGTTTCATCCACTGCTTCTTGTCCTGCCTTTAGCTGCTTTGGAGAATAGGGTGACCCCATCTTCTTTGTAGCAGTCCCTTGGATATTGGAACAACTGCTATCTTATCACCCCAGTCCTTCTTTTCATTAAATTAGACATACCCAATTCCTGCCACTGTTCTTCATATGTTTTAATTTCCAGCCCCCTAATCATCTTTGTTGCTCTTCTCTGCACTCTTTCTAGAGTCTCAACATCCTTTTTTATATCGTGGCAACCAGAACTGAATGCAATATTCCAAGTGTGGTCTTACTTAGGCATTATAAATTGCTATTAACAGTTCATATGATCTTGACTGTAACCCTCTATTAATGCAGCATAGGACTACTTTTTTTTTTTGGCACACCCAGGTGACCCCTAAACACTGAGACTGGTCCAACTTTCATTATCCATTTTAGACTGGTGCAGGAATGTCACCTCTCCACTTCCTCCTGGACCTTCTTCTGTAGGGTCATTTTTCTCTTGGCATCAGAAAAGCTCAGATCTTTCAAACCAGCCTTTTCCCCAGAACCCACTTGGTCTCCAAGCTAATCAGTGACCTGAGACTTGGCTTAGTCCCCAACAACTAAAAGACACTAAGGTATCTTTCTGGTGTACCAGGAGAGAGAGGTTCCCCATTGCACTGGGCAATCACTACCATGCAGTGGTGGGTTTCAAAAATTTTTACTACCGGTTTTGTGGGTGTGGCTTATAATAATAATAATAATAATAATAATAATATTCAGGGCGGTGAACAGGCAGATAAAATATAAATACACACAATTATGGGCGTGGCAGGGGAAGGATACTGTAAAATCTCCATTCCTACCCCACTCCAGGGGGAGGTTACTGCAAAATCCCCATTTCCTCCCAATCAGCTGGGACTTGGGAGGCAGAGAATAGATGAGGGCGTGGCCAGTCAGAATTTTTACTACCGATTCTCCAAACTACTCAAAATTTCCTCTACCGGTTCTCCAGAACTGGTCAGAACCTGCTGAAACCCTCCTCTGCTACCATGTACTGGAGACATAGGATTAGTATATATCTGCTGGCAAAACCTGGGGAGCAGAGGGCAGAGTGATATAAGAAGACGGGAAAGTCATACCAAACATTACACGCAGGATTGGGGATCTTCATGTGGAGCTTTCTTTTATGCGGTACTGAATTTCATTTCCTGCAACATTTATTTTGGCACCTTGATCTATTTGGTGTAGAATAGCAAAAGGCTAGGAATGATCAGGGAGCAGCATACTGTTCAGACTGAATCAGCAACTGTTCAATACTAATCAGCCCAATCCTGCTCTGATCCCGTTTCTTACCTCCGCATCAGAAAAATCCTGCATTATTTAAGAAGATTACTTTTCTTTGCTTAATTTAGTCTGGAGTCACTTTGCTGGGAGGAGAGACGATTTTTAACAAACGTTCAGCATTAAAAAGAATCCGCTCCTGTGGCAAGGAGGTGTGGGGGGGGAGAAGCTCGCCTGTTTAAAAAAACATCACCCTAAATAAGCTTGAGTCCCAGGAAACATTGCTTTTTCTTGCTAAGCCAGCTTTGTTTACCCTCAGCAGTTATGCAGCATTGTTAAATCATCACTTGCACCGCAGGAACCTTTGATTAGCTAGGCTCATTCTAGGAAAGAGGATTTGCTCCCCTATCTAAAGGTGGGAGAGCAGTGAAGAGAAGGAGTAACCCTTAACACAGTACATGTATGGAAAAGGCACGGATTTGTTTCACACCAAAGATTTGCTTTAGGGAATATTTTAGGGTATTATAATCACTCCCCCCCTTTTTTTTCTTTTCTGTGAAAATACAGCTGCCTAATGTTAGCGATAGTTTTGGTGAGAAGAAGCCGGATGATATGAAGATATCTACTGTATAATGCAGAGGTCTTCAAACTTGGCAGCTTTAAGACTTGTGGACTTCAACTCCCAGAATTCTCCACAGCTTAAAACTGCCAAGTTTGAAGACCTCCGGTATAATGCTTTGAGATGCTACTAATGTTACCATGTTTTATCTGAGAAAAAACAGCATTATTTTGGAGTCTTGTATATATCATAGGGCACTTTTGTTGTTGTGGATCTCATAAACATGTGAACCCTATTTTGTCAGTTCTCATGCATTAAATAATTTTCTGTCACTCTTTATAGAAGAGAAAGGACAAGGCATATGAGAGAATGTATGGATAATATCATTATATCTGTTGGTCATCAGATGCTACCAGCCATAAAATACATGGGTGATTTCCCCCCCCCCTGTAATATACTGCTATTGTATCGAATAATATTTCTCTGAATTCTGGACTAATACAGGTAGTCGTCAACTTACAACAGTTCACTTAGTGACTGTTCAAAGTTACAACGGCACTGAAAAAAGTGAATTACGACCGTTTTCACAGTTACGACCTTTGAAGCATTGCCATGGTCATGTGATCAAAATTCAGATGCTTGGCAACTGGTTCATACTTGCGATTGTTGCTTTGTCCCAAGGTCATGTGATTAACTTTTGTGACCTTCTGACAAAGGTCATAAAATGTGGCAAAACACACTTAACAAGTGTCTCACTTAACCACCGAAATTTTGGGTTCAATTGTAGTTGTAAATTGAGGACTATCTGGAGTTCTTCTGCATAGTATGAGGAATCTAAACCAAGGCATTTGGTCTAATATAATGAAACAGAAGAGCTCTTCAGTTTTAAGGTAATTTCAGACTTCTACCACAGGATGACAAATGTTTTAAAAATAAGACTTACATGCTTATTAACTAGATTGTTGTGCCATAAATGCCACGCTTCAATTATGGAAGATAACCCACCTCTGAAGTTCTTTCAAAGAGATGGTGATCTTCAGGCTATGGCCCAGGATGTAAAGAACAGCTAATATATCTGCCCATTGGACCATCTCCCCCAATGGACCCCCTTTTAATACACGAGGGCTGAAAACATCTCCTGATTCTTCTGTCAAGAAGCCAATGTGAATCAAAATCTAAAAAAGCCAGGGAGAAAGAGAGAGGGAGGTGAATAGGTACAAAAGAAACAGAGTTTTTAGTTAGGCAAGAAATAAATTACAAAAACAGAGCCCAAGTGAATCTTTGTGCCGTACATTTATAACACCATACGCAATGAACAACCAACTAATTTAATTTTGTACCTGCTTCTGATCTCGGTGTTTCCCCTCCAGCTTCTGTTCCAGTTTATGAGAGGCCCTCAGCCATTGTGCAGCCAAATGACGGATCCGTTTCTTCATGAAGATCAAGGACTCCTTGCCGCTGCCAATTAACTCCAGAAGATAGGAGATGTCTCTCTGAAAAGCCGCCTAGGAGGATAAAAAAACAATAGATTTTCTACTCATGCAGGGCTCAGTGATCTTCCTAAAATCTATCACATGGGCATATGTTCTTCTTTCCATTGACTCTTTGGGTAAAATTAAAGATGCTACTGAAATGGTTTAGGACAATATGGTGAGCTTAGGCTAGTATGCTGAGAATTATCTTGAAAGTTCATTATCAGGTACAGCCTATTGGTAGAATGTAGTGATAAAACTACAAACTACAAGTTGTTGTAATGTGGAATGTCCCGGTTCACATTTGCAGCAACTGTCTCCTTCTCTAGGATACTGATTTGCTTTCTCACATTTATTTATTTATTTGTTTGTTTATTTGTCAAACATGTACAAGATAGCAGGTATAAGTATAAACATAAACAAAGGGAGTAAGTACTGATAAATGGGGACAGTACAACAGGGACCGTTGGCACACTGGTGCACTTATGCATGCTCCTTTTAAGGACCTCTTAGGAATGGGGTGAGGTCCACAGTAGAGAGTTTGAGGTTGAAGCTGTTAGGTTTGAGGCTGTAACAATGGAGTTGGGTAGAGCATTCCAGGCATTGATCACTCTGTTGCTGAAGTCATATTTTCTGCAATCGAGTTTGGAGCAGTTTACCTTGAGTTTGCATCGAATGTTTGCCCATGTATTATTGTGGTTGAAGCTGAAGAAGTCATTGATGGGTAAGATGTTGTAGCAGACAATTTGGTGTACTATGCTTAGATCAGACCGCAGGCGGTGCAATTCCAGATTGTCCAAGCCCAGAATTTCAAGTCTGGTGGCATAAGGGATTCTATTGTGAGTAGAGGAGTGGAGTACTCTTCTTGTGAAATACCTCTGGACCCACTCAATCATGTTAATATCTGATATACAGTGTGGATTCCAGGCAGATGAGCTGTATTCAAGAATTGGTCTGGCAAAAGTTTTGCATGCCCTAATTAGCAATACAATGTTATCAGAGAAGAAGCTTCACAAGATTAGGTTAATCTTAATGCCTTTTTGGCAATGCCGTTATAGTGAGCTCTAGGGCTTAGATCATTTGAGATGAGTATTCCTAGGTCCTTGACCAAATGAGGGTGGTCTATGAGATCATGTCCACCCAACTTGTATTTTGTGTTCTGATTTTTTTTGCCAATGTGTAGGACAGAGCATTTATTAGTTGAGATTTGGAGTTGCCAAATGCACAACCATTCTGACACATAGTCAAGGTCACTTTGAAGGGCAGCAGCATTGCCAGTCGTGTTAAATAATTTTACATCATCAGCGAAGAGGACACAGCTGCTTTTAATATGATCGCATAGGTCATTGATGTAAAGCAGAAAGAGTGTGGATCCTAAAACGCTGCCTTGGGGGACACCACTGTTAACAGATGCCGGATTTGATTGGACAAATCAAATCAGTCCCTATTTTGACTATTTGTTGCCTGTTAGACAGGAACGTGACTATCCACTTGTGCAGGAATCCAGAGATGCCGTAAGAACTTAGTTTCAACAGTAGTTTGTCATGTACCACTGAATCAAAGGCTTTAAAAATAAGCCTTACATGCTTATTAACTAGATTGTTGTGCCATAAATGCCACGCTTCAATTATGGAAGATAACCCACCTCTGAAGTTCTTTCAAAGAGATGGTGATCTTCAGGCTATGGCCCAGGATGTAAAGAACAGCTAATATATCTGCCCATTGGACCATCTCCCCCAATGGACCCCCTTTTAATACACGAGGGCTGAAAACATCTCCTGATTCTTCTGTCAAGAAGCCAATGTGAATCAAAATCTAAAAAAGCCAGGGAGAAAGAGAGAGGGAGGTGAATAGGTACAAAAGAAACAGAGTTTTTAGTTAGGCAAGAAATAAATTACAAAAACAGAGCCCAAGTGAATCTTTGTGCCGTACATTTATAACACCATACGCAATGAACAACCAACTAATTTAATTTTGTACCTGCTTCTGATCTCGGTGTTTCCCCTCCAGCTTCTGTTCCAGTTTATGAGAGGCCCTCAGCCATTGTGCAGCCAAATGACGGATCCGTTTCTTCATGAAGATCAAGGACTCCTTGCCGCTGCCAATTAACTCCAGAAGATAGGAGAGGTCTCTCTGAAAAGCCGCCTAGGAGGATAAAAAAACAATAGATTTTCTACTCATGCAGGGCTCAGTGATCTTCCTAAAATCTATCACATGGGCATATGTTCTTCTTTCCATTGACTCTTTGGGTAAAATTAAAGATGCTACTGAAATGGTTTAGGACAATATGGTGAGCTTAGGCTAGTATGCTGAGAATTATCTTGAAAGTTCATTATCAGGTACAGCCTATTGGTAGAATGTAGTGATAAAACTACAAACTACAAGTTGTTGTAATGTGGAATGTCCCGGTTCACATTTGCAGCAACTGTCTCCTTCTCTAGGATACTGATTTGCTTTCTCACATTTATTTATTTATTTGTTTGTTTATTTGTCAAACATGTACAAGATAGCAGGTATAAGTATAAACATAAACAAAGGGAGTAAGTACTGATAAATGGGGACAGTACAACAGGGACCGTTGGCACACTGGTGCACTTATGCATGCTCCTTTTAAGGACCTCTTAGGAATGGGGTGAGGTCCACAGTAGAGAGTTTGAGGTTGAAGCTGTTAGGTTTGAGGCTGTAACAATGGAGTTGGGTAGAGCATTCCAGGCATTGATCACTCTGTTGCTGAAGTCATATTTTCTGCAATCGAATTTGGAGCAGTTTACCTTGAGTTTGTATCGATTGTTTGCCTGTGTATTATTGTGGTTGAAGCTGAAGAAATCATTGACAGGTAAGACGTTGTGGCAGATAATTTTGTGTAGGTCAGACCGCAGGCGGTACAATTCCAGATTGTCCAAGCCCAGAATTTCAAGTCTGTTGGCATAAGGGATTCTATTGTGAGTAGAGGAGTGAGTACTCTTCTCGTGAAATACCACTGGACCTGCTCAATCATGTTAAAGTCCTATATACAGTGTGGATTCCAAGCAGATGAGCTGTATTCAAGAATTGGTCTGACAAAGGTTTTGTATGCCCTAGTTAGCAGTATAATGTTATCAGAGAAGAAGCTTCACAAGATTAGGTTAATCTTAATGCCTTTTTGGCAATGCCGTTATAGTGAGCTCTAGGGCTTAGATCATTTGAGATGAGTATTCCTAGGTCCTTGACCAAATGAGGGTGGTCTATGAGATCATGTCCACCCAACTTGTATTTTGTGTTCTGATTTTTTTTGCCAATGTGTAGGACAGAGCATTTATTAGTTGAGATTTGGAGTTGCCAAATGCACAACCATTCTGACACATAGTCAAGGTCACTTTGAAGGGCAGCAGCATTGCCAGTCGTGTTAAATAATTTTACATCATCAGCGAAGAGGACACAGCTGCTTTTAATATGATCGCATAGGTCATTGATGTAAAGCAGAAAGAGTGTGGATCCTAAAACGCTGCCTTGGGGGACACCACTGTTAACAGATGCCGGATTTGATTGGACAAATCAAATCAGTCCCTATTTTGACTATTTGTTGCCTGTTAGACAGGAACGTGACTATCCACTTGTGTAGGAATCCAGAGATGCCGTAAGAACTTAGTTTCAACAGTAGTTTGTCGTGTACCACTGAATCAAAGGCTTTAAAAAAATCTATGTAAATTGCATCTATTGCTTTACCCTGGTCAAGATGCGTGGTCCAAATATTTCTACAGTGTAGGAGTCACAGATTACAGGACTTCTTTTTCTAAAACCAAACTGCTTGTTTGATAGCAGGTTGTTTGTCTCTAACATCTTATAACCACTGACAATTTTACAGTATATTTGATGGAAGTTTTGCTATTAGGGTTGGTTTTTTCCCCACCATAACTTTTATTTTATAGTTCTATAGACCATACAACTGTTACCTTGATGTTATTCAGTGGTTTCATTTTGCTACTGCCTTAAGAGCACCTACCATTTGCATTCATGACCCCAATGGTGTGACCATTCTAAGCTCAGTAGATAATATAAGACCATCAGGAAAATCCAGGGGCATAAGTTAGGCTGGTAGTTTTAAAACCATCCTAGATGGCGATCATGACAAACCACTTCCAAACTATTATCCAAAAAGCAACCTAAGAGTTATTAGGAAAAGCTAAGAAAAGACTTCCTTCTGTTTCAACTTTCCCATTCTTGCCATCTGATTTTCAGGCAGATGTAGAAGGACTAATTCCCTCACTTGCTACTTAGTGAAATTATAGGCAGCATATCCTTACTCAGGCATTTTGCCTATATTAAGACTACTACAACATCAGGAAAAAATATAATTGGGAGGAAAATTCTCCCTACTGCACCTGATCCCATAGTAGTGTACTAGACTGTGTGCTCTGGTTTTACTTTATGTATACATAATGGAGAACAGAGAATAGATATTGAGTGGGATGTGTGATCATACTTAGTTGTAGACAGTATAGAATCTTTTCCTAATCAATCAGTCTTTATTCTGGTCACAGACCAGAAATAATTTTTTTCTTGGTCCTCTCATACTCATCCTAAAATAGGAATCATTCAGGAACTACAGTTTTTCCACACAAACAGATGTCCTAACACACGTTTTTCTGTAGCTGGTTGCCCATGTCTATTACTATCGAATGAGAATAGTCAGGGTAGTTTCAAAAGAAAACCACTTTGATAAATAGGTCATAGCCCCGAGCCAATCCAAAAGCAGCAGGTCTTACCTGTATCCTGGGCGATGGGTTGGAAGAAGGGGCAGCTGCTGACTGATTTCTCCAAGGCAGCAGTGGGCAGAACCACTCAACTTCACTGAGATAGATGAGGAACGAGCATTCTGTGCCATCCACACCAAAGAATGCATAGCAAGGGTCCGACGTCCATCGAGCCCTCATCCACTGCCAGGCAAAATATTGTTTTAATGATAATACAAAGGAAGATATGCAACAAGTACAAGTTCTTGTGAAGAAGGGGGGGGGAATGCAAAAATGCAACACAAGAAGAAACTTTCTGTGTACTCTGTTACAGGAAAAAAAATTCACAGTACATCTTATGAAAGATGTTTAAACGAGATTAGATTCTGATAGGTATCTGCTGGTGTTATGTTCTTCTCTAAATGCAGAGGAGATGCTGCCAGAGGAGCTCAGGATAGCTATATCAATCCGCTATTCACAAAGTATATTTTGCCTTTTATTTCAGCCAGTACTAGCAGAGAAAAAAGAACCAACTTTATAAAGGTTTAGATTAATTTCACCAGGAAAAAAAAATAAGTATGCTTGGTAGGAAGTTTCCAAAACAGATAGGTGAAAGATCATTGCTAACATTAATATTCTATTGCCCAGAAAGGTAGAGCTGACAATCCTGTACTAAGAAAGAAAAAAAAAATTAGCAATGCCTTCAAAAAGTGATTTTGCATACAAAGCAATAAGCATAGGCTCCTCTGTGTAGATCCATCATCCTCCATAATTGCTGGTGCCATCCTCTTCCAAACTTAACTACACAAATGAATCCACTCTAGAGACAGCCCTCCACTCCCAATATGTAAAATTCACCAATCATCCAGACAGGAGATAGAATTACTGCCACCCACAATTAAATCACACTTAAAATTTAACCCAGGCATGAACAAAGGTAGCAAAAATGAATGCTACTGAACTGGGAAAATCTGAGTAATGTAAAGGTTGTGTCTTGTTAATCTAGCAGTTAATTTATATTGTCAAGTAGTTAGATTGGTAGCTGAGGTTCAGTGGGGGAGGAGATAACTAATTTTAACTTACGGGTATGCTGTCCAGACAGTGTTGACTTCGGCTGACTGCCTGGACAAATCCCTGCAGTTTTCTTGAAAATATTTCAGAAACGGTTGGCCCTTGCCTGCTTCCTAGGGCAGGAAGGTCCAAGGTCACCCAGTAGCTTTGAGCCTAAGGCAAGACAAAAACTCAGGGTCTCCAGGTTTCTAACCTGGCGTCTTAACTACAGTATCACACCAAATTGCCTTTCTATTTTAACTTATAGTTAAACTAAAACATTGGGGTGCAGCTGTATAGTGCTGAAAACATCCACATCCAGCTGTAATGATTTATAGGAATGATTTTGAAGCGGGTGGAAGAGATGCTGCCCTGGGAATGATCAGATAAGTGGGGGGAGCCCACAGCTGCTTAATAGGCAGAGAGGAAACTCAGAAAGGATCCCCCTTAACTTATCAATCTATAAAAAGTGAGGGTGGGAGAGTTGTACTTTGCAGACTTGCAAGGATCTTAGTCCCAGAGCTCACTGTAACATCATTGCAAAAAAGGCATTACGAGTTGTAAATCTTATTTTACAAAGTTTTCTCTCTGGTAACTCTATACCCCAAACTAGGGCATATAAAACCTTTGCAAGACCTATACTTGAATACTGCTCACCTGCCTGGAACCCTCACTGTATTTCAGACATCAATACATTAGAGAGGGTCAAGAGATATTTTACTAGAAGAGTTCTTAAATCTTCTGCTCAAAATAAAGTTCCCTATACCACCAGGCTTGAAATTTTAAGTCTAGATAGCCTCGAACTACGTCATCTATGCTTCGACCTATGCTTAGTTCATAATATTATTTATCAAAACATTCTACCTGTAAATGAGTACTTTAATTTCAACCATAATAATTTAATAGGCTATTAATAGATCTAAACTCAATGTAATTCACTCTAATCTTAATTGTAGGAAATATGACTTCTGCAATAGAGTAGTAGATGTCTGGAACACTACCTGATCCTGTTGTTAGTCTCTCTAACCCCCATACCTTTTACCTTAATCTGTGTACTGTGGACCTTTCATGTTTCTTAAGAGGTCCCTAAGGGGGTGTGCATAAGAGCACCAGTGTGCCTATC
The DNA here is from genome assembly GCF_028640845.1 of Ahaetulla prasina. NCBI lineage: Eukaryota > Metazoa > Chordata > Lepidosauria > Squamata > Colubridae > Ahaetulla > Ahaetulla prasina. The sequence goes on from NC_080540.1 coordinate 127,495,629, forward strand.
ATCCCTGTCCTACTGTCCCCATGTATATGTAATCATTCTATGTGTTTATGGCTATGTTTTGCCTATTTATATCCTATTTTTTCTGCACCATTTTTTTTTCATGTGTCCATGTCTATGTTTATACTGTTACTTGTTTCCTTGTACTTGTTGAAAAATACATACATACATACATACATACATACATACTGCGAGGGAAGAAGAGAAAAAAAGTTCCTGTTAACATAGGCTTACAATAAAGTACTGTAGAATTAGCTCATCTGATCTGTTTCCTGTCTGCTCTACTTGGCAAGGCTAGTTAAAGTTCCGTTCTTTGTTAAAAGCACAACAAATATAAGGCATCCAAAGCTCCTCAGGCCAGAGATAACTTTCTAGATTAAAAATAAGCAAGATGGTAAATTCATATTGGTGCTATTTTTGCATTGCTTGTGTGTGAATAATTAACACCGCTGTGAAAGTTACATCCATCCATTAATCATGAAACACAGGGCAACCTAGCTTCTGTGATTTGAGAGCAAGGAACATCTATTCTCACTCTCCCACTCTCAAATGACTATTTGTTCATTTTCACTAAGCTAGCCTACATCTCTGCTTGATCCTTTTGAATATGGAGTATAGTATAGTTTATTTTAATAGCACACTTATAAGGGGAAAGTTGGAATTCTTTTAGATGTATCTTTTGGGGTTTGCATTATCAAATGGAGGAGGAGGAGGAGGAGGAGGAGGAGGAAGAAAAAATGTCACCTTCAGTACATTTCAAGGTTGTCCAACATAGTCGCAATATCTAGGATAATCTATTGTTCTGCATTACCAATGCCACTTTTATTTTTAGATTTAATTAAAAATAATAATAATAAATGTTTCTTCAAGTTATTGGACCCTAATGGAATTTCAAATCCTTTTCTAGAATTTTCAACGTTATCGTTTCTATTGAGGCTAAGTTGAAATGTGTGGCACGCATTCGTTCGTAGCAGATGACAAATGATTTCAGCTGTCTTTGGGTGGGAGCAAAGAAAGTAAATTAATTGCAATATTTAATAGTTACTGCATTTCCTGGACTTTTGGAAATTAATGCATATCATTTTCTGCCTTTCTAGCAGGCAGAGAGAAAAGGACATGAAATCAAGATTTAACTTTAGGATCAAGGATGCAACATCAGCATGAAATCCCTATCCTGAAGAAAATCAGAAGGTTCTTGGTGCTCTCTGAGCTTGGTTGTTTTCTTGCAGATGTTTCATTGCCCAACTAGGTAACATAATCAGTGCTAGTTCGGGTAATGAAATGTCTACAAGAAAACAGTCAAGCTCAGAGTACACCAAGGACCCCTCATTTTTAACCCTGAGTTACAATATTCTTCTTTAATGATTCTTCCTACTGCACAGTTTTTGCCTGTTCAGAAAACAGGCAAAAGACACTGATAACCAGACACTGCCATAGCTTCCCTTAGGATCACCAAACATTTAGCTGCATCAAAATAAATGGGCTAGATAGGGAATACTTTCCCTTCTGGAGTAAACTGTCCCAAAATACGGTACTTGTTAATTAGTTACCTCACTATAACAACAATGCACAATAAGTGCAAAACATTTAGAATGACAAAACAAGAATATATATTTGTGGTGCCATGCATTAAATGTTTAAAGGGGGAGGGGGGTTGCAATGAACTTTCATCCTGAAGGCCTTCATTTATAGATAACAAGGAAATGGATTTGTGGGTATCTGACCATAAAGCCTGGGCTAGAGCTGTGAATCCACAGCACTGGGTCTCAAGCAGTTCTTGGTGGGTGCCTATGGCTTCCCTAACCCTCCATGTTAGTGATATATAAATAAATAAATAAATAAATAAATAAATAAATAAATAAATAAATAAATAAATAAATAAATAAATAAACAAATAAACAAATAAATTCCTAACTTCTCAGTAGCCTGACTACAGATCAATTAGCATGGATACTTATGTGTGTGTTTCTGAATGTGAGTGTATATGTTTATGAAGTGTGTGCATCTGCAACTCCCAGGTCAGTTGTATGACGCTCTAACTCTAAAAACACAACCCCTCCCTAAATCTAAAAAGGCTGCCACTCCCTGCCCCATTCTTCTCCCCCAGTATCACTTGTGATGTTTCTAGGTCCAAAGTATGTTTGGTGCTTTTACCTACTAGATAGGAGTGCTATTTCCAGGTGTTTTTTAATTATCACCAAGACAAGCACATGTAACCTAATCGTAAAATCTAAGAATCTTTGTAGAATCTAGGGCCATGATGGTGAACCTATGGCATGTGAGCCTCTCTGCTGGCACACTCACCATAGCCCCAGGTCAGATCTCCATGTTGTTTCTTTCATGAGCTTCTGTTTCTCTGCAGATGACGAAACAGAAGCTCACGAAAGAAAAAGATCTCACCTTTTGTCATGCTGCTGGTGTTGGGATACTCTGCCTCCCGCTGGCCAGCTGATCTTTGGGTCTCTGCTGCGCATGCGCGCATGCGCACATGCACACATGTTAGGGCATGCACATATTCGTGCATGCATGCACCTTTCAGTTTGGGTGTGTGCACGCACGCAGTTGGGGCACTCGGTGTCTAAAAGGTTTGCCAACACTGGCCTAGGGTCTACATTATACATACGGGATTAAAATATTTAAACCTTGCCTTATGTTAGGATCAATATCATTTTTAAAAGAGTAAAACAAAAGGATTTAATAAAGACGGACTAGAAATCTATGGGTCCTTTAAGAAAGGTTCAAACTATGAAAGGGTGTGGGGAGGCTGAGAAAAAAAAAATTGCTGAAGACACAGACCCAAACAATCAAAAGCCACCAGGGGGTGAGCAGTCGTGTTTTGTTTTCCCCAGGAAAACAGCCTGCCTCTGCAGTGAGCTAGCTCAGAGGCTCTGCTGAGAACTCTTCAGAAATGGTAAGAGGGGGCGTCTCCCCACCACAGTAAGCATGCAGTGTGGATAAGCCTATGAGCGAGATAGCCTTAGGCTGCATCAGAGGGTCCCAGATCCTGATCTAACCCAAAAGCAAATAAAGACTGAATGCACCAATTACCACCTCAAACAAGAAGAAAACCTTCTGCGCACAAAATCCAACCGCGCCTTCTATAATTTTGTAAACAACAAACTTAAAGACTCGAGTCGAGATCCATCCCATCCCTAAAAGGACCTAACGGTAAAGAATGCAATGATGAAGCAGTTAAAGCAAACCTCTTTAACACATTCTTCAACTCAGTCTTTGTTAACAGCAATGGCTCATGCCCAACATTCCCTAGTTGTACCAATAATGACTACAACAATCTAACACAAATAGATTTTACAGAAGATAATTTTGAAAAGGCACTATGTAGACTGAAACTATCTCTAACTATTGGACCTGATGGACTATGTGCATACTTCTTAAAAAAGATTTCCACTGTTATAGCAGAACCCCTAAGCATAATCTTTGAAAAATCTTTCAGGACCAGCTCCCTACACAATCTATGGTCACTAGCCACGGTCATCCCTATCTTCAGAAAGGGAGATCCCAGCCTAGTTGAAAATGCAGACCAATCTCTTTATGCTGCATCACCTGCAAAGTAATGGAATCAATCATCAACCAATCCATTACCCTCCACCTAGAAACAAATAACCTACTCTCTAATAAACAATTTGGTTTCAGAAAAAAAAAATTCTCTTGTGATCTACAACTTCTACGCTGCAAAAACATATAGACTACAAATCTTGACCAGGGCAAAGCAATAGACGCAATTTACATACATAGTCTGCAGTTGTGCAAAATCAATTATCTTGAAGGGAAGTCAGGGGACTGCAGTAACTTGAAACCGGTAACTGAGGCAGAATAGGACTCAGCAATGGGACAGCCAAATTCATGCCAAGGTTTACAGCCAACTCAAGGATAAGTGGTTTAGAGCAATAGTATTCAGTAATACAGAAATTCCTATGATTTTGCAAACTTTAAAAAAAGTATATATATAGGATGGTTGGATGAGATCCACAGTTGTGCTCCATTGAGCTATTCTGGTGCTGTGGGAGGTATTGAAATGGTAACTGTTGTTCATAACCCTCGCAGCACCATCTGCTCTCTGCAAAATCATTCCAGATTTGCATGAATAGTATAAAAATCAACTTTCTGCCACTTTGCTCATGTAGGGAACCATCTTCCAGATTCTACTTCTTTATTCAAATAAATTAATAAAATTTATTTATTTAATTTCTACAGCCGCTCATCTGAATCCAATTGACTTTGGGTAGCAAGCAATATCACAATAATTAAAACCATAAAAAAAAAAAAATAGTTACAAATTTCACACGTGTTATAGCCAAGTGAAAAGTTTTCATACTGATTACATAAAAATTAACATTGCAATCAGATAAATTTCAATTTATGCCTCTGGTGGTGCAACAGGCTAATGCAGCCTATTATTAACAGCAACTGCTTGCAATATTGCAGGTTCAAATCCCACCAGGCCCAAGGTTGACTCAGCCTTCCATCCTTTATAAGGTAGGTAAAATGAGGACCCAGATTGTTGGGGGGCAATAAGTTGACTTTGTATATAATATACAAATGGATGAAGACTATTGCTTGACATAGTGTAAGCCGCCCTGAGTCTTCGGAGAAGGGCGGGATATAAATATATAAAAAAAAAAAAAAAATTTCAAAGCTTTATTGTCAGTGCACAACATATGTACAATGAGATTGGTTGAGCTCCCTCAGTGTACCCCACCCAATACAGTACAACTCACAGTGAAGACAGAAAATCCCTAACCCAACAAATCATATTAACAAAATATTCCTATTTTCTCCTATTGCACCAGGACCCCTAACATTTTCAGGACCCCAGGCTCTGGCACATAACCTGGTCTTTGAAGCCTTGAAAAAAAGACTAACAGGGTTAGGGTTATCTAGATCAGGGGTCTCCAACCTTGGCAACTTTAAGACTTGTGGACTTCAACTCCCAGAGTTCCTCAGCCAGCAAAGCTGGCTGAAGAATTCTGGGAGTTGAAGTCCACAAGTCTAAAAGTTGCCAAGGTTAGAGACCCCTGATCTAGACCTCAGGATGCAATAGACTTGAATTTCAATAGAGCAGGAAAAGCCATACAGGTAGTCCTTGATTTGCAACAATCCGTTTAGTAACCATTCAAAGTTACAATAACACTGAAAAGTGAGGACCGTTTTTCACATGAGCGTTGTGGCACCCCCATGGTCACGTTATCAAAATTTGGATGCTTGGCAGCTATTCCATATTTATGACTGTTGCAGTGTCCTGGGGTCATGTGATCATCTTTTGCAACCTTCTGACAAGCAAAGTCAATAGGGAAGCCAGATTCACTTAATACCCATGCAACTAACTTAATTACTGCTGTGATTCACTTAACAACTGTGGCAAGAAAGGTCATAAAACAGGGCAAAATTCACTTAACAGGTGTCTCACTTAACGACAGAAATTTTGGGCTTAATTGTTGTCATAAGTCAAGGACTACCTGTCATATGACTAATTGTTGTCATAAATCAAGTCCTGTACACTTCACAGCTTTGCGTCTAACTCGAGGGAAACTTGAGAGTGATGGGCGTGCTTGAGAGTGGATGAGATTCGCTGATTGCTATTTTGCTTGCTAGAAAAAGGTTACCTCCTCCTCAAAAGGTTTTAATTGTTGTTTTTAACTTGTCATTCAATAAGAGAGCAGATCTTCTCATTGCTCCTAATCAGAATATAATTTTAAATCTTGCATACTCACCTCTACTTTTCCAGAGCAATCGGGGTACTTGGGATCTCTGGGCACTTCACACTGGTCCCGTCGGCCTTCTATGGCTGTGGGAAAGAGGGAGGGAAGTTGGAAGATGATATGAAGTGTGGATTACCTAACAGTATTTCATATCATTGAAGCAGCCAAACCACTCTGTCCTTTGAAACAGCTTGTGTTCCCCCACATCCAACACAGATGGTATGCCAAGTGGAAGGAGGAGGAAGGGAGGAAAAATATGTTTTATTTGCATTTAAATGTATGCAAATTAAATTCATTCATATGGGTAGTAGAATTATTTATTTATTTGCTCTTCTCCAAATATTACTCTGCAGTTTTCCAATTAAAGAAACCTACAGAAATACACCTACACATTTTCAGACTCTGGAACTAGCACAAGACTTTTCCTTTTAGGCAAGATTTTCTCCCTATTGTTAGGAGTCTTGATTGTCCTTCTAAATATATTGAATGCTTCGTTATGAAAAATCCTTCTTTCAGGAGTGAAATAGATGGTTTCCAATCTCTGTTTTTCCCTTCACATTTAAACCAAATAATCATAAATTATGCAAAAGCTCCAATCCCATAAAGCCATAAAGCCCAAATTAATATTGAAGATGATTTAATATAGAATGCAACAAGTCTTAAATGGTGAATTTCCTTTTTTAGATGTTATTTATCTACTCAGTATTATTAAATTGTATATACTGTATCTATAAAATAGACTGGGCTGGCTTTATAAATGCTAAGCTCTTACTAGGATACTTTAGGCTTTTTACTGAAAACACTTCTAATTCCTTTCTTAAAAATATAGCAGATGAAACTATGGGAGCACACAGCAATCTCCAAAATACTTCAGACATGAAAAAAAAAACAAGTCTAATACTAAGTTTTCATTTAATAATAATAATAACAGAGTTGGAAGGGACCTTGGAGGTCTTCTAGTCCAACCCCCTCCCGAGGCAGGAAACCCTACACCACTTCAGTCAAATGGTTATCCAACATCTTCTTAAAAATTTCCAGTGTGGGAGCATTCACAACTTCTGCAAGCAAGTTGTTCCACTGATTAATTGTTCTGACTGTCAGGAAATTTCTCCTTAGTTCTAAGTTGCTTTTCTCCTTGATCAGTTTCCATCCATTGCTTCTTGTTCTACCCTCAGGGGCTTTGGAGAATAGTTTGACTCCCTCTTCTTTTTAATCTGAAAACTATGGAGTACAATCCTGTGGATGGCCATTTGCCTCATCCAAGCTTTTGAATTCTCTTAAAATAAGAAGTTTAAATTCTTCAGTTATGTCATTTTATTTTTATAGCTAATCTAAAATTTGACATAAATAGCAGCTAAATACAACAGTTCTGAATGTGACAAAGTGTTAAATTACCATGCAACTCTCTCTGTATTTGTTAAACCAAATTGAAAAATAAGAGTAAAAGTGAGATGTTTCTTCTAATGAAGTAGTTTGAATTTTCTTATAATTATATCTGACACTACTCTGCAGTTTTCTGTTTAATGATTATTTTTGTAATTTCTGTCTTTTCCTTTTATTATTTATCTATCTATCTATCTATCTATCTATCTATCTATCTATCTATCTATCTATCTATCTATCATCCCTCAGGCCCAACCTTCTGGCTTTTACAAGTTCAGAAATTCATGTAGCACCTTTAAGACAGATTTTAGGGCTAAAGAATATTGAAGTTGTTAAACCTTTTGTTTCAATAGGTTTTGGTTCAGATCTCATAACTAGGTTTGGATAGAGAGACCACATGTGTAATATCCTGTCTACCCAGGTAATTCTATGCTCAATGGGAAGAACTTAATTCACAATATAAAAATCAATGGGACTCACATTGTAATGTATTACTGTAAGTTTTGGCGGGAGTTTTAGGCGGGAAATATCTCGGTTCTGATTGGATGCAGCCTCAGGCTGAAGTGTATATAAGGAGAGGTTTTTCTCCAGAGTTTTGCTGGGTCACACTATATTAAAGAGCTGTTGTCACTAACCTGGTCTCCTGCCTCGTCAATACCCAAACTTAACATTGGCGACGAGGATGGGATCTTGAGGCAGAGCACCAGAACAGAGCTGAACTCACTACGAGAATCAAACCCAGCAAGGTGACGGCCATTGCAGCGATGACCGGCTACACGCCACCCACTCCGTTTGACCCTGCCCAGGAGACATGGGGAATATATATGACCCGTTTGAAAGTTTCCTGGAGGCAAGCGAGCTACAGGAGTCTCCGACAACCGCAAACGGGCTTACTTCATAAGCCACTGTGGGTCAGCAGTCATCGCCGTCGCAGAAGCCCTAGCGGAGCCAACACCGCTACACTCCGTGTCGTGGCAGACCCTTCAGACCCTCCTGAAGAATCACTACGCACCAGCCCGTCCAAATCGTTCGGATGCGAGTTTGGGAGCGCGGGCAACAAGAAGGCGAGTCTATCAGCGACTACATGGCAGCCCTGAGACAAGCCTCCAAGCATTGCAGTACCGCGATCTGGACGAAGAGCTGCTGGAACAACTTATACGGGGGTCAGAGACATCCGTTTGAGGAGACGGTTGCTAGCCAAGAGCAACCTGACATTGTAAGCGCTCTGGACGAAGCCAGAGCCCATGAGATGTCCAACCATGCAGCAGACACCTTACAAAGCGACTCACGCCGATGGCGGGCGCAAAGCGAGCACAGTCCACCACGAAGAAACCTATCGTGAGTCAACCAGCGAAGAGGAGGAAGAAGTCCACTACACCGGAAAATCGACAAGGAAGACCGGAGGAATGCGGAAGTTGCGGGCGACATCAGCGCCAAAGATGTAAGTTCAGGGCGCCATTTGCGGCGGTGTGAAAGGAAGGGCACCTGGCTCAAGTCTGCCGAGCACCCCAACCTTCCGCCGAAAATTCAAATCGGCCAATCAGGCGGCTCTGAGTCAGAGATGCAAACCCACATTCCGCCGAAATTTCAAACCAGCCAATCAGAGCGAGATCGGCGAGGCGACCAGCGATTGGCCAGGAAAGAAAGAGCGCGAAGTCAAACCGAATGACTGTTACCATAGACCACGCAGCTACCGCATCGAAGAAAAGATCTTCACAAACCCGACAATTGAAGGCGTACCGTGCCGACTGGAAGTAGACACAGGATCAGCTATCACAATCATGTCCTGGGACACTTTTGTGAAAGCCTTGCCGCACATCGCATAAGCGCAAGCTACAGAAACAACGGCTCCGGGTGCAGGATTACCAGGGCAACCGCATCCCTGTTCGAGGACAACGACCGTCGAGGTCAAGTCTGGGACATACGAAAGACCCTGCCCATCACGTTAGTCGAGGAACCTTGCCAAGCTTGCTGGGGCTAGACTGGTTCAGGCGTTGGGAATGGGGTGACTGGCGTCCACGGAGCGGATGCAACCTGCAAACGCCCTACTGGAGGAATTCGCAGGCGTATTCGAGGACCGTTTAGGCAAGTACAAGGGACCCCTATCTCCTTCAATTTAGACCCCCAAATAGCTCCCATTAGGTTAAAGGCAAGGAGGGTTCCTTTTGCACTCAAACCTAAAATCGACAAAGAGTTAGATAAATTAGTCAGCCAGGGGATACTAGTGCCAGTTGACCATGCCAAATGGGAGGCGCCAATCGTCACCCTATAAAACCAGACGGGTCCATAAGAATTTGCGCTGATTACAAGGCTACCTTGAACAAAGCATTGCAAAAGCGCCTACCCAGTTCCAGTAGTGCAACACTTATTGCACTCACTAGGACACGGACAAGTTTTCGCCAAATTAGACTTGGCACAAGCGTACCAACAGCTACCCGTAGATGCTAGCACAGCTGAGGCCCAGACCATTGTAACGCAGGTGCCTTTAAGTGCACCGGTTACAGTTCGGGTGAGTGTGGCCCGGCTATTCAAAATTTGATGGGCGGCTCCTACAAGGGTTACCGAGTCGTACCCTACTTCGATGATGTGTTGGTATCAGGGGAAGATTTAAGAGAACTGGGGAAGCGATTAAGGAAAGTTTTGGCCATTTTTAGGTCGGCAGGATTAAAAGTCAAAGCAAGCAAGTGTCAGATAGGGGTCGAATCTGTTGAATTTTGGGCTATAGAATAGACAAAAGGATTCACCCACTGAGAGCAAAGTCAAGGCGATAAAGAGAGCCCCAGCACCCAAAAACAAGACAGAACTCCAGGCTTTCCTGGGTCTGGTAAACTTTACGCCGTGTTTTTAAAAGACAAGGCAACCGTTGCTGAACCGCTGCATAAATTGCTTGGAAAAACACTGTTTGGTCGTGGGGAAGTCAGAGAATAGGGCATTTGAGGCAGTAAAAGTTTGCTATCAAGCGATAGCCTGTTAATACAATACAACAACAGACTGCCGTTAGTATTGGTTTGTGATCGTCCCCTATGGAGTAGGAGCGGTACTTAGCCACAGACTCCCAAAGCGGCACTGAAGCCCCTATAGCGTTCTATTCACGAGCGATGTCCCGGCTGAGAGGAATTACAGCCAGCTAGATAGGGAGGCTCTACAATAGTGTCAGGGTGAAAAATTTCACGAATCGTTTTGGGCGAGATTTGAAATTGTTACTGATCACAGACCGCTATTGGGGTTACTGGCTGGCGACCGCCCAACGCCAGTAGCACTCTCACCTAGACTGACCAGATGGACTATTTTTTGACCGCATACTCCTACAAGCTGCAGCATCGGCCTGGAAAGGAGCTGGGGCATGCGGACGCATTGAGCAGATGCCCATTGCCAGGAAATCGAGGACCCCACCCGGGCACACCCGTTCTACTAATTGACTCTTTGGACTCGGGGCCAGTCACATCGCAGGAAGTGGCTCGGGCCTCCTACCGGGACGTTGTTTTAAGAACTGTAATCAGTTGGGTTCAAAGGGATGGCCCGCTCGCGGGCGAGCGTTTCAAGGAATTTGTAAAGAAAAAGGGAATTGTCTGTGCAAGGGGTGCCTGCTCTGGGGGATAGGGTGGTAGTTCCAGAGAAGCTGAGAAAAAGTCCTGGAACTCCTGCATGAGGTCACCCAGGAATTGTAAGGATGAAGGGTTTGGCTAGGAGCTATGTCTGGTGGCCCCTAATGGACAGGAAATCAGTGACAGGGTTGGCCGATGCCAAGTATGTCAGGAATCAGACCACTACCACCCACGGCCCCAGTTTTGGAGTGGGAGAAACCCCAAGGCCCTTGGTCCCGCATACACATTGATTTTGCGGCCCTTCCACGGCCAAACATTTCTAATTGTGGTGGATGCATTCTCCAAATGGCTGGAGATCATCCTAATGAAATCCACAACGCGGAGCTGTCATCTCAGCACTAAAACACCTTTTCGCCACGCACTGCGGACACCCTCGTGTCCGATAACGCCCACAGTTCACCGCAGCATTATTTGAAGGGTACCTGGCTGAAGAGGGCATCCGACATGCCCTCTCAGCGCCGTTCCACCCTGCGTCGAACGGCCTTGCTGAACGTTTTGTCCGGAGTGCGAAAGAAGCGCTATCACGAAGCGGCCCCGGCGATTGGCAGGCACAAATCGGCGCAATCCTAACCGTCAACACAGGACCCCCTGTGTGGCCACCGGCCGCAGCCCAGCCGAGCTATTAATGGGGCGGAAGCTACGGTGCCCGCTAGACCGGCTACACCCGAACTACGTACAGGACGGGTTCAAAACAAAACCAGATAGAATCCGAGAGTTAAACATAGGAGACTCGTGTGGGCACATAATTACAGCGACGGCCCTAACTGGAAGAGGGGATAGTCATAGACAAACGGGCCCCAAATCTTATCTAGTGGAACTAGACGATGGCAGAATCTGGGCGCCACATAGATCAATTAAGAAACAGATTGAGCGATAAGGCAGAATTAGGCGAGAACAGCCCTGACTATGATTTAATTAACCCCACAGCTGACGGCGCCAAGAACAAACAGAAAGCGTAAGCAAAGAACCAAACAGAGACTTATCTGAGTCAGGCGAGGTCCAGCGACACCCTCCGGTCCCTCTAGAGGACAGCAGGTCCGAGCCGGGGGATAATCCAGGGCCGGATGGCCGGGAGGAGGAGCTCAGAGGAACGAAAAGTCCCTCCGGCAAGCTCGACTCAACTCCAGAAAGTGAACTGCGCAGGTCCGGGAGAGTCAGGAGACGCCCCACGTACCTGCAGGACTACGTAGAGAAGTAATATGCAAATATTGGCAAAGTGCCTTCTGGGAGGGAAGGAGTGTAATGTATTACTGTAAGTTTTGGCGGGAGTTTTAGGCGGGAAATATCTCGGTTCTGATTGGATGCAGCCTCAGGCTGAAGTGTATATAAGGAGAGGTTTTTCTCCAGAGTTTTGCTGGGTCACACTATATTAAAGAGCTGTTGTCACTAACCTGGTCTCCTGCCTCGTCAATACCCAAACTTAACACACATGATGTGTTCCACCTTGAAAGGTGCAATCCCCTGAATGAAGCAATCTGCTTCCTTTCATTGTCCTTAACTTGCATTAAGCTTAACAGGGCAGCAGAAAGAATATTTAAAAACAAAACTGCACTACCATTTTTAACTGCAGTGAAGCCTAAATGGAGGTTTAGCCAGTCTCATGGCTTCTTTTAATTTGGCTTCTTAAGCAATGCACAGCAGATTAATAGCTGGTCCAAATTTCATTTTTAGCAATTTGTCATCCTTTGAGGTTGTGTCTACTGGACCCTACATTTCTAACGGCATCTTTAAAAACCTTTCAACATGTGCAAATGACAGCACAGATTTATGGTAATAACTAATTAACTTACAGGCCATCAATGAGACAAATAATTAGAGGCACAGAAATCTTCTAGACCAGATAAAATGTAAACAAATTCTATTTCCTTGAGATATGCGCCAATGTGCTATACATAACTGGATGGAGAATTTGTTCATGCTTGTCTTAGTCAGTCTTTCAGCTTTAGCTACAATCATGCTATGATTGCAATTCTTTGACCAAAGGCCACAGCAGGCTCCATAACAGCCGGTTTTTTGGTCCAACATAACCAATTCCACTTTGGCAGTCAAACAGAGAAGGAATCTACCCAAGCTTGACAATTTTGCACTAGGCCAACAACCCTTTCAGGAAGGCAAGCAAAGATGGAGACAGCAAGGAGTAGAGTCGGGAGACTCCAGGGAACAACATCAGTCCCAGCTAGGACATTTATTTATTTATTTATTTATTTATTTATTTATTTATTTTTTTCAAATTTATATACCGCCCTATCTCCCTAAGGACTCAGGGCGGTTCACAGGCAGTTAAAATACATATAAATACAAATTAAAAAACAACAATTAAAAAACTTATTCTATTGCCTAATTTAAAAACAATATAAATAATAAAAAACCCCTTAAAACCAATAACTTTAAAATCTAATCCAGTCCCGCGCAGATGAATAAGTGCGTTTTAAGCTCGCGACGAAAGGTTCGGAGGTCGGAAGTTGGCGAAGTCCTGGGGAGTTCGTTCCAGAGGTGAGCCCCACAGAAGGCCCTTCCCTGGGTGTCGCCAGGCAGCACTGCCTAGCTGGCGGCACCCTGAGGAGTCCCTCTCTGTGGGAGGCGCCTGGTCGGTGAGAGGTATTTGGAAGCAGTAGGCGGTCCCGTAAATAGCCCGGCCCTATGCCATGGGCGCTTTAAAGATTGTCACCAACACCTTGAGCGCACCGGAAGGCCACAGGTAGCCAGTGCAGTCTGCGCAGGATAGGTGTAACACGGGAGCCCGAGGGCTCCCTCTATCACCAGCGCAGCCGCATTCTGGACCAACTGAAGCCTCCGGATGCCCCTCAAGGGAGCCCCATGTGAGAGCATTGCAGTAATCCAGGCGAGGCGTCACGAGGCGTGGTGACCGTGCATAAGGCATCCCGGTCTAGAAAGGCGCAACTGGCGCACCAGGCGAACCTGGTGAAAAGCTCTCCTGGAGCGGCCGTCAAATGGTCTTCAAAAGACAGCCGTTCATCCAGGAGAACGCCCAGATTGCGCACCCTCTCCATCGGGGCCAATGACTCGCCCCAACAGTCAGCCGAGGACTCAGCTGACTGTACCGGGATGCCGGCATCCACAGCCACTCAGTCTTGGAGGATTGAGCTTGAGCCTGTTTCTCCCCATCCAGACCCGTCGGCTTCCAAACACCGGGACAGCACTTGATAGCTTCATTGGGGTGGCCCGGTGTGGAAAAGTACAGCTGGGTGTCATCAGCGTACAGCTGGTACCTCACACGAAGCCACTGATGATCTCACCCAGCGGCTTCATATAGATGTTGAACAGAAGGCGAGAGAATCGACCCTGCGGCACCCACAAGTGAGGCGCCTCGGGGCCGACCTCTGCCCCCTGTCAACACCGTCTGCGACGGTCGGAGAGATAGGAGGAGAACCACCGATAAGCGGTGCCTCCACTCCCAATCCCCCAACCGGCGCAGCAGGATACCATGGTCGATGGTATCGAAAGCCGCTGAGAGGTCTAATAGGACCAGGGCAGAGGAACAACCCCTATCCCTGGCCCTCAGAGATCATCCACCAACGCGACCAAAGCCGTCTCCGTGCTGTAACCGGGCGGAAACCGGACTGGAGCAGGTCTAGATAGACAGTTTCATCCAGGTGCAGAGGAAACTGATATGCCACCATACTCTCTACAACCTTCGCCCGCGAGCGGGTTGGAGACCGGACGATAATTACCTAAGACAGCCGGGTCCAGGGAGGGCTTCTTGAGGAGGGGCCTCACCACCGCCTCTTTCAAGGTGGCTGGAAAGACTCCCTCCAACAAGGAGGCACTCGTAATCGCCTGGAGCCAGCCTCGTGTCACCTCGTGTCACCTCCTGAGTGGCCAGCACCAGCCAGGAGGGGCACGGGTCCAGTAAACACGTGGTGGCATTCAGCCTACCCAACTACCTGTCATATGACTAATTGTTGTCATAAATCAAGTCCTGTACACTTCACAGCTTTGCGTCTAACTCGAGGGAAACTTGAGAGTGATGGGCGTGCTTGAGAGTGGATGAGATTCGCTGATTGCTATTTTGCTTGCTAGAAAAAGGTTACCTCCTCCTCAAAAGGTTTTAATTGTTGTTTTTAACTTGTCATTCAATAAGAGAGCAGATCTTCTCATTGCTCCTAATCAGAATATAATTTTAAATCTTGCATACTCACCTCTACTTTTCCAGAGCAATCGGGGTACTTGGGATCTCTGGGCACTTCACACTGGTCCCGTCGGCCTTCTATGGCTGTGGGAAAGAGGGAGGGAAGTTGGAAGATGATATGAAGTGTGGATTACCTAACAGTATTTCATATCATTGAAGCAGCCAAACCACTCTGTCCTTTGAAACAGCTTGTGTTCCCCCACATCCAACACAGATGGTATGCCAAGTGGAAGGAGGAGGAAGGGAGGAAAAATATGTTTTATTTGCATTTAAATGTATGCAAATTAAATTCATTCATATGGGTAGTAGAATTATTTATTTATTTGCTCTTCTCCAAATATTACTCTGCAGTTTTCCAATTAAAGAAACCTACAGAAATACACCTACACATTTTCAGACTCTGGAACTAGCACAAGACTTTTCCTTTTAGGCAAGATTTTCTCCCTATTGTTAGGAGTCTTGATTGTCCTTCTAAATATATTGAATGCTTCGTTATGAAAAATCCTTCTTTCAGGAGTGAAATAGATGGTTTCCAATCTCTGTTTTTCCCTTCACATTTAAACCAAATAATCATAAATTATGCAAAAGCTCCAATCCCATAAAGCCATAAAGCCCAAATTAATATTGAAGATGATTTAATATAGAATGCAACAAGTCTTAAATGGTGAATTTCCTTTTTTAGATGTTATTTATCTACTCAGTATTATTAAATTGTATATACTGTATCTATAAAATAGACTGGGCTGGCTTTATAAATGCTAAGCTCTTACTAGGATACTTTAGGCTTTTTACTGAAAACACTTCTAATTCCTTTCTTAAAAATATAGCAGATGAAACTATGGGAGCACACAGCAATCTCCAAAATACTTCAGACATGAAAAAAAACAAGTCTAATACTAAGTTTTCATTTAATAATAATAATAACAGAGTTGGAAGGGACCTTGGAGGTCTTCTAATCCAACCCCCTGCCCAGGCAGGAAACCCTACACCATTTCAGACAAATGGCTATCCAATCTCTTCTTAAAAACTTCCAGTGTCGGAGCATTCACAACTTCTGCAAGCAAGTTGTTCCACTGATTAATTGTTCTGACTGTCAGGAAATTTCTCCTTAGTTCTCAGTTGCTTCTCTCCTTGATTAGTTTCCACCCATTGCTTCTTGTTCTACCCTCAGGTGCTTTGGAGAATAGTTTGACTCCCTCTTCTTTTAATCTGAAAACTATGGAGTACAATCCTGTGGATCGCCACTTGCCTCATACAAGCTTTTGAATTCTCTTAAAATAAGACGTTTAACTTCTTCAGTTATGTCATTTCATTATTATAGCTAATCTAAAATTTGACATAAATAGCAGCTAAATACAACAGTTCTGAATGTGACAAAGTGTTAAATTACCATGCAACTCTCTCTGTATTTGTTAAACCAAATTGAAAAATAAGAGTAAAAGTGAGATGTTTCTTCTAATGAAGTAGTTTGAATTTTCTTATAATTATATCTGACACTACTCTGCAGTTTTCTGTTTAATTATTATTTTTGTAATTTCTGTCTTTTCCTTTTATTATCTCTCTCTATTATCTATCTATCTATCTATCTATCTATCTATCTATCTATCTATCTATCTATCTATCTATCTATCTATCTATCTATCTATCTATCATCCCTCAGGCCCAACCTTCTGGCTTTTACAAGTTCAGAAATTCGTGTAGCACCTTTAAGACAGATTTTAGGGCTAAAGAATATTGAAGTTGTTAAACCTTTTGTTTCAATAGGTTTTGGTTCAGATCTCATAACTAGGTTTGGATAGAGAGACCACATGTGTAATATCCTGTCTACCCAGGTAATTCTATGCTCAATGGGAAGAACTTAATTCACAATATAAAAATCAATGGGACTCACATGATGTGTTCCACCTTGAAAGGTGCAATCCCCTGAATGTTTAAAAATCTGCTTCCTTTCATTGTCCTTAACTTGCATTAAGCTTAACAGGGCAGCAGAAAGAATATTTAAAAACAAAACTGCACTACCATTTTTAACTGCAGTGAAGCCTAAATGGAGGTTTAGCCAGTCTCATGGCTTCTTTTAATTTGGCTTCTTAAGCAATGCACAGCAGATTAATAGCTGGTCCAAATTTCATTTTTAGCAATTTGTCATCGTTTGAGGTTGTGTCTACTGGACCCTACATTTCTAACGGCATCTTTAAAAACCTTTCAACATGTGCAAATGACAGCACAGATTTATGGTAATAACTAATTAACTTACAGGCCATCAATGAGACAAATAATTAGAGGCACAGAAATCTTCTAGACCAGATAAAATGTAAACAAATTCTATTTCCTTGAGATATGCGCCAATGTGCTATACATAACTGGATGGAGAATTTGTTCATGCTTGTCTTAGTCAGTCTTTCAGCTTTAGCTACAATCATGCTATGATTGCAATTCTTTGACCAAAGGCCACAGCAGGCTCCATAACAGCCGGTTTTTTGGTCCAACATAACCAATTCCACTTTGGCAGTCAAACAGAGAAGGAATCTACCCAAGCTTGACAATTTTGCACTAGGCCAACAACCCTTTCAGGAAGGCAAGCAGAGATGGAGACAGCAAGGAGTAGAGTCAGGAGACTCCAGGGAACAACATCAGTCCCAGCTAGGACATGGGCTTCCACAGCGCCCCACTGAAGTGAATGCATGATATTAGTTGTGCTACAAGTAATATCATGGAGTACATACTGGAATACCTCTGCCTGTCCCTGTATAGCACATGCTTAGCACTCACTCAGCAAGCTCCACTTTGGCATGATCCATTATTCATATGAAAGAAAGCCAGCAAGGCCTTTATCAACTATTTATAATGTGCTCCATTTGTTTTCATGACTAGTTTTCTGAAACCTATGCAATTATTCATGTCCCTAATGTTAAATAAGGTCATTGCTACTCAGCTTTATTAAGAACCTTATCTGCAGATTAAAGATGGATGTTAAAAACTGATATTAAAACAGCCACCGGCTATAGTTTCTTGGCTTCCTTGCATTCTCTCTTGCCTGGGGAGACATGGGATCCACAGCTATTTGGAGCCACTGGGTGGGCAAATAACACTGAGAGGGAAATTGTCAATATTTAATATTTGAGGGTCACCACACGGTAGCTTGGTTAGACAGGCAGTCATAAAGTGCTGTCGCATCTGCCACATTAATCATCATAATGAAATCCATTGGCAATTTCGAAGATTAAGTCTTTGATTCAGGAAGGCAAAGGCTTCATTTCCAAGTATATATGATATGATAAAGAAAGCTCTTGGGGAAAAAAGCAGAACAGTGTTCAAGGTGTGAGTGAAACTCTGATTTAAACAACATTGACCTTAGGAGTCAATGGACCCTTTGGATTGGAATTAATTTCCTTAAGATACTCTATGCCCCCTTTGCCTTTCTGAAGGGGCAAAAGGTCAAAGGGAAGAGATGGGGTTCAAGTGATGTTTTAAACAAAAAAAAAAGGTAAAAGATCTGAATTGGGGTGGGGGTGAGGTCTGAACACAACAAAAGACACCAGGTACAAAAATCTGGCTCCCATCACATATTCATTTTATAGAGCAACTAAGGCTTTGGTTGAACCATGCACTAGAACAGTGATGGTGAATCTTTTCAGGACCCAAACTGGAACGCATTTGCGTGTGCATATGGGTGTGCTGGAGCACCGGAAATCTGAAGACCAGCTGGCCGGTGTGCATGTGCATCAGCCAGCTGGTCTTCATGCACGCTGGAGCACTGGAAACCCGAAGACCAGCTGGCCGGTGCGCACATGCCTGTTTTTTGGCTGGGTTTTTTTGGCTGTTTTCCGGCATCCGTGAAGACCAGCTGGCCAGTGCACATGCCCACAGAGAGGGCTCTTTGTGCCACTTCTGGCACACCATCACGGTAGTGCCATAGGTTCACTATCGTGGCATTAGAACTTCAAGTTCCCTCTGGAACCCCAACAGGTCCACCTGGTGCTTCAGGCAAACAAATTGCTCTTTTCTCCATGCAACAGGGGTAACCACAGAGAAGTTCATGGCTAATTGGAAGTAATATCTCAATGATAAGGGACTGATGACTACATCTTTATTATACTACATACTATATACAAGAAAAAGACTAACTCCCCACTATGCAGTGAGCCATCAATAATCTGAATCAGATCCATAATTGCTATAAATTCCTGAGTCAGAACATATTCTTGGTCTAAAGAAGGCAAATTAAATTCCTCAAGAGTTGAAAGTCTAGGGTACTCTACCACCAATTTTTGCTTCAGGATCAAATGGCTTAAGTAGAGAAGAAGCCTCACATCAGGGATGCTGGTATCCTTGCAGTGACCTCATCTGATCTCTAAGGCTCAACTTTATAAATAAGGTCCCAGATCCAGCAATGTCTGGAGTTGCACTTCTGGAAGCCCTAGAACATCTTGGATGGCAATGGCAACACCCATCCCACTTCCCCGGGATCATGGCTAATGGCACACCCAAAATCCACATGGGCACAAAATTTGAGGGGCTTCTTATACCTGATACTTAACCAAGCTTTGTAATGCATACCTGGTCAGCCCCATTATCGGTGATTAAATCTTTGAATATTAATGCACTATCAATGAGAACTTGCAAAACTTTCTTTAGGGAGAGAGACACTGGCTGGATTTAGAGAGTACATAATGCTAGGTCATGAATTTTTACCATAGTGTATTGAATAAAGCTCAGTTGATGGGTTCAAACCTAATACTTAACACACACACATACAAAAAAGACATTATGTCTTAATGTGATATAGGAGCTCAGATATAGTCAATGAAGTTGTTGAGGCATCATTGGAAAACTAAAATATGTGGAAAAGCACACTTTTCTCCCTCAAGGCCTCTCCTGAAGGCTGGATTATTTTAGAAGCTGCCAAGATGCTATTCACTGCAGGTGTAGGATGTTGAAAAGTCTATCTGAAAAAAAATCTTTTTATCAGGAAGATATTAAATAAATATTCTTTTTATCAGGAAGATATTAAAGGCCACACAGTAATCCCCAGACAGATTCCAAACTCCTTCCCTGTTAAATTTCTATCTCAATGTTAAGGCCTTTCTCTTTCAGATGACTTTTGGGGATGGAATCAAAGGATGATGCTACCCCTGAGACTGTTGATAGGCAGGATTATAATTAGTGTTCACTATTCTTGCAGCTTTTATATATTGCTTTTACTCTTATTTATTATAACATGAACATGTAAAACACTCAGGATCTTTGGATTGTTGCAGTACAGAAGTTTGGGTAATAAATAATACGTAAACAATAAATAAGCACATAACAGAAAGGCTTCCCTGGATACTGGATTAAACACTAGTTAGTGCCCACGTTTTTGTGGGTAGAGGACCCAAATGCTACAAGCCCCAAGCTTGACAACCCACAGCTTAATACATAAACCTGACAGGATTACTGTGATAATTGCCCCGTTTGATTCCCATGGCAAATTAAGAAAGGCAGAGCAACTGCTGTAGGTGCTGTTGATTAGCTCAGAACGAAAGCCAGCCTAGAAGAAGAGACTATAAGGCATGCGTTATGGAGAGCAGGAACAACAACAACAGAAAGCAAAGCTGATGAGTCTGCATGGGATTTAAGGCACGTATTTTAATGGTTCTGTTGGGGATCATTTTCTTCAGTGGCTCAGTAGGAAACAAACCAAATCACTGTAGCATGATTTCCCCAGGATTATGGCTTTTAGCGTATCCATCCACTAAAAGGAGGTGATACACACAGTGAGGAACGCTGAAGAAAGAAGTAGGACAAAGGTGTCCTCAGGATATGCATCTGTTGCCAAGGGGACGGGCTCCCTCCCTCCTTCCCCTCCCTTCCACCGTGTTCCTGCTGCTGACTTAGGAGATGGCTTGGCAGTTCTAACAGTGAGGATTACAGCTCATGATGTTTGACATTCCACCTATCAATGGCTTTGCAGTTAGTAACTCTTCCATCCCCATCAGAGTCAAATGAGGCCAATGTTAACAGGGTCTCCTCTCCTTTCCCCCATGTGCACAAAAGCTGCCAAACAGAACTGAATGTGCAAACGTCCATGGTGTAATTTCCACAGTTTGAAACCATGTGGAAGAAAGATTTGATTATGAATGTTCTTTTCACTAATTTTCCACATTCCATTTTTCAAGTCTAGAATTAAAATATGCCTACAACAACTTTGCTGTAACTTATGTTTCCATTCATTCTTAGCCTAGATTGCCAGATTTAAGATGGGTTAGTGCTTGTGATCTGTACAGAATCCAAACATGAAAGATGTTAACTCTTCGTTACACAGATAGTCATGGGATGGCCAGGATCTTAAGCCTAATGTGAAATGTAAAGCACAAATAGCTTATAAATCATAACAATCAGAAAGACATGAACTCCATTAGGAAACAGAATGAGCAAACAGATAATTGGCTGATAATCCCTGCATGGATATCTATGGAGATTCTCAGTCATCCAGGTCATGGTTGTCCCAAAGATGCTTTTTCAAAAGGCAACTGGATTTTGTTTTTCCTTGAAGATGTTTTGCTTCTCATGCAAGAAGCTTTTTCAGTTCAGTTCAGAACGGAAGAAGTTTTTTGGATAAGAAACAAAATGTCTTCAAGGAAAAACAAAATCCAGTTGCCTTTTGAAAAAGCCCCTGTGGGACTCTGTATGGATATAGGAGGAAAGTAGAGGTATGTTATATGGACCAGAAAAGAATAGAGGATCTAAGTATTTCCTTCCACAAAAGGCCAAATTGCTTTCTTCTTATGTAACTCCACAGTGTGGAGAAAGATTCACTGATGGCTTAGCCGGCTGAGTGGGTACTTAGAAAGTAGATTTGGTTTGGTTTGGTTTAACTTTATATGCAATTTGTCTAAAAGGTTATAAAAAGGTACAGATCTGCGTATTTGTACATGCTAATTACTATCTAAAGATGTAGGCATAAATACCCTAACTGAGTAGAAACAGAAGACATATCATCACAGTTGGAAAAACTGTGACAGGTCTGTTTGCTGTTGATAGGCATTCTCAAGCCATCATTTTCCTTTCTACCTTTAACCAGAGAGTTTTTCACATAAAGTCTTCTCAATGATTGCACTCACATTCTTTTGTTCTACTGTACATCTAATCCACTATAGTACGTAGTACAAGACATGACAGATTTCCTCCATGTCAGACTATTGCACCTTAATGCAATAGGGCCGTGGTGGCTCAGGCTGTAAGATTGCCTGTTATTAAAACACAGCTGCTTGCAATTACTGCAGGTTCAAGCCCCACCAGGCCCAAGGTTGACTCAGCCTTCCATCCTTTATAAGGTAGGTAAAATGAGGACCCAGATTGTTGAGGGGGGCAATAAGTTGACTTTGTAAATATACAAATAGAATGAGACTATTGCCTTACACACTGTAAGCCGCCCTGAGTCTTCGGAGAAGGGCAGGATATAAATGTAAATAAATTAAAAAAAAACCTGAGTTTGGGCGTGGGGGGAATAAAAGGTACCTTGGATCTACACAGAAGCACTATAGCATGAGGGACTCAGATTCAGTTCATTCAGTGTACTGCATAGAAACAAAGATACTGGCTCCAGACTATTCTTTTCACACCTGAAGGTGCTCTTACATTTTCCATTTAGGAGACTGTTGCGAAGAATCTGATCCACCTTCATTGCGATGTCTGAGACATTCTGAGCAATTGCTTGAATCCTCTCCATCAGACCAGCTGCTGGATGGAACCTAGGAAAAGAAAAAATATATAATCCATTTTTGGTGGGCATCTCAGCTTGTCAGAAAGAATGGTGAAGGTATTCTGCTCCTGAAGCAATAGTTCTTCAAAGAAAAGCCAACTACCAGAAAAGAACAACTTTGACAACTAGAAAGATGTTGGACCCAAAAGTGATAGATCTAAATTTGCTACCTATAGGGAGAGTCTTATTTTTTGGAGGACAGCAGGACCAGTGGCCAGTTTCTTTGTAGCCTTGACCTCATCTTCTCCAAATGTTCTTTTTTTTCTCCTTTGACCTATCTTATTTCTGAATTGCTTTCTCCCACACCCCACTTGAATGTCATTTTCAGATGGCTTCACTTCTTTTAAAAAAAATATACACTAAAGTTACTTCAAGCATAGATCTAAGAAAAAGTAAAATTCAGAACTATGTACCTACAAATACATAAGTTCTCTGGTACACTTGTCAGGCAGGTATGACCATATTGACTGTGTAGCCAATAAACTCATAGAAGCACAAATGATTTGGCTTCTATGTAACGTGAAACTCACTTGCCACCCCAAAGAGGGATAAGCATATCAGCTGTTTCAGAATGGGCCATATTCCAATGGCAAGTTAAGCCAGAATGCTGTTCACAATTTGTTCACATTGAAGCTTCATGGAGATAAGCACATTTCAATGCCTTGTTGCCAGTTTGTTTTAGGCTCACTGAGTTTATAATATGTCCCCTTTATTAATTCAAAGTAACTTTTGTATCCCACTCTTTGGTCACAGACACAGCAACATTTCAATGTAACATCTGGTTTATATCTTTGGACCAGATCTATAAACAATTGTTGCTAATTACATACCATCCTTCATTTTAATGAAAAGGAAACACAAACTATTAACTGACTACTGCAAGCAATGGTTTTGCATTAAATCTGGTGGCCTCAAGCTTGTATTAATTTCATTACACATTGTATTTCCAATTTGCATATTAGAGGTATCTATTGCTGCCTCACACATTGTTTGGTCTCTTCAGTTTGATTTAAAAATAAATCTTTTTTCATCTATAGAGAACATCCACCAACCCTTGCTCACTTTCTTTTATTTGCAGCAAGTATTTTTTTAAAGTTCACCACATAACAGTTTACATCCATTTCTACATAACTCTTTAAATCCATTTCTTCACTGGCAGAACATCCACAGGGGGAGTAAAAAGATGCCAAGAAGATGGCTGATACCATTGTCACATGGTCTTGATTGCCATCTTGATGTTTCCAATATGCACAAATGCACACTCACACCCAGCCACAACCACACCCATATACACCCTCTGGTAGGTGCTATGCTTTCTCCAGAAGAATGCATGTTTTCTTTGTATTTGCAGAGCAGTGAAGTAAGATTCCTGTTCTTCGTTTCAGGGCACTTCTAATATTAGATTACATGTTCCACTGGTCTCAGTAAAGATAATGGTTTATGTAGCTTAACAATGATGTTACAATTGTCATAGATCCAACAATATTTCCCATGGAATTTCACATGAATCTCAAAACAGCATGAACTGGCTGTTTTGATCTGAAATAGATGTCTGCATCTCAGCAAGGTGGCTTCAGGGGTGAGGAACTGTTGTGTCTTGCCCGCCCTCAGAGCAGCCGGGGCCTTCTTACCTGCTCCCGAACACTGAGGAATGTATGCCTCCTGGCCCAAGTCCTGGCTCCATGCCCACACAAACTGCAGAAGAAGGAGCATCTCCCTGCCCCAGCCCTGACTCCATGCCCAGGCAAACGGAGCAGCTAGACCCCTCCCCCTCCTCCACAGCAGGTGAGCCTGAGGAGGGTTTACTCCCAACAACAGCTGATTGGAGTAATCCTCGCATCAGAAGATTGGAGAGGCGGAGGCAACAGAAGGAAGGGAGGGGCAGGCCTTAATGAGTGCTGAGTCATGGAGCCACACCCCATGGCCTATATAAAGGATCTACTTTCTGGCAGTCTCTGAGTCAGGCAAAAGTTGAACTTATCTTGCTGAAGTCACTTACTGGTCTCCTGCCTGCTCTGAGGACTTTGCTAGGACTTTGGGCAGAGCTGCAGAGGCAAGCCTGATTCGGATTTCCCTGACCCAGCCGTCAGCGGAGGAGTGGGACACGACAGGAACAGAAGTAGGTTTCAGCAGGTTCTGACCAGTTCTGGATAACCAGTAGCGGAAATTTTGAGTAGTTTGGAGAATCAGTAAATACCACCTCTGACTAGCCCCACCCCCATCTATTCTCTGCCTCCCGAGTCCCAGCTGATCAGGACGGAATGGAGATTTTACAGCATCCTTCCCCTGCCACGCCCACCAAGCCACACCCACAGAACCGGTAGTAAAAAATTTTGAAACCCACCACTGGTGAGGAACTATTGAGATTATTACAAAGTCATATGATATGATTAAGACTGCAACTTTTACTTATGCATAAGGAGGTTTAGAAATAGCAAATTTTATTCATGTTTTACTCAGAAATATCCTATTGTTTACTGGGGCTTGCTGCAGGATAACTGGGTGGAGTTTTGTCCCCCATTGTTCTTTCAGGGTTTAATTGGAAAAAAAGGGCACAAACTGAATAGTTTCAAATTATATATTTGACTATATCTTAAAAGTAAATGATGAGTGATTTGTTAAAAAAAATAGGTGGCATCCTAATAGTAAATCTTACGGCAATTGTACTATTTTTAACTTGCCAAATGCCAACTAATGAAATACTGGATATTTCTTCAAAAGGCTGCAAGTCTACTTGTCACATTTCCAGGATGCAAGGCTCACTGAATACAATTTACAATAAGCAGTCCTAGGTTGGAGCACATGCTAAGTATTGTAACAACCACAGCTGGGAATCTTATAAGACATGTAAATGAGGGAGCATATATTTGCATTTTTAGAACAAAGTCAAACTGGGATAATTTTTATTCTTCTCTCCATTATTGCTTCTATTCCTTTCCTTTTTTTAAATTCAGGGCTTGCTTTATTGTTATTATTACAGATAGCAATATTTCATACCATGGTTATACATTTTGGGAATGGAGGGCAACAAGGCACATAATCTTCATGGGATGAGCATCCTTTCGGGACTGGGGTACCAAGCCAACTGGTGTCACAATATAGCTACAAGCACCAATCTGACAAAACACTTTTGGGGTAGTTAAGACACTATCCGTTTCATTGCGAAGTTATGTCTGCCAGTTCTCCATACAGCACTGTCAGTTTGGTAAAGGGGTTTTAGGCACCAGGTTAGAAAACAAGAGACTTGAGTTCATGGCCCACCTTGGCCATGAAAACCAGCTGGATGACCTTGGGTCAGTCACTCTCTCTCATCCCAACCCACCTCACAGAGTTTTTGTGGAGAAAATAGGAGGAGGAAGATATGTTGGATATGCTCACCACCTTGAGTTATTTGTAAAAACAATAAAGGCAGGATATAAGTAAACTAACTAAAATAATCATTTCTGTAATTTTCACTTTTCGCCAGTTGTATGAATGTAATTTTCTTTAAGAAAGAAAGAAAGAAAGAAAGAAAGAAAGAAAGAAAGAAAGAAAGAAAGAAAGAAAGAAAGAAAGAAAGAAAGAAAGAAAGAAAGAAAATCCAGTAGTTGACTAGAATCCATTCCTCTCCTAACTACCAACCCACAGAAATTAACCATTGCAGAATAAGTGCCTTAAAACATTGTGCTGAAATTCAATACTGAGAAAATTCAAAGGTTTTCTCCTTTCTCCCCTCCCTTCGACAATATCAACCTGCAATGCCAAAAAAATTAAAAGGGATAAAAGGGTTGAGTAGAGGGATTATTTTGGGGTTTCAGTGAAAGGGGGGAATTGATCAGTTGGAACGACCTGGATCAGTTCATCCCAGCTTCTAGCCTTGGAGACATTTCTCAGTTGATACAGAAGATTTGAGCAGAGGAGAGAGAAAATAACTTATAGTTACTGTCTGAGGAAAGGAATAAATTTGCACCTTCTCTCCTCTTGTTAAATTGGCATGGGAGCCTTTCTTCAAATCAAATCCCATGTTATTTAATTCTCTACTTTTTTTTTTGCATTTATATCCCGCCCTTCTCCGAAGACTCAGGGCGGCTTACATTTTGCATTTATATCCCGCCCTTCTCCGAAGACTCAGGGCGGCTTACACTATGTTAGCAATAGTCTTCATTCTATTTGTATATTTATATACAAAGTCAGCTTATTGCCCCCAACAATCTGGGTCCTCATTTTACCTACCTTATAAAGGATGGAAGGCTGAGTCAACCTTGGCCCTGGTGGGACTAGAACCTGCAGTAATTGCAGGCAGCTGCTGTTAATAACAGACTGCATTAGCAGTCTGAGCCATAGAGGCCCCTAAGTTACTTTAAGTTACTTCAAAACTTGCTATTGCTGCCCAGAATTTGTTGAGAGAGATGATAGTAGGGCTACACGGAAAACCTAAGCTTGCCTTTTGCTCAATGTCTATGGAGATTCTCAATCATCCAGGCCATGTTTCTCCTAAAGGCTTTGCTTCTCATCCAAGAAGCGTCTTCAGTTCTAACACAGTACTGAAGAAGTTTCTTGGATGAGAAGCAAAACATTTGAGGGGAAAACAACAACAACAACGAAGACCAGTTGCCTTTCAGAAAAAGACCTTTGGGATTGCCTGTTGCTCATAATACATTGAATAGAAATGGGGGGGGGGGGTTTGCTTCCAAATTGTTTTCACTTCTACTTTAACACTGAAAATCCTTTGGGCATTTTTAATATATATAGAAACTGAGACAACTCTCTCAGCTCTGTAGTTAGAATGTCTTAATTTCCATAATATTGAAAGCACTAGGCAATTATTACAATGCACACAACCACCTTAATTGACTGTCACATTTATAGCTGGCCTGAAGGCAGCTTTTCAGAATCAGAACCTGGACTACTGTGGGCATTTCATGAACCACAGAAATGATCTCTTTCCCATCAAGCTAAATGCAGCTCATCAACCATATATTGTGGCTTGCCCAGTATTTTTCTTCCTAGGGTAGCATTTGTTATTCTGTAAGACAACAATACAAGGAGATTCATTTTTTCCGTGTATTGACCATCATACATGGCTGACAGGCTACGTGATAAGTCACAAGCACTGCTTTTCTCTTCTATTTCCTGTGACAGGAAATTTTCAATGAATAATTGCATATAGAAGACCTGTAACAGATTCCCATTCATCTCAGCTTTATAAACTTCTATATATTAAAATAAAACTAAAGAAGAGGGAAATGGCTGGGAAGTGGCTCAGGCTGCTAATGCAGCCTGTTATTAACACACAGCTGCCTGCAATTACAATTACTGCAGGCTCGAGTCCCACCAGGCCCAAGGTTGACTCAGCCTTCCATTCTTTATAAGGTAGGTAAAATGAGGACCCAGATTGTTGGGGGGGGGCAATAAGTTGACTTTGTATATAAATATACAAATAGGATGAGACTATTGCCTTACACAATGTAAGCCACCCTAAGTCTTCAGAGAAGGGCGGGATATAAATTCAAATATTAAAAAATAAAAAATAAAAAAAATAGTACATTGAGGAAGACAAAGGCCAAACAACTCTTGAGAGTTGTTCCTTACTGAGTCCGTCAAGACATCTACAATATGGATTTCAATCAAGGTAGACCTCTTAACAGATACAAAAATTAATAGGATGTGATGGAATGTAGTAGGCTGGGTGGATTCCCAGGAGGAAGGGGGTGTATTCCAGAGGAATAAGAGACAGCTGAGTCCAAATATTTTATGTGAGAGAAAGAGGATGAAGACAGCCCCTCCCCAACAGTTTTCAGAATATATGGTGGAGGTAGATAGTAGAGGACTTCAGTTTGGCAGATTCTGTCTGTAAGTGTGTAACAATAAACAAACCTGTTCGGAAGAATCACAACTGTCTTTCTGGGATTTGGGTCCTGATATAGGATCACTGTCTGAACAGGATATTCAGCCTTTCCTGCAACTTTTCCACAGCATTACCCTAATTTGCCCAAGCATTTCAATTTTTTATTTGTATGTTTTTATTTCCTTTTTTAAAAAACTTAGGTTGCATGAGTTCAACAAACTGGATGGATTTGAATTTTACAAATGTTGTTGGTTGGGCTATTGTAAAACTATAACAGGAATTGCTCTAAACATTGGAATAGCAATAACAGTTGCACAGAGAAGCGATGAATAGGCAGTAAATGAATTTGGACATGCATAGTGCCATAAATATCTAAAAAGCTGTACTTCCCCCTACACAACTGTTAATGGCACAAGACAATAGAATTGAAAGGTTGGCCATCTCCAGTCAGTGGAGTTCCTCATGAAAACCAAAGCATTTATGCTTCTTAACAGGTAAATTGGAGGAACCGCAGGACATCAAGTTTAGCTTCAAGGTGTAGCATTAATATAGAGACAGTATATGGTTCAGGAATGAATATGCTGGCCCAGTTCTACAAAAATTAATTTGTAGAAAATTATTTTTTAAAATTAATTAAATTAAAATCTCAGCTCAGTTTTTGCTTTTCTGGGCAAACTGTCTCTCACTTTCCCTTTTATAAAAACAGTCCAATCCTTGTCTAGTTTTCAGAGTGGCTTTCCTGAAGAAGGGAAATCAGCTTAATAGGCTATGTATTAAATGTGTCTTATAGAGGGAAGTAGATGCCACACTCCCAGTCCTGCTTTTCTAGAAAAAATTGGTGAAGGGCACTTTGTTCTAAGGAACAAAGAGGGCAAAGACAGATTAAGAGATTGCACAGGAAATCTAAGGGGAAAAGAAAAAAATGCTAAATCAAATTCTAGTGTTCTGGGTACCTAATTATGTTTAGCATAGCAATCTTGAATGCAGAAGATGGTTCCTGTACCCAAATGATAGTGATGCCTAAAAGACTGAGATCTAACTTCAAAAAATAAAATACAATGGAATGATAGATTAAACTGATGAAAACATTTTCCAAAGTGTGGCATATATTAAATGGAATTTAGCTGCTTCTGGGTTTCAGGACAAATTTATCAAAGGAGGAAAAGAAAAGACAAAAATGAACTCCTTGGACAATAAAATTCTAGCATATGAGGACCTTGTATAACCATACTAGGTAAAATATTAAGGTTGAAATTGATTCAAATTTGTTCAGCCAGGATGTTCACTTGAGCAAGTCATTCAGATTTACCTGCCATATGCATGGCAAACCATATAAATATGGGAAAACTACACACACTACAATACCATCTGTATGGATATAGATACATGGATATCAAAAATAGGGAATTGGGCAGTCATGAATTTGAAGTAACATTTACGTAGATCAGTGTTGATCTAAATATTTCTCCCAGAATACATTTACTATTTGGACTGAGACATCTGAAGTGGGATAATGCAGAAGATCCTGCAGCATCTTTCTTTGTAAGACTCTAAGACTTATTTACTTACTTACTTACTTACTTACTTACTTACTTACTTATTTACTTACTTACTTATTAAATTTGTGTGCCACCTATCTCTCTTTGAAAAGCAGCTCTGGGTTACTATCAGGATTAAGCATTTGAAGCATGTATCTAAGCTAACAGTGAGTAAAATGAAAGAGAATTATGTTTGCAAATGAGCAAAACTTTATAGGGTTATCTTAACAACAACAACAACAACAACAAACAAACAACAACAACAGTCTTATGATTTGAAGTCCCTTCTATCTAAGTGTTGGATTTGCTCCTGAACAGCTTGGTGAATCTGACGCATGGGTAATTTAAAATACCTCAAGGCAAAACCAAAACTCTACCTCTTATTTTGTGGATTTTCACAGCTTGAGCTCTTGATTTAAAAGCCTCTCTTTGACAGCAACTAAGGAGATTTATGGCTCATTATTGACCATTCATATTATTAGAGGAGAATTAGCTATCTGAACAATCTCCCCTCCCATTCCATCCAAAGTCATTCCATTGCAGATGTAGAGCTTTTCCAAATAATGGGACAAGATGGGCTCTTATATGTGGCATTAAGTATACAGCAATCCTATTTCCACATATTTATTGGGACTTAACTATTGAGCTAACTGGTGTTAGATCCCACAAAAAGACGAAAAATCAAATAATTAAATCGTCTTCAGCAGTGAAGAAACTTTTTAGGTGGAAAATGAGTTATCCTTCTAAGGAGGTGTAATGATCAAAAGTTCAGTTTGCTATAAAATCACCACATTTAGTTAAGTCTTGTTCTACCACAGACAGTAGTTTGGTCTCCTATTCGTACAAAGAGTTTCTACTAGTTCTATTAACTATCTGGTGTTTCTTTTATCAAAACGTATTAATTTGGAAACAAATGTTTGCTTATCCTGCTCAATATTTTTGTTGCATCACATAAGATGCTCTTCTAGAACATGAAATGTGCTGAGAATATTTCTTTCGAAAGATATTTCAGCATTTGTTTGTTTGTTTTGTTGGAAGAAATATCCATCTGGGTTCAGTTCCAAGTGGGGACAAAAACACTGGAAACATGGAAGCTGCTTGGAAAGATGGTTTAATGGTGGTCAGGATCACATGGCTTGAGTTCCTGAACAGAAAAAAGGTGAGATCCTGTGTGCTCCCTGGCTTTATGCTTTCTCTGAGCTTTGAACTTTCTGGGGCACAGGAAGAGTATCCTGATTGGTTGTCAGACTCCCAGGTGGTCTAGGGGTCTTAGCTAACATTGTAGGTTGTCCCTCAAGCTTGCCTGAGCCTTGCCATGTGGTGAGTTTCTGTTCTATTGTGTTGCAAATGATGGTCCATTGACAAAGGTGGGGGGATTGAGTGAGCTTGGTTGAGGCTTTAATGGCCCATTGACAAAGGTGGGGGGTGGCAGGAAGTTGCAGGGAGCTGCTTTGTCTTTAAAACATGTTTCTCCATTTCTCATCCAGGGAAATATAATATTCTGCCTTTTTAAATATTTTCTAAAATATTTCATTCTTCTAGGAGGGGGGTGGGTGCTAAATTCCTACAATTTGTTTGTTTGTTTGTCAAACATGTACAAGATAGCTTTATAGATTTGATACTGCTAAGAAAACACAGGGAATAAGGCTCCCTCTGTAGCTATTTCAGAGACACACAAGAACTGTCACCTCTATTTATTTTATTTATTTATTTATTTTGTCACAACATCATACAAAAAGATTATATAGTATATACACATATAAACATATATAGGAAGAAGAAAAGAAAAACAATAGGACAGGAACGGTAGGCACGTTTGTGCGCTTATGCACGCCCCTTATGGTCCTCTTAGGAATGGGGTGAGGTCAATAGTAGAAAGTTTTTGGTTAAAGCTGTTAGGATTATGGGAAGAGACCACAGAGTCAGGTAAAGTATTCCAAGC
Source organism: Ahaetulla prasina (assembly GCF_028640845.1). Taxonomy (NCBI): domain Eukaryota; kingdom Metazoa; phylum Chordata; class Lepidosauria; order Squamata; family Colubridae; genus Ahaetulla; species Ahaetulla prasina. The sequence continues at coordinate 127,527,535 of NC_080540.1, forward strand.
ACTGATGATTCTGTTGCAGAAGTCGTATTTTCTGCAATCTAGATTAAAGCGGTTTACATTAAGTTTAAATCTATTGGTTGCCCTTGTATTATTGCAATTAAAGCTGAAGTAGTCTTTGACAGGAAGGACATTACAATAGATGATTCTGTGAGCTAAACTTAGGTCTTGTCAAGGCGACGGAGTTCCAAGTTTTCTAAGCCTAGGATTTCAAGTCTGGTGGGATAAGGTATTTTGTTGTTTTCAGAGGAATGGAGAACTCTTCTTGTAAAATATTTCTGGACACGTTCAATTGTATTGATGTCAGAGATGTGGTGAGGGTTCCAAACAGGTGAGCTGTATTCTAGAATTGGTCTAGCAAATGTTTTATATGCTCTGGTTAGTAGTGTGGTGTTTTGGAAAAGAAGCTGCATAAAATTAGGTTTACAACTCTTAGAGCTTTTTTGCTATGTAGTTGCAGTGGGCTTTGGCACTTAGATCATTTGACATGAAAACTCCAAGGTCTTTAACGGGATGGGGTCGTCTGTAAGGTAATGTCCATCTAGTATGTACTTAGTTTTAGAGTTCTTTTTCCTATATGTAAGACTGAGCATTTGCTGGTTGAAATTTGGAGCTGCCAATTTTAGACCAAGCGGTTAGATGGTCAAGGTCGTTTTGAATGATAGAAGTGTTGTCTGTGGTGTTAAATAGTTTGACATCGTCAGCAAAGAGAACACAATTACTTGAGATATGGTCACAAAGATCATTAATGTATAGAATAAAGAGTGTTGGTCCAAGGGTGCTGCCTTGAGGAACGCCACTCTTGACAGGAACAGGATTTGATAAAGCATTGCCAATTTTGACCACTTGTTGTCTGTTAGACAGAAAAGCAGATATCCATTTGTGGAGGGGTCCTGAGATGCCATAGGATGTTAGTTTAAGGAGAAGTTTATCGTGTACTACTGAGTCAAAAGCTTTGCAGAAGTCTATGTAGATTGCATCTATTGATTTGCCTTGATCTAGATTTGAAGTCCATATGTTTTTGCAGTGGAGAAGTTGTAAGTTACATGATAACTTTTCCTGAAACCAAATTGTTTGTTGGAGAGTAGGTTGTTAGTTTCTAAGTGTGAGGTAATGGATTGATTGATGATAGATTCCATGACTTTGCAGGTGACGCAGCAAAGGGAGATCGGTCTGTAGTTTTCGACTAAGCTGGGGTCTCCTTTTTTGAAGATGGGGATGACTGTGGCTAGTGACCAAAGTTTGGGAAGAGAACTGGTAGTGAAAGCTTTATCAAAGATAATACTTAGGGGTTCAGCTATATTAATGGAAAGTTTTTTTAAGAAATATGCACATAGACCATCAGGTCCAATAGAAAGCGATGGTTTTAAGTTGTGAAGAGCTTTACCAACGTTGTCTTCTGTGAAATCTATATGAGTTAGATCATCATAGTCATTGCTGGTTCGTTTGTGGAATGTTGGATATGTGTTATCGGAGTTAACAAAAACTGAGCCAAAGAAAATGTTGAAGAGGTTTGCTTTGACTGTTTCGTCATTGCATTCTTTGTTGTTAGAATCTTTTAGTGGTGGGATGGATCTTGAATCTTTAAGTTTACTGTTGACAAAATTATAAAAGGCACGATTGGAATTTGTGCGTAAAGGTTTTCTTCTTGCTTGGTGTGGTAATTTGTGCATTCAGTTTTAATTTGGTTGCATATGTTTCTGTAACGGTTTCTGAAGTTTGTAACATAGCCTTTTTGTTTCTTTTCCAGAGGATTTTTTTGATTGAAGCTTTTTATTGATATGGGTAGTTTGTTTTCTTGGACATGGTAGTCATTCGTGGTACATATAATTTAATGACTCTATTGATTTCAAGTAGGAAGATTCTATAGAGGTCATCAGCGGTTATGCAGGTTGCAAACAGATTTTGCCAGTTCAGAAGTGAAAGATCGTTGTTTATAAGGTCGTAATTGGCTTTCTTGAAGTTGTAGTTGGGAGTTCTGGTGTTATGACGATTTAAGTATGGACGTATATTGAGGCGAAAATCAATCATGCAGTGGTCACTGTTTGAAAAAGGTTCTTTAATTTGTATACCGTAAATTGAGTTTGGATTGTTGCAGAAGATGAGGTCAAGGCAGTTGTTGAGTCTTGTATTGTTAGTTACAAGTTGTTCAAGACCTAGGTTTGTAACAGCGTTGTATAGTGTAGTATGGATTGGGTCAGTTGAACATTCATTGGTTGTCCAGTTAATGAGAGGTAGATTTAAGTCACCAAGGAAGATAAGAGGGTATGGGCAAGAGGTAGTCCATGTTAGCATTGAGGTTAGCATATTTGCGTGGGTAATGTCATAGTCGGGGGCTCTGTAGCATAGTAAGAATCGAAGAGTAGTGTCAAGGGATAGGTCGCATACTATGGTTTCAGGAAGAGAGAGTTTATGTGCTACTTGGATATTTTTTAGATTCAGTGTCTTTTGTAAAGATAGCCACTCCACCACCTCTTGGTTTTCCCGATCTGATCGATAGTCTTGATATTCTTTGTTTGAGATAATGGAGTCAGGAAGGGATGAATTCAGCCATGTTTCGCAAACAAAAATGATATCAAATGTGCCACTGTTTAATAAGAGGATAAATTCAGGTAATTTGTTGACTATGCTTCTTGCATTTATCAATTTGCATTTGAGATCTGATATGATTGGTGTTGAAGAGGTAAGGCGTGCATACCTAGTTTGGGTGTTAGTAGGTTGGGGTTGTGGACAATAGATGGTTGTATAGATGGTTGGATGGTAGTTTGGGTGTTTGGATGGATGGTTGTTTGGATGGCTGGTTGGGTGGATTGTTGGGTGGCTGTTTGGATGGCTGGTTGGATGGCTGTTTGGATGGCTGCTTGGATGGCTGCTTGGATGGCTGTTTGGATGGTTGGTTGGATGGTTGGTTGGATGGCTGGTTGGATTGTTGATTGGATGGCTGTTGGTTGGATAGTTGGTAAGATGGTTGGTTGAATGGGAGGTAGGGGGATGGGTACTTGGTTGAATACTGGGATGGCTGGTTGATTGTTATGGGTGATGGGGGGTTTGGAGGTGATTTTTTGATTGCAGGTTTTATTTTTTATGCAATCAGCATGGTAGTCGATGTATAGGTTGGATTCACCATTGTCTTGTCTTCTTTTAAGTTCTGTGCGAAGTTCACGAGGCGTATCCTTTGTAGAAAGGATAGGTCAGGGCGTGATCTAAGTTTACTGTAGGTAGGGTTGGATTTAGCAATTGAGTTTATAGTCTTTATGAATTTGCGTTTGCTGTCCTCATTAGTGCATATAACTCTACAAAATCTTGGTGCTGTTGTCCCATCGCTGTTTTATATTCTGGTCCATCTCTGGAGACAGCAATTATTTCATTTGGGGAGATGGTTGATGAATTATAATTTCCAATGATGTTGTGAATCTTATTGATATCTGGTTCATTTGTGTTTTCAAGTCCAAATAATATTGCATTATTTATTTTTTGTCCTCTCTCCATTGCATCTCTGATTAGTTGATTAGTAGTTGTTTGTTGATTGGGTTGTGTTGTATTAATTTGATGTCTAGGTTGAGTTGTAAGTTGTATATTTTGTGGTGATAGATGAGTTTGGAAGAGATTTAGATCATTAGAGTTTTCATTTTTTAGTGTTGAAATTTGTTTTATCAAATCTGTGAAACTTTGTTCAATAACTGATAGAATTTTTTTTTCTAAGTTTTGTTCAATATTTTGAATTCTTTTTTCTAGGTTTTGTTCAATATTTTGAATTCTTTTTTCTAGGTTTTGTTCAATAGCTTGTAATCTTTTATCTATGTTTTGTTCAATAGTTGTTAATCTTGATTCTAAGATTTTATCAGCGTTTGATTTTCTGGCTGGCATAATGATGATCTTTCTTATTCCTTTGTTTTATTTATTTATTTATTTATTTATTTATTTTATTATTATTTATTTTAGTAATGATTAAGTGTCTGTCACTTAATCAATTATCTTGATTTTATATCTGTCTCTTTAACTTTAAATGGTAGTCAATTTGGCAGTTGCTATGGTAATAGGGAGTTACTATGGTAACAGTGAGATTTGGCGGAAATTTAAAATGGTGAGATAGGGTGGTTGGAGAAGCTTCTTTACAGGTGGCTGTAATGGCGGAGATTCAAAAAGTCAGTAGAGGCCGGAGACTGGAGTCTCCTAGGAACTCACCAGTAGTCCTGCAGCAGTCCTGCCGATTGGGGATAGGTTGATTAGGGTTGTTGTAAATGTTGCTGGGCTTTTATCTCCTTGGTGGGAAATTTAAAGTTTGTAGCAATGTGGGAGGCGATGATGGAGGCGGTGATGGCAGCGGTGCGACTCACGGTATCGGCAGCGGCAGCGGCAGTCCCGGTCTGGTGGGGTGGCTTTAGTGGTTTCGGTGTCTCCAGCCGCCTTTAATGCGGTAGCGGTGGTCTCGGGTCTGGCGGCGGCTCTGGCGGCACAAGCGGCAGCGGCAGTCTCAGGGCTGGCGGCAGCTCTGGCGGCGGCTCGGTGGCGCTCAAGGCTGGCGGCGGCTCTGGCGGCGGCTCGGCGGCACCAGTGGCAGCTGGCAGCAGCAGTCTTGGGGCTGGCAGCTCCGGTGGCGGCACAAGCGGCAGCGGCAGTCTCAGGGCTGGCAGCGGCTCAGGGCTGGCGGCGGCTCTGGCGGCACAAGCGGCAGCGGCAGCGGCAGCGGCAGCGGCAGTCCAGGCTCCGGCGGTCTCCGACTCTTCGCCCACCGCCTGAGTCCTCAGCAGCCTGGAAGAACCTCGGCAGCCTCAATCCACGGCAGCCTGGAAAAACCTTCGGCTCTGGAGTATCGCCAGCAAGGAATCTTCGGGGAAACTGCTCTCCTAAGAGCTCAAAAGAGCCCTTTTACAGAGAGCATTTCTCCGGTGCAACCTTCCTGGTCGCCATCTTCCGGAAGTCTAAATACAAAAGTGTTTCTTTGCATTTACTTCTAAAATTGTTGCAAAATACTTCCTCTAGACAAGTAATAAAATACACATTATGGAACCAATTTCTTTAAAACTTGTATTTTCAATTGTTTGAATGCTTCAAATAATTCAAAGAAACAATGGCTGGTCAACACTTGGGAATACTTAAATAGCTGTATCTTGTGTCCTAATGTGTACAGACGTGTAGGTATGTAGTTTCTAATTCCACAATTTGATTCCCTTTCATTAACATCCATGCCCCACCATGAAATAAAATAACTTTTTGAGACCATGTTGGATATTCAAATTCTAGGAAGAGTGTTTAATTTATCTGCAAGAAAATGTTGCTCCTCCTAACACAGAGAACCTGTTCTTCTGGCAAAGTTAAGGTAAGTACTGTCTGCAGAATGCTCTCTACCTAAAACCTCAATGACTGTGAAGTTTTGCAACCTATTTAATAGGTTCAATGCAGCTACCCAGCACATATGTGCCTATGCTAGATATCGCAAAATCTCTTCTTTACTTCTGAAGAACTATAAACAGTGGTGGGATTCAGCCAGTTCGCACCATTTCGGGAGAACTGGTTGTTAACTTTCTGAGCAGTTTGGCAAACTGGTTGTTGGAAGAAATCATTAGGCAGAGAACCGGTTGTTAAATTACTTGAATCCCACCACTGACAATAAATAAAGGGGGCTGACAAACCTCAGTCTAGCAAACCTCAGTCTAACATATTTTATTTAGCATTGTACTCATTGGATGGTGAAAACAATGAGTGCAATAGCTTTCTGGGTGAACTATATGCTATGAAATAGGATATATTTTATTGGGTTTCAATTTCAAATGCACCACAGCTGATCAAGAAATAAATTGGTTCCACAATCAAACCCAGCTGACATCATGGGATCACAGAGGTCTAGAGGGCTTTCAAACTAGCATAGAATCCCCATATGAAAGTGTCCTGTCAAACAATGATCAAATAATTCTTGAAATATGATTCTTTATATATGGAACTTTTGGTTGTGTACAAATGCTCTGTTGTGGATTGAATTTTTTTGGCTGGTGTTACTAAGCTCTATCTAAATCATTTTTTAAAAAAAGATGATAAAAGACTAATATAATATTGCTTACAGTTTGCAGAATTGTAAAATTCTGATCAGTTTACGTATTTTTGAGTGATCTTGGCTGCTATTTTTATAGTATTTCTGTTGTTTTTAATTAGGATTGTTTTTATTTTTTAACTTCATTTTAATTGTTAGCCAGCCAGAATCATACATATGAGATGGGCAATCCATAAATTTATTATATAAATTAAATCAATAAATAAAGTTTCACAATGAAATGATCACACACAAACATCCATAAATGCAGTTGTCAGTATTTCAGTTTCTGGAAGAGCTGCATCCCTGTCCTGTTAACACATTTTCTTGGTGTATCAGCAAACTAGCCATAGGAAAATAATAAATAATGCTTGTTTGTATTTTTTTTTTCTGAAGCAATGATGTAAATCCCACCAAAACATTCTGGGAATTTGCCAGCTATTGAAATTAAGATAAATTACTTTAGCTTCTTGCAAATGATGTTTTTTCCCTGGGATCTTAAGAGCTAATAAAAATATAGTGTTTTTATTTCTGTGCATCAATGCGGATTTTTTATTCTTTTTCTTTTACATGTACTATATATTTCTAAGTCTTGATTAAGATTCAGCCCACATGGAGTTTATAATCAGTATTTATCACATCTGAAAAACTCCCAGGAATATGAAGTTTCCTAATAGCACTTCATGTTCAATATAAGATGACTGGGAGTTAACTTTATAGCATGTGCGCACACATGCACACACTCACTAATTCAATTCTCCATTCTCTTTGCTTTCCCTCATGTTTGCAGTTTTATCTCTTTACAAGATGCCTCATCTTTATTACATTTTGCAAAATGGGTGTGCCAATGGCTCTTTCTATTTTTACATGGTCTCCAAGATCAAAACCTATACATTCTTAGCCAGCGGTGAAATCCACTTACCTTCGCTAGTGGTTTGGGAACGGGAGCGCTATTCGCACGTGCCCTTCTTCTGCGCATGCACAGAGACTTCTGCGCATGCACAGAGTGTCAAAAACGGGATGTAATGACATCCCGGCGGGTGGGCAGAGCCTCCTGCCGCCGGCGCTACCAGTACGTGCGAGCTGAATAGATCTGGCCAGATTTCACCGCTGTTCTTAGCCTAACCTGGTATCTTGAGCTGTGACTTTAGTCTCTGGCTAAAGTAACTTGACTTAAAATGGAACATGAGAGATACAGTGAAACTGAGCTGCTATAAAATACCATACATCCACAGGTCTAAGATTAACATATATCCTTTGCTTTCCTAATTAAGAAATGAAAGGTAATTTCAACTAATAGTTTGCTGTGGTGTACAACACTAAGTTTTCATCATGTGGCAACTTCAAAATGCCCCAAACTGATCTAAGCCAACTTCCCTTTACCTGCTATCTTCCAGTTGAGTAGAAAATACATGCTCCGTGATCCTCAGGTAGCAAAGATTTGGGCCCTGCTAGTTGGGAATTCTGAGATGACAATCCCAGGATACTATTGGCCTGACTTAGGCACTAAATCCAAATATTAAGAAAATCTTGCTGTTCCAGCGCAGAAGAAATCACTTAAAAGCATGAGGATCCCATTATTTTGAAGAAGTCAATCATTTCCCTTCCTCTCACTTATATTCCCCAGAACCACCAGTCCTAAAATAAACGTATCTAGGTCTTGATCAAGAACCAATTTGGTGTACTGGTTAAGGCACCAGGCTAGAAACCAGAAGATTATGCGTTCTAGTGCTGCTTTAGTCAGCAAGCCAGATGGATGATGTTAAGCCAATCATACCAAGAGTGAATCATGACTTAAAGACATAAGGGTTCTGCAGTTGTTTCTCCCTCCAACTTCCCTAGGCTATTCCTTAGGCCAACTTGGCTATTAGATCTTCTACACTGTTAAGACGTTTAGGGTGAAATATGTAAATCAGAGGTGGGCTGCTGCCGGTTCAGACCAGTTCTGGCGAACCGGTAATTCCGACCACTGGCTGGGCCCGTCTACCAGCCCCAGCGCTATCCCATCTTATGTATCTCATTCTCTGATCCGCCCATGCAGCCCAGCTGATTGCCACGTCTCACTTACTCTACTTACCGCGGCTGCCCGAGATGGTGTGCTGGGAGCGGTGCACATGAAATCGCTGTGCATTTAATAATAATAATAATAATAATAATAATAATAATAATAATAATAATAATAATAATAATAATAATAATAATAATAATAATAATAATAATAATAATAATAATAATTTAATTTGTATACCGCCCTTCTCCCGGAGGACTCAGGGCGGTGAACAGGCAGATAAAATAAAGACAATACATTCAATAAAAACAATATTATAAAAAACTTATTCCAATAGCCTAAATTTAAAATACAATACAAAATATAAAATAAACCCCAATAAAATCCATATTTAAAACCCTATTAAGCCAGTCCTGCTCGAAAGAATAGATATGTTTTAAGCTCGCGAAAGGTCCGGAGGTCTGGAAGTTGTCGAAGTCCTGGGGAAGCTCATTCCAGAGGTAGGTGCCCCACAGAGAAGGCTCTCCCCTGGGGTCGCCAGCCTGCATTGCCTGGCTGACGGCACCCTGAGGAGGCCCTCTCTATGAGGCGTGCCGGTCGGTGGGAGGCATGTGGTAACAGAAGGCGGTCCCGAAGATATCCCGGTCCTATGCCATGGGCGCTTTAAAGGTGGTAACCAACACCTTGAAGTGCACTCGGAAAACCACAGGTAGCCAGTGCAGCCTCGCAGGATCGGTGTTATATGGGAGCCACAGTGGCTCCTCTATCACCAGCGGCTGCATTCTGAACTAACTGAAGTCTCCGGGTGCACCTCAAGGGAGCCCCATGTGAGGCGTTACAGTAGTCCAGGCGAGAAGTGGCGAGGGCATGGTGACCGTGCATAAGGCATCCCGGTCTAGAAAGGCGCAACTGGCGGACCAGGCGAACCTGGTAAAAGCTCTCCTGGAGGCGGTGCCAAATGATCTTCAAAGGACAACCGTCCATCCAGGAGAACCCCAAATTGCGCACCCTCTCCATTGGGGCCAATGATTCGCCTCAACAGTCAGCAGCGGTTGCAGCTGACTGTACCGGGATGCCGGCATCCACAGCCACTCAGTCTTGGAGGTTGAGCTTGAGCCTGTTTCTCCCCATCCAGACCCGTCGGCCTCCACACACGAGACAACACTTCAACAGCTTCATTGGGGTGGTCAGGGGTGGAAATGTACAGCTGGGTGTCATCCGCGTACAGTTGATAACTCACCCCAAAACCACTGATGACCTCGCCCAGCGGCTTCATGTAGATGTTGAACAGGAGGCGAGAGAACCGACCCTGTGGCACCCCACAAAGGAGGCGCCTCGAGGTCGACCTCTGCCCCCTGCCAACACCGTCTGCGATCGGTCGGAGAGATAGGATGAGAACCACCGATACGGTGCCTCCACACCCAATCCCCCAACCGTCGCAGCAGGATACCATGGTCGATGGTATCAAAAGCCGCTGAGAGATCAAGGAGAACCAGGGCAGAGGAATAACCTCTATCCCGGGCCCTCAGAGGTCATCCACCAATGCGACCAAAGCTGTCTCCGTGCTGTACCGGGTGGAAACCGGACTGGAACGGGTCTAGATAGACAGATTCATCCAGGTACTGGGGTAACTGGTGTGCCACCACTCTCAACAACCTTCGCCACAAAGCGAAGGTTGGAGACTGACGATAGTTACTCAAAACAGCTGGGTCCAGGAAGGCTTCTTGAGGAGGGTCTCACCACCGCCTCTTTCAAGGCGGTGGGAACAACACCCTCCCTCAGAGAAGCGTTAACAATCCCTGGAGCCAGCCTCGTGTAACCTCCCGGGTGGCCAGCACCAACCAGGAGGGACACGGGTCCAATAAACATGTGGTGGCATTCAGCCGCCCCAGCAACCTGTCCATGTCCTCGGGAGCCACAGGGTCAAACTCCTCCCAGATGGTCTCAACAAGACTAGCCTCCGTCACCTCGCCCGAAACTACCCAGTCTTGGTCCAGACCGTCCGAAGCTGGCGATTTTGTCAAACAGATACCTGCTGAAATCCTCAGCACAACCCTGTAAGGGTCATCGCAACCCTCCTGGTTAAGGAGGGCGAGTCACCTAAACAGGCGGCTGGGCGGTTCTCTGCTGACGCAATGAGGGTAGAGACATAGGCCCGCTTGGCCTCCCTCAATGCCACTAGATAGGTCTGAGTAAAAGACCTAACTAGTATTCGGTCAGCTTCGGAACGGCCGGACCTCCACGCGCTCTCTAGGCGTCTTCTCCGGCGTTTCATCTCCCTCAGCTCCTCGGAGAACCAAGGAGCTGGTTGAGATCTACGCCGGGTCAGACGCCGCAAAGGCACGACACGGTCCAAGGCACCCACCGCGGCCTGATCCCAGGCCGCAACAAGCTCCTCGGCCGAGCCGTGGGCCAGATCGCCAGGGAGCGGCCCAAGCTCCATCAGGAACCTCTCCGGGTCCATCAGTCGCCTGGGACGGAACCAGCGTATTGGTCCCGTCTCCCTGCGGTGAGGAGCAGCGGTCCGAAAGTCAGGCGAAGGAGAGTGGTCTGACCATGACAGAGGTTCAATGGCTAATTCTCGTACTTCCAGACCACTCAACCACTGTCCAGAGACAAAATCAGATCCAGTGTGCTTCCCCGGCGTGGGTGGGGCATCAATTAATTGGGTCAGGTCCATGGCCGTCATGGAGGCCATGAACTCCCGAGCCGCCGTTGACGACACACGGCTGATGGCAAGTTGAAATCCCCATGACCATAAGCCTGGGGGTATCAACTGCCATCCCGGCTATCAACTCCAGCAACTCGGGCAGGGCTGTTGCCACGCAGCAAGGAGCCAGGTACGTGATCAACAAGCCCACCTGCATCCTACGCCCCCACTTCACGTAAAGGGATTCACAACCGGCTATCTGAGGAACAGTGGCCTCCATCGGCTCCAGACTCTCTCTAATAACCACCGCCACCCCTCCACCCCTTCCTTGGGCCCTCGGCTGATGAAATGCCCGGAAACCCGGTGGGCACATCTCCACCAGGGGAACCCCCCCTTCAATGCCCAACCAAGTCTCCGAAATGCCCACAAATGCCCACATTTGAAGTGCACACTCACATTTTTGGTTCTGCACTAGGCGAACCAGTTCTTAAATTATGTGAAGCCCACCTCTGATGTAAATAGCTTGGATATTATGACAAAACCAGGCCAGGAATGATCCCAGTGAACAATTCATTATCAAATATTAATGCAGGACAAAACGAACTTGTCTTATAATAAATGGGCTTTCAGTGTAGTGACATTTAAAACTGGTCACAATTCAGAAAGAGAAGAATGGAAGAAATGTTGAGATATAGCCTCTGAACAAAGAAGGAAACATATAATGTATTATATGATGTGCTTACCCATGATTAATTGAACCACATCTTACTTAAGCAAACAATTTTTCTTCATTTGAACAATATATTGAACTATACATTAATTATGTATGTAGATAGGTATGCATGTATACGCTTGCTCCTGGGGAGAAAAGCTATGGCAAATCTAGATAGCTCACTAAAAAGCAGAGACACCAGAGATGCCAACAAAAATGCATGTAGTCAAGGCTATGGTTTTCCCAGTTGCAATGTATGGCTGTGAAAGTTGGACCATAAGAAAGGCTGAACGCCAAAGAATTGAGGCCTTTGAACTCTGGTGCTGGAGAAGACTCCTGCGAGTCCCTTGGACTGCAAGGTGATCAAACCAGTCAGCCCTAGAGGAGATCAACCCTGACTGCTCTTTAGAAGGCCAGATCCTGAAAATGAAACTCAAATACTTTGGCCACCTAATGAGAAAGAAGGACTCACTGGAGAACAGCCTAATGCTAGGAAAGATTGAGAGCAAAAGAAGAAGTGGAAGACAGAGAATGAGCTGGCTGGATGGAGTCACTGAAGCAGTAGGCATGAGCTTGAATGGATTCCAGAGAATGGTAGAGGACAGGAAGGCCTGGAGGAACATTGTCCATGGGGTCACGATGGGTTGGACACGACTTTGCAACTAACAACAAAATGTATGTATATATGTGGTTTGGGTTCAAGCAGCCTGTTAGGCCAAGGATCAACAAAATGGCACTGACTTTCAAATTTTTTAAAATGCACATTTAGAAAATTTAGAAAAATGCTTTTCCAAAAGGCAACTTAACTTTCTTATTGTTTTTTTTTCTTGAAAACGTTTCACTTCTCCTCCAAGAAGTTTCTTGAGTTCTGAAGCTTCTTGGATAAGAAGCAAAAACATTTTCAAGGGAAAAAAACCCAAGAAAGTCCAGTTGCCTTTTGGAAAAGCACCTTTGGGACAACCATTATCTGGAATCTGTATGATTGAAAATCTCCATAAACATTAAGAATGACGTAATTTTCAGGACATAGTCAAATTTCAAGAATTCTGTCTTCCCACATAAAATCTTGTGAGACTTTGAGTACTTGTAATTATTTATATACAAACATTTGGAGGATATTCCACAAAAACATATCTGGCAAAGATGCCTGATTCCTGCAATAGCCTCTAATCAATGTGAATGGTTGGTTTGTGAGTCAGTGTATCTTGTGAACATAGCCAAAGAAATGGGTATATCTCTTGGCAAACGAAAGACCATTTGCTAAAAGCCATAAATGCACACAGTCACTTTCAGAATGATGCCTATGAAATACAGTGGGGCTTTTTCATAAGAATTATTTGCAATGGAGGTTTTCTTTCATCCATGGAATAAACATTGGGCTTACTCGTTCGTCTACCTTTACATATCTAAAGCAGAAACACCTAGCAATCGTTCTGTCAGAATTGCTTTGACAATGAGTAAGGATTTTTATAGAGGAAGATTTAGGCATATACCTATGCCTGGCATACGTGATTGATGAGTAATGTTCAAGTACTCTGAAGCATAATCTACTTTGGAATGGAATCCAGGTTGATAATCAATAATAATCAATAACAGAGTTGTTAACGCTTGGAACACACTACCTGACTCTGTGGTCTCTTCTCAAACTCCCAAAAGCTTTAACCAAAAACTGTCTACCATTGACCTCACCCCATTCCTAAGAGGACTATAAGGGGAGTGCATAAGTGCACAGAGGCGCCTACCGTTCCTGTCCTATTGTTTTCTTTCATTATATGTGCTTGTATATAATGTTGTGACCAAAAAAAAAAATCAGTTCAGTTCTCTGGAAGTCAAAAATCTTTACATGGCTTGAGTCCACAAGTCAATAAAGCTACAATATTTGACTTCAAGGCCATTACATTTGAGGATTTTTATACTCCTGAAACAATGCTATTAAGAAAACAAAAATCTACGTGGAGACTCATATATGTTGCTCATTACCATTCTGACTTTTGTGTTAATAACAGAACTGTACGGTTTGCATTACAACTACTACTTGCCCATGCATGAACTACATTCCAATTTTCTTGTATTATATTGAGCTGTGTTTTTACATGGCAATACATATGCAAATCAGGCCAATCTTTGCATGCTATTGTTGATGTTTAAAGGAGCCTTTTCTCTGTGCTATTTATCTTGGTACTAATTGGAAACCTTTGATGGAAAAATGACACCCAAAGGCCAATCTGGAAATCAGGAAGGAATTATTCACCCCAATTTCTCTTAATTGCTATTTTAGATTAATATGCAGTTTCATCATCCACTGGTAATCTTTAGGTTTCCTTGTGTTGTTTAGTGCATGCAATGCAATCCTTTTAGAGAATAAACAGAACTGCAGTATCTTACACAGATAGGAATATAGTAAGCAGGGTTTGAGGGGAATACCATTTTGCAGCTGCTAATTACAGTACTCATTTTTTTAAAAATACGCTTTAAACTATTTTTGTTGTATTTTAAAACATTTAAATATTAGTGAGAGATATCTTAAATGTATTTAGTGTATAGTGAAGCCATATTAGCCAGGAGACTATAATGTAGTTGTTTAACTACCTAAGACTGCTAGTTTGTTCAATTTGTGCTCAAGTGCTATCCATGGTGCACCACAGAAGCCAAACAAGCTACACAATTAGTTCTGCAGCATCACCTGGGACTTTTCCCTCCACCAATGTTGCAATCACATTTGGGCAGGTCCAGCACCAGTTGGGATCATACTTCTGCACAAAGCATCATTATTTTTCCCACTGAAGTGGAACCCATTTATCTAATTGCATGGAACATGCTTTTGAACTGCTAGGTTGGCAGAAGATGAGGCAAGTGAGGCAGAGATGGGTTTCAGCAGGTTCTGACCAGTTCTGGAGAACCGGTAGCGGAAATTTTGAGTAGTTCGGAGAACCGGTAGTAAAAATTCTGACTGGCCACACCCCCATCTATTCTCTGCCTCCCAAGACCCAGCTGATCGGGAGGAAATGGGGATTTTACAGTATCCTTCTCCTGGAGTGGGGAGAGAATGGAGATTTTACAGTATCCTTCCCCTGCCATGTCCACCAAGCCATGCCCACCAAGCCACACCCACAAAGCCGGTAGTAAAATTTTTTGAAACCCACCATTTAAGTGAGGGCAGCTCAGTCTGTCAAAGTGGTGCTAGGACTGGAACCACCGGAGCACAGAACTTCTCCAGCATCTTTAAGACACTGAGCCACCCCATCTCTCTGTATTTTAAATGAATGCATGATACAATATTACCAGCTGAACCTCTAACTTGGGGAAAAATTAAACAGGACATTGTTTTAGCAAGACTAGGCTTCTCTAGTTCAATATTTCTTATCTATATATTTATTGAGAAATTATTTCTCTAACCCAAAACAAATCTGAAATATATTGTTTTATTCTTATGAATAGTACTGAACAATTAGGCTTCAATGACTAATGGTGTGTTGTTGTATTTAAATAAGCATTGTTTGTGTGTGGTCCTGCAAATCCTGGGGCTGTCAACTGCAACTCATCTGGATACTAGATTGGGAAAGGCTATGAAAGAAGAAAAATGCTAATGAGTTTTAATCTATAAACTGTTTGAAACCTCTCTGGAGACCTCACATCACTGGGAAAGTTGGGGACTGAGGGAGCCAAAGTGTAGTTGCACATATGGATGAGAGTAGGAGAATGACTAAAAGGGGGTTAATAGGAAGTGGAGCACAGACATGGCACTTATTTTCCCTAGATCAGATGACAGGAGAGGAAATGAAAGTTAGCTGCATCTTTTGTCCAATTTTTAATCCAGAAGAAAGCAAATCTTTGCCCAGGCAAACAACACTCTTAAATCACAATTGTTTTTCATCTCAACTGGCTTTAATCTCAACTGACTGGGTTTGCCAATATGTCTAGATAACCATTGCTTACAGATTATAGTATCTGGCTTCACCTAAAGCAGTGCCCTCCAACCTTTGGGGCACCTGGGACCGGTTCTGTGGAGAGAGGTTTTTCCACAGACCAGAAGGGCTGTGGTTTTGTATGCTGCTTACATCCCATGGATGAGGCTTTGCTTGTTTACACCAGTGGTGGGTTTCAAATTTTTTTACTACCAGTTCTGTGGGTGTGGCTTGGTGGGCGTGGCATGGCTTGGTGGGCATGGCAGGGGAAGAATATTGTAAAATCTCCATTCCCATCCCACTCCAGAGGAAGGATACTGCAAAATCTCCATTCCCTCCCCAATCTAGGGGAAGATTACTGCAAAATCCCCATTTCCTCCCAATCAGCTGGGACATGGGAGGCAGAGAATAGATGGGGGCGGTGCCAGTCAGAACTTTTACCACCGGTTCTCCAAACTACTTAAAATTTCCACTACTGGTTCTCCAGAATTTGTCAGAACCACTTCTGGTTTACATGGCCCAGTTTCTGGCATGCCTTGGATCGGTGCCGGTCCACAGACCGGGGCTCAGGGACCCCTGACGTAAAGCACCAAACAGAAAACTCAATAAACCAGTAATGGACATGGGCAGCATTTCTCTGAATAGCCACATTTTTAAAGGGAAATAACAACATTAGCCAATCTTACAATCTCTTGAAAATGAGGGCTGAATGAAGCCCAGCCTGATATAGCATGGATTATCTTATCTGGAACAGCGAAACAGTCAAACAAGTTTAGCGAAATGGAGGGAAAGATTCCAGTAAAGCTTATGTTATTCTGACCTACATTTATGCTTTCTTCAATGATTGAACAGGTTAATTTTGATCAGAATAGCTTGGAATACATTATAGTATTTTAATACCCGTTGGGCAATACTTCTATTATGACCAATCCAAATATTCAAAAGATCTGTTACAGTATGTTTGGTTTCCCAGTTCTCAGAAATGCTTCCCAGCTAGGAATTTGTGAGTTTCATTCAAAGCATTTGCATTACAATCAGACTTCATGTTTTCAGAAACATGAAAGGGGATTGCAAACCATATTCTAATGTGCCATAGCTGCTTGTACTAATTCATTCAGCCTGCAGTCTCCATCTTCAGAATGAGTTTAAAATGCGGAATCACAACTTGAGTTGCTCTACCCCCAACAATATGAATTGTGAATTAACAAAAATCCACCCTCTCACCATAGAAATCAAATAACTTGCTGCCGTTCCCCATCACCACTTTTTCATCATGTAGCCTTGGTTAATAAAAGATTAGCCAAAGGGTGGGAGGGGTAAAAACAAACAAACAAATGCTTCTGAGAGACAGCTATAAAAGGGTGGGAAGGAAAGAAATAAAGTACAAAAAAAATTTCAAACAATCTGCCCATTTTGCAATAATTATATAATCATCATAATTATACTAGCAAATCCTGGTTAGAGAACTTCAGAACGGTTACAATTATGATGGCATGGCTGCAGTTAAGCACTTTTCCTGAATGGCTGTGACCATAGTGTCATGTTGCTGGACTGGGGAAAATGGGCCCAGAAGGAAGAAACAAGTCCAAATTGTACAGGTACGAAACTAGAATCTTGAAAGTTGAGTAAAGCTACCCTGAACAAAGACATACATTCAATTTTGAAGCTACTAAGTGTCGTGTCCCACTCCTCCGCTGACGGCCAGGTCGGGGAAGTCCGTATCAAGCGTGCCTCTGCAGCTCTGTCAAAGTCCTATCAGAGTTCTCAAGGCAGGCAGGAGACCAGGAAGTGACTTCAGCGATCCAAGGTAGACTTTGCCTGACTCAGAGAATGCCAGAAAGCAGATCCTTTATATAGGCCATGGGGTGTGGCTCCATGACTCAGCACTTATCCAGGCCTGCCCCTCCCTTCCTTTTGCTGACGCCGCCTATCAATTCTCCGGAAGCGAGGATCTCTCCAGGCTCCAGCTGTTGGTAATTCACATTCCTCAGGCTCACATGCTGTGGGGGAGGGTCTAGTTGCTCCGTTTGCCTGGGCATGGAGCCAGGGCTGGAGGCTGGAGGCACGTCAGGCCCTTCATCTTGTTCGGCCTGTCTGGGCATGGTGCCAGGGCTGGGGCCTGGAGGCATGCCAGGACATTCCTCAGCGTTCGGCAGGAGATAAGAGGGACCCGGCTGCGGGGAAAGTGAGTGAGACACAACACTAAGATTGTTGGATGAGCAGGCACAAAAACAGCCAGGGAAGTGATTGAAGCCTGGGAAACGGGCTCCTCATCAGTCAACAGGAGTGCTGATTTACCACCAGCTTATCAAATACTTAGGAGACTACAGCTTGGCAGCACAAGGAAACAACAACCCATGACTTATTAGTCAGCCAATAAAAGTTGTTGATTGGACCCAATCAACAACTAAAAGTCACACAGAAGAGGCATTGTATAAATAGTACACACAGAATAGCCCAAAGCATACACTCTGCTAGACAGAATTTCCCTGATTATGGACTCCAACACAAATCCAAAAGCTTGGAAGATTAAACTTTTGGTCCCAATGACCAACCCATATTGGATCCTGCAACATTATCCTGGGACATGTATATTCTCCTGCATTCATGAAAGCCGCTCTGTCTGCTCAAGTTAACTATGAAGTGAGGTGGAGGAGAGCTTAAAAAATTCCATTCACTGGAAAATAGATCACCCTTCCAAAACTTGTAAGAGTGCATCTTCGAGCACCAGGGCTCCCTTTGAACCTAGGCATAGGCATTGGTTTACAGAGTGAAAAAAATGCAGCATTAGGAAAAATGGCCACAAGCAAGGCATTCTGCTGGTGGAGTATCCAGAAGAGGTCTGGGATGTTTGTATATCTTTTTTTAAAAAATATTGTGGGAGAGCAATGGCTCATTGGTTAAAGACACTGAGCTTGTCACCTGGAAAGCTGACAGCCTGGGTTCAAAACCTAAGTGCCCCATGACGGGGTGAGCTCCCATTCTTGCCCCATCTCCTGCCCATCTGTCAGTTCAAAAGCATGCAAATGCAAGTAGAGAAATAGGTACCACTTTGATGGGAAGGTAACAGCATTCAGTGCACCTTGGCTTAAAGTCATGCTGGCCACATGACTGCAGAAGTGTCTTTGGACAATGCTGGCTCCCTTGGCTAGGAAAAGGAGATGAGCACCGCCCCCTAGAATTGGACATGATTGGACAGGGGAAATCTTTATCGTTACCTTTTTAAAAAAATAGATTACTTTGTATACTTTGATGAAGGAAGTTAAAAGAGTCCTTGAAAACTTTCATTTTTAGGCAGGAACTGTTAAAGGTATTGACTAAGAAGCAAGTTAGCATTTTTCTTCCTTCAGGCCCAATGCTGTTATCCTTGCTTTTCTATTTGTCTTTGAATGCATTATTGTTTGCTTATAAAGTATGAAGTTATTATCTTTTTCTTTTCTTTTTGGTAGTTGAACAAATATAATTTGAGGTTTATTTCCAATTGTTTAAAATCCTCTGGTACCACGATCTGCCGTAAATTTTTGTTAGAGCAATTTTCTGAAGACAACTTCCTGCCTTAGTAGAATAATGCCCACCATTATTTGTATCAGAAAATGAACTGCGATTACTTTTCATGCACTAGCCAATTATTACATATGAACAATGTCAAGTGTTACTACCTAATCATTTTCTTCAGTGGGGTACGTTTTCTGGTTCAAGGAAGATGTTGAGATCCTTATGTACTTTACATATTATGTTATTGCTGTAGATATTGAGTTCAAAAGGTGATGGCCATTTATATAGCTCAAAATCTCAAGTACTGTTTAATAAAAAAAGGCTCACTGCTGCTTTTTTCCATTATTAAGACCTAGATATAATCAAAGGCAGTGGGGCTTGGCTTTTATAAACTTTCTCAGGCAATTGTCTATTATGAATGGGATAGGATAGGCAGCAAACTAATGTTCCATTAGATTGATGTTTAAGGGCATGAATAGATCAAGAGGACAAGCATGGAAAGGCACACTGCCTCTCAATAGTTTATCTAAAGATGGTCTATATATGGCAACAATTCAGAGCAGTGAACAGAGCAAAGCTGGCAGAAGACTAACAAAACATGTCTTCCTTTAAGTATTATGCTGTGACTCATTATATGTAACCAGGAGTGAAGTCACTAACTACAGTACTGAAACGAATGTTTTACATTTATGAAATTAACTGATCCCTGGAAATAATTAAATATAAAGATTAATTGGCCACTTTTTGGAGACCATCCCTTACTATATAATCAAATAATTACACATCTTTATGCCAACAAAATTGCAAGCAATTCTGAGGACACAGCTGTAGGAGAGCACTCCATTCCTGACACAAAGGCTGCACTTATCACTTCTAGCCTCTTCTGCCTTCAAAAAATGTGTTTTAGAATCTAGATATGTCACAATGGAGCTCATATCAGTTCATTCATGTAGCGTATCTGATTAGGCACGTGACTCTTGCAGCTACAGAAACATTCTGAATTTGGCCTTAGAAGAGCAAATTTGTTCATATTTCTCCAGAAAACATCAGTGCTTTTGAAATTCCAAAGACTAAACCAACTGCAACTAACTGAAGAGGTAAGTTTTGGAAGTCAGCTGGAGTTCTATGTAGAAACCACCCATTTAAATATTTAATTATAATTTGTTTTAAACCTAAATACTTTTCAGGAAGCTTATGGACAAACACTAAACATTTAAACTGAAAAAGAACTGGATAAACTATCTACTTGTACTTGTCAGCAGGGTTCCAACATCACAGTATCATTCCTTTTAATGCCTGAGTTATGTTCTGAAGTGGCTATAAATTTGAGAATAGAATGGGCCCTTCTTACAATAAGGATGGCCTCAAAGGACAAGTCCAACTATAGTATATCATATTATTTTGTAAACTAAAAAAAAAATATTGATGAGCATCTATTCCCATTGATTTCTAAGTTGTGCAGAACACTAAAAGAAAATGATAAAAATCAGAGGTTCCCTCTAACATGAAAAATGACAGCAGCAAAAACATAAATTCTCCTCCACGTGGTTATTAATCACCATGTCCCACGATTTTTAAAGTTGGTTTCTTTTTGTTAATTTAAAAAAAAATAACCAATCAACATTGCTAATTGTATGAATAAACTTCGCATTTGGCTTGGCCCAGTGAAAATGCTGGAAGAAATCCAG
Organism: Ahaetulla prasina; assembly: GCF_028640845.1. NCBI lineage: Eukaryota > Metazoa > Chordata > Lepidosauria > Squamata > Colubridae > Ahaetulla > Ahaetulla prasina. The sequence continues at coordinate 127,548,018 of NC_080540.1, forward strand.
GGGTGAAATCCAGCAGGTTCTGACAGGTTCTGGAGAATCGGTAGCAGAAATTTTGAGTAGTTCAGAAAACTGGCAAATACTACCTCTGGCTGGCCCCAGAGTGGGGTGGGAATGGAGATTTTACAGTATCCTTCCCGTGCCACACCCACCAAGCCACACTCACAGAACCGGTAGTAAAAAAAATTGGATTTCACCACTGAAGAAATCTAAAAGCCAATTGACTCAAGCCTGGTTACAAGGTATGCCTTTGACAATTATATCATCATACTAATTATATTAGGGGAGTGCAATGGCTCAGCAGGTAAGAACACTGAGCTTGTCAAGCTGGAAAGCTGACAGCCCAAGTTCGAGACCTGAGCTCTATACAATGGGTGAGCTCCCGTTCCTGCTCACCTAGCAGTTTGAAAGTATGCAAATGTGAGTAGATAAATAGTTATCACTTCAGTAGAATGGTAATAGCGTTCTGTGTGCCTCTGCATACGGTCATGCTGGCCACATGACCACAGAGGTGTCTTTGGACAACTCTGGTTCCCTTGGCTAAGAAACAGAGATGATCATTAGAATTGGACACAACTGGATAGGGAAAACCTTTACCTTTACTAATGACACTAACAAAATATATATAGTATGGACGAGCCACCTTCCAAACCCTTAATTGAATTTCACATTTCAAATGTCAAGACTGCTTAAGATGTTACTCTTTTTTTTTTTTAATCAAGCAAATATATGAATGAGACAGACTTCTTTATCCAACATCCAGGTTTCTCTCTAGTTCCTAGTGTAATGTACGTGACAGCTGGGCTCATGCCATACGTCACAGAGTGGCTGGCTATACTGCATGTGGCTAGCAAGTTGGTAAAATACCAATTATGGATTAGTGTGAAGTGTGAATCAAGCAAACTGATTTATACAATAAACCACAATTAACAAAATTTGGCCTTAGCATGATATGTGAAGCCAATCAGAGAGGAGCGCAGACATGCTGCTATGTAATATGCTAAACTGGCTTTGCTATGCCAGAAGACAAACAGTTTCGAAAGCTACTGGGCCCGGAGCCATCTACACTTGACAATCGTCCAGGATTTCAACAGAGAATGGATGAAGCCCTGTTTCTCCAGTGCCCTCCTTATTGTCCTTATTGTAATTGCAGCAATAGTCATTCATCAACACTGCCTAAACTCAGAAACCCCCCATTGTTCTACTCTGCTTCTCTAGGACCGTTGCCATGTTTCTACCCAGGATGTGAGTGCATCTGTGCAAAGTAATGGATGGCTCAGGAACCACCACCCCCAAGGCTCCAATCTCACTCTTCTTCACAGTGATATATTGAAAATGGGAAGCAACATTGATCTGGGAACTGCATTTAAGGAGCTCTACCCTTTCTGCAGAAAACCCACTTTGGATAACGACTATGGTTGTAGATTATTGTGCTCCAAAAATGCAGAAGAAGAAACCAAGGACCAGCAATATTAATTAGAAACATTTTTTTAAAAAACCCTATCACTATCCAAAGAGTTGCAATTTTCTTGCCGGTCTCATATTGCCTGGTCCCTGAAAGTAAACATTTCACAGCAAAGGCAAGGCAGGGATGCTCAGTCATTTTATAAGACCTGGAGAAATAGATCCACTATGTCCTATATTTTGCAAATTCTTAGTGAGAGTGAGGGTTTGGCTTGGATTCTCTCTGTCTGCTAACAGAAGAACTTATAGATTTCAACTCAGCCAAAAACAGACACAAGCCACCCAGTAATTTATCTATCTAATCTAAAATTAGGAGTAAGTCCTTGATAAATATTAATCCAGGAAGGTACCAGATAGGAAGCAATGAGTCCAAGTCAGAAATAATAGCAACTAACAAACCACAAGTTAGTTTGGTTCACAGCTCCAGTGAATTAGCCTTCGCAACCTGAAAATCAGGAGGAAAAAAAATCTATCACATCTCTCCCAGATTTCAAATTAGTTGTATAAAGAAGTTTGACACTATGCCCTGTTTTTTACATAGGATTTTGCACCTTAAATTTAAATTCTTTCTCTAAATTGGAAGTCGTTATTAACACCAAACACCTGAACCCTGTGATTCTCAAAAGGCAAAGAACCATCCCAATGGTTTTTGAAGCTACACTCAGTCCATGGTAATATATTTCATTTTATAATGAACTTTTCTAGTTCCACACACTTTTCTTCATCCAGGCACGTTGGCTTTTTTTTAGTTCTTAAATAGCACAAGAGCTGTTTAAACCAAGGAAGACTTAACATAGGTTTTCAAGCATTTTCTTTACATTGTAGGAAAGTAGCAGGGCTCAATTATTTGACAGTTAAGATCAGCTCATGTGGAACTTAATTCTGAAGCTGGTCCTGAAAGTCTGAGCTTTCATTATAAGAAGGAATTATGCCAAAGGAAGAGTTTTTGCCATTACCCAGATATATTGGAAAACAGTATCCACAAAGCCAGTGAGTTTTGTCCTGTGGATGGAGGGAAATCTAATCTAATCTATTGACAAAATGTTAATTGAAGAAGACAGTTTTAATTGTGGACACAACCAAGCTTGTGGTATTTACATCTGGAGCATCTCAGAGTCCTGGCTACTAACTTTGTCAGCTGCCCAGAGTTGCATTAGTGAGTTGAGTGGCCATAAGATTGAAATAAATAAATAAGATGGTTGACCCTGGATACTCGGGATGAGGCAACCTGGCACCGTGGATAAGCCCTAATCAAGCACCAAGTGTATGGAATATCCAATACAAGTTGGGTATTGAGTATATTGTATTAGGTTCCTTGCAGACAGGAGCAATTCTATTAAAAATTGAAAGGGAAGATTTCCAAGTTTACAGATAAATATCCCATTTACAAAAGCTTTTTGTAAAAGACAACCAAACTGTCCTAATTTTTTTAAAGAGTGTTGCAATCCTGCAAATAAATAAATAAATAAATAACCAAAGATACAGAACAGCACAATTTAAGTTTAGTTCCTGATGGACTCTCACATCTTCCTGGCAAAAGTATGGAAATAATTAGACATTACCATTTTTCAGATTTTTTTTTCAGCTTTCCATTCACCTTGCAAGTTTCCAATCCAAGTATTAATCAGGCCTGACTCTGTTTAGCTTCTAAGCCCAGCCAAGTATTGCCACCAGCTGAAATGCCCTCTGAGAAGAAGCTGACCTTGATTAAACAAATGTCAAGAGCAGTTGAGGCGATTCCAAAGAATCTTGATCCAGGGAACATCCAAGAGGACCATGCATGGTTTACCACTGATGCTGTCCAAAGGTCAAATTAGATTCATCTCTTTCCTCTTTTGTTTTTTGAAAACCTATTTTGCTTTTCTGGGCCAGCTTGAAGCTCCATTTTGATTTTTGCTATGTTAATATTTTAACTGTTTTTTAATTGCCTTTGAAAACCATTGTATAAACATCAGCTGATCAGAAATATAAATTCTTACAAACAAGCAAACTTTCATATATGTGATTTTAACATTAATACTGACAGCATTATCTTGCTTGGTGAGCCAGCTTGGTGCAGTGATTAAGGCACTTGGCTAGAAACCAGGAAACAGTGAGTTTTAGTCCCACCTGAAGTCCAAAGCCAGCTAAATGACCTTGGGCCAGTCACTCTCAGCCCTAGGAAGGAGGCAACGGCAAACCACTTCCAAAAATACTTGCCAAGGAAACAGCAGGGACTAGTCTAGGCAGTTGTCAGTAATCTAAAGGCAACAAAACAAAACTTTACTACCTTCTCACAGCAACCCTTACTTGATCCCATGATTTTGTAACCTTGTTCGATGTCAGTCTTTAAATTTTGGAGAACTGTATATACTGACAAACATTCCATAGCACTCCTGCAACTCAGCAAAAGTCGGTCAATGTCTAATTTCAGATCAAGGTCAAATAGTCTGTCCTTGTAATAACTCTGAAGTAGAGTCAAATCAGTTAAAGACACATTACTTACAGCACCTTAAAAACAAATTTAAGTCACCATTTATTTTGGTGCTGGGGGAATGACATAGTGATAGCTCATCTTTTTTTTTAAAGGGTGAGAGGGAGAGATACATTAGTTTTCTGCAAAACTCAATGATCTGTGTGCCTTAATACCAGAGGTGCAGTTTCGCCTGTACCAGTAGTCCTGACCATCAGCTGGGCCCGCTCACCCGCCCCAATGCTATCCTGGTCCTATATATCTCACTCTCTGGCTCGCTCATCCCATGCATGCAACCCAGCTGATTTCCACTCCTTGCCCACTCTACTCAACCTGGCTGCTGAGAAGGTGTGCTGGAATGAAATCGCTGTGTGTTTGAAGCTGTGCGCAAGTGCGGAAGGTGGGTGCACACGCAAAGTGTGCGTGCACACATGCGCTTACATTTTCAGTTCTGCATTAGGTGAACCAGTTGTTAAATTATGTGAAGCCCACCATACATTGCAATCTATGAAGCTCCCTAAAAAATTATCCAAAGCTGGTGTTGATTTTTCATATTGATTATTTATATGTTTCATTGTTCATCTGTTTTCTTTCTAAGATCAGAAGGAATTATGGAAGAAATTTCAGCTCTGTTTCTAGAAGAAATGGGGTGGGGGGAGAAGAGGGGGAGGAAAGATTGCTAAAGCAACCCAGCAATCAGCATTGCCACTCACTTATTTGCTACTAACTTAATCAAAGCTTAACTTCAAAGCAACCCATAGCTGCATTAAGGAGGAAATTGCTCTTCAAAGCGGGCTTGGACCACTGAGCTCGAATGAAGCCTAAAACTAAGGCTTCTCCTGCTTTTTATTGTCTCCTCCCCCTTTCTTTTGTGAGAGCTTAGTAGATTGTCTGCAAAAAGTGGTGAAGGACTTTCTCAGAAAGGCAATTCCTGGAGAGAAAAGGACATTAAGAATGGAATCTGCCTAGTGTCTAATAATAAGCAGCTTATCACCACAGCATGAAGCAATTTTACTTTCAGTCCTTTGGGTTTGTGATACAGTAGAAGTCCACCGATCACATAAATCCTTGATTTCCAATATCTGTTGAATATTCAATATCAAACAGGTCAGTTTTCACTTCTGGTACAATTGATAACTGCTTAACATCTGAGATAAATTGATAGGTGTGGATCAATGATGATTAATACATCAATTTGGAACATTACTACTCTATATTATGAAGCCTGCCAGCTACACTCATATATACAGTTATAGGAACTGAGCTCCAGTTTAACTCAGATTTATTTCTGAGTAACCAGACCTATGCTTGCACTGCGTTTTATAATCATATATTATTTCTTGAAAAGGATAACAGATTCTCATTTTAGCAGTAATTTTAAATCTTAAAAAGAATGCAAAACGTCTCAAGCCAGAATTGTATTACTCCACAATGTTATCTCATAAAATAGACTAAGAGGAGGATACAAATAATAAAGTACCACTAGCTAAGAGTTAATCTGAATTTTATACTGTGTTGTAAAATCCTGCAAAAACAGGAAGGTTAGAATGTGTGAAGAGACTACATATAAAATAGAGAGATAGATTCATCCATCCCATGGACAATTACAGTTCTACAGTAACTCTCATATCTCTGAAAGTCTAAATTTCACACAATGAGAAAAGAGATGCATTTAAATTCGACCAAAATCAAACAGGAGAAGATCATTACAAATAAAACCCCATTCATTTCTGTGATGTTTAAGCTCCACTAACTTGCAGAATTGTAGCCACTATGCTCAGCCTAAGTAAGCAAGTGAAATATATCGTCTGAATATACATAATGCTTTGAGGATAATAAATGAGAAAATAAGAGAAGAGGGAGATTTCTTTGTCTAAACTGTTGTAGTATTAATTACTCTGAATATTAACTTTGTTCCATAACAATGCTCAACTTTAAAAAATGTTATTTTCATTGTTAACAATTGCACAGTCATCAGAACTTAATCTTCCATGTTCTCAAGAGCTACATCAAGTTCAAATCAAATTAGAACTCTGTGTTTAAAAAATGAACAGCCAATCCATCATACAAATTAATTGTTATCACTACCCTTACTAGAAAACATACATTACACTTCCCATCATTGCTTTAAAAATATTTTTACACAGTAGTTATTATTCATTTCAAGGTTCTTCTAATTCCCTCCTTTTTCTGGATACCATCAGAGAGTCTACAGAGCTAAATTCAGGATCAGATCTTCTAAATTGTTAAAGTATGATTTTTTTTACTGAAACCACATATAATGAACCCTTGAATTGCTGAATCTTCCAAGCTATTTTTGTTTTACACACACACAGACAGTCAGAGAGAGAAAGAAAATAGTATGTAATTTGTTTCTCCTAACAGTGTCTCTTGAGCCTTTTTTTGTTTTTGCTTCACGTGTTTTTATATTCCCCCTTTATTATTTTTACAAATAACTCAAGGTGGTGAACATACCCTCTTCCTCCTATTTTCCCCACAACAACCACCCTGTGAGGTGAGTTGGACTGAGAGATTGTGACTGGTCCAAGATTTCATGACTAAAGCAGGACTGGAACTCACAATCAGTAAACCCAGTTCACATGATTGGTTAATCAATTAGTCACTTAGTAAGAGAACATAGCTGTATTCTGTACTCCACATGATTTACACACCTAATTATGCCAAGAAACTGGAGCCATGCAAACATAAATATTCATCCTTCATGCAGATCAATCCTATGTAGAGCAATAGACTGACCTCAGTCCTTAAATCTAGAATATGTTGGATGGACACTAGGGAATGCCAGATCAACTGTTCAATCCTTAGGTACTGACCTGTCCATTGGGAAATGGGCTTCTTCCCCTTTCCGGAAGTCTGTGCTATTCTCCAGCCTGGCTAGCACTTCCATCCTCTTCACCATTGTCTCCAGCATATCACTCATTTTCCTCAGCACTCCTCTGGACTCCAGAGTCCCCATCACTGCAGTCATACAGGAAAGCAGGAGAAAGAGAAAGGAACAGAAGAACATTCTACAGTATTGCTCAAGAAGCAGCAGAGATACATTCAGACAGATGGAAAGGGCAAACATTAATTCTTGTGAATGGGGAAAAGGCGGGAAGGAGTTGCTGACAAGATTTTAATCGGACACACATTACTACATGGCATGCTCTGTTCTTGGATTAGCTTGTTCTCAGCAAAAACAAAAAAAATAATCTTTGTGGCCCCCCTAACAACAAATATAACATTGTGTGATGGGCCTGTGTGAATCGGTCCCGATTGAGATCAAAGTGCAGATTCAATAGGCAAAGAAGGCATGAATCCAGTTGAGTTTGCAATTTTTAGAAGAATAGAATAGAATAGAATAGAATAGAATAGAATAGAATAGAATAGAATAGAATAGAATAGAATAGAATAGAATAGAATAGAATAGAATTCTTTATTGGCCAAGTGGGATTGGACACACAAGGAATTTGTCTCCAGTGCATAAACTCTCAGTGTATATAAAAATACATTTGAAATTCATAGAAAAACAAAGTTGAGCTATAAAAAAACCTTCTCCATTAGACTCCAATAAGAAGTTTCAGAGTGTTTGCAACACCTTCATTTTCCAACAGAATTTGGGTAAAAATAGCAGAGGTCACTAATCCTGCCAATTTTCAGCTAGGTGGCTATATGTTTTTCTAAATATTATCCCTGCATTAACTTTTAAGGCAGAGAAAGCCGAGTAAGAAAAGGACAGCGTAACAGCTTCCAGATAATTTGGGAAAGAGCCTTAAAAAAACCCAATGAGGTAAGTGTCCTATTCTAATTTTAAAACTCAAAAAATAAGCTTGAAAAGTGGCTTGAAAAGTAAGTTCTATTTTTTATTTTTGCCTTGCTTTTCTATACTGCCACACTTGGTATAACACTGAAGAACCATCAATGAGTTGCTCATATAAGATGATGCAGCTTCACTGCCTCTGATCCTTCAGGCTTTAGAGGTGTCAGGAAGGTAGGTGCCCGAAGAACCCCTCATCAGTGGCAGGACTTGATGATGTCAGAGTTGTGGCAAACTGTTAACGCTTCGTTAGCTAGTTACTAGTAGTAGAGACAGCAGAAGCAGGTTGGTACAATGAAGTACAACAGCTTGCACAGAAACAGCCCACTGAGAAAGTTGTATTTGTAGTTTGCAGTCCTCTACTTTAAAAAAAAAAAAGTGTGCTTTTCAGCAGTACAGGTAGTCCTCGATTTACAACAGCTCATTTAGTGACTGTTCGAAGTTACAATGAAAAAAGTGATTTATGACCAGCATTCAGACTTATGACTATTGCAGCATCCCCATGGTCACGTGATCAAAATTCAGATGCTTGGCAACTGACTCATATTTATGATGATTGCAGTGTCCCAGTTTCCCAGGGTCATGTGATTACATTTTGCAACCTTCTGACAAGCAAAATCAGTGGGGAAGCCAGATTTACTTAACATCTGTGTTACTAACTTAATTAATTGCAGTGATTCACTTAACAACTGTGGCAAGAAAGATCATAAAATGGGGCAAAACTCACTTTAACAAATGTCTCATTTGGCAACAGAAATGTTGGGTTCAATTGTGGTCATAAGTTAAGGACTACCTGTTCTTGTGCTACTCTGATTCCTATTCACGTATTTTCCAGAGATTTAAAGCTCTGCCTCAATCCTTGGAATGTTAAAAGGAAAACTTGATTGATAAGTACATATAAGAAGTCCATCTTGTTCCCATATTCAAAGTGCTAAGAATTGAATTGATTCCCAGTTAGTCTGGCAGAACCAGCAGAGAAATACAAAAAAAAACAACAGCAACCCTCTAGTCCCTAAGGTTTGTAGTAGGCTACATTTAAAATGGTGAGAGCCGAGGAAAGGAAGGAAATATTAGGTATACTTCTGTGGAGTCCAATCAATATACTTGATGAAATGGAAGATGGAACACAAATATTTAAGTGCTAAGAATTGTTTTTAATATATGACAAGGTTCTTATTTTTGATGTAATAGACTAACATGGCCACCCAAATAAAGTTATATCAATAATTTGGCATTTCCAGGATTTGCACTATAACCTTAGGCTTGTTATTCAATAAATATTTCCACAGCTATGGGAATTCTTTCTTGCAAAACACGTTCAGAGAACATTACAAACGGCATTAACTTTCATTACTTAATACATTTATCCATAGATTTCTTTATCATGTTGGCTGAGAAACCAAGCCTATTGGTTTTTTATTGTTTCTTTCATGATAATGCCAGAAAGACCTTGAGATGAAAGTAAAGGACAGAGAACAAATTCGTCCTGTATAATATTTATATGTACGCCCCCTACAAAGCTAAGTTACTCATCAAATTTATTGCTGTCATTTCATTCTTCTGAACTTCTTTAAAGCAAATTTTCATTTACAAAGCAGCGGGAGGTTAGAGGACAAGAGAAACAATTGGGGACCTACAGACACACTGTAATGTAATGCATATTTTCCCTAGCATCAAACATAGACCTGCCACTGTAGGAATTTAGCACCCACCCCACTCCTAGAAGAATGAAATATTTTACAAAATATTTAAAAAGGCAGAATATATTTCCCTGGATGAGAAATGGAGAAACATGTTTTAAAGACAAAGCAGCTTCCTGACTCTCCTCCACCTTTGTCAATGGGCCATTAAAGCTTCAGCCAAGCTCACTCAACCCCCCACCTTCCTCAATGGACCATCATTTGCAACACAATAGAACAGAAACTCACCACATGGCAAGGCTCAGGCAAGCTTGAGGGACAACCTACAATGTTAGCTAAGACCCCTAGACCACCTGGGAGTCTGACAACCAATCAGGATACTCTTCCTGTGCCCCAGAAAGTTCAAAGCTCAGAAAAAGCATAAAACCAGGGAGCACACAGGATCTCAGCCCTTTTCTGTTCAGGATCTCAAGCCATGTGATCCTGGCCACCATTAAACCATCTTTCCAAGCAGCCTCCATGTTTCCAGTGTCTTTGTCCCCACTTGGAACTGAACCCAGATGGATATTTCTTCCAACAATTGGCACCCACAGATGGGACTCCAAGCTAACCTAACCAATGGACCTGGCCCAGGTAAGCCTCCCTTGCTAGCAGCAGACCCATTGAGTCTGTGGGTAAGTTTTCCTGGACCTTGGCCATTTGGAACTAGGTTTTAAAGGGGTTTTGAGTGTTGAGCTCAAAGGCTGCTTGGAAAGAAGGTGAGTACCTCTAAATTTTAATTTTTAAGCATGGAAAAGCATGGGAAATATGTGTATGCCTGCATGTGTGTGAATGAGAGAGCCCTTCTCCCAATCACAGCTGGATCTTGCTTCCTCTGTGCATTTCCTAACCGCAGAAAGACCAAAAGTCTGGAGAGCATGGGGGTTTTGCCAGAGCACAGGACCTTCTGTTAGGGAAGGAGGAAGTGTGTGTGTGGGATTCCACCTGAGGAAACAATCTGATTCCACCTCTTTGAGCAACCTCTAGCCGCACCTCTGCCTACTGCTAGCTCCACCAAGCCGTGACCGGTAGGCTAGAGAAAGCAAGGGGGGGAAGCCAAACGTGGAACTTTGTGTTTATCAGGAACGGGAGCCGAGTAAAAGGAAAGTGAGTGTGAAGGGGACAATTAAAAAGAGTAGAGTTTACTAGTGTATTTTAGAGAAAGTAAAGCAGGAAGCAGTGTTGAGGAGGTGCTCGTACCTGCTGGAGGGGCAGTAGTCCTCTGGGATCACCTTTTTGATCCAAAACGAAGCTCCCTTATTTATTGATTGATTGATTGATTGATTGATTGATTGATTGATTGATTTGATTTTTATACCGCCCTTCTCCCGAAGGACTCAGGGCGGTGTACAGGCAAAAAATAAAACAGACAATACAATATACCATCTAAAATGCAAATTAAAAAACTTATTTTAAAATTAGCCTGATAGGTTAAAATATACTAGACTAAAAACCCCATTTAAAATTAGTTAATAAAAATTTAAAATTAATAAAATTCAGTTCAAGCCAGCCCCGCGCGAATGAAAAGATGTGTCTTCAGTTCATGACGGAATGTCCGGGTCAGGTATTTGGCGTAAACCCGGGGAAGCTCGTTCCAGAGTGTGGAGCCCCCACAGAAGGCCCTTCCTGGGGGCTGCCAGCCGACATTGTTTGGCAACGGCACCCTGAGAAGTCCCTCTCTCTGTAGAGCGTGATGGTCGGTGGGAGGCATGTGGTAACAGCAGGCGGTCCCGTAAGTACCCAGGCCCTAAGCCATGGAGCGCTTTAAAGGTCATAACTAACACTTTAAAGTGCACCGAAGGCCACAGGTAGCCAGTGCAGTCTGCGCGGGAGGCGGTGTTGCGTGGGAGCTACGCGTAGCTCCTCTATCACCCGTGCAGCTGCATTCTGACTAGCTGAAGCCTCCGAGTGCACTTCAAGGGAGCCCCATGTAGAGAGCATTACAATAATCCAAGCGAGAGGTAGCCGCGCGATGACTGTGCACAAGGCATCCCGATCAAGAAAGGGGCGCAACTGCCGAACCAGGCGAACCTGGTGGAAGGCCCTCCTGGAGACGGCCGTCAAATGATCTTCAAACGACAGCCGATCATCCAGGAGGACACCTAAGTTGCGCACCCTATCCTTTGGGGCCAGTAACTCGCTTCCAACAGTCAGCCACGGCTGCAGCTGACTGAATCGGGATGCTGGCATCCACAGCCACTCCGTCTTGGAGGGATTAAGCTTGAGCCTGTTTCTCCCCATCCAGACCCATACGGCTTCCAAACACCGGGACAGCACTTCAACGACTTCATTGATTGATTGATTGATTGATTGATTGATTTTATTATTAAACAAATGTATATAGCCACGCAACTCACATAGGTGACTCTGGCTGACTTACAACATTTAAAAATGAATATTATTAGGAGAAAGTGCATACATTAGGTGAAATGCATTTAAAATGAATATTATTAGGAGAAAGTGCATACATTAGGTGAAATGCATTTAAAATGAATATTATTAGGAGAAAGTGCATACATTAGGTGAAATGCATTTAAAATGAATATTATTAGGAGAAAGTGCATACATTAGGTGAAATGCATTTAAAAATGAATATTATTAGGAGAAAGTGCATACAGAATGCATATATTTTTGCAGATTCTTTTATGTTACAAAGAAAAGAGCTGACCCAATCCTCTATGATAGAAAAATGAAATGTACAGGTGAACAAAATGTATGAAGCTATTAGTTAAATCTTCCTGAAAAATTTAAAATGTCTTTCTCTGTATAGCTGAACTCAATACACCAGAGATAACAACCTTGTTATTGTTTACATGCTTATTTTTCCCTCAAATGAGAGCAGAGATAATTAAGAATCCCTGATGCTGATGGAACTGCCAAATTCTTAACTAGTTCTGCTCCAACGCTTTTAAGAACTACCTGATGTATAGAAATTAAGCAACTGGATTTTTCCCCACTATTTCATATCCATATTCATATCAGCCATTTAATTTCTGGATCTCAGGCTATGTAGAATGAAAAAAAACAACAACCCAAAGACATCAGAAGATGGTTCAAAACCCAATCAAAACTTTATCCATGACAGTAGCAGCAGTGCAAAATACTAGCCTGCCTTCAGTGTGAATGATCTGTCCAATAATATGAGCTGCCTTTTCCTTGTTTTACTGAAGAATTTCCAGTTGGCTTTAAAAACTCATTTTAAAAAAAGAGAGACTTCTTACTTTTTTCTTGGCAACTTGTCTTTTAGTTGTGAAGGGAGGTTCTGCCACAGATGGTAACCTTGTGAATATCAACAAGCTTTTTCTCCATGGCCTCTTTCATGTGTGAGATGTCAGATATTTGTTCTTAAGTTTACCTTTGAATTATAATGACCATATACAGTAGCTTGTTTTATATAGTCCTTTATTAATAGGCAATCAGAGGACAGTCTCCTGTTTGATAGATTGTTTGATCCAAAAAAAGGTAAATTCTCATAAGTTGAGTTTGATTTCTAGTGAATACATGGACACATTTATGTTGTTCCTTGACAGCAACCAGCAAAAATGGTTCATCCAAGCATACTTCCAAGATAGTTTCTCAATGTAGTTCATAGCACATGATTTCTCAGTGGTCTCTCATCCCACAACTAAATAGGTCAGTGCTTAAGTTTTCAAGAGTAACCAAGGTTGATTAAATGAGAGATTTAGATAAAGTATCATAAGAATAATATGTGGGGACTTTAGTTGAGGAAAAAGAAAGATGCCTAGAACACTCCTTCACTGCTTGTCCCACCAGAATGAAGTGAATTTTATTTACAATAGAATAACATTTTCTAAAATGGTGTTTGTACATTTTTTTATTGATTGATTGATTGATTGATTTTATTATTAAACAAATGTATGAAGCTATTAGTTAAATCTTCCTGAAAAATTTAAAATGTCTTTCTCTGTATAGCTGAACTCAATACACCAGAGATAACAACCTTGTTATTGTTTACATGCTTATTTTTCCCTCAAATGAGAGCAGAGATAATTAAGAATCCCTGATGCTGATGGAACTGCCAAATTCTTAACTAGTTCTGCTCCAACGCTTTTAAGAACTACCTGATGTATAGAAATTAAGCAACAGGATTTTTCCCACTATTTCATATCCATATTCATATCAGCCATTTAATTTCTGGATCTCAGGCTATGTAGAATGAAAAAAAACAACAACCCAAAGACATCAGAAGATGGTTCAAAACCCAATCAAAACTTTATCCATGACAGTAGCAGCAGTGCAAAATACTAGCCTGCCTTCAGTGTGAATGATCTGTCCAATAATATGAGCTGCCTTTTCCTTGTTTTACTGAAGAATTTCCAGTTGGCTTTAAAAACTCATTTTAAAAAAAGAGAGACTTCTTACTTTTTTCTTGGCAACTTGTCTTTTAGTTGTGAAGGGAGGTTCTGCCACAGATGGTAACCTTGTGAATATCAACAAGCTTTTTCTCCATGGCCTCTTTCATGTGTGAGATGTCAGATATTTGTTCTTAAGTTTACCTTTGAATTATAATGACCATATACAGTAGCTTGTTTTATATAGTCCTTTATTAATAGGCAATCAGAGGACAGTCTCCTGTTTGATAGATTGTTTGATCCAAAAAAAGGTAAATTCTCATAAGTTGAGTTTGATTTCTAGTGAATACATGGACACATTTATGTTGTTCCTTGACAGCAACCAGCAAAAATGGTTCATCCAAGCATACTTCCAAGATAGTTTCTCAATGTAGTTCATAGCACATGATTTCTCAGTGGTCTCTCATCCCACAACTAAATAGGTCAGTGCTTAAGTTTTCAAGAGTAACCAAGGTTGATTAAATGAGAGATTTAGATAAAGTATCATAAGAATAATATGTGGGGACTTTAGTTGAGGAAAAAGAAAGATGCCTAGAACACTCCTTCACTGCTTGTCCCACCAGAATGAAGTGAATTTTATTTACAATAGAATAACATTTTCTAAAATGGTGTTTGTACATTTTTATTGATTGATTGATTGATTGATTGATTGATTGATTTTATTATTAAACAAATGTATGAAGCTATTAGTTAAATCTTCCTGAAAAATTTAAAATGTCTTTCTCTATATAGCTGAACTCAATACACCAGAGATAACAACCTTGTTATTGTTTACATGCTTATTTTCCCTCAAATGGAAAAGTACAGCTGAGTGTCATCAGCGTACTGCTGGTATCTCACCCCGAAGCCAGTGATGATCTCACCCAATGGCTTCATGTAGATGTTGAACAGCAGGGGCGAGAGAATCGACCCCTGCGGTACCCCACAAGTGAGGCACCTCGCGGTCGACCTCTGCCCCCCTGTCAACACCATCTGCAACAGGTCGGAGATATAGGAGGAGAACCACCGATACACGGTGCCTCCCACTCCCCCCAACCGGCGCAGCAAGATACCATGGTCGATGGTATCAAAAGCCACTGAGAGGTCTAATAGGACCAGGGCAGAGGAGTAACCCCTGTCCCTGGCCCTCCAGAGATCATCCACCAATGCGACCAAAGCTGTCTCCGTGCTGTATCCGGGTCGGAAGCCGGATTGGAACGGGTCTAGATAGACATCTTCATCCAAGTATTGGGGTAGCTGTCGCGCCACAGGCCTTAATGGCCCATTGACAAAGGAGGGGGGGCTGAGTTTCTGCCTCCCTTTTAGGGGAAATATTCTGCCCTTTTAATATTTCCTAGAATGTCTCATTTTCCTAGGAGAGGGGTGGATGCTAACTTCTAACTTCTAAGAAAAGTAATACTATAGCTATTGGAGTTCTACGTATCTACAATGAAATTGTTAAGGCACCAAAAAAATGTCAGAAGCATGGCCATCTGAGCTAGGGATGTTAAAAACTACTTTGCATTTTCATGCAAATTTCCCCAATATCTACTTCTGAAATTGTCCAAAACTTCCACCCCTAAAAAAATCCTTACAGTATCCTATTATGTAAAAATACATTAAAGATATACTATATTGGAGAAAATTGCTTGCAAAAGTGCATACATTAGGTGAAATGCATTTAAAAATGAATATTATTAGGAGAAAGTGCATACAGAATGCATATATTTTTGCAGATTCTTTTATGTTACAAAGAAAAGAGCTGACCCAATCCTCTATGATAGAAAAATGAAATGTACAGGTGAACAAAATGTATGAAGCTATTAGTTAAATCTTCCTGAAAAATTTAAAATGTCTTTCTCTATATAGCTGAACTCAATACACCAGAGATAACAACCTTGTTATTGTTTACATGCTTATTTTTCCCTCAAATGAGAGCAGAGATAATTAAGAATCCCTGATGCTGATGGAACTGCCAAATTCTTAACTAGTTCTGCTCCAACGCTTTTAAGAACCACCTGATGTATAGAAATTAAGCAACTGGATTTTTCCCCACTATTTCATATCCATATTCATATCAGCCATTTAATTTCTGGATCTCAGGCTATGTAGAATGAAAAAAAACAACAACCCAAAGACATCAGAAGATGGTTCAAAACCCAATCAAAACTTTATCCATGACAGTAGCAGCAGTGCAAAATACTAGCCTGCCTTCAGTGTGAATGATCTGTCCAATAATATGAGCTGCCTTTTCCTTGTTTTACTGAAGAATTTCCAGTTGGCTTTAAAAACTCATTTTAAAAAAAGAGAGACTTCTTACTTTTTTCTTGGCAACTTGTCTTTTAGTTGTGAAGGGAGGTTCTGCCACAGATGGTAACCTTGTGAATATCAACAAGCTTTTTCTCCATGGCCTCTTTCATGTGTGAGATGTCAGATATTTGTTCTTAAGTTTACCTTTGAATTATAATGACCATATACAGTAGCTTGTTTTATATAGTCCTTTATTAATAGGCAATCAGAGGACAGTCTCCTGTTTGATAGATTGTTTGATCCAAAAAAAGGTAAATTCTCATAAGTTGAGTTTGATTTCTAGTGAATACATGGACACATTTATGTTGTTCCTTGACAGCAACCAGCAAAAATGGTTCATCCAAGCATACTTCCAAGATAGTTTCTCAATGTAGTTCATAGCACATGATTTCTCAGTGGTCTCTCATCCCACAACTAAATAGGTCAGTGCTTAAGTTTTCAAGAGTAACCAAGGTTGATTAAATGAGAGATTTAGATAAAGTATCATAAGAATAATATGTGGGGACTTTAGTTGAGGAAAAAGAAAGATGCCTAGAACACTCCTTCACTGCTTGTCCCACCAGAATGAAGTGAATTTTATTTACAATAGAATAACATTTTCTAAAATGGTGTTTGTACATTTTTTTATTGATTGATTTTTATTATTAAACAAATGTATATAGCCACGCAACTCACATAGGTGACTCTGGCTGACTTACAACATTTAAAAAAATCTACCATATAACAAAAACCCATTTTAAAAAAACAGACCCCACATCCATGTGTTGGAAGAAATGCCTACACCTTCCTGCCTACCCAAGCCCCCCCCCCTTTGTCAATGGACCATCATTTGCAACACAATAGGACCCATCTAGTAACAGAAACTCACCACATGGCACCTGGGAAGATTACATCATCCAGCAAGGCCCCCACCCCCTGGGAGTCTGACAACCAATCAGGGTACTCTTCCTGTACCCCAGGAAGTTCAAAGCTCAGAGAGGAAATAAAACCAAGCTCAGCATCTTGTCCCTTTTCTGCTCAGGAACTCAAACCATTAAACCATCTTTCCAAGCAAGAGTCTCCATGTTTCCAGTGTCTTTTTCCCCACTTGGAACTGAACCCAGATGGACATTTCTTCCAACAATTTAGCCCTCACAGATGGAACTCCAAGCTAACCTAACCAATGGACCTGGCCCAGGTAAGTCTCACTTGCTAGCAGCAGACCCACTGAGTCTATGAGTAAGTTTTCCTGGACCTTGGCCATTTGGAACTAGGTTTTAAAGGGGTTTTGAGTGTTGAGCTCAAAGGCTACTTGGAAAGAAGGTGAGTACCTATAAATTTAAATTTTAAAGCATGGGAAATATGTGTATGCCTGCATGTGTGTGTGCTAACTTCCTGCACATGGGAGCCACAAACGATCAAATCAACTACTTAATGGGCTGTGTCACCATGTGAGGTCCCCAGACCCACTGACAAACCCCAGGTTTTTTGGATGAGCAATGGATGGGGGGGGGAGCAACCATATCTCAGGGGGAATGATGTTCCATAAAGAAGGTGCCACCACTAAGAAGGTCCTTCCCACCCCCTCCCCCTTAAATAAGAAAAAACAAACAAACGAGCTAGCCTATGCAGTTTGGATACAAAACTGTCCTGACGTCATTTCTTGTCTTCAGTGATGTTTTTATGATCACCTCACCTCAGATCATCTTGCAATGCTTTTACAGATGTGGCTACCTACTGTGATGTGGTCTATAAATTACTATAAAGCCCTACCCTACCCACACATACAGGATATGCAAAATCGATTTCTATCCCAAGACCATCAGAATAAAAAGGGGGGAGGGGATGGAGCTCAAGAAAGAGCCACAAATACGTCCTGCCCTACTTTAAATGATTCCTGGTGAGAAAAGTAGGGAGCTTAAAGAGATGTAAGCCTAATACCCAGAGCTCATTGCAGGTAATCATAAATGTGATTTGGTTTGAGCTTAATTTATGCAAATTCACACCATTTTTGCTTAGTCAGCAAAGTGTAGTTTTACCAATTGATATAGCATAAAATGTGACTGGTTGGCTTGGAATAAGATTTTTTTATTGTTATTATTATTTATTGTTGTATAATCAATAAAAAAAGCTTTAAAAAAAATGAAAAAAATTTGACAGAGAAAAAACACAGTGTAATAAATCATTTTAACAGGAAACAGTTACAATTATATGTGTGTGTGTGTGTGTGTGTGTATGTGTGTGTGTGTGTGTGTGTGTATATGTATGTATGTATGTATGTGTATATATATATATATATATATATATATATATATATATATATATATATATATATATATAGTTCTTTGGTTGTTCGGGTTTTCTCCCGTGTAAAATTGGAAGTGTCTTGGCGACGTTTAATGATCTCATTCGTCATCTTCAGGCTTCAACCGTGCTTCTGGGAGCAATGTGTGATACATAGCTGTTTCTTCCTTTTAACTGCTAGTGGGGGTTTGAACTGATTGGGTGGGAGCTTGGCTGTGCTCTGATTGGATGGGGGTTTTTCTGTGCTCTGATTGGCTGGGGGTGTGTCCTGTGTTGGTGGGGGCTTGGTTGTGCTCAGTCTAGTCTGTGCTGCAGGGGGATTTGAGCTGGCGAGCTGCACAGCTGTTGCTCGGCTTTGTGGTCGTGCCACATCCCCACAGTGGGCGCCAGCCCGCCGCATAAATGGATTGGAGGGGCCCGAAACGGCCAATGCTGCAGCCGCGGTCCGGCCTCTGGTCCCCGGTCGCGCTTCATGATCAGTGTGGGTTTGGGTCTGCTTTCTGGGTGGATGTGTGGTGGTGACATCCTGTGTGGACCTTGTGAGTGTGGGTCTGGTGTCATTCCTCGTGTTAGGGACTCGTTTGTCAATAAGGGCGGGTTTCCAAATGGCTGGTAGGCGGGAGGTGTCATCTCGTTTGTTCATGCTGTGTGGGCGTTTTTCTATCTCAATGGCTTCTCTGATTATTCTGTTGTTAAAGTGTTCAGTTTTGGCGATAGTTCTGGTCTTTTTAAAGTCAATATCATGTCCTGTGACTTTAAGGTGTTGGACCAGGAAGAAGTTAGTTCCTCTTTTTGAATGAGTTCTTGTGTTCTTCAATGCGTCCACTTATTCTTCTGTTGGTTTGTCCAATGTATGTGGTGGGGCAGGCGGTGCATGGGATTTCATATACTCCTTGATTTTCTAACTCAATTTTGTCTTTGGGGTTTCTTAGGATGGTGGATATTTTTCTGTTTGTGCAGAATGCTGTCTTGATGTTGTGTTTGTGGAGGATCTTGCTGATTCTGTCTGTGGTGCCTTTTATATATGGGAGGAGGGCTGTGCCGTTTTCTTGTTCTCTGTCTTGGATTTTAGTGGGGGGTTCTTTTTGGATTAGCTTGGTAATCTTATTTCTTTGGAATCCATTGGATGTTAGTACGTTAGTGAGAGTGTCTAGTTCGGGTTTTAGGTGTTGTTCATCAGCTAAGCATTTTGTTCTGGAGATGAGTGTCTTGGCTACGGAGTTGATCTGTGCTGGGTGGTGGTGTGAGAGTGCGTGCAGATAGCGGTTTGTGTGTGTTTTCTTCTGGTAGATGGTGTGTCCTAGGGAGCCATTGGGTTTTCCGTAGACTAAGACATCCAGGAAGGGAAGTTGGTTATTAACTTCTGTTTCCATGGTGAACTGTATTTTGGGGTGTAGGCTATTGAGGTGTGTGAGGAAGTTGTCAAGTTTTTCTTTCCCATGTGGCCAGATTATGAAGGTGTCGTCTACATATCTGAGCCAGAGTTTGGGTTTGTGATCAGATTTTTCCATCACCTCACACGTAAAAAAACTCATTCCAGTTCATAGAGATCATAAATAAACAAAACTTACAGCCCAGCGACCTACTCGTGAGCTTTGATGTCATATCCCTCTTCACCCAAGTGCCAATCAAAGAAGCCTTGACAGCTATCCAAAACAAATATAACCCCCCCCAAGCACATCCTAGATCTGACCAACCACTGCCTATCCAACACATACTTCATCTATAATGGACAAAAATACAAACAAGTAGAAGGAGCACCCATGGGATCACCCCTCTCACCTGTCATTGCCAAAACTGAACACTTTAACAACAGAATAATCAGAGAAGCCATTGAGATAGAAAAACGCCCACACAGCATGAACAAACGAGATGACACCTCCCGCCTACCAGCCATTTGGAAACCCGCCCTTATTGACAAACGAGTCCCTAACACGAGGAATGACACCAGACCCACACTCACAAGGTCCACACAGGATGTCACCACCGCACATCCACCCAGAAAGCAGACCCAAACCCACACTGATCATGAAGCACGACCAAGGACCAGAAGCCAGACCGCAGCTGCAACATTAGCCATTTCAAACCCCTCCAATCCATTCATGCAGCAGACTGACACCCACTATGAAGATGTAGCACGACCACAAAGCCAAACAACAGCTATGCAGCTCACCAGCTCAAATCCCCCTGCAGCACAGACTAGACTGAGCACAACCAAGCCCCCACCAACACAGGACACACCCCCAGCCAATCAGAGCACAGAAAAACCCCATCCAATCAGAGCACAGCCAAGCTCCCACCCAATCAGTTCAAACCCCCACTAGCAGTTAAAAGGAAGAAACAGCTGCGATCACATTGCTCCCAGAAGCAATGAGCTGAAGCCTGAAGATGACGAATGAGACTTGTCGGCGTCGCCAAGACACTTCCAATTTTACACGGGAGAAAACCCGAACAACCAAAGACCTATATACAAACACCCGTGAAAACCTCAGAAAACATATATATATATATATATACATACATACATACATACATACATACATACATACATACATACATACATACACATACTTAACTAATGAGAATATTATTCAAGTACAACCTCCAAGTGGCCACAACAACTCTCAGAAAGAGTGCCAGACAACTGCAAGGAATATAAATCCTTCCATCTTCCACCAGTCAGAACTGAAGAAGCTTCTTGGATGAGAAATGAAACCGTTTTCAAGGAAAAACAAGGTCCAGTTGCCTTTTGAAAAAGCAGCTTTGGGACAAGTACATATATAGTTCTAAAACACTTATATAACTATTGTATTCTTAAACTTCTGCATTTTGTATAAATGATTCACATATTCCATACAAACTCTGTATCTATAGGCAATACTTTTGTAGGTGGCAAGTGCAAACCAGTCTTCAGTCCACTGCATGAAAGGGGCCATATATTTATCTTCCCAATTCTGCAATATCAGTTTTATCACCATAGTAATGGCAGAGAGAATCCATTTTCACAATCCACGGAGAGTCCACTTCTCAAATTCCATGTAATAGGTATATAATTCAAGAGAATGTTATCTTCTGAACGTTTTAGCTTTTCTTGCACCATCTTATTTTATAATCCACTACTTTCCCCACAAATTTAGTAAGCATAGAACATTGTGAAAACAATTAGAAATTATTAAACTCCATTATGCTTGTATAGAAAAGGACTGTTAGAAACAACATTTTTGTTGGGTAATGCTTCTTTCAGATATATGTTTTACAATGGTCTGGATAAAAGGTAAATTAAGGGCCAGCCAATAATGCTTCTGTTAAGTTTGGGAAGTAACGAGGCTGGAGACCAGGGTAGTGACAACAGCTCTTTAATATATGGTGAACCCAGCAACCAGGCTGGGGAAAAACCTCTCCTTATATACAGTCTAACCGGCGGCTTCAACCAATCAGCAACGTGCTTGTTTCCCGCCAAAATATTTAAAGATACATTACACTCCTTCCCTCCCAGAAAACACTTTACCCCTATTTACATGATATTTACATATTATTTTTCAACGTAATCACGCAAATAGACTGGGCGTCTCCTGACTCTTTCGGACCTGCGCAGTTCATTCCCTGGGAGTGGGTCGAGCTGACCGGAGGGGCTGTTTGCTCCTCTCAGCTCCTCCTCTAGGCCATCCGGCCCTGGATTATTTGCAGAGTCGTCCCTGCTGTTTTCTAATGGAACCTGCTGGCGTCGCTGGACCTCCCGGAACTCAGATAAGTCCTGCGATTTTCCGGGTTTGAGTCAGCTGTGGATTCAAACATTGTATAGTCAGGGCCTGTTTCGTCTAGATCGGATTGTTCGGCTATGCGTTTCGTATTTGGTCTATGTGGCGCCTCCATACTCGGCCGTCCTTTAACTCCACCAAGTATGATTTTGGACCTGTTATGTTTAAGATTTGTCCTGCTACCCAGATTGGGCCTTCACCATAGTTGTGTGGCTACACTTGGTCGCCTATTTGCATCCTCTTGTTTTTCAAGTCCCCTTGTAACCCTCCGTGTATAGTTTGGATTTAACGGTCTAGTGGGCACCTGAGTTTTCGCCCATTAATAATTCTGCTGGGCTTCTGCGGTTGTGACACAGGGGGTTCTGTGTTGGACGGCCAGGAAAACATCGATTTTTGTTTGCCAGTCGCCTGGCTTGATTCTGGACAATGCCTCTTTTGCGCTCCGGACGAAACGCTCTGCAAGGCCATTCGTCGCAGGGTGGAAAGGCGCCGAGAGGGCATGTCGGATGCCCTCTTCTGCCAAGTATTCCTCAAATTGGGTTGCCGTGAATTGCGGGCCATTATCGGAAACTAGTGTGTCGGGCAACCCATGGGTTACAAATAGGTGCCTGAGAACTGAGATCACGGCCTCGGCTGTCATGGATCTCATGAGAATGATTTCCAGCCATTTGGAGTAGGCATCGACTACTACCAGGAAGGTTTGGCCGTGGAAGGGGCCGGCAAAATCAATGTGGATTCTCGACCAGGGCCCTTGGGGTCTCTCCCATTCCCGAACCGGGGCCGTTGGGGGTAGCGGTCTGGACTCTTGGCAGGCCTGGCATTTCCCTACCCTTTCAGCAATTTCCGAGTCCATTAAGGGCCACCACACATAGCTTCTCGCTAGACCCTTCATCCTTACGATCCCTGGGTGACCCTCGTGGAGATCCAACACCCTTTTCCTCAATTTCTCTGGGATCACCACTCGATCCCCCCATAGCAGGCACCCCCCTTGAGCCGAAAGTTCCCCACGTTTCTTTACAAACTCTTTAAAACGCTCGCCCGGCGCAGCGGGCCACCCTCTTTGTACCCAACCAAGTACAGTTCTCAAAATAATGTCCCGGTATGATGCCCGAGCCACCTCCTTAGACGTGACTGGGCCAGAGTCCAGAGAGTCAATTAACAGTATGGGCGTCCCCGGAGTGGGGTCCTCAATCGCCCCTGGTAGTGGGCATCTGCTTAATGCGTCCGCATGCCCCAGCTCCTTTCCTGGCCGATGTTGCAGTTTGTAGGAGTAGGCGGCTAGAAAGATAGTCCATCGGGTCAATCGGGGCGAAAGTGCCACAGGCGTTGGGCGGTCGCCAGCCAGTAACCCTAACAGTGGTCTATGGTCTGTGACAATTTCAAAGTCTCTACCAAAAACGTATTCGTGAAACTTTTTTACCCCTGACACTATAGCTAGAGCTTCCTTATCCAACTGACTATAGTTCCTCTCTGTTGAGGACATTGTTCTGGAGTAGAAGGCGATTGGGGCTTCTGTGCCATTTGGAAGCCTGTGGCTGAGCACAGCCCCCACCCCGTAAGGGGAAGCATCGCAAACTAATACCAATGGCATTGTGCTATGATACTGAATTAGTAAGCTATCGCTCGAGTAGGTTTTTACTGCTTGAAAGCCCTAGCTTCCGTCTTTCCCCAAGACCAACAGTATTCTTTCCCAGTAACTTATGTAGCGGCTCGGCAACGGTTGCCTTATTTTTCAAAAGACCGCGTAAAGTTCACTAGACCCAGGAATGCCTGTAGCTCTGTTTTGTTTTTGGGCGCTGGAGCCTTTCTTATTGCCTTGACCTTGCTCTCAGTGGGGTGGATTCCTTCCTTGTCTATTCTGTAGCCCAAGAACTCTACAGATTCTACCCCTATTTGGCATTTGTTCACTTTAACCTTTAGACCGGCTGACGGAAAATGCCCAGAACTTTTCTCAATCGCTCCCCAATTCTTCTAAATTTTGGCTGATACCAATACATCATCGAAATAGGGACTACCCGGAGCCCCTGCAGAAGTCGCTCCATTAAATTTTGAAATAGACCAGGTGCCACACTCACCCCAAACTGTAACCGGGTACACTTGAAAGCACCTCTGTGAGTCACAATTGTCTGGGCTTCGGCTGTGTTGGCGTCTACGGGCAGTTGTTGATAGGCTTGGGCCAAATCTAATTTGGCAAAAACGTGCCCTTGCCCCAGCGAGTGCAGCAAGTGTTGCACCACGGGACCGGTAGCGCTTTTGCAAGGCTTTGTTTAACGTCGCCTTGTAGTCAGCGCAGATTCTA
Organism: Ahaetulla prasina; assembly: GCF_028640845.1. Classification (NCBI taxonomy): domain Eukaryota; kingdom Metazoa; phylum Chordata; class Lepidosauria; order Squamata; family Colubridae; genus Ahaetulla; species Ahaetulla prasina. Next base: position 127,572,429 of record NC_080540.1, read on the forward strand.
ACTGACCCATCTGGTTTCACTGGGGTGACGATTGGCGTCTCCCACTTTGCATGATCGACTGGCACCAGTATCCCCTGACTGATGAGCTTGTCTATCTCCCTGTCGATCTTGGGTTTAAGGGCAAAAGGGACCCTCCTTGCTTTTAACCGTATGGGGGCTACCTGGGGGTCTAAATTAAAGGAAATAGGGGTCCCCTTGTACTTGCCCAGGCAGTCCTTGAACACATCTTCGAATTCGTCCATGAGTGTGTCTTTTAGGTTAAAGTCACTTCTGTAGATGCCAGTCACTCCCATGCCCAATGCACGGAACCAGTCCAGTCCCAACAAACTTGGCAGGGTCCCCTCGACTATCGTGATGGGCAGGGTCTTCTTGTGTGGTCCGTACTCGACGCGGACGGAGGTGGTCCCTCGAACAGGGATGCGATTCCCTTGGTAGTCGTGAACTCGTAGCCGCTGTGTTTGCAGTTTGCGTTTGGCGATTCTCGGCAAAGCTTTCGCAAAAGTGTCCCAGGACATGATTGTGATCGCTGACCCGGTGTCCACTTCTAGTCGGCACGGCACCCCTTCGATTTTCGGTTTAGTGAAGATTTTCTTCTCGACGCGGGTTGCTGCACGGCCTATTATCACGGTCGTTCGATTTGAATTCGCGCCCTTTTTGTTTTGACCAATCGCGGGTCGCCTTGCCGATCCTGCGCTCTGATTGGTTGGTTTGAATTTTCGGCGGGAAGGTTGGGGTGCTCGACAGACTTGAGCCAGGTGCCCCTTCTTCTCGCACCGCCGACATGTAGCGTCCTTGAACTTGCATCGTTGACGCTGGTGTTGCCCTCCGCAACTTCCGCATTCATCCCGGTCTTCTTTGCCCCTTCTCTCGGTGAGGCAAACTCCTTCCTCATCCTCGCCGTCTGATTCGGTCTGGATTTCTTCATTGTGGACCGGGGTTGATTTCGCGCTCGCCGTTGGCGTGAGTGGCTTTTGTAGGGTTTCCGCCGCTTGGGTGGACATCTCATGAGCTCTGGCTTCGTCCAGAGCGTTTGCCAGCGTTAGATTGCTTTTTGATAGCAGCCACCTCCGCAAACGAATGTCTCTGACCCCACGGATGAGTTGCTCTAACAGCTCCTCATCCAAGTCTCGGTACCCACAGTCCTTGGAGGCTTTTCGCAGGGCGGCCATGTAATCGCTGATGGATTCGCCCTCTTGCTGTCTGCGCTCTCCAAATTCAAAACGCCGTACGTATTTGGACGGTGTTGGCGCGAAATGGTTCTTCAATAGATTTTGCAGAGTTTGCCACGATACCGATTGTACCGGCGTTGGCTCTGCCAGGGCTTCCGCGATGTCGATGACCTCGGGACCGCAGTGGCTCAGGAAATATGCCCTTTTGCGGTTGTCTGGAACTCCTTGCAGTTCGTTTGCCTCTAGGAAGCTTTCGAAACGGGTCATGTACGTTCCCCATTTCTCCCTGGCTGGGTCAAACGGCGCGGGCGGAGTGTAGCTGGCCATCTCCGCGTTTCTGCCCTGAGTTTGCTGGGTTCGGTTCTTCCGTGCTTCAGCTCGTTCCTGGTGCTCTTTAGCCTCGATATCCCACCTTCGTCGCCAGTGTTAAGTTCGGGAAGTAACGAGGCTGGAGACCAGGGTAGTGACAACAGCTCTTTAATATATGGTGAACCCAGCAACCAGGCTGGGGAAAAACCTCTCCTTATATACAGTCTAATCGGCGGCTTCAACCAATCAGCAACGTGCTTGTTTCCCGCCAAAATATTTAAAGATACATTACAGCTTCTTCCATTGTTAGGAAGAAATAGAGACTGGAAGAAAGTGCTTCCTTCACGCCTTCCCTTCAAATCTGATGTGGGTCTTGAGTGTGTGAACAAATCAGAAATGGAAGAGAATTGGCAGAATGGCATTTCAAATAAATGGTTCCCAGGTCTTTCAGGAGCCTGTTTGTACATTAATTTTTATTTATATTTTGCCTTAAGCAATGCCCTGTGTTCAGGAAGAAGGATATTGAATGTAGCACAGTTCAATACCAGATAAAATTCAGCTGACTGAATACTTATACTCTGTGTGGAACTCCAGAGAAAGGAAAGTAGAAACAGGAGAAAACATAAAGGGACAAATAGAAGAATCAGCAAAATAATACATTCATCATTTTTTAAAAAAAATTAGTAACATCACCACCCTACTTTGAGCCCAGAAAATGTCAAAGTTTCAAGCTCTGGCATTTTGAAATGGGGTCAGAAGAAGCCAGCTAGTAGTTTTGATGGATATGATTTATAGACCTGTATGAGGAGGTCAGTAGCCTCAATCCATCCCAACAGATCTGTACCCTGTCACTTTTCAGTAGGAAATGTAATGTGCTGGATTCACAGGATCCAGGACAGGTTTTAGCTTATCCCTTGTTGATCATTGGACAGTTCTGTTTGGGCTCCAATATGGGCCAGGGAACAACAGTGAGATTGGAACAGGGCGTAGCCCGGTTGCAGAGAGTACTTTGAGTGCTCTTTAAATCACTTTGAGTGATTTAATAAACATACTGAAGTTCTTTTTTAATCATCCTGTAATTGGAACTGTGATTATTGCTGAAGCCAGAACACTCCAGGAATGAACAATAAGATAGAGTATGCTCATAGAGAGCAATTGAACTATTTGCAGTTTGGTTCGCCCATACTGCTATGCCACTGGTTATTTAACTATAGTTTCTGAGATATGCCACAATTGCCTATATACTATAGGTATATATATAGGGGTGTGTGTGTATATACACATACACACACATATACATACACACACACATGTGACTATGTATTATCAACATGTTTCTCATAAAAACATATTACAACTGTAATTTCTTTCACGTGACTAGTTAAAATATTTTTATGGTAAAATATGCATTTTGCATTATTACAAATCAATATTTACACAAAATAAATTCCCTGTGTACCCTTTTCTGCTATAAACCAGCTTCAAAACAGAGAACCTATCTTCTTTAATATCAAAGTTAATCAAAACTGAACTTTGTTCTAGGAAAGACAAACAATCTCCAGTCCTCAGAGGCTTGTGTGGTGACAAGGCCATTGCAGTGTGTGTCTGTGGCTTTAATATATTGTATTTCCAGTTTATATAAACACATTACCAATAGACCTTTACCACGAGATGTGACTAAGTTGCAACTTTCAGCCTTGCAAAGACCTGCCTCAGGCAATGTCCTTGTTCATACATCATTTGCAAAATCACACATTAATTTCTCATTCCACACTCTCCTTGGCTGGCAGTGATATATGATGCAAAAGGGATGCTATTAAATTATCTGGCTTCCAGGTAGACCCTCTGAATGTTATATAAACATAACTCCCTCGGATGAAGAGTAGGATTGAGCTAGAGATTTGTGAAATATATTCATCCTCTATAGCAAAATAACTCACTTTGTGAGTTTCAGTATTGCATGAAGAAAATGAAAAAGCAACTGAGGAGAGTTACCACTTGAATAATTTAGTTACAGTATGTTTATCTTGCCTGAATGCCAAGATGACATGTATAGTTGTGCATCTCACAACAATCCTGTAAGGGCTGTGCTGACAGAGTTACTGATTCAGTGACATTGGCTTAATAAAAGAATTCTTATCCAAGGATTTGAATAAATAAAGACTTGGTCTTCCACAGTCCTATTCCAAAGCTCCTCAGAGGCAACCTCCTAAATCTCTGGTCATTAATTGTGTTGGTTTGAGAATGTGGACGTTGTAGCCCCAATTTTATGTGGGTATCAGATTGTCTTCTTCCTTGTTAATCAAAGCAACCAAAACAGAAGCATCTTAATTCCTTGGGGACAGTACGACAGCCAGAATCTAAGCATCGATGCAGATTAGTTTGGAAAACATGATCAATCATGACAGAATCCTGTCATATTTATAGACAAAAAGATGGCAACCCCCAACTCTTCATCTGATTAGATAGCATAGTAATCCAGAGCAGAGTTAAATATATTAGCATAAATAAAATTAGGAGCTGTTCCAGTTCAAGTTTCTAATCATGATGCCTTGTCTCTTAATACTGGATATGTGATAGATAAATTGTCATAATTTATTTTACTTCCCCATCAAAGAGAGTTGTTTATTCTACAAAATCATGTTGCTTTACACTTCCAGGAAAAAGCATGGGTTTCATAATAGAACAGACAGTTCAAAACCTTGCTTCAGGTAGTTCATAGGGGGAAACCTGAAGCCCTGAATCTGTTAATTCTGCTGGACTGCTGACTGACTGACTGACTGACTAATGGAATAAAGAAGGATTTCATTTTGCAGTGGCTGTGTTCTCTTTCCTGCTGGAGAGATCACTTTACCTCAACAGACGATACTTTAAAACAGGGGTCTCCAACCTTGGCAACTTTAAGACTTGAGGAATTCTGGGAGTTGAAGTCCACAAATCTTAAAGTTGCCAAGGTTGGAGACCCCTACTTTAAAATCATTATAGATATAAAATCACTATAGCTATATCTATAGCTCATATATACTGGTCATCTCTTACTATTATGAAGTATTAAAACATAAATCTACAAAAAACAGCCAGTCCCAATAACCAGTCTCTGATAAATTGGACTATCATTCTCATCATCCACAGCCAGCATGGGCATAAAATGAGGGAAAGAAGATTCTATGCTATAGCTGGACTTTTTAATTTGGTTATGATATAATAGTAGTAACCCCAGCCAGGATCATTTTGGATATTGAGATGGGAGGCGTTTAAATTTAATAAATAAAACAATGTATCTGCCCTATCACTGGAACAAGGATTCAGGGCTGGGAAATCATCAGTTTTTGGGTAAACGTTGGCCTGCAAGGCCTGAAGCCCAGGTTCCCAGACTTAGAGTAATATACTATTTGACTGCCAACTTTTCCTGAAGCCAATTAAACACAATCCAGCCCAAATTGCCTTGTTCTGTCAATAGGACCATGTTCATAGTCAAAGCATGATTGGTTGTTTCCCTGCTTTTTTTGTTCTTCCCATCTGTCAGGGAAGGCAAATCTCATTGGCTGTCCTCTGTGTGGGAGGGCCTCTCCTTTTTAAGAGTTGTTCCCTTCTGATTAATCCTTTTGCCTTTCTTTTGCTTTCCCAGATGTTTTCGTACATACTAGACACGCACCCTTTCTACATTCTTATTTTAACATGAATGTGGAGCTCTTTTTTCCACTTACGGTCTTTTTATTGCTCTCATGCTCTCATGCTATAATGAAGAACATGATGCTCTTTCATTCCACTGTAGGGTTATAGAAACGTTGTGGCAACAAAGGATTCATTTATTTATATCCCACCTTTATTACTTTCAAACGTACCTAATACTCATATCTCTCCTATTTTCAGCATAACAACAATCCTGTGAGGTGAGTTGGGCTGAGAAAAAAATTACTGGTCCACGGTCACCTAGCTGGCTTTCAGCTGGTCTAAGACAGGATTAGAACCCACAATCTCCTGGTTTCTAGCCTGATGGCTTAACCACTAGGCCAAATTGGCATAGAAGAGTTTACTAAACTTCTTGGAAGATCACTGGATGAAATAGGGGGAAAAAAATACTGAACAGATGAAAAGATAGCAGGCCAGCAGATTTGGTTAACATGGCCTTACAAAGTGGGTAGGATACTTCCCTAGGCATTGCAGCCAATCAGAATTGGGGATGTGGCAAAACTGAAATGAAGCTTTGTAGACTAATTATTTGGATATGCTCTAGATGGCTCAGGACGGGAAAAAGTAGTACTGAAGCTACTGATGCAGAGCTTCAAAACATGAGCATGACACATTTCTGGTGGACTGGCAAACAGTCAGAATAGCCCAGATCGATCTTGGATGCATTTTACATTGCAATTAGGAAAGTTGAGAGGCAGAAAGGCTGGTCATCATGAATAGCTCTGAGTGAACCCATAAAGAGCCCCCTATCACCAGCATGCTAATTTAACGTTCAAAGCCAAAATTAAGCCAATTTCTAAAGCTCCACCTTTTTTGGAAAGCTCTTTGGGGATGGAAACTGGCACAGAGCATTGTGTTAGATTCCAGAAGGAGAAAGAGCAGTCAGCTATTAATTATACCATTAAGCAGGCAACCAGCTGAAAAGGTGACTGCTAGCCTGTAGGGTCAAGCACAGACGCTATATGGGTATTGCCTCCCTTTGAATGCCTGCACTGGACCCAAAAGATCTGGACTCTTGCCCAGATATCGGGTAGCGAGGAAAATCACTTCTATTTGAAAAGAGGGAATTTGCAAATGACTATTTGAAACTGATCCCAAACATAACATTTAATTACAATTATTTTTACCTTTTTTTCCCCCATGGGTTTCACTGAATAGTTTGAATTCACCAACTCAGAAAGACAAAGAAGAGCTGGAGAAGGCAAAGTCATCTGGATGAAATAAAAATGCAGAGAGCAGAGAACGCTATTAAAATGCTGAAAATTAGTTATTAAATTAATAAATGAATGCCATAACAGCTGAATTGAACATTCCCCAGGAAATTGGTATCTAATTGATTGAGCAGATTTGCACATCAGGTGAATAACACAGAAACATCATTTATACATGCCTTGCAATGGAGAGACTAGCTGCCTTAAATCTCATTTTCAGAAAATTAAAAAGTTTTGCTTCTATCCCTCATGATAATTCCTTGGTATTGGATCTGCCCAGAATGGATTTTGCAATGGCATGGATGCTATTCCATACAACTTGTTTTTGTCTGGATTACAGTGAGTGTTCAAGAGGGTCACACAGCCCATTTGGAAAAATGAGATCAGTTAAGAAGTGGGTAAGAAATGGTGGTCCCAACCGGGTTTCAATGCCATTTAACAGCATCATAACCGCCAGTTGTTCAACAGATGGAGTTGCTGTCCCGTAAGACAAAGCAATTAATGAAAGAGCAGCTGCTCTGGGGAAGAAGAAGGGAAAGAGGGGAAAGTTCTGTGTAGTTTTATATTTTGGACAGAATTTAAAATAATTTAATGTCACAAGTGCTTATAGTCACCGTGCAGCAAATCACTTACGCTCATATAACCAGATATGAGACTCTCTGCTGATGGTGGGTTTTAGAAACAGATGGGATTATTGTTGTTGTACAATCCTCCTTGCCTGACCTGCTGGATTTGGATACTGAGCAGATGATGGAAAGCCAATGGCTTCTGGTGCTCAAGAAATTCAGTTTTCCCACCTGGCAGCATTGAGTTTGGGGTAGCTCAGGAATTCATGACCTGTGTGGAAACCACGAACCTGTCCTAAGTCAGCAATGGCTCAAGGCATACTGAAAGTCACACATTAGACCTGGGTTTTATCTCAAGACATGATGGAGGACATAATAATCAGTCTGTTGCCGTGATCAAAATCATTGCTTCTAACTGCTTTTCAACTCATTGGTGCTGCTCTACTCTACAGGGAAATAGACCCTAAACAATTGGCCTGCCCCAGGCAAGTGATGAATGCAGCTGGGTTCCAGAGTGAACTTGGGGTTTTCCCTAAGGGTCTTGTGAACTCTTCTGCTGAGGCCATGGCCCAGAATGGGGCCTTAGCCTGGATTGCCCCATGTGAATCCTATGGGGCACAAATGACTAGGATCAAATTATCTTTCGTTGGATGAATTATGTGAAGACCTGACTGTGTGGAGGCTCTAATGCGGCAAAAGATGGAAGGAAAGAGAGAAGAGGACTACAGCAATGAAGTGTATGGATTCAGTTAAAGGAGCAGCAAATACACTGGTGGTTAACCTGAAAACCAGATTAGGAACAGATGTAATGGAGAGAGAAAAATCTATGTGGCTACTAGAAGTCGAAAACAACTTGATTGCACAATCAATCAATCAATTATGTCAGCAGAGCTTCAATTATTTTTATTTTACCTATACGAAACCTGGGCTAGTTTACACATTGTACAAAGTCAACGCTTATTTAACAATGCTTATTGAATTAACTTATTGAATTAACAATGTTTATTGAGTTAGGTTTAGTGGTTTGCACTAAATCCTAGTTTACAAACCCACATTGGCTGGGTTCATATAACAAGCTGAGTCTGACAGCAACCAATTATAGCTTCCTGTGATGTGTGAATTCTTCCTTACTGTTCAATGAACAATAATTCATCTAAGTGAAGGCAGAAGTGCTCTGGGGGTGGGGAGCCTAGGAGCTGACCAACCCCTTCAAGACAAAGAGAAGATCTTCACTGACCCATTCAGTCCTGAAACGCCACCAGGGAGTGGGTGCCTCTTTCCTCCCCAGCCCTGCTGACTGGCAAAAAGGTATAGTTGAAACGGAAGATATTTCGCTTTGCTGTTAAAGTCAAGCTGAACTGCTGTTCCCCTGGAAAATACCCTTTTGGCTCACAGTTGGAAGATGCGAGACACAATTGAAATTGTCTCCAGGTTTGTTCATGTGGCTGATGGTCTCACTTTGCAAGCTGAAAACCCACCATCAGTAGCACCATTTCCCTGAAAAGGAGACTCTTTTCTAAGTCTCTTGATGGTGGGAGAGGGGTGGCTGGGTGTGTGTGTGTGGTTGTGAAAAATAAAATGCCTCCTCTCCATTGCTGCCTAGAGGAGCAAGCACTACCACTGAAAATCGGAGTGCAGCATTGCCCACATTTCCCCCCACCAACCCTCCCTAGAAACAGGGTAATAAAACTGGAAGTACTGTAGTTAAAGATGTAGTTTATCATGTTCAGATGCCTGAAACAAAGGCTAGTTTGTATTCAGACCCGCGCAGCTACTGAGGCAGAAGGAAGCCAGCACATCCTAGGAACTCTCAGAGATAACAAAACACAGCCCACCTCCCTCCCTCCTTCCTGTCTTCCTTCTAAAACCGTTTATTGTCCCCAGCACTATTGTAAATGTGAGTGACTGTCTTGTCCCAGCTATTTTTTGTTTTGTTTCATTTCAGCAACTCATTCACATAGTACTACAAACCCCGAAAAACAAATGGACGGAGTTTATTTCCTTTAAATAAAATTTTAGCCAAAGAGATCTTTCAAAAGATGGCATCCTTTTATGTGCTCATTCTCTTTCTTTTTCCCAAGCTAAACGATGAGGCAATCATGGTGGGGCAGTCAAGGCTGATCTTCTTGTCTGTCATTTCCAGCTGAAAAATTCAGAAGCTTTTCTCTCCCAGCCTCACCCTTTTTTTTCCTTGTTTCTTTTTGCAGTGTGTTGCTCCTGAGAGTCAAAGAGAGGGAGGGGGAGAGGAGCTGCTGATGTAAGGATTTTATAATGCAGGAAGCCAATATTAATTTGCCTTAAAGACAACATGCATTTCTTGACACTTGCAGAATACAGAAATACACCTCATTCAAAAGAGAGCCAAACCAGGGTACAAGAGAGCAAGAGAGAGACTGTTGTTGTTGTCGTTGTTCCAGTGTTGTTGTAGGCTGTTGGACGGAACGGCCACTTCTGATGCCAGGAAGCTGCACAACTGCGGTGGGAATCCATTGGCAGCCATTTATTACACTGCCTTCTTTCCTTCCACAAAGCTATTAGCGCCAGGGTTACCAAGCATCCTGCATTTTACTAGCCTGAGTAATAAAACTGTGTCCTGTTACTTTGCAGATGTCAGCAACCAGCATACTTGGGCAGCTTTCCAGGCCCGACAGCTACAAGCCCAACATTGCTGATCTTTGACTGAATTATTTGCACCAGATGGTCAGTTTATGAGATGCTATTTTAAGTTCACACACATGGTTCCCCAGTGCCCCAGATCTGTGACAAACTTTAAAGGATGATGTCCAGCAAGCTGGCCGTTTGAACAATATGCCCATCTCTGCATACAAAAGGTGAACAGGGGGCAGTATCTATCAGGCAGGGGAATGGAACAGTCATGTTCTAAATTACTCAATCCAACCACAGGAGGATCAAAAAATAAAAAGGGGGAAGTTTCAAATGAGTTTGTTCATAACAAAGAGAAGCACCAAAAGTCTTTTATTTTGTTAAAATAAAAGTTGCATGGAATTAATTGGTCTTTGCTAGAAAATGACAGCTTTTTTGCTTTTTTTGCTTTTTTAAGATTGGCACTCTTTAAGACAATTAATGAGTAAGGTAGAGATTTTCATACGGTACTTTGAAATAATCACCATAATCAATCACTTCCATTGCCTCCAGAGATGTGACAGGAAACATGGAGGAGATTTGTGGGAATTGCTAATAGAGCTGCAGAGGAGCATAAAACATCATAAATAAAAACAATCAGATAGAAATTAAAGTAGATAAAGACAACTCTTGAATTTCACAATCACTGAAATATGCTTTTATTTTAGCATAGAAGAAGGAGGTGCCATATTAGTTCAAGAACTAGAGCAGGGGTCTCCAACCTTGGTCCCTTTAAGACTTGTGGATTTCAACTCCCAGAGCTGGCTGAGGAACTCTGGGAGTTGAAGTCCACAAGTCTTAAAGGGGACCAAGGTTGGAGATCCCTGAACTAGAGAACTCTGGGGACAAAAAAAGAGTTGGATGTCTTGTAACTATGATGCTGAGGAGGCAAAATCCACACACCAAGTATCCCCCCCAAAATTAATTTATATAATTCAATTTTGGTATATCCTAAAGTAATATTATACAGATGGGGAGGTGTCTAGGGTCCAAACAGTGTGTCCCCCGCCTAGATCCATGCCTGGCATGAGATCTGACCATGGAAAACTACAATATTGCTAAATAACTTATCAAGCTAACTGTGTTTCTGTGCTTCTGATCTGCCCTTCTGAGGATAGACCTCTAGGTTTTTTCGAGAAAGTTTTAAGAAATGTTGCAAAATAGGAGATTGCTGCTTTTTTATCACACTTCTGAGTCCCATAAATGCTGGACATATTAGATTTTTTTGTTCCTTGGAGAATGGATTCATTGCCATAAAGCACAACAGTGTTAAAAGTGCTCAGAATTATTGCTACCACTTAAATTCTTTGTAAGAATACTTAGGTTTGTATTTATTACTGCATCTGAGGGTTGGATTATTCAAATCATAAGGTTGCATTCTGTTGTTAATCCAAAGAGAAGCAATTAATTTCTCCTGCTGATGTTGGGCAGTGATGGGTTATGTTTTGATGGGGCATGATTATAAAATGCATGGAAATGGCTGAAACAAATAGTGTACAATTTATGGGAGACAGGATACAAACTACAATAAGACTTATAGAAGAGAAATTCTTCCAAATTACAGTAAAGGAGATTTGTTGAGCATGCAGAACATAAACGTGTCTGCTGAGTAGTAGCTTTGAAATATGAAAATAGGAATGGAAGAGTGTGAAAAATACCTTCTTGCTGTTCAGGATATCTCACTATAGCTACTTTTAATGCATCTCCAACTCTCTCTCTCTCTCTCTCTCTCTCTCTCTCTCTCTCTCTATATATATATATATATATATATATATATATATATATATATATATATATGTGTGTGTGTGTGTGTGTGTGTGTGTGTGTATATATATATATATATATAGGTTATTCGGGTTTTCTCCCGCATAAAATTGGAAGTGTCTTGGCGACGTTTCGATGAAGTCTCATTCATCATCTTCAGGCTTCAGCACGAATCTGAAGATAATGAATGAGACTTCGTCGAAACGTCATCAAGACACTTCCAATTCTGTGAGAAAACCCAATAATCAAAGATCTACATACAAACACCGCGAAAACCTCAAAAACATATATATATATATATATATATATATATATATATATATATATATATATATATATATATATATATATATATATATAATATAGGCAAACCAGCATATCTGAGCTAATTAGGGGAAGGAAGGAAGGAAGCGAGGGAGGGAGGGAGGGAGGGAGGGAGGGAGGGAAGAAGGGAGGGAGGGGAGGGAGGGAGGGAGGAAGGAAGGAAGGACGGTAGGTCTTGAGTTTTTAGAGATTGAAAAATGACATGCTCATTGCATCCAATGAGACTTCGATGGACCACTTCTCCTACTAGCTTTTCTTGCTTTAGTTTTAGAAATGAGGGAAGAGAGCTGAGATTACACAAGTATGGTGCTGTTTTTTCTTTCTTCTTCTCCTGCTTGGTAACCCAAAAGGACAAGTGCTACTGCATGTCTTTCAAATGCTTGCCTCAGGAAAATGGCCAACGCTTTTCCTTCAAACTGAAGCAATCTGCACACACAGCATTCACACGAGATAGCTGTTGTAGAGTCAATAAATAAATGCAATCTATCATTCAGGTGGCTGTTCCCTAACAGAAGAGGCAGACAACTGAAAAATTGACACAGCAAGCCTTGACAGAGGTGCCATTCTTCTCCTCTTTACTCAGGCTTCAAACAGTCCACCCAGACAGATGCACCATAATTAGCCAATATTTTACTGCCATTTACAGCCAGGTAATCTGCTTTTATATTTGCTCCATGAAGGTTTTACCCCATTTCCTTGTCCTATAAAAGCCCAGTGCTCAGTAGAATATAAAGGACTCTAGCAAAAACAGTTTCTTTATAGAAAGCTCAGAATTTGTAATTGCACTGCCTGCTCTTCAGAACAACTGCCTTGCCAGATCTTGTGTTACCTCCGAAATCCATCCTGTGCATCACCTCTCCTCCTTGCCATGCCTATCCCCAAACACCCAACAGTTGGTTTGAGAAAGCTTCAGCAGATGGATTTTTCAGGCTAAACTGCAGTGCCCACATTAGCGCAAGCAAATCGCACTATAATACAGACATTTTAAAATCACTTTTAAATGCATAAATTGTGGAAACTCACAATATACTTTTAATCTGCCTTAAGTGATTTAGAGGCATTAGGCATCTTAGAAATATAGTTTTAACAAGATCTAGAGTGATCAAGTGATGGTAATAATTCTTTCTCACATATTTCCCTTTTTGCTCATTGTGAATGGTCAACTTATCAAAATGAGGGTTGAAGATAATCCAAAATGTTCTGTTTCCAAAAGTGGATGGTAGAATTGTTCTTTTTTTTTTTTCCCCATTCCCCACACATTTCTCCTGTGTTTTATACTGTGACCATGTGCAGGGGTGTCAAACTGGTGGCCCATGGGCCGGATGCACCACTCATAGGCCACGCTCACCTCAGCTACACAAAGGCAAAAAAGTCATGATATGCCACGATGCATCATGTGACGCAATCAAGTTTGACACCCGAGATGTAGAGTGTGGTTACATTACTGGAGGAACTCCAAATGTTGCTATACTACAACTCCAAACACCCCTTAACCATTGGTCATGCTTTCTAGGGATTGCTAGGAATTGTGGTTCAGCAATGTCTGGCTTGGCATAATAATTATGCCCCTTAAGGTTAAAGTGTAGGTAGACAACCCACAGAATCCTGGATCCTGCTCACTTTTCCCTTATACCTGATCAGCAGTGGTGAAAGAATGCTATTAATGCTAGAGAAGAACCAAATCTCAACTGGAAGGAAGCAACCTTTCCCAATAGCATTCCAGTTCAGGATATTTCCCCCCCTTCTTTTTGTAACATTGGAACTTCTTCCATACTGTCAACAATTCCCAAAGTGCTTTTCTCCTACTTTGTCCACACACCACTAACAGATTCCCACTAACAACTAGCCTTGTGGTGCAACCAAACAATCTGGAACTGAACACACTCAAAACCGTAGAAATGGTAGTAGACTTTAGGAGAAACCCTTCCATACTTCCACCTCTCACAATACTAGACAACACAGTATCAACAGTAGAAACCTTTAAATTTCTAGGTTCTATCATATCGCAAGATCTAAAATGGACAGCTAACATCAAAAACATCATCAAAAAAGGACAACAAAGAATGTTCTTTCTGCGCCAACTCAGTAAGCTCAAACTGCCCAAGGAGCTGCTGATTCAGTTCTACAGAGGAATTATTGAGTCTGTCATTTGCACCTCTATAACTGTCTGGTTCGGTTCTGCAACCCAACAAGAAAGACACAGACTTCAGAGGATAATTAGAACTGCAGAAAAAATAATTGCTACCAACCTGCCTTCCATTGAGGACCTGTATACTGCACGAATCAAGAAGAGGGCCGTGAAAATATTTACAGATCCCTCACATCCTGGACATAAACTGTTTCAACTCCTACCCTCAAAACGATGCTACAGAGCACTGCACAACAGAACAACTAGACACAAGAACAGTTTTTTCCCGAAGGCCATCACTCTGCTAAACAAATAATTCCCTCAACACTGTCAAACTATTTACTAAATCTGCACTACTATTAATCTTCTCATTGTTCCCATCACCAATCTCTTTCCACTTATGACCGTATGACTGTAACTTTGTTGCTGGTAATCCTTATGATTTATATTGATATATTGACCATCATTTGTGTTGTAAATGTTGTACCTTGATGAACATATCTTTTCTTTTATGTACGCTGAGAGCATATGCATCAAGACAAATTCCTTGTGTGTCCAATCACACTTGGCTAATAAAAATTCTATTCTATTCTAACAGATTCCCAAAGCTTCTGGAATAGAAGAACAGCAGATCAATGTCTCCCCTAATGGTGGAACAAGGATGTAGCATTCATCCAACTAAAGAACATAGGACTGGGCTGTCAAACTGGGGAGAAACAGGCTCAAGCTCAATCCCGCCAAGACAGAGTGGCTGTGGATGCTGGCATCCCGGTACAGTCAGCTAAATCCGCGGCTGACCATCGGCGGCGAGTCATTGGCCCCGATGGAGAGGGTCCGCAACTTAGGCGTCCTCCTGGATGAACGGCTGTCTCTAGAAAAGCATTTGACGGCCGTCTCCAGGAGAGCGTTCTACCAGGTTCGCCTGGTACGCCAGTTGCGCCCCTTTCTGGACCGGGATGCCCTATCCACGGTTACTCACGCACTCGTGACGTCTCGCCTGGATTACTGCAATGCTCTCTACATGGGGCTCCCCTTGAGGGGCATCCGGAGGCTACAGTTAGTCCAGAATGCAGCTGCGCGGGTGATAGATGGAGCCCTCGTGGCTCCCATATGACACCTATCCTCGCAGACTGCACTGGCTTCCTGTGGCCTTCGGGTGCGCTTCAAGGTTTTGGTGACCACCTTTAAAGCGCTCCATGGCATTGGGCGGGTTATTCTGGGACCGCCTACTGCGACCGAATACCTCCCACCGTCCGTGCGCTCTCACAGAGGGTCTCCTCAGGGTGCCGTCAGCGAGGCAATGTCGTCTGGCGGCGCCCAGGAAGGGCCTTCTCTGTGGGGCTCCCACCCTCTGGAGCGATCTACCCCGGACTTCGTCAGCTTTCGGACCTTGGACCTTCCGCGGGCTTAAAACATACTTATTTAATTGTGCAGGACTGAGCTAGATTTTAAATTTTGGGTTTTAAATTGGGTTTTATTTCTATTTTTAATTGGACGGGCTTTAGAATAAGTTTTTTAAATGTTTTATATTGTATTTATATTCTATTTATCTGTTTTTAGTGCCTGTAAACCGCCCTGAGTCCCTTGGGAGATAGGGCGGTATATAAATATGATTAAATAATAATAATAATAAAATAATCCAACTAAAGAACATAGGACTGGGCTGTCAAACTCCCAGGCCACAGGCCGGATGCATCATGCACTGGCCACACCCACGCCTGGTTTAGTGAAGGGGGAAAAAGTCCCAATACGTCCTGGATTGCTGTGAGTTTGACACCCCTGACATAGGACATCAGCCATATTGCATAAGGCTGAGATGCAGAGTCCAAAGAAAAGCACTTATTCTGAAATCATTTTCAAAGTATGAGTCCTGCATTTGCAGGAGAAAGACTAGTAAATTTGCAGGATTCTTTTTTTCCCCCTGCCATGTATATTTATACATATAAACTAGGCTGTGATGTTTCTCTGTGGCATATGTCTGTGCATGTGCGGGGGTGTGTGTGTATATGCATAATGGTTCTTTTTCAGAGCTGAATGCAACGAAATTTCATTTTAATGTATGCTGATTAGTGTACATTTAAAATAACAAAGATTCTAGTCTAGTCCAGTCCAGTCACTTAAGAGGCTGGAGGGTGAAAACAGGACTAATAATCAAGGTACAAGCCATTATCAGAGGTTGATTTCTCCCCTGTAGGAAACTATTTATTACATCTGCCCCGTAAATTGCACAGGGATAGAAAAACATCTCTAGAGCAGGGGTCACCAACTAGTTGTCCATGGACCACTGGTGATCCGTGAGAAAATTTTGATGGTCTGCAGAAAAATTATTTGCATTTCTTATATTGCACTAAATCAGGGGTCCTCAAACTACGGCCCCGGGACAGATACGTGCAATGAATGTTTGTGTTGCTGCAGAGAGTCTCTGCCTCTGAGGGTTTTTTGTGTGGGTCGGAGGGGGACAGAAACTCTGACTTGGGGTCTGCTTCAGCCTCCTAATACAGGGCTTTGGACAAAGGCTGGAGGGAAGCGCCATTGGTGGTGAAGAGCCAGGTGGGCCTTGTTCCAGTGGGACTGCATCATGGCCTGGAACTGGCTGACCATCTCAGCCCGCTGGGCCTCCAGGTACTGGTCCCTGGCCTTGCACTCCCGCAGGTCTTCCCTCTGCTTGGAAAGCCTATGCTCGTAGTCCTCAGTGAGGGGCTTCTGCTGAGCCTCCTTCTCAGTCAGATTCAATTTGAACTGAGTCAGCTGTTTTGTCAACTCTTTCTCATGGTGGCTGCTTAGCTCCAGCAACTTCTTCCTGTTGGGGCCCTAAAGAGCCCAGGTGGGAACCCAGTGGCTGGCAAATGAGGCTGGCGGTGCCCCTTGACATGAGTGATTAACTAACCCTAACCCTCGACATGAGTGATTAACCCTAACCCTCGACATGAGTGATTAACTAACCCTAACCCTAACCCTCGACATGAGTGGCATCGAGTTGACCCACCCAGTCACATGACCACCTAGCTATGCCCATCCAGCCGGCCATTAGGCAGATCATATTAGTGGTCCCTGAAGTCCGAAGGTTGGTGACCCCTGCTCTAGAGGATATGAAGATGAGGAGATGTACCCTCCTTCACCTAGCTGACTTCTCATACTCCTTGTACAGAACACCTGTACATGAATGCCTGCTTGGATGACATAATCATTAGATTATTCAAGCAAAGGAAGAGCACTTCTAGTAGATGAGGTGATGGTTTCATCCATCCATCTTTAGACATTTGAGTTCCAGCTACAAATTATCAAAGGAATGTCTTAAGCTATATCTTGTGGCCTGCAGAGTCATCCCTATAATAATTGGTGTGTTGGATGGAATAAAAGATAAAGTTTTATAAGAAGGTTGTACCGTATTTTTCAGAGTATAAGACGCCCTGAGTCCCTTGGGAGATAGGGCGGTATATAAATATGATTAAATAATAATAAAATAATCCAACTAAAGAACATAGGACTGGGCTGTCAAACTCCCAGGCCACAGGCCGGATGCATCATGCACTGGCCACACCCACGCCTGGTTTAGTGAAGGGGGAAAAAGTCCCAATACGTCCTGGATTGCTGTGAGTTTGACACCCCGACATAGGACATCAGCCATATTGCATAAGGCTGAGATGCAGAGTCCAAAGAAAAGCACTTATTCTGAAATCATTTTCAAAGTATGAGTCCTGCATTTGCAGGAGAAAGACTAGTAAATTTGCAGGATTCTTTTTTTTCCCCTGCCATGTATATTTATACATATAAACTAGGCTGTGATGTTTCTCTGTGGCATATGTCTGTGCATGTGCGGGGGGGGGATGTATATGCATAATGGTTCTTTTTCAGAGCTGAATGCAACGAAATTTCATTTTAATGTATGCTGATTAGTGTACATTTAAAATAACAAAGATTCTAGTCTAGTCCAGTCCAGTCACTTAAGAGGCTGGAGGGTGAAAACAGGACTAATAATCAAGGTACAAGCCATTATCAGAGGTTGATTTCTCCCCTGTAGGAAACTATTTATTACATCTGCCCCGTAAATTGCACAGGGATAGAAAAACATCTCTAGAGCAGGGGTCACCAACTAGTTGTCCATGGACCACTGGTGATCCGTGAGAAAATTTTGATGGTCTGCAGAAAAATTATTTGCATTTCTTATATTGCACTAAATCAGGGGTCCTCAAACTATGGCCCCGGGACAGATACGTGCAATGAATGTTTGTGTTGCTGCAGAGTCTCTGCCTCTGAGGGTTTTGTGTGGGTCGGAGGGGACAGAAACTCTGACTTGGGGTCTGCTTCAGCCTCCTAATACAGGGCTTTGGACAAAGGCTGGAGGGTGAAAACAGGACTAATAATCAAGGTACAAGCCATTATCAGAGGTTGATTTCTCCCTGTAGGAAACTATTTATTACATCTGCCCGTAAATTGCACAGGATAGAAAACATCTCTAGAGCAGGGTCACCAACTGGTGGTCCATGGACCACTGGTGGTCTGTGAGAAAATTTGGGTGGTCCGCAGGAAAAATATTTGCATTTTTTATATTGCACTAAATCAGGGCTCCTCAAACTATGGCCCCGGGACAGATACGTACAATGAACGTTTGTGTTGCTGCAGAGAGTCTCCCCCTTCGGGGTCTTTTTGTGTGGGTCGGAGGGGACAGAAACTCTGACTTGGAGCAGTCATGGATGTTTCAGTTCAGCTGTTTCTCTGGACTTGGAATTATATGAGTTTGTGAGTGTGTAGCTTCTGGTCAAAATGAATTTGCCCAATGTCGATGCTTCACTCTGAGCACTGATGCAGATCTTATTGTCACCAAAGCTTCAAATGAATCAGCAAAGGAAGGAAGGACAACTGAGGACATTTCAGGCTGCAAAAGAGATAGCAGTGGAACTTGATTTTCAGCCTTTTCAAATGATTGTAGGGATTCATTTGCATCCACTTAACTCTAAACCTTGGCTGCCCTTCCTCTGATAAAGATTTCTTGCAGGTCTGTGGTCAGCCAAGTGTGGGAGAAAGTGAGTTAAGATTCTCTTCAATTTGATTCTTTTCCTCACCTTGACTGGTCCATGACCCTTTGCAAAGGCATTAGCACCATTCTTGCTTCTGACGGATTTTCTGTCAGGAACTCTAATGCTGCCTGCTTCTGAGAAGATACCAGGGCTGTGCAAAGTTTCAACAGAGCAATATTGCACTAAATCAGGGGTCCTCAAACTATGGCCCCGGGACAGATCGTGCAATGAATGTTTGTGTTGCTGCAGAGAGTCTCTGCCTCTGAGGGTTTTTGTGTGGGTCGGAGGGGGACAGAAACTCTGACTTGGGGTCTGCTTCAGCCTCCTAATACAGGGCTTTGGACAAAGGCTGGAGGGAAGCGCCATTGGTGGTGAAGAGCCAGGTGGGCCTTGTTCCAGTGGGACTGCATCATGGCCTGGAACTGGCTGACCATCTCAGCCCGCTGGGCCTCCAGGTACTGGTCCCTGGCCTTGCACTCCCGCAGGTCTTCCCTCTGCTTGGAAAGCCTATGCTCGTAGTCCTCAGTGAGGGGCTTCTGCTGAGCCTCCTTCTCAGTCAGATTCAATTTGAACTGAGTCAGCTGTTTTGTCAACTCTTTCTCATGGTGGCTGCTTAGCTCCAGCAACTTCTTCCTGTTGGGGCCCTAAAGAGCCCAGGTGGGAACCCGAAGAGTGGCTGGCAAATAGAGGCTGGCGAGATGCCCCTTGACGTGAGTGATTAACCCTAACCCTAACCCTCGACATGAGTGGCATCGAGTTGACCCACCCAGTCACATGACCACCTAGCTATGCCCATCCAGCCGGCCATTAGGCAGATCATATTAGTGGTCCGCGGGATTTAAAATTATGAATTATGAATTAGTGGTCCCTGAAGTCCGAAAGGTTGGTGACCCCTGCTCTAGAGGATATGAAGATGAGGAGATGTACCCTCCTTCACCTAGCTGACTTCTCATACTCCTTGTATAGAACACCTATACATGAATGCCTGCTTGGATGACATAATCATTAGATTATTCAAGCAAAGGAAGGAAGGACAACTGAGGACATTTCAGGCTGCAAAAGAGATAGCAGTGGAACTTGATTTTCAGCCTTTTCAAATGATTGTAGGGATTCATTTGCATCCACTTAACTCTAAACCTTGGCTGCCCTTCCCTCTGATAAAGATTTCTTGCAGGTCTGTGGTCAGCCAAGTGTGGGAGAAAGTGAGTTAAGATTCTCTTCAATTTGATTCTTTTCCTCACCTTGACTGGTCCATGACCCTTTGCAAAGGCATTAGCACCATTCTTGCTTCTGACGGATTTTCTGTCAGGAACTCTAATGCTGCCTGCTTCTGAGAAGATACCAGGGCTGTGCAAAGTTTCAACAGGGCAATTTGACTGGAAGCAATTGAAACACCTCACTGAAGCTGACTCATGAAGCAGCAGGTGCTTTGGCTTACTGACTTGGAGCAGTCATGGATGTTTCAGTTCAGCTGTTTCTCTGGACTTGGAATTATATGAGTTTGTGAGTGTGTAGCTTCTGGTCAAAATGAATTTGCCCAATGTCGATGCTTCACTCTGAGCACTGATGCAGATCTTATTGTCACCAAAGCTTCAAATGAATCAGCAAAGGAAGAGCACTTCTAGTAGATGAGGTGATGGTTTCATCCATCCATCTTTAGACATTTGAGTTCCAGCTACAAATTATCAAAGGAATGTCTTAAGCTATATCTTGTGGCCTGCAGAGTCATCCCTATAATAATTGGTGTGTTGGATGGAATAAAAGATAAAGTTTTATAAGAAGGTTGTACCGTATTTTTCAGAGTATAAGACGCTCCTGAGTATAAGATGCACCTTAGTTTTGGGTGAGGAAAATAACAACAAAAAAATCTGTTTCTGCCTACCAGCATCCATCGGTATTCATCTGGCTTAGCAAACAGCTTGGTCAGCTGCAGCACAATAGCCTGATTCAGCACAAGCAGCTGATTGGTGGGTGGAATACCCCCAATCAGCTGTTTCCAGAGGTGAACTTTAGCAACAGGTTCGCTAGTTGTGAGTGTGTGTGCACGACACTCACACGTGCCTCACTGGGGCTGATACGCAGCTTCAAAAATGCAGCTGATTGTCGCAGAATGAAACATCCAGCAGGGGAAGCATGGAACCAGTCTGGCATGCAGCAGCTGTTCCAGGTTGCCATTTTGGCCTCTGCCCCTTGCTTTTTCACACTCCGAAAGCTCAGTTTGAGAGGATATGCGGAGGCCAAAGGGTGGGGGCCGGTGGGTGGGCGGGGCTACATTAGGTGTATAAGACACACCCAAATTTTCACCCTCTTTTGGGGGGGGGAGTGCATCTTATACTCCAAAAAATACGGTAATTGGGATAGTCAAAATATTTAATTCTTCTAAAACTTTATCTTATATTCCATCCAACATATCAATTATTATAAGGATGACTCTGCAAGATCTTTTCCATTTTCTACCCATTTCAATTCTTAGGTTGCTATATTTTGTAATTTTCCCAAATCTGTCCTCACTTCTGCTACCCCTGGGAAATGCCATGTGGACAAAAACTGCTATTTTCCTTTCAATGGTTGTTATATTTGATACGTTGTGTTCTAAATAGTTATCCGTTTCTATGCAAAACCCCAATACATTTTAACATCATTTCCATCAATGTTTTCAACTATGTGATTATGCCACATTGTGGAACTATGGAAGTTATTTTTGCACTGATACCAATGGATTATAGCAAGCACTCTATAATTAGGTGGCTTATAATCAGTCTGAGCAATTTTGTTGCATTGATTAATTACTTGATTTACTGTATCTTTTCCAAATCTGAATTTGCTGCCGTTTGTTACACGTTGGATATCTGACAAAAGTACACTCCACCCAAATTTTCTACATGCATCGTGCTGTGCTTCCGTCATTCTGATGACAGCTCTGGATCTTGTAGATACCACTCACTGTTTTAGAGCCTTAGATACGATGTTGCTTGAGTTTACAAAAGTTGTTGCACTTTAAATTCACCCTAACCTGATAAAGAATTTATGAAATTTGTCTGAAATGGTGTAGGATCTCCTGCCTGGGCAGGGGGTTGGACTAGAAGACCTCCAAGGTCCCTTTCAACTCTGTTATTATGTTATGTTAAATTGCCCTGTTGCCTTACTACATATTATCAAAATTACCGTATTTTTCAGAGTATAAGACGCACAGGAGTATAAGATGCGCCTTACTTTTTGGTGAGGAAAATAAGAAAAAAGCTGATTGGCAGGTGGATTGGCCTCCCGGAATACGCCCAATCAGCTGTTCGCAGAGGTAAATTTTAGCAACAGGTTCCTTGGTTGTGAGCTCTGTGCCTTGCTTTTTTTTTTTTTTTTTTGCTTTTTTTTCTGCCTCTGAAACGTCTTAAACTCTGTTTCAGAAAAAACTTTTTTTCTGCCTCTGAAGCTCTATTTGGGGGCTTTTTTTCTGAAGCTCTGTTTGGGGGCTTTTTTTCTTAAACTCTGTTTGGGAGCTTCTTTTCTGAAGCTTAGTTTCTGATGCTTTTTTCAGCCTCTGAAACCTCCGTTTGAGAAGCTGGGTTGGCCTATAATTGGAGTATAAGACGCAATCAGATTTTCCCCCTCTTTTTTGGGGGGAAAAAGGTGTGTCTTATACTTTGAAAAATATGGTAGATGCAGTAGTTCTTTCCAATGGAATAAGAACTGATAACCACTAGATATGGTCAAAGACCATCAGCTTCTGTTTGAATGTCATGGCTTGTATGAAATAATAATAAATAATACACACAGCTAGCTAAACTTTGGGTCCACATTTGCAGAACCTGGTGCTGGAGTAAAATCCATATAATCCCTCACCATACTTCCTTAAAGATGTTTAGCTTTCCTCATTCCAAGCCAAATCTCTCCCATGGGACTTAGTGCTGTCAATCTTGACAAACAGGCAATATTTTCCCCACGCTTCTATATTCCACAGAAAGATAATAAATCCTGTACTGTCACATGTGACATTTTAATTTCCTAAGACATCTCATTTAAGGCACAGCTGCTAATTTATTCAGCTCAGCTTGTCTCTTAGACTCTCCTTCCTGTGATGTCATATTTTTATGGGGTTTTTTCCCCTCCTTTCTTGCAAGGAATAAGACTTATTTTTTCTTCTTCTAAAGGCTAGTTTGAAAAACTAAAGGTGTATGAAACAAACTGGAAGAAAGAGGTAAAAATGCAAATGTGTAGCAAAGCAAGGAGAGCAATGAAGGGCTGTCTTGGGGGATTTGGGTAAAGCAAGAAAAGTTTGACTTTACAACAACCAGCCAACAATTAATGATTGCACTGGTAATCTATCTGCCAAAGCAATTTCATATTTCAATATCAAGGAGAATCTATCTCATACCTGGATCTCTCTTTCAACCATAAAAAAGCAAAGCCAGCAGGTTGCTCCAAATTCTACAGTTGGCCATTTTTCCCCTAAAAGGAATCCTAAATCCAACTGGGTGACTTTGGCCCAATCATTCTCTCTCAGCCTCAGGCATTGCCCTAGGCAATGGTAAAGCACTTTTGAAAATCTTACTAGGAAAACTGCAGAGACATTTCCAGGTACCATTAGTTACCAAGAGACAATAATGACTTGAATCCCCACCCCCCCATCAAAAAATTGTAAATCCTGCCCTACCCTCACAAGCTGTATGTTGATTTTTGCAGAACTTTTCACCTGTATTTTTTTTTGGGGGGGGGGAGCTGTGCAAATTCTCTAAAAGTACTTCAGAATATGGAATGCATATAACATACTGGGGGAAAAAATAGACAATCTTTTAAAAATAAATTTTGACTGTCTTTGGTGGCTATTGATGTAAAGCAATTTTGCTCAATGGGGACATCCGGTGAACAAGCATGCTTGTGGAAGCAGCTGGAAGCAACTTCTGAAGCAGTCATGTGGCTGAAAGATAGAGTTGCTTTAATGAGTCAAGCAGGTGGTTGATGGGCACTCATGCATTCAGGAGCACCTCTTTCAAATGAGTTGCACAGGCCTAGCTTTTTTAAATACCACTTAGAGCACCAATCCCCAACCTGATGCCATCTAGGTAAATTGGATTTACAACCCCCAGAATTCCTCAATAGAATAATTACCATATTAACTTGCAAGCACTTGTGTGCTAGTTGTGTGGTAGCTTGTTGGTTGGTTTATTACTTACACCATTGTTTCTTATCACTATGCTTTTCTTCTCAAGACAGTATATACAACAAAAGCAACAGTGCTTAGATTTATATGTATGGTATTGAAAGAAATAAGGAGAAGATAACAAAATACAAAGACCTACAAATAGAAATAGAATGACTGAGGCAAAGGATAGTACCAATAACAATAGCCGTGGTGGTGCAGTACTGCAGGCTATTTCTGCTGACTGCCAGCTGACTGCAATCTGGCAATTCAAATTCCACCATGCTCAAGGTTGACTCAGCCTTCCATCCTTCCGAGGTGGGTTAAATGAGAATCTAGATTGTTGGGGGCAATATGCTGACTCTGTAAACTGCTTAGAGAGGGCTATAAAGCACTATGAAGTTGTATAAAAGTCTAAGTGCTATTGCTATTGCTAATAGACACCTTGGCTGCAATCCCAAAACAACTGGAGCACCACTTGAACACCACTGACATTGACAAATTTGCCATCAGTCAATTGCAAACTGTAGCCTGGGACAGTTCCATCCTGTGACGATATCTGTAACACTATCGAACATCCAGATCTGCCTATCCCAGGTCCTTGATAAGGACTCAATAGGTAGACAAAAATGCCACATCCAGTCTGAACATCTGGCTGACTGTGTGATGATCAATAATAATAATAACAACCACCACCCTGTTAATGGTTCCTGCAAAGAAGGAAGTTAATATGCATCTAAAGAAACCTACTGTGGGGGCCTTTATGTCAGCAATATCGATTCACACCTGCAAACGCCTGTGAATCAGCTTGCAGGCTTGCTTTTTAAAAGTAGCATTTCACAACTTCTACAGATGCACCAACAATCTTGCTGAATATCATTAAAGTGTACTGACAGTGAATGTATTCCCTTGCAGATGGTCAAGTAAACAGACTGGAGTCTTCTGAGAAGAGGACTGTTTGTGTGAATTATGCTCTTAGTGCTCTGCAGGCAAACTTTTCAGAATTTTTTTCTTCCCAATTCTCATTTGATGGGGAATCCGTTTTCCACGTTTTCTCTTAGGGACATCCTCTTGGGTAGGGAATGGAGAGTGCCCCTTTCACAAAAGACCTCCAAGGTCCCTTCCAACTCTGTTGTTATTATTATTATAAATGCCATGGAGGGTGGAAAACATTCTGTAGACGCCTTTCTCTTAACTAGCTTCTCTTGTTTCCCAGATATTCCAAGGGAAGACCCACAAAGGAATTCGTCCGCTTGGATATTTTCAGTATAGGAAGTGCGTCTGTGTGAGCAATAGGGGGAAGGGATGGAAAGGAGGGAATCAGAAAACCTCAGCAGTTTCACCTGTCTTGATCGTCAACAAAACAGAAAGCTCAGGAACATAATCAAGAGAAATCTAAAAGTAATTCTCAAGCATCCTGAGAGTAAGGTAGAAGCAAAGAATTTTTTCCCATGAGAGAAGAAAGTTTCTGAGATAATTGCCACACAGCACTTCCTCTTCAGATAATTTATTTCCTACCCTGCCTTTCCCTCTAATACAATCAGTATAAAGAGCTTATTCTCGTTCTGCTTTCTATGACTGATCATGACCCCTCCCCCCAAAAAAAGAAAATGCATATTTTATATTCTGTACTTGTATTTTCACTTCTGTACTTATAAGCTGCCTTTCAGGTTATTTTACCAAGAGTTTTCAAAAAAAACCTGTTGTATAGCTTCCTGCAGAGATGGCTTCACTGTTTGTCTTTATTCTCAGTGATCCTTGTTTGTTGTATGCTTTTTTTTTTTTTTTTTGTAGTACTAGTACCTACAAGGAGACAGGATACCCAGCACTCTGAAGAGAAAAAAGTCAACTTCCTTTCTATTGACTCCATAAACAGATAATGAAGCAAAATAGGCAGGTTCACGGCATGCCTGAGAGCAGGGATTCTCCATTTGGGGGCAGAATTTTAATCTGTAGATGCAGGTTTTGATTATATTGCTTAACTCTTTTAAATGAATAATTTTCCTTCCATATAGATTGCAGTATCTAGATGGCCTTAGTTCAGGGGTGTCAAACTCGCGGCCCATGGGCCGGATGCGTCATGTGATAGCTCCACCCCTGCCCAGTTTAGTGAAGGGGGGAAAAGTCCCAATACATCACATGATGACGCCGTGATGACGCGAGTTTGACACCCCTGTCTTAGTTGATCTGAAAAAGCTAAGTCAAGTTGGGCCTGCTTACTATTTGGAGATTACAGGAATTCCAGAGCCATAAACTAGAGTAGGAAGTTCCATTCCAGAAGAATGGAATGGCAAACCACTTCTGTTGCCATGAAAGCAACACAGATGAGTCCATGTATCTCCCGAGAGTTGAAATTGACTGGAAAGAAGCTTCTGTTTGCATGAAGCTGATTTGAGGAATAATCTCATCGAAATTTAGTGAAGTGGTCAAGGTAACAAGTAACATGTCTCCCTGAGACCACAGGTTTCCCATCTTTCTGAAACTAAGGAAAATAAAACCCTAGTCAACATTTTATTTTTCCAAAGTCTTTGCAGTGTCGCAACACAGAATAAAATAACCATCTCTGACTCTAGCTTTCTCATTCTTTTCCCTTACTGCATTTTTAAAGGAAAAGTATGTTCAGCTTATCTTTGGAATGACTATTCAAGACATTGCTTCCAGTGGTGGGTTGTCCTCGATTCGGACCGGTTCTATAGAACCGGTAGTAAAACCGCCGGGAGGATCCGCCCACTGACCTGAAAGTCATCAAAAGCGATCTGCGCATGCGCAGATGCTTCTGCACGTGGGCACGATGCAAACTGATAGTAAAGGTAAGTAAAACCCACCCCTGACTGGTTCTCAGCCCAGATCTTCTCATCTCTTGATTTAGCTTAAGTTGAAACTTACTTAACATGCAGAGGTGGGTTCTAATTCAGATCTCTTTTGATGACATTCGGGTCAGTGGGTGGAGCCTCCCACCGGTTTCACTACCGGTTCTATAGAACCGGTCCGAACTGGGGGCAACCCATCACTGTTAACATGGCTGCATATCTCAACAAGCCAATACATTCTCTCCATATTTCTCTGTGAGTAAGAAAAATCACCATTCAGCTATGCCGAGGGGCTTTTACATTATAAATGAGCACCTTTTCATTACTGCTGGATAAAGAAAGGGTTTTTTGTCTCTATCTTTATCATTCACCTTCCAGCACTTTCCACAACTCAAGTTTGGTTCTTGAAGAGAAACCAGGGCACCTTTTTCTCCTCAACATGAGTCTCCCTTAAACATTCCCATTACTTTTTAATGAGATTTGCCAAGGAAGACTTCACAGGAACTTGATTCCACCAGCTAATAAGAAAAGCTGGTTTCTTTGTATAGAAACTTCTTGCTTTGAAAAGAAGAAATTAGTTGATAAAACCAGCCAGCTTTGGCTGGTCAATAATGAGAATGTTTTAATTATTGTACATGCTCATTTATAGGGGCTCAGTTTGCACACTTTAAGAAAAAGAGAGTTATATAACAGATATACATGTGTTAACTTCTTCTCCCTAACTATTGCTCTGCTGCAGTGGCTAACATTTACTTGAGATCTGGGGCAAGTTCTTTTTACTGTCCCTACTCAGAAAAGGAGAGCAAGTAGAGATTAGCAACTTTCAGAATCTGAGCCGCCATGCATGACAATAACTCTGGAGAGTAATCAGAACTAATTTCAAGATTCCCTTTTGAGTCACATTTCTAATCCACAGGACTCAAAAGAGCTGCTGCTGCCCCTTGATGCTAAGGAGGTGACCTTAAATTTTTCCAGTGAAGGGCTAGGAAGCAAGGAACATTTTCCAATCTGCCCATTATGCCTCCAACCCATATCTGTGGAAGGAAATACCTAACAAGAAAGAGGTCAAGCTTTTGTATAGACAGGTACAGCAATTGAAGGGATAACCTGTTTCACAAGACTACCTGGGATTGGCTTCTGGATAGAGTTGTGTGAGCTCTTTGAGTCCTTGCTTTAAGATAGCTCTATCTTGTCTTGAAGCTTCAATCTTTTTCTGGTTTACAGGGCTAATAAACTGACACTCATTCTAGGTAAGAGAAAGAGCCTCAAGGGATGATTTCTCTGTCCAGCAAATTGGTATCCAATCTTTTCTGGAAGGGGCTGTGCTCCTTCTAAAAGGAGAGTTCTCTTAGCCTGCATTGCTTGGTCCCACTAAAATGAAAATGAATTTGTGCAATCACTACTTGGTTAAAACTAAATGAACAAGCAAATAAAGCAGGCATGGTTGACATACAGTATAGTTTTGGCAGATGGTTTACCTTGTGGGTTTGGCTATCTCTCAAAGCTCACTTGAGGATTTGTTCCCCATTTTGTGGCACCAGTTGGTTGTGGGCTTGCCCAGATAAAAGAGCGAATTTTCAGAGTATGGCAGATTTGTAGGCATAAGCTATTATCTTGGACAAACAAAAAAAGAAGACTCTTGAATTTCACTCTGGAATTGTAACAAACCTTGAAACTTCCCCTCCACATTTCTTAGGACCTCTGAAAATCCTCATTCTAAAAGGAGCAAAACTAGCTTGGAAGTTCTTCTAAATCCATCTCAGTCATTAGAGGCACAAGGAAGGTAGATCTCATGTGCTCCAAAATAAACAATCTGATAGTTGATCAGAGTGTTACCAAAACAAGGAACAGGTGGAAATATCCCAGTGGTACCCAACCTTTGCAGCTTGGCAGCCCAGCTTGGGGTGGGGGTGGGGGAAGTGGCCTGCACAAGTGGTGAGCCAGCATGCACACAGGCAATTCAACTTCAGCAAGCAGCAGACCAGCCCACACGTGCACGACAGTGGTGGGTTGCCCCCGGTTCTATAGAAACAGTAGTAAAACCGGCAGGAGGCTCCACCCACTGCCCAAACATAATCAAAACTCTTCTACGCATGTGCAGAGGAGCACGTGAGCGGAGTAAGTGCATATGCGCGGGCACGATGCCAACCAGTAGTAAAGGTAAGTAGAACCCACTCCTGTCCGTGAGTGTCCATTGGAATGTCTCTTGTACAAATTGAGCTGCATACGCACTCACTCCAGCTAGCCACTGCATGGCCCAATTCCAAACAGGCCTCAGCCCAGTTGCAGCCTGGGGGTTGAGGATCCCTGGTGTATCCCACCCAAAAGATATTTGCCTAGTTCTTTATGTAAAATGGGTGAGAAAAAAGCACAAGAAATTTGACCATTGATTGTTTTAAGTAGCCCTCAAATTTGAATCACAGAAGTTGCTGGAGTTCTTTGTTATGGTTTCATAGTGTTTCTACAATAAACACTTATTTATCTGAAGCTTTGTGTCTTGGGGAGTATATTATTGCAGCCTTGTCAGCCTAGAGATATCTGACACAAATATGCTTGACACTCAGAAATATCTTTCACCAGCTAAGCTAGTGCATACACTATAAACCTACTTGGATCAATAGATAGCATTTGGTTAGATAGCTTTGCTACAGTAATCCCAGCCCTGGTAACTTCATTTTTAAATTACTGCAATGCAGTTAAATATAGAGCTTCTTGGAAAGCAGTCCAGAACCTACCATTAGTACACAATACTGCAGCATGAATATAGCATGATGAAAACAGAATTACTATTATACCAGCTTTATACTATTAGAGCCAGTTCATCTCTAATCATGATGTTAACCTATACATCTCTTTGTGGCTTAGGACAATTTTACCAGCAAGAAGTCTCTTTCAATATATTCCCAGGTCCTGCTGTGTTTGTTGTCCCTACCAAAATGCAGTGAGTAATTGTTCAATAATGCTCTTGAATGTGCTGGTGATCTAGCTGTGACATCAAACACCCCGTTGATTATGAAGGTTGATTTGGTTAACCTGACTGGCTAGGCAAGTGTCTCCTTCCTCCATCACTGCTTCCATGTGCATTCCTCTCAAATATGTGTGCTTGGTGGCAGAGAACAACCATCCAGAAGCAACCATAGTATTCTTTGCTCAGGGGTATATAAGGGTTATGCTACCTGCTAGAATAGCCAGTTAGTAGCAGACATACCCACATACACCCATTTCAGATGGCTTTCCCCAACAAGAATTCCTGCTGTTAATATAGAGGTGGGTTTTAGCAGGTTCTGATCAGTTCTGGAGAACTGGTAATGAAAATTTTGAGTAGTTTGGAGAAGCGGTAGTAAAAATTCTGACTGACCCCACCCCCATCTATTCTCTGCCTCCCAAGTCCCAGCTGATCGGGAGGATTTTGCAGTAACCTTCCCCTGGATTGTGGGGGGGGGAATGGAGATTTTACAGTACCCTTCCCCTGCCACACCCACCAAGCCAGGACATGCCCAACAAGCCATGTCCATAGTTAGTAAAAAAAACCACTACTGATCTGATGCATTAGAACTCTGAATTACTCTCACTATTGCTTGTTTCTTTTGTCTTTATAGTCTATAGTAGTTTAATTGCTATTTGAACATTTTATATGTAATGTTGAAAAGTTGCAAGCTAAGTTGATGTACGCAGCATAGTCTTAAATAAAAATGTATTTGTGGTTGGTGCCTTATCTCTGCTTTGTCTGGCTCCACTGAGTTGCCTTTTGCTGTGCACCTTCCATATATCAACTGGAGCAGCTGATGGAGTCCCAGATGGACCTGGGCAATTGTCTGGAGCAATCCTAAGCACTCCTACAGGAAGAGGACATGAAAAAGAGAGCACTGTCTTTCATAGATGAGCAGCAGTTGGCTATTATTTCTTTTCTTTTTTTTCTTTTTTCTTTTTCTTTTATTATTTTATTTTTATTTTTTATTTTATTTTATTTTATTTTTATTTTTCCCTTTCTCTACCACCCTTCCTAAATGACTCCAAAATTAAAATGCAGATAATTTAAATGCACTAAAACAACATCACA
Source organism: Ahaetulla prasina (assembly GCF_028640845.1). Taxonomy (NCBI): domain Eukaryota; kingdom Metazoa; phylum Chordata; class Lepidosauria; order Squamata; family Colubridae; genus Ahaetulla; species Ahaetulla prasina. The sequence goes on from NC_080540.1 coordinate 127,603,258, forward strand.
GACCAACATCAGCTTAAAAATCATATTTAAAGGCAGTGGAGAACCGGTTGTTAACTTTATGAGAAGTTTGGTGAACTGGCTGTTGGAAGAAATCATTAGAGCAGAGAACTGGTTGTTAAATTATTTGAATCCCACCACTGTTTAAAGCCATTTAAAACTAGTGAAAACCAGTGGTGAAATCCAATTTCTTTTACTACCAGTTCTGTGACGTGGCTTGGTGGGCGTGGTATGGCTTGGTGGGTGTGGTGGCAGGGGAAGGATACTGCAAAATCTCCATTCCCACCCAACTCCATGGGAAGGATATTGCAAAATCTCCATTCCCACCCAACTCCAGGGGAAGGATATTGCAAAATCTCAATTCCCACCCCACTCTGGGGCCTGTCAGAGGTGGCATTTGCCAGTTCTCTGAACTACTCAAAATTTCTACTATCAGTTCTCCAAACTGCTCAAAATTTCCACTACTGGTTCTCCAGAACCTGTCAGAACCTGCTGGATTTCACCCCTGGTGAAAACTATTAAAACCTGGTCGAAAAATGAGTCTTTAAAGCGTTCTTGAAAACATCTAAAGATAGGCTTCTACTATCTGCCCACAGTATGTTCCAAAACCTGAGAAAAGGCCCCATGTAAAGTCATCACCAAATGATCTGATGGCACTTGAAGCTAGATCACTCCAGACAAATGTTTTGAGCAATGGAAATCCTGAAAATAGAGGTGTTACCTCATATATAGAGTGCCGGTGGCCTAGTGGTGAAGACATCTGCCTTCCACTTGGAAGGTTGAGAGTTCAATCCTAGATAGCAACAGATCTTTCTCTCTCAGGGAGCAAAGAGAAAATATCTGTTGCAAACTCTACGTAGTCATCAGGAAGAGCAGCCAGCTCCATTCAGTCACCCTAACTCTACCCCAAATTTAAAAATTACAGGTTCATAAAAAGAAGAAAAAAGGTGTTGTCTTAGATATGTTGTTTAGGTTTATGATAACCACACCTTTTATTTACCCAAAATAGAACAAGATAAATTTGATTTTTTTGGTGTAGCCATAGCCAAAGTAGAACAAAAACACATATTGTCAGATTGGGAAATGAACCTAGATGTTGCTCACCTAAACTATAATCTTGTCACAGAAATAACATCCAGCTCTGTTTCATATAGTCTATTGATTTTGCAATAGTTATATCCCATTCCTATCCTAATGGACTGTAGGTGGTATACAATAAAAGATAAAACCAGAAATAAAAGCTCAATATTAATAAAACAATATCATTAAAGACTGTGATAAACTTCATAGGCATCCTTAAAAAGCTGAACTTAATTGCTCTTAAGGGCCAAATGCCCTTAAGGGACAAAACTACTTTAGCCTTTTCATGTAATGTCAGCAAATTTGAGATCATCCATTCTTCCCAAGAAAGAACATTCCATAAAATGGGGCTGTTATTGAGAAAGATTTTGTACATTTCTATATTTATAGTCTAAAAACTGTTTAGACACTAGGCTTTGTATAGGAAATGTTAAACATATAAGACAATCCTCCTTCAAATACAAGGATGACTTTTCAACTTGCAGAACACAGGAAAATGCATGCCAATTCCATGTGGATCATCATGCCTGACTCATTTAAAACACATTTTACTTCTCTGTGGGACAGGTGATTTTATTCAGTGTTAAACCTATATGCCGCCCCGCTCATCAACAACAAATAGTTCACCAAGAAAACATTTGCATGTCTGATAATTGTTTGTCAGCCTCCCTCAGTCTGGTGACTACTGGCTGTTTGTTCCTGCAATTCTCACCTCTGAAGGCAAAACTGAAGATTCCTGTTGGAGGTTTTGTTTGCCCAAGGGATTCTCATGCTAACTCCTGCCTTTGATCCCACCTAGGCACAGAAGCAATTGTGATGAAGCAATATATTTTCTTTTATCCTTGATAAAATAATCATAGGAAGCAAATATGTACACAGTGGATAATTTATAAAGGCTCCCTGACCCACGTATATCAAGTGTGGATTTTTGTCCGAAAATGTGCTGAAATTGTGGAGTGATCCTTTCTCAAATACTGTGCATATTTTCTTACAAAAGGGGAAAGCAAGCAAACAACCCAAACCCAAAATGGACATATGAATCAGATTTATGTGGATTTGATCCACGGGGTGGGCTGCTGGGGGTTCTCAGGGGTTTGGGAGAACCTCTAGCTAAGATTCTGTGCAGTTCAGAGAACCCACAAATCCCACTCCTGGCTGGGCCCACCCACCCTGCCCCTCCCCTCCCAGGAATCCCCACGTGGCCCGTTTTGGATGCAGATAAGTGCAGGGTGCGCACATAGGTTCAGGGAGGGCGAAAAACAGGCCTACCGGAAATTTGGGAAGGCTGGAAACAGGCCTCCGGAGCCTGGGGAGGGCAAAAACGCCCCCACCCCACCATGGTGCAGGAGGCCGACTAGGTCACGCCCACCATGGCCATGACACCCAGCAACCAGACAGAGAACCCCTTGCTAAAAGTTTTGAAGCTCACCCCTGATTTGATCACAAGACTATATTTGTCATGTATATATTTGACATGTACTACCTTTGAGTGTGGCTAGTTGGCAAAGGAAAGCATGACACCATAAGAAGACGCTAAAAGCATACCTTACATTCGTGCTTGGGACAATTGAACTGGAGGTGGGGAAGAATGGAGGTGAAGATGTGGTTGCAAGAACATTGTGGTAAGTTGCTTCAAAATTGGAGACATAGACTCTAGAATACACTGATATCCACCACATACTAACCCAACTTGTATATCTATATACATGAGTAGCTGTGTACATCCTTTCAGCCCGGCATGAAAGGAACCATTACAAAATGTGCCACTGGGGACAAGGACAATGTATCTCAATTTGCATGTGTGTTTTGGTGAAAGGATGAAGATATAGAGATAACTTGAAAGATGTAGAACTGCTCCCTTTCCAAATGTAAAACCCAGAGTGAAGGTGCTGAACTGATTATGAAGGAGATGAAGGCTATTGACTCCAGAAAGCTACTTTCTAGAGCAGCAGCCTTGGGACGCCTTCCTCTTCTCTGAGAGAGTCTTCTCAGATTCATGGTCCAAGTAGAGGAACATTTCAAAGAGCAAGCATGGCTGTGACAAATATAAAAATTATCAGCCACTCTTTTCCAAGCCTAAGTATCAGTGCCATACAACATGTTCCAATGCCTGCTTTTATGGGCTGAGAACATTAACAGGATGATAGCCTCCAGATACATTTTTTTTTTTTGCATCTGCTGCAGGAATCATCAGAAATCCATGGCAATTCCTGCAAAACCTATGTATGTTTGCACTGAACACGTGGACTGGAATTTCAATATTAACAAAGCTGTCGAGAATTGCTGTTATTCTCTCCCTTTTTAGTTATTTTCTGATGAGAATAGCCACTTCCCCCCCCCCACCAGTTATTGCCAATGAAATAATTCTATACATGTTAAACTAATTATAGCTAAGCAGTTTTCCTTAGCCTTTCCAAGCAGATGATACATCCCGGACAGCATCAATCAACTTGTTCATAACAAACCTTTGGAAGCATACGGTAGCAAAGGTTTGAGAAACTTTGGGGGTAATAGAAACATTTTTCCATCACCCAAATAATTGGATTTAGTATTATTGCCTTGGTAAGGATTGGGTAGATTGCCTGTGGAAATTAATGAGATAGGTCTTGTGCCAGTGACTTCTTTTAAAAATTAGCATTTACCTCAGGCAAGGATATGTTTGGCAACTTAAGGCTCTATCTTCAGGTTTCCTGTGGCCAAGCTGGTTCCCTAAGCATTCCAACAGCATTCAAATTGACATTTTGAAATATTCCATTTCTGGTATCTGTAATCCTTGGTGACCTGGTAGAATTATAGGGAAAATCCTAGCATACAATCAAACAGAACCTGACTGTTTTCTATGGGGATGTCATTTCTCGGATGTATGGACTCATCATGATCCTTTCTCCACATGGCCCAATTGTCTTCTTAGTGTCCTTCATTGCTTCCAAGTCTACACATTCTCTTCCCTACTGTTCTGTATTTATATATCTGTCAGATTTGAGGGCTGCAGTAGCTGCCACCAGTAACAGAGCTGCAGGATATGCATCCTCCATTGACTCTCAATCATTTGGCCTTCTTGGAATGAAAGCTGATCCATCTGTCAAGCCAGAGAAGTGAATACTGAGGCAGAAAGGTCTTCCAAAAAGCCTACTTATCTGGTATTGTTCTCATTGCTTTTAGTTGGTGGCTATATTCTCCCATCTTACAATGGCTTCTGAGATGCTATTTGGATGAAGCAATCCTGATGCATTCTAATAACCCCAGACATTTGCAAATGTAAGATAAGCAAATAATTTTATACTCAGTGTACATTATTATATTAACCAAGTATAATCCACAGAAAGAAAAATGCCTAAGTAGACAAATTCTCTTCATTTACTTTTCATGTTCTGTCAAAATCTATCATGATACACTTCAATACCTTACCAACCAAATCACCCCTTAAGTATCAGTCAATTTATCAAGTTCTATAAAACTTGTTCACCTGAAATGCAAAGAATTATCTAGACCGGTTTTTCTTAAAGAAAGCTTCAACGACCCCTGAGGTTCCCCTAGAGGACCTTTTGGGGATCCTCAAAATTAAAATTATAGTACAGATATTTTGCAAACAAATTAAACAATGTCGCTCTTCTCATTAGTATTTTTTATTTATTAAAAAGAGTTTTTAACATGAAAAAATATTTATGCTAAATCTAATGGATTTAATGTTATTTTAAATATTTCAATAAACAAATGTTCCAAAAATGTGTCAATTTTAATTTTTAATTTGGTAAATATTGATAAATATAACCCATACAAAGAAAAGCTCTTTCAGAGTCTTTCATAATTTTTCAAAGTGAAAAGAGCTCCTGAGAGCAAAAAAAATTAAGAAAATGTTCTAGAACCATGGCACTGCATACAGGTAGTCCTTGACTTACGACCACAACTGAGCCCAAAATTTCTGTTGCTGAGTGAATCTTGCCCCATTGTATGACCTTTCTTGCCACAGTTGTTAAGTGAATCGCTGCAGTTGTTAAGTTAGTAACACAGTTACTAAATGAATCTGGCTTCCCCATTGACTTTGCTTGTCATAAGGTCGCAAAAGGGGATTACATGATCCTGAGACAGTGTAATCATCATGTATGAGTCAGTTGCCAAACATCTGTATTTTGATCAGTTGACCCTGAGGATGCTGCAATGGTCATAAGTATGAAAAATGGTCATAAGTCACCTTTAACTTTGAACAGTCCTTAAATGAACTGTTGTAAGTCAAGGACTACCTGTATATAGTTATGTTGTTCAATTTAGGCTCTGCTGTATCTCAGTTATTCCTAGGAAAAATATACTTTGGAATCCTAGAAGTTACCGACCTGACCCTTTCATACATTACTGAACTTGAGAAGTCTTATAAAAAGTAATTTGGAAGTTACTGAACTTTGCCAAAAAGAGCTTTCAAATCATAGAAAAATATACTTGGTACAGTTTATCATCTAAAACAATTTCACATGGCCCATTTTTCTAAAAATGTTGAGTCTCAGCCCTAATGTGACTTTGAACATAATGATGCTGGAAACTGAGTAGTTCACCGTGTCACCACTTTTCTTATGAAGTACACAGATTAATAAGTGAGGCTGGACTAAGTTTGTGACAGCTCCCTCCACTTTTCAAAGCTGTCACTATTTTGAAATTAGTTTTAAGCTCCATCGACCTGGCACTGTTTTTGCAAATACCAGAGGAGAGTGCGCAAAACAAATCACAACATTACAATAGAGCCCTGGGCCTGGAAGGAGATACCCAATTGGTATCAAGTGAATTTTTCTCAAGCCAGTGCCTTAGGCAACACGCCGAGGCAACCCAGCAATCAATTCCATGATCCAAGGGACAAAATCCTGAGGTGGAATCATCCAAAGATCATCCAACTTTCTGATTCCGCTGTGTTTGACAGACCTGCTAACCTGCTTTCCAGCCTGCAAAGAATAACCTGCTGAATTATATATCATTATGGGATGCAACTCTACTGAAGTTTATTTCTTTGCAGGGAAAAACTGGCAAGTACCATAAATACAAACCAAGTCATATTTTAGGAGTAGGAAAAAAGAATAAATCTAACTGGGAAATAGTTCCATTTTCAATCACAAATTTTAATGTCAAAGGTTGTTGCTTGATAATCAGAAAACTGATTTGGGTTCAGGAGCCTTGGGGACAAAAATGAAAGTCATACTTTCACCACTCATACTTAACCATGATACAAACATGCCACGATATATTTTCCTCCTGTATCTGTACTGAGTTGATCTCATAAACGAGATTGCCTAAATTAATCATCCCTAGTTGGACTTATTCTATAGTAATCTTCTTTGCCTTATTCTAACATCCTCCAAGGGCAACTTCAAGGAGTGAAAAGTCCATTAGACTTTGTCACCCATTCGATTAAGAAAATCTGGACTGGGAACAGAGAAATGAAGAAAGATCAGCAAGGAAAATAACCAGTTACAGCTGACAGCAAACTGCACCCCTTACGAGCACTGATGATGTTATCTAGTTTGGGTAATGAAATGTCTGCAAGAAAACAAGCAAGTTCAGAAAGCACCAAGGACCCCTCAAAATAACCAGTTACATGCTGATATGGGCCTGGTAGAGAGTGCTTTGGCTCAGCAATGGGAAAGGCAGAAAGTCAGGATTGTAGGCTATATTGTAAAGCCAAAACATCATCCTAGAACAGGAGTGTCAAACTCACGGCTCACGGGCTGGATGCATCGTGTGCTGGCCGCACCCCCACCCAGTTTAACAAAGGGGGGGGAAGTTCCAATATGTCACATGACGACACCATGACGACCAGTGGTGGGTTGCCCCCCCGGTTCGCACCAGTTCTATAGAACCGGGGAGAGGCTCCGCCCATTGACCCAAACTTCATCAAAAGCGATCTGCGCATGTGCGTGGGCACGATGCAAACTGGTAGTAAAGGTAAGCAGAACCCACTCCTGGTGACAACACGAGTTTGACACTCCTGTCCTAGAAGAAGACAACAGCTGACTTTATGCTATGAAGGAACTGACCTTATGCTATGAAGGAAACTGCACAGATGTGGAAACAGGCATCTCAAGTTCAACTCAAGGGTACCTTGACCTATAAAGCTTAGGCAGGAAGCCCTGTAACTTTGAATGCTGGAGCATCCTGGATATAGATTCAGCTAGGTCAAAGACAGGGCTAAGCTAGAACTTCCTACTTTGTTTGTCTACCTGTATGGAGTTGTCATTTTCCTTTGTAATCCTGGGATACCTCCAATAACATAATTCAGGCTAAAAGGAAAAGACAGTCTGGTAAGAACTAAATTAAGAAGTTTGGAGTTTCCTGTTTATTAACATATTCATAGCATTGTTTACTATTTCTACTCTTATGTTCATGCCCTCTGTTTTATGTTCCCTATGCAGAAAGGATCAGTTTTCTCTGAGCTAGATCTGAGGGCCAAACTAAATTTTAGATGCAAGATCCATGACTGGATTTAGCAAAAAAAAAACCTTCCCTCCCCCCTTTTTTTCCCTTTATTCAGTCAAAGCTTGGGAAGCAATCAACCAATTTGTCGGGACTGCAGCAGGAAGAGGAATATTTGAATGATCTAGTAAAATCCCACCTCTTATTTTTAGTAATAAAGTAGGGAATTAGAAATTGAGAGGTGCTATTGTTGTCTTTTGCAGTGATAATAACAGAAACACACAATTTACATCAAAGGAATGCTACATGGAAAGCATCTGAAATGATGCTTCCTTTGGCCCTGTAGGAACAGATTTGAGGAAAAAACACAAAAGCAATGGGAAATCCCATCATGAATCTCTTATGCCACAAGTCCTCAGTGAATTGAACCCTCTCTTTAAGGTTATTCTTTAGAGCAGTGGTAGTCAACCTGGTCCCTACTGCCCACTAGTGGGCGCTCCAGCTTTCATGGTGGGCGGTAGGGGTTTTTTATTTATTTATTTTATTTATTTTATTTGCATTTATATCCCGCCCTTCTCCGAAGACTCAGGCGGCTTACACTATGTTTTGTCCTTTTTTAAAATTTAATTGACTTTTTTAAAAAAATTCATAGCATTATTTAAAAACATTTTCATTAGGTTTTCATAAAATTCCCCATGACAATTTAAATTTCTGAAAATATACTATTTGTATCGCCCGCGCATAAGTTTAGTTCACGTTATGTAAGCGAAACTAAATGGCGCTATAGTGAGACTGCAAACAAAAGAGCCTCGTCCCAGAATAGCTCGCGCATCTCCCCCCACACCACCCAGCTATAACAGACAAGCAGAGCTGGTAGCCAGTGCCCCCCCCAAACACAATCCATGATGTGCGAGAGGCATGCACAGATGACGATACATGGCGCATTACTGTGGAACTGGTGGGCGGTTCGAAAATTTTATTACTAACAGAGATACAAAAGTGGGCAGTAGGTATAAAAAAGTTGACTACCCCTGCTTTAGAGTCATAAGAAAGTTAAATGTTATTTTTCCTGGTGCTTATTTGAGCAGCTGTAAACATACACACGCACAGCTGGCATTTGGAAAGGTATTTACTACTTCAGGCAGAGCTATATGTCTCTAAAGGAACCATTTCCTCTATCCCGCAGAGGTGATTACCAGCCACAGTTTGACATGCCATAAAAGCACCCAGTTCCGGTTGGTCTGATCTGGAAGCCATGCAGCACTGAACATTAAGACTTTGTACCAAAATACTGTAGTTTCCCTTCTTCTTTCCTGTGTCTGATATGTGTGTGGATTGTTGTATTTTGATTCATAAAATCATAAAAAGAGACGTGCATAAGTACACCTGCGTGCCTACCGTCCCTGTCCTAATATTCCTTTTTACTTACTCTTTTCATGTATCCAAATTATGTTTATACTTTTACCTGTTATCTTATATATGATTGACGAAATAAATAAATAAATAAATAAATAAATAAATAAAATAAAATGCAAGATAAAATCATGGAATAAAACTGCAATCACCCAACACACTATATTGTAGCCGTTATAATCCCCAGCTAAAGTTGCAAGAAGTCTTCAACTCTGCTCAAAGTTCCCAAGATAACAGGGAACAAACCATCCTAATTTTAAGGGGAAACAAATTCCATAAGGCCAGAAAAACTATAGAAAAGTCTTGCTTCCATGAGTCTGTCTGGCAGATACACACACACACACATGGTGGTTTCTACTGGTTCACCCTGGGTCCTACGAACCGGTAGCGGCAGCGGGAACCACCCACCCGCCCAGATGTCAACACGGACATCATCACCAACGGTCTGCGCATGCGCAATAGCATGCGTAAAGCATGCACATGCGCGTGCATAGTCACAGTTGCAAACCGGTAGCGAAGGTAAGTGGAACTCACCACTCTCTCTCTCTCTCTCTCTCACACACACACACACACACCTGGAGGAAGGCATGAGAAAGACATACTTTCTGAGTAGGACACACAGACTCTACTCAATGTCAGTCATGCAGATAACAAGGCCTTAAAGTAGTGATCAGGTTGTACCCCAGAAACAGCTTAATGCAACTTCCGCAAAGCAGCTGTTATTCTGAAAAACAGATTCTCTACCATTAGCAAGACAATCACTGCACTTTGAACGAATAATAGTTTCTAAATAGACTTCATAAAAAGCAGAGCATTTTGCTCTGAGAAGAGATGTATTTGTAACATCAGATGAAATTAGACAACTGTTCTCCTGATTGAGGCTTTCATCCCTAAACCTACAAGTTTACTTTGTAAAGTAATTTTTATTGAAGATGTTTACATAAGTAAATGATAAACATGGAAACATATGTAAAGGGAAGTTAGAAAAAAAAGAAAGATTTTAAAATATAAGATGTAAAATGTAATATGGGTAAAGAAAGAAATAGGGGTAATCAAAGAAGAAAATTCTGAGTGTCTTTGTAGCAATTACAAGCAAACTTATTATCATTCCTCCCTTTCTAAGATTATATTACATAGTTCCCCTCTATCTCATACTCAGTCCTTTTCAGTTTCAAAATTCTTTTAGGTTTAAAAGAATCCGAGATGTCACCACAAGCTACTGTTCCAGGCATCCCATTATATCCATTTCCAAGCAAACAAGTGATTCTTTTCCTGTTATTCCACAATAGGACCAGACTGCCCTAAGGAAGATAGCTGAATGACATTCATCAGACACAATTAGAGTGGAGAAGTGCCAATGCTTTGATGCCCATATTGCCAAGGTGTAGCTTCAAACTTGAGTACATAACCAGTTTTGATCATATTCACTCTTCACTAACATCTTGGACATCTCTTTGGTCTCCCAAAGCTCCTCTATGATAGATAAAGCTACCCTGGATCTGAGCAGACCAAAACTGTTTAGGAGCAACTTCATTCACCACTTTCACCAATTCTGCATTTTAGCTGCCTGTAAGATTGCTTACAAAATTCTCAAATGCCCACTGGAAACCAGTAGGATCCATAAGCCACTTGGGATGGACTATCCTAATCAGTCTTACTTCATTGCAGAGATGAGTAATGGTGGAAAAATACATGGTAATTAGAAATGTCTTCCAAATCCAAATATTGAACCAATTACTCTAAATTAAAAAAATGATACCTATACAAGTCAGGGTTATAACTACTCAGTTAAGGCTAGATGCCATAGAAAACCCAAGCCACACTCATGACTCAGATCCAGAACATGAAAGCTGAACTCCTTCAAGACTATTCAGAGAATCAATCATCAAGGCTCCAAGGTCAGGAATAGATGCAATTGGGCAATACGATAGATAGACAGCACCTCTGACTGCATCTAATTTCAAGCAGAGGGACTCATATCCAGAACCTGAAGAGTACAATATAGTCAACACTGAGGTCTTTTGGAAGATCACCACGTGCCTTAAAAGTGTCAGAAGATAACCCTACACTTGAAGGCAACCTCCATAAATACATATGGGTTTCTTTATCAAAGAACCTTTTCCAATTAACTATTTACAATATCACCAGATAGCCTAATAATTCCAAGTTGATCCGCTGGATATGATTTATGCAGTCTTATCCTGCTGCCTTCCATATTGCAAGATACTGGGCACTAGCAAAACATAAATAAAAGTGGAAAACGAGATGAACAACACATTGCGACAGCTAGGCCTGGGTTCTGCTAAGAATCTTTGGTCAAGAAAGCTAAAGCTCCAGGCTCTAAGAGTGGAGAGACAGAGACCTTGAAGCTGCCTCCTGGTATATGGATAGCAGATTGAGCGGGCACTTAGGTCACGCAGACAAAATCTGCCCCGTCAATTTGTTTCTATTGAAATTAGATTAATTATTTCCAAATTTGCAGCTTACTGATACTTCTCAATTAGGCAATTTTTGGGGAGTGGTGCTGGCAAAACATTTCCTCTTTTTTCACAGAAAGGAACTGATGCAGAGTAGTCACAAAAATTGAGAGCTCTACCAAGTTTATTTCCTTAGTCCACTCCCTGATGCGATATTGGTGCCAGATAACCACATAACAATACTTTTCCGGGTTGCTCTGCCAGTGTACCATTTTCCAGTCCGCCTGATGCACACTTTCTGTGTCCAAAAATATTGGGCTATTACTTTCACTTTCCCATCTGTTCCTCCTGTCTTTCCACCTTAACTTTCTCCTACCCTCAGTCCCATTAATCTAAACACACAATTCCCAAAGCAAGCAACTACTATGAACAAAACTCCAAAGCAAATAAGAGAACTTGAGAACAAGTACAGGAACATGCAACATGGAAGTTAAACAACACATGAGATTATATACAACTTGGCTTATTTCGATATACTCTAAAGCAGGGGTCTCCAACCTTGGTCCCTTTAAGACTTGTGGACTTCAATTCCTAGTGTCCCTCAGCCAGCAAAGTTGGCTGAGGAACTCTGAGAGTTGAAATCCACAAGTCTTAAAGGGACCAAGGTTGGAGACCCCTGCTCTAAAGCAGGGTGTGTTTTTTTTTGGCAAAACTAGGTGTTAATGTGGGAGCCTGGTTTCAACTAACAGAGAAATGAGCACAGGAGAAGGGTCTTAACCCCCTTTCATATTTTCCCAATTTAAATCATATTCCAGGCTCCTGGTAAAAGGAACATAACAGAAGCACAAGCAGAATCTAAAGTTGGTTTCTTCCCTACTGCTTTTTACAGCATGTTACTTCTAAGTCACCATGGAGCACATCAGAACAGACTTGCACATTCATGCACATGTGCAGGTGGGAAAATAAATCTAAACCATTCATTTCTCAAAGAAGCAGAGATGTTCCTTTATGAAAAATACACAAAGATTAATGTCAAGCAATAAAACACCAAACTGACACCTTGTATTAAAACGCAATGTTCTGATCATGATGCACTCTTAGTTTTTAGTATTCAGTTTATGACTTAACAATTCTGCTAATATATTTTAAATCCTTATGATCTCTATTCAAAATAACTCTCCCTTCACCCACGCCCCCATAATATTTCAGCTTAATTTTTCCCTATGATTATATTTCCTTTCAAGCCACCCTGTGATTTACAGTAATTTCATCTGTCTCCAGTTTTGTTCCCAAAATATTGCCCTGATGTTGTAGTAAGTTTGAGTGGATCAAAAAAATAAAACAGGGTAAATGAAAAACACTGTGTTGAGTGTTTTCCCAAGAATTTCTTATTGTTGTTCTCCCTTTCACTTCCTAAGACAGACCTGCTGCCACCCTTCTGAGTCCCTTAATGAGTAGTGGGTTTCAATTTCGGTCGCTACTGGCTTGCTACCAGCTTGCTTGGGGGCACGTGCACGCTCAACAATGCTTTTGCACATTGTCCGGGCAGGTGGGCGGAGCCTCCCTCTGCTTCCGCTACCGGTTCGCCAAATCCGGGGTGAACCGGTAGCAATCCACTACTGCCCTTAATGGTCATTGTGACATCACTCCCAGGATTCCTCCTCTCTCTCCTCCATGCAAAATTAGCTGCTACGGCATTCCCAGAAAATGGCATGATTATGGCAACATATGCATTTGATTGTATTCTGTCAGCCTTTCCCAGCATGGCACTCTCCAGATGGATCGGACCGCATAATTTATCATTTCAGTATCATGGGGATTTTGCAACGTGTACCCAACACATCTGGAGGTCTCCAGGGTGGAGGGAACAGAGCTGACTGGCAAGGCCATCTGGCGCCTGCCAAGTGGTGGTATAGTATAGGGCATTTTTCCAAGATGTGGAAATCAGCTAATGATTTGAATTCTCTTATTTAGGGCCAGCCATCAATTTAAAACCCCATTATTGAAAAGAGGAAATGACTAACTTTAGAGTGAAGTGGCAATCCAGACATCTCTGGCTCAAATAATTAATGACCATCCCAGAATACACATGTGTATGTTAGGTACTTATGACTTGTAAATAGTGATAGTGTAAGAGAGAAGCCTGGTGTTGCTTCTATAGTCCGAACATTTTTCACCTGCAAAAGATAACTCAAATTATGGGGCTATGTGATTTACCTATGGAATCACTGGAGCGCCCAGTCTGAGCAGCTCCCTTTGCAGGTTTCCTTTGCAGATCAAAGGGTAAGGGTTTTCAGTAAAATCTATTTATTTTCCTCTTATTTAAGTATAGCCTTGGAGTCTTCTGAACAAAGGTTAATTCTGTGGCAATGAATTCTAAACTCTTCCCCTTTGTTCAGTATTCGGTAGACAGCAAGAGAGCCATTTCAGGCACATTCCATTCAATCAAGAACTTTAACCTACACACCCCCAGTGCTACTTTGTTTAAAGGGTTTCCAGCTTGTTTCATGTGGGCTATAATACTGAGGTGAGGCAAACCTTCACTCTCCTGGCACCTTCCAAAAAAGGGGCTAAAACATGGTTCTGTGGCCTTGTATGGGGAGCCCAAAGAAATCGTGTGGTTGGTTATTGCCATGAGAATCCTCCCTTTGCCTTTGTCAACCAATTTTTAACATTATCCTTGTCTCATATGTGTGTGTGTGTGTGTGTGTGTGTGTTTGGTTATTCGGGTTTTCTCTCACGTAAAACTTGACGAAACGTCGCCAAGACACTTCCAATTTTACGTGGGAGAAAACCCGAATAACCGAAGACCTACATACAAACACCCGCGAAAACCTCAGAAAACAAATATATATATTTGTTAGTGTTAAAACACTAACTTTTTATTTTTTTATATCCTGTTTTGTATTTTGATGCTTTATTGTGCATCACCCAGAGTTTCTCCTTGAGGGAGATGGAAGGTTTAGAAATGTGAAAAATAAATAAATATCCTTATAATTTTAGCCAATTTAGACTGATCTTAAGCAGCTAAGCAGCTTGGACCTGATTAGCCTCTAAATGGAAACACCCAGACATCTTAGAATATTCACTAAACTGGGAAGATGAAAAAAGTATCCTAAAGTAAGACAATGGTAACCTACTGTACTGCTGGCAAGAAAAATAAATAGTTGTGTCCATTAAATCAGCAGGAGTCAACCTCAATTCAAATTAGACTTTATTTTCCCATAAAGTGTATCCTTATTTCCTTTGGATCAGATCTAGAACAGTGTATTTTTAGGACAAAAACAGACACAGAATATTAAATCCTTATGGAGATAAATGTTGATTCTTCAGGAACCATCTCCTTCAACCAACTACCACAGCCTATTTTCCTTAGCCTTGCCTGAACACCAAGCATGATACAAAACAGACCCTCCTCCAAACTGAAATTACTATAGGCTCTATTCAAAAAGAACATTTTTTTTTCTAATGGTACATGGCAGAAGGATTGTGTAGATCCAAACCTTGATTGATTAAACTCTGAATACAGCAACAAGATGTTTCTAAGAAACATCTAAGTAAGCCTACCCAGAAGATTGCTTTATTCATCTTCTAGTTCTGTAAGAAATTATATGTGAAACTGCCTATGTACACTGAGAGCATATGCACCAAGACAAATTCCTTGTGTGTCCAATCACACTTGGCCAATAAAATTCTATTCTATTCTATTCTATTCTTTGAAGATGAACCAAACCCAGCCCTAGAATTCATTTTAGGATAGAACGGTACATTAATATTACAGTTCAAGGGTTCTATAAAAACTGCCTATACAGCCTACTGGCTTACTGTCATGCTCCACTGAAAGAGTGGGATATACCATCTTTTCCTATATCAACCTGTATGTGGTGCAGGACCATCTGCTGATGGCCTATTTCTCTGTTTAGCATATACATGTGTATACATATACACATCCTCTCACACTATTCCCTTTTTTTTAGGCATCATTATGCAGAGGGCATACTGTTTCCTCCAGATCCAGGACTTCAAGCTACTTCTACATCAGGTAATCAGATGAAGGTTCATTTGTCCCTGGATCATCTTCCCTGGGAAGGCTTATAGTGTAGCAATGTGCCTTTTTCTTTTGTCACCAGTTAGGACTCTCTTTTTTTTCCCCATTCTCCTAGATCTAGAATTAAAAATTCATTTTGATGACTTTGCTTCTCACTGCTGGTTATCTTGTTTATGTATTTGCTGTTCAATAGGTTCATTGTTTTGAAACTCTGGAATCAAATCTGGTGTGTGTGTGTGTGTGTGTGTGTGTGTGTGTGTACACATACATATATACATATACATACATACACACACCAGTGGTGAAATCCAAATTTTTTTACTACCAGTTCTGTTGCCGTGGCTTGTGGGTGTGGTGTGGCTTGGTGGATGTGGCTTGGTGGACGTGGCAGGGAAAGGATACTGCAAAATCCCCATTCCCTCCCCACTCCTGGGGCCAGCCAGAGGTGTATTTGCCAGTTCTCTGAACTGCTCAAAATTTCCACTAATGGTTCTCCAGAATCTGTCAGAACCTGCTGGATTTCACCCCGATAGACACAAGTCCAGCAGTGGCCCAGTATTTCCAAAGACCAGATCGCAACAGGCATTCAGCTTCACTTGGTCCTATCTAAAATAGACATATAATAGACATTGGTCCTTTATATGAATTTGAAATCTATGCCAGATTTTGCCACTGCCAACACTGAGGCATTGTCCCCCAAAACATTGCATCCATTTAAACAGGCTTAGTAACTATAGTTTTAAGTAAAGTATAGAGGGCCCCATTCATCCTTCTTCCCAACATATACAATCTCATTTTTCTGCACACATCTCCGGCCAAGGGCAAGTCATCCACTCTTGTCAAAATTCAAGGTCAGCCTTCCTGTTTCACCTCAGATAAAGGCCTAAGGCCTAAGCAAATGAATTCTCTCAAAATATAAATACAAAAGCCAACCCTGGAGCAGAAAGTGGGAACTGTTCCTGAGCCTGCCATATTCTGAGGCCACATAGGGGAAAAAACAAGGAACACCGACTGTTGTTGGAAATGTGAGGGGGAATTCAATGAGATTGAATTCAATTATCTGAGCTGAAACTCTGGTCTGCCTGCTGAGAAAGAGGGGAGAAATGTGGCAAGATGGCTTTTACACTGAAATTTTGCTGGCGCATCAGTTTACAAGACTTGGATTAATACCCTTAGAACTTCCATAGAGGTTTTGGTTTTTTTTAAGTCACTGTATAAATGCAACTGAGCTTTATCCTGACTGTTTAAAGTCTGAAGAATTTATTCCCATTTGTCTTTTCAACAAGCTGTGGTTTCTCCTTCCACTTCCCCTGATAGAATAAAGAACAACTGATAAGTCTAACTGATAGGATTTGGCAAGCCTCAATAATAATGGGTCACATTCCCAGGAGAGATATAGATACAATTTCACTCAAACCACTATTACTGTTAAAGCATCTTATAAAACTTTATATAAGTATAAAAGATTTGGTCTTTTGTGCTAGTATAAAGGGATCCTTCAAAGAACTGACAATAGGATTCTTTAGTTATAATTCAGTAGAATTTTGAAGTATTTCTACATGCCACCTTCATCTGTAGCAAAGTTTCCAATTTAAAAAATAATCCTCAGCGGGGAGCTAAATTTTTGAAAAAGAGGTGGAACTAGCCTCCTCTTTCTTCTTTCATTTGGGTGGGTGTCTCCAGTTTTGAAGGGAGCAAATTGAGGGGTTCATCTTCCAGAGAAACCTATAGTTCTATTAATGCTATTCATCAGCGGGGTCCACGTTTTCATAAAATCAATCTAAAACTGTTGGGAAAGAGAGAAGATTCTGTGCACTAACTTCTGAGGCTACAGAATCTTCTAAAAGGAAAAAGTAGAAAAAATTCAATAGCTTCCTTGTGTAAGATTAAAGTAAGGAAGTACCAGGTCTCTCTCACTCGTACACACACACCCATTTTCTAAATGATTGGGGAGGGGACGTTCTTCTAAGAATGTCCCAAAGACATTCTTCAGCTCTTGGATAAGAAGCAAAATGTCTTCAAAGAAAAACCAGAAAGTCCAGCTGTGTCTTGAAAAAACACCTTTGGGACAACCATGATCTGGATCATTGAGAATCTCCATAGACATTCTTCTAAGAATGTTTAACTGAAAATTCATAGAAAAATTAAATAACTAGAAATCAGTTAAATCCAGAAAATAAATGAAGTAAATTTAGAGAAATCTGCATAGCGCAGCTTTTATGCCAGCAGGAACAGTGGCATTGAAGCAAAAGGGCAACCCAAGTGTCTAATTCCTCTTGCCTCTATAAAAAAAGTTAAAGGAAGAAAGCACACTTTCCCGACTCTAGGGGGCGATGCTTATCTCCATTTCAAAGCCGAAGAGCCAGCGGTGTCCGAAGATGTCTCCATGGTCATGTGGCCGGCATGACTAAAAGCAAACTGCCCACCAATTACTTTCAGAACATGCATATACATTGGGGACAATGTTTCTCAATGTGCTGGCAGGAGAATTCTCAGAGTCGATGTTCACACTGTCAGGTTGTCAAGGCTGAGAGACACTACATTGGGAAATTGGAAGAAAGTCATTCTGCCCCTGGAGATACAGCAATAAGGAAGAAAATCCCAAGCAACCACACCATTGCCAGAAGCCCATCAGCCTTTGGAAAAAGAGGGCAATGAAATAACAACAACAACAAAAAGTTCCCCTGACCTTTCTAGAAATGGGCCATATTATTAAGCAATGTAACTTGTGTAGAATAAAGAAAACCCTGTAACCATCATCTGCTTCTTCAGTGGAAGAAGAATTGCAAGATACAGATTCAAGGGATAAATCCATAGATTACTGAATAAACCCAGGTACTGAATCATTTCCCCCCCTTAATCTCTCCTCTTTAGTTTTAAAAACCAGCTATAAGTGAAAGACTGTGGAAATTCAGTCTTTAACCCTTCATTTACTCGGTTGAACTGCTCATTTCTTGGTGATATTGAATATATGCGCCAGGTCTAAAGACTGCTTTTAAATGATTTTTACTCCAGCCATATAGGTAGGATAGTTACAAGAAATAAAGTTAGATTTGGCCAACTCAGGAGTAGAGCATTCAGCACAGCACAGTCCCTGGTTCAGTACCTTGAACCTACAGTCCAGGTTCAAAACCATGGTGTATTAAATCTGAAAATACTATGGACAACCAAGAAAACAAACCAATGGATCATCAAACAAATCAACCCAGAGTTCTCAATTGAGGCACAAATGATCAGCTCAAATACTTCAGTCGCTTTATGCAAAGACCTAGCTCTCTAGAAAAGACTCTAATGCTGTAAAATGTGGAAGGAAAGAAAGGAAGATGGATGGACTCAGCTATAGTGGCAATGAGTGTACCTTTGGAAGACCTGGAAGACTGGGTTAAGGACAGATCACGTGGAGAAAATGACTTGAAAATGACTTCATGACTTGATTGATCAATCAATTAAACCTTCACTCCCCTCTTATGATATACATCTCACTCAAATATAGCCTACCACAGCACTTCCCAAACTGGGCCACTGTTAAGAATTTGGGGAAACAAAGTCCATCTGTTTGAAGGACATCATGACTGAGAAGGCTAGCCTACACCATTATTATGCACTCTTTGCACTATATGTGCAAAGATTGGTAAGCTGTGGCCTTTTCGAGGCTGCTGAACAGCAACTCCCAAACCATTCTTCCCCATCCAACAGAAGCTAATGATGAAGGATCAGTTGTCTAATACTGCAGAGCCATGGGTTTCCCAGCCTGTATCATAAAAGTTGGTATTGTAAGGTTCAATTCTGTTGTTTATTTATGTGGCAGTAAGCCACCCTAATACAGTGGAACTTCTTTCCAAACTAAATCACAAAGATTTCAGTGCTTGCAGTTCTTGCTTGCAGATCTATCTCACTGACTCTTTCACAGAAGTTTGGGGATTCGCTTAAAAAAAAAAATAGAAAAATATTTTAAAGAAAAAGGCTAAATACCTACATAATGCCTTTTTAGGAGCTGTCATGTGTGAGAAGTCTCTCTGACACACACACACACCCGTCATAAACACAGTTTGCTCTCAAATGATGATAAATATAAGGTTTCCTGCCTGGGAAGGGGGTTGGACTAGAAGACCTCCAAGGTCCCTTCCAACTCTGTTGTTGTTGCTTGTTGTTGTTGTTGTTGTTGTTACATTGATTCAAACATATAATTTTAGTTAAACTAAGCTTTAAGCAGCAATACTAAAAAAAGGCTTTAAGAGTTATAAACCTAATCTTACGTAGCTTCATCTCCAGAAACACTACACTGCTAACCAGAGCTTATAAAACATTTGCTAGACCAATTCTTGAATACAGCTCGTCTCTCTGGAACCCATACCACATTTCAGACATCAATACAATTGAACGTGTCCAGAAATATTTTACGAGAAGAGTTCTCCATCCTCTGAATACAACAAAATACCTTATGCCACCAGACTTGAAATCTTGAATTTAGAAAACTTAGAACTCCGCTGCCTTCGACAAGACCTGTGTGTAACTCATAGAATCATCTATTGCAATGTCCTTCCTGTTGAAGACCACTTCAGCTTCAGTCATAACAATACAAGAGCAAACAATAGATTTAAACTCAATGTTAACCATTTCAATCTTGATTGCAGAAAATATGACTTCTGTAACAGAGTTATTAGTGCTTGGAACACACTACCTGACTCTGTGGTCTCTTCTCAAAATCCCCAAAGCTTTAACCAAAAACTCTATACTATTGACCTCACCCCATTCCTAAGAGGTCTATAAGGGGCGTGCATAAGAGCACAAACGTGTCTACCCTTCCTGTCCTATTGTTTCCTTTCATTATATCCAATTAATATAGTTATCACATACTTATGCTCATATATATGCTTATATATTATATAGTTATTTTCATGCTTATGCTTATATATACTGTTGTGACAAATAAATAAATTTTTAAAAAAATGCTATGAACACTGATCCTAGAGAATGTAAACTGTTCTTCCTATTTTCAAAAAGAAGAGAGAAAGAGGAGCCAAGTTACTACAGAGCAGCCATTTATACCAGGAAAAATCCTTGAACAAATTGTTAAGCAATTGATTTGTGAGCATTTAAGAATAGAATGCATTTCTTGACAGAAGCCAGAATAGATTTTTCAAAAATAAAACATGCCTAACCAACCTGTTGTGCTGTGGTTACTTTCTTTGCTTTCAATCTCCTTCCCCCGCCTCCCCCCAAATACACACACCTTTGAAAGAAAGGAGAAAGTGGGTGCATATACAAAGAAGCTGCTTCTGCTAGCCAGGCTAATAATTGTACCATTTTGAAATGCCGCCATTGTCCCTTTAAGCTGACTCCTTTCGCACTACAGCTATTTGTACTTTAATGGGCATCTTGTTCAATTGCAAGCAATTGAACATCCATTCCTTCCTCATCAATTACTTCCGCATGTCTGCCTGCATGGGCTCTTTAATCACAAGAAGTGTGCTTGTTGACTGCACTGGAACAGAATTAAACAGGTCCCAGTACATCCTAGAAAACAGTTTGCTGATAAGACAGGGAGATGGGCCCTGAACCCGAAGAACAATGAACAGAGAACTCAGCACTTCCTTAAGAAAACTCCTGAGTGAGCAAGAAAGTGTAGGAAGTTAGCACCCACCCCTCTCCTAGAAAAATGAAATATTCTAGGAAATATTAGAAAGGCAGAATATTATACCTTCCTGGATGAGAAAAGGAGAAACATGCTCTTAGAAAGCAGCCCCCACCTTTGTTAATAGCCCCAGAAAGAGTGGGCCATCTTTTCTACAAAACAAAAGGCCTTCAGCTCCAGGGTGATAGAATTAGCTCTCACTCACGATCCAAAGCAGGACAAAGCCATTAAGTCATAATAGGAATTGCCCAACACCTTTTCATAACACAACCCTCTTCATTACATCATCACCCAGCAAGATTCAACCAAGCCTGGGACTCAAGACAGTTTACAAAGTTACCCCTGCATGGCCCCATGGGAATCTGACAACCAATCATGATACCTCCCCTTACACAGGAACAGGAAGCTCTAAGGCGGGGCCCAAGAGACGGTATACATCTCTCTCTCTCTCTCTCTCTCTCTCTTTCTCCCCTCCCCCATATGCTCAACTGCCCAGGACCTCAAACCATGTGGTCCTGTCCACCATTAAACCATCTTTCCAAACAGCCTCCATGTTTCCAGTGTTTTTCTCCCCACTTGGAACTGAACCCAGATGGGTATTTCTTCCAAAAAAGGGAAGACCAAGGACAATGTGGTTACTCAACCATTCCATCTCTGGTTTGTGCATTTGTTTTCCTCTGTTTCACATAGCAGTGTTTCTCAATTTTGGCAATTTTAAGATATGTGGACTCCCGGAATTCCCCATCCAGCCATGAGAAGATTGAGAAACATTGTCATATAGCAAGCAGGAAAGAAGAGAAGCTAGCCAATGAAAGAAAGCAGAAAATGTTTCCCCTCCTGAAGCTACAGAACTAGCAGAATTTTCTCTTGACATACAGTATATTTGAAGAATTATGAATCCTCCATATGTGTCAGCCTCCACTCCAATCTTCGTATACTTTTGAATGATTATATCAGTAGATAGATTGTGAAATGTTTATTTCTGTATTATAAAACTATTAAGGAAATGAGATGTATCATACCACCGTACAGGGTAAGGGAAAGGAGCCTATTAAGAGTGTCGGCTGACATAACAGTGGGGGAGGGGTGATTAACGACTGAGTGTTATCAGCGCGGGCTTTTCTAACAGACACTGCATTCCTAAGATGACTGACAACTAGAGACCTGTGGAAGAAGATTACCACGAGGGGCCGAGAAGGAGCTGGCATTGGCCCAGACCAGCCTGACCTCCTGGAGGAGGAGGGACAATTGGGGGGATATGATATGTTAGCCATATTTTGTCTCAGATCCAACTTAGCTTGGCTGCTATCAAGACTGTAAATAGTAAAAGTACTTTTCTTTATTCCAAATGAAGTCAAGGTGAATTCTTTCCTAATTATAGTCGGAGGTAGCCTGACATTAAGTTGGATCTCACACATCATGTCTACCAACCAGGATTGCAATCGCAATACCGAGGTGGGAGAGAGAAAAAATGTGATGGAAGGCCAGCTGCCGGCTGAGCTGGGGGAGGCGTCCGGAGGTATTTCTTCTGTCGGTTTTAACCCTGAGCTGGAGATAATGCAGTTGGAAGAAGAGAGGAGGCTACCCGACTTCAAGGAACCTCCCTCTGGAGTAACTACAAGGAGAAAGGAGAAACTACGCACTTTTTCCGAGTGGTCTGAGGAGCAGAAAGTCAGAGACAGCCTCCAGTTGGAAGAGGCACTACGGCTATTTCGTGAAGTGAAAGTAAGGCAAGCTGCTCGCCAAAGGTATGAATCCCCTGTTCAGTCCTCCAGGGGGAGAGGAAGAAGAAATTACAAAGGGGCCAGCTAGAGGTGATTCCCAGGGTGGTGAGATTTCTGAAGAGCCAGAGCTGGAACCCTCTCCCAGAGGAAGCTGAATTGGATGGGGTCGCGCCACCTGCTGATCAAGCAAGGCTGCGAGGGAAGGAAAAGCCAAAATTCCCCCATATCAGAGAAATTTGATGGAAATGCGAAGGAGTTGGGACTGTTCCTGGCGAAAGTGAATGACCACATGATAGACTGGGGGGAAGATTATTGGTCACAGGCAGCACAAGTGAGAGCTGTGACCCACAATTTGACCGGAAGAGCAGCTGCGTGGTATGTGTCGTTATATACCAACCACTCCCCCTTACTGCAAAACTACGAGCATTTTATGACTGCACTGAGGAGGAGGTTTGAGGACCCCCTGCAGAGCAAAAGGCCAAAGGTCGAATGAAAACCATCAGGCAAGGGAGGAGACCGTGGCTGATTATAACCAGGAGTTCAGTGATTTAGTTCCCTTGATGAGAGGGTGGTCGGAGGTGACCCTTGTGACATTTTCAAAGATGGTCTGAATGGAGATCTCTATGAACTGTGTCGAGCACGAGCCTCCAACTACGCTGTATGGCTGGTACACCCTGGCAGCAGAGATGGAAATCGAACTAGTGAAGGACCGTGGCAGAAGACAGCGCACTGGAGGGCCATCCTTGGCCGTTCTCCAGGAGGCACCTATAGGGACGCCCCTAGATTGGAGGGAGGAAGACCACGTTCGTCTGCGTGCTACAGATGTGGAAAAGAAGGCCACCGTGCAGCCAACTGTAGGGTTAAGTTGATACCAAGCGCGCCCTCTGGTGGTGAAAAGGAACCAGTGAAACCAGCGGCTAAGGCGCGTAAACCGGCAAAAGTGGGGGAGGGCGTTGCCAAGAAGGGCACGCCCATCAAGGAGGATGGCGAAGCGTCGACCGATACTGACGACAGCAAAACCACATCAGAGTCTGATGAAGACCTTCTGGTGAGTTGGGCACGGGGCCCCTTGGACATTCCAGTCAATCTACATGTACCCTCTTTGGGTAATAAGGGGGAACTGCTAGCACTACTCGATTCTGGATGCACTAGATGTATGGTCAGTCCCGAACTAGTAGAAAAAATGGAACTAAGATTGAGAACCCTAAGTAGGCCCATAGCGTTTGCCCAGTTGGATGGCTCTGTGGCAGGGGGAGGACCCGCCCATTTCATAACAGAACCCATAGAAATGATAATAGGAGACCACCACGAAATTCTGAACTTCATAGTAGCCCCAGGAATGGACCAACCCCTGTTGCTAGGCCTGTCATGGTTATGAAATGGAACCCCATATTAACTGGAGAACGGGAGTCCCACGCCTGCTCCAAAACATTAAAAGGAAAAGGGGGAACCCAAGAAGGGATCTACCGTGGCCATGCACCAGGATACGTTGGGGGCAATGATCGAATGGATAGACGGGGAGGAGAGAATACCCAAGGAATACTGGGACTTGAGAAGTCTTTAGTGAGAAAGCATCAGACGTACTTCCTCCCCATAGGCCTATTGACTGTGCCATAGACATCCTTCCGGGGGTAAAGCTTCCAAAACCAAAAGCTTATCCCATGACCCAAAAGGAATTGGGGGAGCTACGTAAATTCATAGACAAAACCTAGAGCGGGTTTTATCCAACCGGCTAGACCTCGCGTGGCTGCGCCAGTGATGTTCCTGGAAAAGAAAGATGGCTCTTTCGTCTTATAGTTGACTATAGGAATTTAAACGCTGTGCGCCAAAACATATACCCCATGCCACTCATGAAAGATATGTTAGCACATTTAGCAAAGGGAAAGTTCTTCACCAAACTGGACCTGCGAGAAGCCTACTACAGAGTTCGTATAAAGGAGGGGGATGAATGGAAAACCGCTTTCAACTGTCCACTAGGATGTTTCCAGTTTTAGTACTACCTTTTGGACTGCAGGGGCGCCGCAGTTTTTATGCAACTAATAAATGAAATACTCCATCAGCATTTGTTCAAAGGAGTTCTTGTCTACCTTGACGACATACTTATCTATACCGAAACAATGGAAGAACATATTAAACTAGTAAGAGCTGTTCTCAAAAAGTTATTATCTGCAGAACTGTATTGCAAGCTATCCAAATGTGATTTCCATCAAACCAAAATAGACTACTTAGGGTATCGCATTTCAGCTGATGGGTTAGAAATGGATCCAGAAAAGTGAAAGCTGTCTTGGAATGGGCCCCCACGCACACGCAAGCAACTGCAAAGTTTTTAGGATTCGCAAATTTCTATCGTCAATTCATCCCCTCCTTTGCTCAAATTGCTTTACCAATCACCAACCTCTTGAAAACTAAAGGAGACACGAAACCCAAACCATCATTACCTCTCGAATGGACAATGGAATGTCAGGCAGCATTTGAAAAATTGAAACGACTCTTTGCCGTCGAACCTATTTTAAAACACCCTGACATGGATGTTCCTTTGTAATACAAGCTGATGCCAGTGATGTAGCAGTCGGAGCCGTTTTACTCCAAAACAATGCTGATGGTAAACTACAACCCTGTGCTTTCACTTCTCGAAAATTGACTGAAACTGAAAGACGATGGGCTATTTGGGAAAAGGAAGCATTTGCAGTTCATTGGGCTCTACGAACGTGGAGACAATTCTTAGAGGGTTCAAATCATCCTTTTGAAGTTTGGACTGATCACAAAAATCTAGAAGCCCTAAAGACTCCTAGAAAACTTTCACCTAAACAAGCCCGCTGGGCTCAATATTTTAACCGCTTTAATTTCACTTTACATTACATTCCTGGGGGGAAAAACTTCTTAGCGGATGCTCTCTCACGTTTGCCCCAATACAATTGCACTCGCTCCGAGGTGGTTCGACCAATACTTCCCGTGCAACAGTTGGCAGCCCCGGCTATAACTAGAAGCCACTCAAAAGCTGAACCCTCACTCCCAGATGAACTGACCAAGTCGTTTAAAGAAGCTTTAAACACTGATGACTGGTACTTAGCGCATTCCCATGAATGCACACTCCGTGATGGACTAGCTTGGATTGGAACAAAACTATATGTTCCTCTATCACTCAGAGAAACCATCCTACAACGATGCCATGATGCCAAAATGGCAGGGCATTTTGGATTTGTGAAAACTTTGCATCTTCTTAAAAGACAATTTTGGTGGCCAAGTCTTAAAAAAGACATTCAAGCATATGTAGCAAGTTGCCCTATTTGCACATCATCCAAAAGGCCTCCGGGAAAACCTCCTGGACTACTTCAAACAGTAGCCAGGCCAGGAACCCCATGGAAAGAAATATCCATGGATTTCATAGTGGAATTACCTGAAAGTTCAGGCAATACTGTTATATGGGTTGTGACTGACCTTTTCTCCAAACAAGTCCATTTTATTCCATGTTCAAAATACCCTCCTCAAAGACTCTAGCAAGGTTGTTTGTACAACACATTTATAGACTCCACGGAGTTCCTGAGCATCATTTCAGATCGAGGAGTTCAATTCACTTCTCAATTTTGGAAAGAATTTTACGACTCATTGGCTCCGCCAAGGATTAAGCTCCTCCCATCATCCCCAAACTAATGGAAGCTGTGAACGTCAACTCTGTACTAGAACAATATCTACGATGTTATGTTAACTACCAGCAAGACAATTGGGCAGACCTCTTACCTTTTGCTGAAGTTGCCTACAACAACTCAATTCATAGTAGCACGGATTTACTCCTTTAAAATAGCTTCAGGTCAAGATTTTGTTCCTATCTCGAACTCCCAAAGGAAGAAACTACTGTTTCCTCTTTGTCAGAATGGATAGATCAAATACAAAGCACATGGAAAATGACTCGCAAGGCGATCGACGACGCCACCGTGCATAAAAACAAGCAGATAAAAAAGGTCCCTGAGAACAAATATCAAGTGGGCGATAAGGTTTATCTTTCCACCAAATATCTTCAAACCACTCAGAAATCTAAGAAACTTGGACCCAAATATGTGGACCTTTCCCCATAGTAAAATCATCAACCCCGTGACAGTACAACTAGATTTACCAAAAACACTTAGGAGAATTCACCTGCTTTCCATGTGAGCTTGCTGAAACCTGAACACACATCTACTTTCCGTCCTAACCATACACCCCTCCTATACCAATTCTCATAGAGGCGAACAACACTTTGAAATAAAAGAAATTTTAGATTCAAGAAAACATAGAATAAAATTCAATATCTTATTGCTTGGAAACACTTCCCGTTATCCCAAGCTGAATGGGTGAACAAAGAAGATGTTCGTGCATCGGAAAAGATAGCACAATTCTATAAAAAATATCCTGACAAACCCTAACTTCTCTTTTTTCTTTCTAGGACTGACGTCCTTGTTGCAGGAGGGCCGAATGTCAGCCTCCACTCCAATCTTCATACTTTTGAATGATTATATCAGTAGATAGAATGTGAAATGTTTATTTCTGTATTATAAAACTATTAAGGAAATGAGATGTATCATACCACCGTACAGGGTAAGGGAAAGGAGCCTATTAAGAGTGTCGGCTGACATAACAGTGGGGGAGGGGTGATTAACGACTGAGTGTTATCAGCGCGGGCTTTTCTAACAGACACTGCATTCCTAAGATGACTGACAACTAGAGACCTGTGGAAGAAGATTACCACGAGGGGCCGAGAAGGAGCTGGCATTGGCCCAGACCAGCCTGACCTCCTGGAGGAGGAGGGACAATTGGGGGGATATGATATGTTAGCCATATTTTGTCTCAGATCCAACTTAGCTTGGCTGCTATCAAGACTGTAAATAGTAAAAGTACTTTTCTTTATTCCAAATGAAGTCAAGGTGAATTCTTTCCTAATTATAGTCGGAGGTAGCCTGACAATATGTCTGGATTGCAGCAGGCAGAAGTGTACAGGATAACTTTTGAGCTGGGGAATACATTTAATTTTTTTTTTTCATTTGCCCTGGACTTGTTTTATCAGACAGTAAATACAGTAAAACTTTCGGTATAAGAATGATTATTTGCTTTATATTAAGATATTTTTCCTGGCTTTGGGGAATTTGAAAGAGTTCATCATATATAGACTGAGCAAGCAGTAATTCCTGTGATACATAGGTAGGAAATGTCTTTTGTGGTATTTCATAGAATAAAAGATACTCAGTGAAAAATGGAAACTGTAGAAATAATGTCTAGATTTACAGGATTTACAGACTGAATCAGTGAATCACTGATTTTCAGTGAATCACTGAATTATATGAAAAGTGAGAAGCTGTTATTTTTATGGTTTTGTTATTATTCTTATGTATTATGAAGGTGAGGGCTGAATGTAACTTTTTATTCTACAATGAGATTGTTAGCCGGGGCATAAAAAGTTAATCAACCAGTATACCTATTTTCACCCATGTGGCCTAAACAAAGTTAAACAAAAAAAAGCATTATACAAATCCCTTAGTAGGGGAAGTCTTGACTGTTTGGCAGACATGAAAAACTACACTATTCTGGAATACCTATTAGTGGATGAAATTAAATGAATCTTCTTTGTTTATATTAATAGATACTGAATATGTCCAATGGGAATATTGTTTTCATTGTTTGCTGATGAGCCAGAAATCCTCCAGTAAAGTATTCCAACAGACAAGTGAAGGAAGGATATATATGTTAGTAAATGGGATTATCATTGCAGCAAAGTTTTCAAAACAGCATGATAAGATTCTGCATAAAGTAATAAGAACAGTACATGCTAACAAGATTATGTTTAAGAAAATAAGACTCAGTTCAAAGTTGCTTCAATGGAAATGGAATGGAATGCGGTTAGGGGAAGGGGGAAGGGGAGGGGGAGGGGTTGGAGTGGAATAGAATAGAATAGAATAGAATAGAATAGAATAGAATAGAATAGAATAGAATAGAATAGAATGTTTTTATGTTTTTATATTTTTTTTATATGTTTTTATATTTTCCATGAGATATTTGCCTATTGAGCTCTTACGACTGTGAGGTTCCCCCGCCTCGCAGGAATGGCCCTCTGTACTATTGAGGGCCTGCCTTAATGAAGGGTCTTGGGATCCAGAGAGGTGGCATGCGTCCAAGAAGAACCTTTGGGGGTTTTTAAATAGGTTTTTAAAGAAGGGTTTTTTAAAGGGGGGAGGGAAAAGACGGGTGGGGGGAGAAACCCGTCGGGGAGTGGTCCAGTCCCTGCGCTTGCTCGCGGCGTCACTTTACCCGGTCCGAAGGCAGGGGGGAGGGGTATGTTCCAGGTTTAGAGGGTCGTTCCATCTGTACGGTAAGTGGGAGAGGCAGATATGGCGGAAGCAAGGGGCCGTATCGATCTCTGGGAGCACGTGCTCGCTGTCTAAAAGTGATCATGCGCTCCGGCCCCTTAGTCTTCACCCGTTCCCCGGACGGCCAAGATCCTCATAGCTTGGGCCTTCGGTTGATGTTGTGCAATGCACGGTCCATGGTTAATAAAGCCCCCTTGATTTGTGACCTTATTCAGGGGGAGTCCGCGGATCTCATGGGCATTATGGAGACCTGGTTGGGCATGGAAGGGGGTGATCCCCTTGTCGAGCTGTGCCTCCGGGTTTCCGAGCATTCCATCAACCGAGAGCCCAAGGTAGGGGTGGAGGGGTGGCGGTTGTTATTAGGGAAAGTCTAGAGCCAAGGGAGTCCACTGTACCTCAGATAGCCGGTTGTGAATCCCTCTTTGTGAGGTGGGGCCATAGGAATCAGATGGGCTTGTTGATCACGTAACTGGCTCCTTGCTGCGTGACTACAGCCCTACCCGAGTTGTTGGAGGTGCTTGCCGGAGTGGCGGTTGAGACCCCCAGACTTATGATCATGGAGGATTTTAACTTGCCATCGACCGGCTTGTCATCGACGGCGGCTCGGGAGTTCCAGGCCTCCATGACGGCCTTGGACCTGATTCAAGTAATTGATGGCCGTACGCACATTGGGGGAGGCACACTGGACCTGATTTATATCTCTGGACAGTGGTTAAATGATCTGGAATTAGGAGATTTAGTAACAGAACCTGTGTCATGGTCAGATCATTTTCTCCTTCGCCTGGACTTTCGGACTGCCACCCACCACCGCAGGGAGACGGAACCAATGCGTTGGTTCCGTTCCAGGCGGCTGATGGACCCTGAGAGGTTCCTGACGGAGCTTGGGCCGTTCCCTGTGGATCTGGCCCACGGCACGGCTGAAGAACTAGTTGTGGCCTGGGAACAGGCCGCGGCTGGGGCTTTGGACCGTGTCGTGCCTTTGCGGCCTCTGACCCGGCGTAGATCTCAACCAGCCCCTTGGTTTTCCGAGGGGCTGAGGGAGATGAAACGCCGGAGAAGACGCCTAGAGAGTACCTGGAGGTCCAGCCGTTCCGAAGCTGACCGGAAACTAGTTAGATCTTACTCTAAGACCTACCTAGTGGCATTGAGGGAGGCGAAGCGTTCTTACGTTTCCACCCTCATTGCGTCGGCAGATAACCGCCCGGCCGCCCTGTTTCGGGTGACCCGCTCTCTCCTTCATGAGGAGGTGCGGGATGACCCCTTGCAGGGACGTGCCGAGGAGTTTAGTGGTTATCTATACGATAAAATCGTTCAGCTCCGGGATGGTTTGGACCAAAATTGGGATGGTCCAAGTGAGAGGGCGGAGACGCGTCTTGTCGAGATTGTTTGGGATGAGTTTGACCCTGTGGCTCTCGAGGACGTGGACAGGTTGTTGGGGAGGTTGCACACCACCACATGTTTACTGGACCCGTGCCCCTCCTGGCTGGTGCTGGTCACACAGGAGGTGACACAAGGCTGGCTCCGGGGGATTATTAATGCTTCCTTGTTGGAAGGGATTTTCCCTGCCGCCTTGAAAGAGCAAAGCAGTTGCTGACTGAGGAGATGGATTCCAGGCAGGCAGATTCAGTTGCTAGCTGATGCAACTGATGTAAAGCATGGCTTTGCCAGCCCGAAACAAACTGTAATGAGGTAAATGAGGAGGGGGGATTGGGTGGGCCAGAGGGAAAAAAGATTTTAAAAGGCTCCTCTGATGATCCCAGCTGAAGTTGCTTAATCACAGCCCAGAACCTCTTAACTCAGTTGGGATCACCAGAGAAGCCTTTTAAAACCTTAACAACCTTTCGGCCAAAGAGGTTGTTTAAAAAAAAAAACTTTTAAAGGGTTCTGATGATCCCTGCTCAGCCACGCGATCATCAGAGGTTTTTTTTTCTTACTTTTAAAAGCCTTTTTTTGGCTGAAGAAAAGATGCTTTTAAAAGTAAAAAAACCCAAACCTCTGATGATCGGGGAACTGGTTTGGGGGCGTGGCCAGCCAGCCATTACTACCAGTTCTCCGAACGCCAGCAGATTTTTTCACCGGCTCTCCAGAACTGGAGCGAACCGGGAGCAACCCACCACTGATCATAAATCATAAGATACAAACTCAGTGATAGTCATAGGGTACTAAATAAGTAAACAATATAAATCATAAAAGGATACTAAATAAGGCAAATCAGCATAAATCATGAGATACAAACATAAATCATGAGATACAATACATCCTAATGAAGATAAGGTTAGAGCTTCATGGGATGATGGAATACCCACTAAACAAGTCCTTTGATTTTTGGAGTCTGTGCAATATGTGTCCCAATAGGTTCCTAGAGAGGCAGAATTGGCAGGGCATTTGCCAAAGAAAAAGGTATTGTTTCAATGCCTTCCAAATCAGAAAGGCAAATGTGTTAGGCATCCATTCTTCAGTATCTTAATATCCACAAACCTGCTAGGTGCTTCTAGATGCAGGAAGGTATGACTTTGGGTCACATTCAAAGCATCCTTTTTATGTAACTCCAGATCTCTGAGTCTATCAAGTAAAATTATGCAGAGAAAGTGTTGCTTGCATTTGATTAAACAGCTCCATCAGTTATGCATTGGAGACACTGTTTTGAGTCAAACTGATCATAAGCCTCTGGAAGCAATTTTTCAGAATCCTATTGATAGTGCTTCTGTCTGCTTATGTAGCATACATTTATAGCTTCAGAGGCATCAACTTAATGCAGTGGATGCTCCAAGCAAATTGATGTATCTTGCTGATATGTTGTCTAGAGCAACTGCAGGCACTCTACAAATGATATTGTGGGAGGAGAACTATGTTAGACTATGGTAGCAAAAAATGAGCACTCAGATAGCAGGGGGTACAACACTTTTAGAACACAAATACCTACAACATTTGAGAAAGATTTCCCTTGTTGCACATTTTTACTGTAAAAACAAAAAACCTGTTACATTGTCAGAAGGGTACTTTCTGTCGTAGTGATTAACCTTGAATCTCAGATTAAAAAAAAATACCTGGATTTCATTAGTCTCGCTGAGATATTGCCAGGGTAAAAGGAATACTATCTTCACCCTGGGAATCTTTGCTCAAACGTAATGGCTGAAAGGTTGATTAGGTGGTAAAAAAGAAACCACAAGAAAGCTATGTAATCTGAAATAAGCAAGTTTATTGCTCCCATTGTTGGAATAGTGGTAGTAAGTATTGTGTAGTGGGATGCAGTAGGCAAGAACAGACTAGCATAGATACAACAGCATTTACTGACTCAACTGGAACTGAAGAACAACAGGCAAAAATCCCTGTAATTTATACTCTAGGCCCACAGGGCCTCAACCAATCATAATACTTGAAAAAGCTCGCCCAAATATGAATGTATCAAGTTTCCCTCCAAAACAGTTGAAGTTAGGGTCATCTAAAGGTTAGTTTCACTTAAGCAGACCTTAACACAACTATCTATATTCAATACATAACAGTAAGCACTATTCACTTGCTCAGTGTTTGAAGGATAAGATGGTGAGAAGAAAGTCATCAGTGTCTATGGAGACACAGGGTGGCCAAATCATTGCAGGCCCAGCTTTATTGGGCCACCTGGTTAAACCAAATCCAAATCTGAACTCCAGCTCATTGATCCCATTGATCGTTTTTTCTTGAAGCACAAATTGAGGTCGGGTGATAAAAATGCAGAGCCACCTATATTTTTGTTCCATATGAATGAAAGGGCTGGTTTTTAAGACGAGAAAGGCCACGCTTGTTTGAAGATCATTCATCTGCCAGAGCTGTCTTTTCAGAGACAGGAGAAAGCCTTGCTATGCTACCCCTTGAATTATGTGCCAGTCCTCTGCAGCCATAAACACAGGAGCGAACGAGGCAAACTGTCAACAAAACAATCCTCTGTTCTGAAGCAAAAGCTTTGGGGACTTTCTTCATTTTTCTGGCTGAAAAGACCAATTCCATCTGGCTCAGAAATTGGACAAGCAGGCTTGTCATTCTACGTTCCTAAATACGATTAGAGGAAGAAACAAAACTAAAGGAGTTTTCTGCCAAAGCCAAAGAGGTCAGAACCCATGAGAAATTAGCCCTCTCTTAGACAACGGCAACTCTTCTGGGTCATCATTTTGCAATTGCCTCTTACCAGGAGCTCATTTCTTAAAGGAGAATTTTTCTTTGGAGCTTTCTTCCATACTCTTTGGAAGCCATCATAACGGGGTGGTGGCCATGGAGGCAGTTGGGATTTTTAAAAGGGGAATTTCGAGTCACCAGGGGGAAAAGAACTTAATTCCATTTCAGCAATGCTCACCTGTTCTGTTTTCAGAAATTGAGAAAGCTTAACTGCTGGACTTATTCCTCTACATTGAAGAGAATCACCCTGTCTGTAAGATGATCAGCTTTTAAAGTGGAGTCAGGAAATGCAATTAAGTCCCCCAAACCCACCCAGGGCAAGCACAGTACGCTCCTGTGTTCATATCCATGTTTATACTTATAACTGTTATCTCGTACATGTTTGACTAAATAAATAAATCTGATCGTTTAAACTGGCAGTGAAAACTGAACATTGAGAATGAAATTATTTTGCATCTGACAAGAAGGCCTCAAACATTGTACAGGTACATTGTCGTACTCTCTAAAAAAAACATATTCTGTATATTCTCTGAGGATTTTCATGTTTTGCAGTTTTGGAAATTATAGGATTTTGCCAGAGGAATACGCAGAATAGAACTTCTAGCAGTTTAATTGCAAATTACAGCATTTCTTTTATTAAGTATGACTGGCTGGCTATAGAGGCTACATCATTATCCCCTGAAGTGCTCTCTTGTTTCAATTTTTCTTTCATTTTTAGTAATTATTTGATTATGACAGCATCCAAAAGCTAGATATCTCTTACATAGTGGATCATTTCTGGCCAACATCTTCACTGTTCAGGGATGATGGCAAGTGTAATTCTAAGCCAGTTTGGTATAATGGTTAAAGCATGAAATTGGGAGACCACGAGTCCTAGTTCCACCTTAGGCGTGAAGCCAACTCACTCAGCTCTAGGACAGAGACTATGATAAACTGCTTCTGAAAATCCTGCCGAGAAAACTGCAAGGATTTGACCAAAACTGACTCAAAGGTATACATGTACTCAAATACTTAAATCTCTTCTCAGAAATCGATCTATGAATTAAGTATCCTCTGCAGAATGTCTTCCAATGACTGATAGAAATGAAGAAAATGGCTGAACGTGCTCCAAATGATCATGTGGTTGACCTGCGGCTTTTTTCCGATGGAGCCCAATTCCAAAATCCTGTGAAGGCTATCATTCCCTAATGGAATGGGCTATGATCCTCTCACGCATCACAAATCTGATAGCTGATAGCCTATCCCCGAACCAAAAAGTTCACTCAGAATGATCAAAATAAGAAGGTGCCTTCTGGGTGGCCTCTGTCTAGCCACAGTTTTGCTGCTTTTATGAGCATCATGGGTCTCCTATCTGGGGAAGCAAGTGACATCGTTTGCATCACGATATTATTGTGCTAGTGACAAAAAATGATTTAAGATGCATGCATTACATTCTTTGTGCAATGACATGACATACGTGTCATCTTCATGGCTTCTAGCGGAGCCCTATGGACAGACTATTCCTACTTGATGACAGTAATTAACTGAGAGGATTGGGAGAGGATGAATAACTCTTTGAGTTTATCTTGGGAATGAAGACTGGATCAATCAGAGATCCTTTTCTGCTTTTAAGGCTCCTAATCTATCTGAAGTGACAGCTACTAGAAGATGTTACTCAGGGTTAGGGATGCTTTAGCAATGCTCTCAGCATATCTTTCAGGCTTTTGATGGAGGACCCAGGCACCATTGATCAAGGTAGCATGTAGAAAACTACAAAATGAGAACAGATTCAAAATCAAAGGTCATGAAATCAGGTGTGACTCACTTAACAACTGCCTTCCTTAGTAATGGAAATTCTGGTTCCATTTGTGGTCATAAGTTGAGGACTACCTGTACTTAACTTTTCTCTCTGCTGTCATTGAAGTAGAAGCCAAAATGAAATAAGAATGCTAAATGGTTGTAGTGTGAAGTTCACAGGACAGTTTAAATTAGTTCCCTGCCATTGTTCATCAAGGAAAAGGTTTATTGGATTCAATTCAGCATATTGGTTTATCTTATCTTTTCCATTTAGGAGAGCTGGAATTCAAAACCCTCGCAGAATGAGGTCATAATTTGTCTAACCATGATTTATTGAATAAACTGCAATTGGCCTAGCAACGTACTAAGTCAGAACCATGTGAGGGTCGGCCTCATTAGGAAGACCACACCAGAAATCAATTCCACAGGAAAGCTGTGTAATGATCTTTATTAAGACTGACTATAATTACAGACTCTTGCCAGTCTGATTGTGCTGTGTTTCTCCCTCCTTCTTATACTCCAGTGGCTCAGGATGGTGTCCATCTGAGCTGCTTCCAAATATTAACCCTTTATTAAGACTTAAAATGTTTCAACCCCTTTTGCCTAGGTCCATGATGGCGAACCTATGGCACGTGTGCCACAGGTGGCACGCAGAGCCATATCTGTGGGCATGCGAGTGTTGCCCTAGCTCAGCTCAAGCGCACATGCGCATGTCGGCCAGCTGATTTTCAGGCCTTCCAGGCCCACCGGAAGTCAAGAAACGGGCTGTTTCCAGCCTTCAGAGGGCCTCTGGGGTGTGGGGAAGGCCATTTTCACCCTCCCCACGCTCCTAGAAAGTCTCTGGAGCCTGGGGAGGATGAAAAACGGGCCTACTGGCATCACTGTGCCATCAAGTGCCAAAAGCGGGGGGAGTGCAGAGGGGTTGCATACACATGCACAGGGGGGCAGGGGGCATTGAATTATGGGTGTGGGCACGCACATGCACTCTCCCCACTTTTGGCACACGATGGCAAAAAAGTTAGCCATCACTGGCCTAGGTAGTGGTTCTTATATATTTCTGTCAAGGTCATCTTCCTTACTCTCTTTGGTGAGTGAGTTGACCTGGATGACCTGGATTCTAAGTCAAATTCAAACAAATCACATTATGGTTTAGTGTGAGGCATGAACTTAGTCATTGGATAAAATTAGTTCAAACCATGGAGTCATATGCCTTCTGGGCTGAAGAGCGGATTTCTGTGTATGGCAAACACGCAGCACAAAGATTTTTGAACCGCTATTTGAGATGCAATTTAACAAGCACAGCCCAGCTAATGCTGCTAATCTTAAATAACTAAAGAGACTAAAGAAGTACTTCAGCTCTTCACTGTGGGATTTCTGGAAAGCACCACTGTATTTGAACAGCTTGATTGTAAAATGATGATTCAAGCCATGCTGTGTGCTGTGAATTCAGTCAGCTGCTTCATTAGAAAGATGCCTTCTACCCACACATCTTGACACACCTTGACAGTGACACTCTATTGTTATCAGATACTTGGTGCACTGAACAACTCATTGTCCATAAAATGCAACAATGCCACAAGCCATTCTGACTGGGAATAATAGAAATTGTAGTACAAGACATCTGAAGTATACCAGGTTGGGGACGCTTTTGTGAGCATCTCAACAAGAGCCCTGCCAGGGTTTCAAAACAACTCCAGCTGCAACATTTTGTAGCAGTGCCCCAGTGCCCCTGTTTAGGTCCCTAGGCAAATCATAATTCAAACCTGTGGGAAGGAATTCCAGCTTCCACAAGCCAAAAAGCCAGTGTTTGTTGATCAAGTGCAAAATATTCCCATAATGTTATAAACATTGTGCATTTTGGCTTTATTGATATCAGTTTGCATTTACACTACAGAAAAGCAGCATATATTGCTTCAATAATACTACCAGGTGATAGTGTTAAGTTCCACCACACTATCCCCAAAGCACTATCCAGCATACAGAGAGATTAGTGCTCCTGAAAAAATACACTCAGGCACATAGATGTCCATGGAGTCCAAGCTAATCTTTTGGAGTTGGTTCGTATTGTGCCATAATGTAAAACAGTATTTCTTAAAGGTAGCAATTTTAAAATGGGTAGATTTTAACTCCCAGAATTCCCCTTAGAATTAGTCTGCTGGCTGGGGAATTCTGGAAGTTGGAGTCCCCCTATCTTAAAGTTGCTAAGGTTCAGAGACACTGACACAAACACTTTACTCACATACTGGGAATAAATCCAGGCACAAAACCACCTGAGTCCTCAATATCTGGAGGACCTCCCAGCGAAGGAATTACAGCTCTATGGAACAGCACAGGCATTTTCTCATGAAGAAAGTTCCAGGTTCAGTGCCATCCTTTTCCAATTAGAAGGCTAAGAAAGCCACTCTAACATCTTCCCAACCGATGGGATCGAATAGTAATTTCAAAAATAAAATAATAGAAGCAAAAAAAAAATGTTAAAACTTAGGGGAGTAATCATGTTAAGAATATTTAATTAAATCTAATTTAAAATTAGATTTAATTTAATCAAAATGATTATTATTTCTATTTGATGTGATTTTTTTTTCTCCTGTATATCAGTGCATTTTTTCTGCCTTCCCTTCCTTAGAGATTTTCTGCAGTGGAAAAAAAATGAATGACAAAAAGAGAAGGATACAAATGAGAAATGCTCTCTAGATTCCCATCCTATCTCTGCCTCCCTCCCCTTCATATTGGAGACATAGCAAATAACAAATAGCATTTGAAACATCATCTGGAGACACCTTCAGATAGTTGTTTCTCCCTCAGGGCCCTACCTTGCATTGAAAATCTTCTTCTAGTGGCTATTTTTTCTTCTACCTCCAAAGTAAGGAAAATGTACCGCTTAGGACACTACCACACAAGTCTTTTTTTTTTTTCAGTGCTCCCCAACCCTTCACAATCATTTTCAAGACAGTTGCAATTTTGCTCCTCAAAACCCTGAAAAATTCCTGTGGGTCTTAGTGTTCTTTCTAGCTGATCAATAGGACAGTAGAAAAGTCAGCATGCCACCCTTAGTTCATGCTGGATGATTTCCAAACAAACCAGGTCAGTCATTTTCAAGGTGAGTAGAAAAGCAGTTTTAGAAGACTGAAATGAGACTACCAAAAGCCATGATTATGGCTTCATAGCTACAGAGCAGAGGTGGTATTCAGCAGGTTCTGACCAGTTTTGGTCAGAACTGGTCAGAACCTGTAGCGTAAATTTTGAGTAGTTTGGAGAACTGGTAAATACCACCTTTGACTGGCCCTACCCACATTTCTGCCTCCCGAGTCCCAGCTGATTGGGAGGAAATGGGGATTTTGCAGTAACCTTCCCCTGGAGTGGGGAGGGAATGGAGATTTTACAGTATCCTTCCCCTGCCATGCCCACCAAGCTATGCCACGCCCACTAAACCATGCCCACAGAACCGGTAGTAAAAAATTTGAAATCCCACCACTGCTACAGAGAAAGGGAAGAACTAAGGAAGCACAACATGGGTTGAATCAATAGCTCCTACCAGTGAGAAACTACTAAACTCAAGCTCCAGTGTTCGTACTGGAAGGGTATCTTTGCCACAATTCCATTTGTACCCCAACAGAAATGGAACTTGCAGCTGAAAGGAGAAAAGAGGTGTGATTGAATGAGAAATAATATCAGGGCCCTAGAAGGATCTGCTCTTTTTTTATTTCTGCAGTGGGATCTTATCCCTGGAGTTCATTCCTCACTTCCATTTAAAATCTATCATGTCGCTTTCTGCCATCTCTTCTTTTCCTGAGGTTTTGTGCAGTGAGAAAAAAATATCGGAGGAAGTAAAGCGAAAGATTCAAATGGGAAATATTCTCTTATTGGATGTTTGTGGTCTCGTTCTATTTTATTCTGCTGCTATTTATCCCTTAAAATGAATTTGCTGTAGTTTCTTTGGGGAGCATTTGTTCTACCACTTTTAATTTTAACAGAACCTGCCTTGAGGAATTCTGTAATAGAAAAACAAGAGAGACATTTGTTTTATATGCAAACAAATACATAACGTGATGTTCTGTGCAAATTGTGGGCCAGTGACATGCGAAGAGAGAGAGAGAATGCTTCCTACACATACTGTACATTATCTGAAGCACTATGGAACTCTGGCAGAAAGTCCATAATATATAGAAAGCCATTGTGGTTAAATTGCCACAGAATTCAGAACATCTTATTTACATAAAAACCTCTGGCCCATCATTTTATTGTGCAAATAGTATTAGAATTGCAATGTTTACACAAATGTTAGGTTTTTCTTTCACAAAAAGTTATGCATTCCCTTTGGCTGCTTCATAATAAGCCAGGCACTGGCCAAATCAAAAGAGGATTCCTCCAAACCAGGCACTCATCAAATTTCAAATTGGTGAAGTTGAGAGCCAGAATCTCTCAGGGGCAGAGATGCCAGTTATGTCAACAGCCAATAGCCAGCTTCAAGCTTGAAAAGTGCAAAACAAATAACATTAAACTGCAATGAGTGCAAGAATTGCACTTTCAGAGCCCAGTTTTAAGTGGCTACATCCTAACAGAATAACAGAGTTAGAAGGAATCTTGGAGGTCTTTTAGTCCAACCCAAGAAGGAAAGAAGGAAACCCTATTTCAGACAAATGGTTGTCCAATGCCTTCTTTAAAAGGTCCAGTGTTGGGGCAGTCACAAGTTCTGGAGGCAAGTTGTTCTACTGATTAATTATTCTAACTGTCAGGAAATTTCTCCTTAGTTCTAAGTTGCTTCCCTCCTTAATTAGTTTCCACCCATTGCTTCTTGTCCTGCCTTCAGGTGCTTTGGAGAACAGCTCCAATAGAAATGGTTGCACTTCCTTCCAAGCTCTCCATACAGTCCTACAGACAATGGGAAAGGTATGGGGTTTTGTGACTGAATTCTAGTTTTTAAATAAAAGTTAGCAAAGCTGTGCTTTTTCCTCTCCTTTTCCTCAGACTTGATTTGTACTACGTTGAAATCTGCCTTTCAATTTGCCAAAAAGTTTCTTATCCTATAAAAAGGATTCTGCTTCTTGACCTCATTATCAAGATGCTTTAATATGTCTTCGGCATTTCTCTTGATGATTGTTTCTGAGCTTCTTTGAATGATGAAAAGCAGCCAGGAACTTGATCGTGGGACAAAATTTATTATGCACACCCCCATATCCCTTTCCAGCTTCCTAGCCTTCCCCTGGGTTTTGAAGTGTGGGTAGTCAGGGAGTGATTATTGTTTCATGAAGCAGGCAGGACATTCACACACACACACACACCCCACACACACTTGGCTATCTTCTTACAAAATGAGTGCAGGAATAGTTTAGTGCTGGGATATGTTTTACGAAAGTGACCTAAGGATCACACATGCTAATTCTTTCCATCACGCCTGTGTGCACCATGTTCCTTATCTCATTATACTGTATTTCCAATTATGAGACAGTTTTAGTGCACTCAGCTAAATACCTGATGATGCCTCTTCAGTCCCTTTTGCTTAATCCTGGAATATCATGGATAAAGGTAACCTTGGGGACATGTCCAATCCCATTCCTCCCCCATGTGTTTGTGCAAAAAGGGCTGAACAGAGCTTCAAAGGGTTGTAGCTTCCAGTCAGCTTTTACTTATCAGTACCAAACACAACCTTTATTTGAACCAGTGTAACTCCCTTAACTCACTATTAACTGCCTGCCATTTTGTAGATTACTTTCCTAGCAACATTTCTACAATGTATGCCAGTTATAAAACATTAGTAAGAACGCTGAATTTCTTCCCTCCCTCCCTTATATCTTAAAGATGCCCTCATATTGCTAACCCTGCAGGCAGCATCTTGGCTTTTCCTCAACAGTTTTGCATTATAAAGCAATACAGTTGTGTTAACGAAGGCAAAATAGTGACAATTCTTAGCCTTCATTGGAAGTGGTTGGAAGAGGCTTTGATATGTGTTTATTGTGGGTGCAGTAGTCTTTTTCAGCTGTGAGAATTGCTGGAGAAAGCTCAGGAGAGAGAAGAGATGAACCAATGGAAGATTTTGCTTCAATCTTAGCACAAGAGTCCCTGTTCCTTTTCAAAGGAGCTTTGAGGGATGGCTCTTTCTGGCTTTAATCAAAGTGAAGCCTCCTTTGAAACTCTTACAGCCCACCCCGCACTCATATACATTTCTGATAAAGCAACAGTTTGTTCATACCAACTGTGAATTCTGCCTTTGCATAAAATCTACACTTATTTAAAACTCAGCAAATTTCATCCCCAACAGATTGTTATTTCCACACATTTTAACCAATCCAAAATAACAAATATTAGAGACATTCCTGTGTTTATTTATTGCACAAAATCACTTCAACTGTTGTCTGATAATACTGGAGAGATTCACAAGTCCATTTAGATTATGTACCTTTCAATTAAAAAACACCTACCAACATGTTATTAATCTTTTTTATTAATTCAGAAGAATGGGATGCCTCCAGTTTTAAAGGATGGCTTTGCTTTTGTAGGAAGTTAGCACCCACCCCTCTCCTAGAAGAATGAAATATTTTAGGAAATATTAAAAAGGCAGAATATTATATTTCCCTGGATGAGAAATGGAGAAACACGTTTTAAGGACAAAGCAGCTCCCTGCAGCTCTCTACCTCCCCACACCTTTGTCAATGGGCCAGAGGCAGAAATTCATTCTCCCTACCTTTGTCAATGGACCATCATCTGCAACACAATAGGACCCATCTAGCAACAGAAACTCACTAGCAACAAACTCATCACATGGGAAGGCTCAAGCAAGCTTGAGAGACAACCTACAGAGTTAGCTAAGACCCCTGCCCCCT
The DNA here is from genome assembly GCF_028640845.1 of Ahaetulla prasina. NCBI lineage: Eukaryota > Metazoa > Chordata > Lepidosauria > Squamata > Colubridae > Ahaetulla > Ahaetulla prasina. The sequence goes on from NC_080540.1 coordinate 127,645,046, forward strand.
GGGAGTTTGCCAACCAATCAGCATACATTTCTTATACAGGAACAGGAAACACTAAGATGTACCCAATAGAAGGTATAAACTCAGGCACTCTAAGCATCTTCCTTTCTTTTCTTTCCTCTTTGGTTCTTCACTTAACACCTTGAAGTATGTGATCGTCTTTTCTGTTCAGGAACTCAAGCCATGTGATCCTGTCCACTAACATCTTTCCAAGCAGTCAACAAAAATTAAAAGAATCTACATTTGGAAGTATCAAAGCACCATCCAAATGCCTTCTTACTTTCAGAACCTATCTCAAAACCTGCGACTCCTACTCTTCTAGGCACAAATTCCCTTTCCATGGTCAGCAACCATATAATCAGCAAGAGCCATGGCTGCTGCCAACATGAGGGCCAAGGAAATTCATGCATTTTTTTAAAAAAAGAAGAGGACTGGTTTCAAGTGAATCCAAAATGATGTAAAATAATAGTGTATGTTACTTGTTTATGATCCTACCTGTTGTAGCTGAAACTATTGTCCTTTTTTTTTTTTTTTTGGTGATGCTCGCTTTGCAGAAAGGAATGGAAGAGAAGCAGGCTAGGTTTGAAAGTGAGTTGAGTGTAGAGTGAAAGAACTTCTCTTTTCCTTTGATTATCGTATATAAACACACACACCAAGTAACAACATGATGGAGGATCAAGTAATGTAGTGTAAGGCTTCATAATCTTGCAACAAATACCTTGATGATGTATAACATTTCCAATGTTATATTTAAATTTAAATGCAAAAGCCAAATAAACATAATGTTTGTAGCATTAATACCCTAAACTGTAACTAATATTAACAGAATATCCTTTTTTTTTCTATACTCTTCTCTATATTTAACACTCTCAGGTACCTAAATATTAAAGTGTAAAGAATTTAAGTATACTATATAAATATCTTTGTGTTGAAATAACATATTGCATCAAGAATTATACTAAGACAATAAAAAGGAAAAAATGCAGAGGGAAACAGGTAAAGTTGGTCTTTGGAAATTAAGAAAGCAGAGTTCCAACTGGCTCCGTTATCCAGCAATGAGAAGAAAAACTTAAACAACAGACTTTAGGATAAACATATTATTTTTATAGAATGTTTTAATTGAAGTACCTCTTGGATTTGCCACCTCTGACATCAGCTAGTCTTTGTTGCTGAAAAAGTCCAAGTTACAAATCCTCAAAGTGCACTTCTGCTGCAGTTAATATAAAATCAATTATTGCAGCAAAAGTTGTGCCCATAGATTTTCTTAGATTGAGAGTTGCACGGCGTTCTGTGTGTATGTGTGCGTGTGTGTGTTTGCTTTAATGTTTTTGTTTTTTGCGGGGATGATCATTAGCACTGTGATGAAATCTGCATCTGTTTCCATTGTTGTATGGACATTTAAAAATAAGTCACTTTATTCATTTTGTCTTTTTGAATTATAATTGTAGTACATCATTAGGAAATGTTCATAATATTCAGGACCATCAGATTCCAATTCAAGAGAAAGCCTTATAAAAATATTTAAGTACTGTATGCTAACAGAATTGTGTCAGGGTATTAATATCAGAGAGAAGAATCTGAACTGAGCCATTATCTCAAAAATATTCAATGGTTAGTTTCCCATTGTGTGTAACCATCATTTTCCACTGATGTGCAATTTTGAAAGGCATCAGAAAACATCTTGAATGTCTCCAACAAATCTTAAATACCTAGTTTTGTGATTTGATGACTGACAAGCTTAATTAAATCTGGAGGAATAAAAAAGAAAGAATCAACAGTCATTGGGGGATCTGAAATAATTTCTGTAGATGAAGCTAAACTGAGACACTGTTATGCCTGCACAAAGAAAAGGAAGAATGCAAAATGGCCTATTGCCCCAAAATATTCTTATCCACCCACAAAGCTTTTTAAAAAGCAAGACTAAGAAATGAACATATGGCAAAATCTGGAATTATCATTTAGTTCAAAGGTTTAAAAGTTCCCCTATTCAGTTATGACCAACTCGGGTGTGTTCATTTCCGATTCTCAACCAAGGGACCCTGCATTGTCTGAAAGATGTTTCTACCATCATGAAAATATGAAAATATGAAAAATGCAGTAACCTTCCTGCCAAAGTGGTAATTATTAATCTACTCACATTTGCATGCTTTCAAACTATCAGGTTGGCAGGAACTGGGGCAAGTAATAGGACCTCACTCCATCCTGCAACTCTCACGTCTCGAACACAAGCTGTTGGCTTTAGCAGACTATACCAATTCCTGGCTTCATTTTGAGATGAACTATGTTTGGCTAGCTACTAGTGTCCTGCCCTATTAGTTGAACTGAAGTGATCTCTTTATTTCCTTATTTGATTTCTATAGTCTCTTAGCAAATGACTCTGGGCAGCTCACAATTCAGAAACATATATTACAAATAAAATGCTAAAACATGTTTTAAAAGAATAAAAGTTATCCTGCTTATATGTTCCAGAAAGTGTCTCCCTATAGTGTGTGAAGTGAGTCTAAGAAAGGCAACATGCTGCACCTAAGTACTTCACTCTGCCCCCTAAATTATCAAGGGGAGGCTGAGCTGCTTCACAATCAGCAAAACCTTCTCTCAAAGGAAGTGAGTCCTGCCTTTGCCCAACAGCAGCCATCTTCCACAAGGAAAACTAAGCCTCCATTCTTGTCTCATTGCAGGGGGCCACTTCATATTTTTGTTTTTAAAGAGAACTCTACTCAACGTTTCATTAAAGTATCATTCATTAAAGCAAAGCAATCCCAAGTATTTTTTTAAAGTATTTTTTTAATTTGTACAGTGACCTATCTCACAAGCAACCTCACTGGGTAGCATACAACAAAGCTAAAACAATAAATATCTAGATTATCTGATTATCATTAATATGTATTAACACATTTTAAAAATAGCTAAAACAAGAATAATAGACAACAAGAAGTGGATCATAAGCTTCCTAACAAACAGGAAGCAGCAGATGAAGCTAAGCAGAATCACATCAGATACCTGTACAATTAGCACAGGGGCCCCCAAGGCTGTGTGCTCTCCCCACTTCTCTTCTCTCTAAATACCAATGACTACATCTCTATGGATCCATCTGTTAAACTACTGAAGTTCACAGATGACAAAACAGTGATCGGTCTCATTCGAGACAATGATGAATCCGCATGCAGACAGGAGGTTGTATAACTAGCCTCTTGGTACGACTGGAACAATCTGGAATTGAACACACTCCAAACTGTAGAAATGGTGGTAGACTTTAGGAAAAAAACTTCCATGCCTCCATCTCTCACAATACTAGACAACACAGTATCAACAGTAGAAACAGTAGAAATCAAACGGTAGAAACAGTAGAAACAGTAGAAACTTCAAATGTCTAGGTTCTACCATATCGCAAGATCTAAAATGGACAGCTAACATCAAAAACGTCATCAAAAAAGCACAACAGAGAATGTTCTTTCTGCACCAACTCAGAAAGCTCAAACTGCCCAAGGAGCTGCTGATACAGTTCTACAGAGGAATTATTGAGTCTGTCATTTGCACCTCTGTAACTGTCTGGTTTGGTTCTGCAACCCAACAAGACAGACACAGACTTCACAGGATAATTAGAACTGCAGGAAAAAAAAATCTTTCAGGACCAGGTCCCTTCCGAATCTATGGTCACTAGCCACGGTCATCCCTATCTTCAAAAAGGGAGACCCCAGCCTAGTTGAAAATTATAGACCAATCTCTTTATGCTGCATCACCTGCAAAGTAATGGAATCAATCATCAACCAATCCATTACTCTCCACCTAGAAACAAACAACCTACCCTCTAATAAACAATTTGGTTTCAGAAAAAAATTATCCTGTAATCTACAACTTCTACACTGCAAAAACATATGGACTACAAATCTTGATCTGGGCAAAGCAATAGATGCAATTTACATAGACTTCTGTAAAACCTTTGATTCAGTAGTACGCAACAAACTACTTCTAAAGCTAAAATTCTACGGCATCTCTGGACCCCTCAATAACTGGATAACTGTGTTCCTGTCAAACAGGCAACAAGTGATCAAAATAGGCAGCGCCTATCAAATCCTGCACCTGTTAATAGCGGTGTCCCCCAAGGCAGCGTTCTAGGACCAACACTCTTCATATTATACATAAATGACCTTTGTGATTATATTATAAGTAACTGTGTTCTCTTCGCCGATGACGTTAAACTATTTAACACTACCAAGAGTGCTGCTACCGTTCAAAAAGACCTTGACTTTGTGTCGGAATGGTCAAAAAATTGGCAACTCCAAATCTCAACCAACAAATGCTCTGTCTTACACATTGGCAAAAAGAATCAGAACACAAAATACAAGCTAGGTGGGCATGACATTGTAGATGACCCTCACTCTGTCAAGGACCTTGGGGTACTCATATCAAATGATCTAAGTGCCAAAGCCCACTGTAACAACATCGCCAAAAAGGTATTAAGAGTTGTAAACCTAATCTTGTGTAGCTTCTTCTCCAGTAAGATTACACTACTAACCAGAGCATACAAAACATTTGCTAGATCAATTCCCGAATACAGCTCATCTGTCTGGAATCCACACTGCATATCGGACATTAATACAATTGAGCACGTCCAGAAATATTTCACAAGAAGAGTCCTCCACTCCTCTGCTCGCAAGAAAATATCTTATGCCACTAGACTTGAAATTCTGGGTTTAGAAAATTTAGAACTACGCCACCTTTGGTATGACCTCAGCATAGCTCATAAAATCATCTGCTACAATGTCCTTCCTGTCAATTACTACTTCAGCTTCAACCACAACAATACACAAGCACACAATTCAAACTTAAAGTGAACCGCTCCAATCTCGATTGCAGAAAATATGACTTCAGTAACAGAGTTGTTAATGCCTGGAATGCACTACCAGACTCCATGGTCTCATCCCAAAATCTCCAAAACTTTAACCAAATACTGTCTATGGTTGACCTCACCCCATTCCTAAGAGGTCTGTAAGGGGCGTGCATAAGAGCACCAGCGTGCCTACCGTCCCTGTCCTAATGTTCCCTTTAGTTGTATTCATTTTATGTATTCATTTTATGCTTATATTTATATATATTAATTAATATGTATTTGACAAAATAAATAAATAAAATAAATAAATTGCTACCAACCTGCCTTCCATTGATGACTTGTATATTGCACAAGTCAAAAAGAGGGCTGCGAAAATATTTACAGACCCCTCGCATCCTGGACATAAACTGTTTCAACTCCTACCCTCAAAACAATTCTATAGAGCACTGCACACCAGAACAACTAGACACAAGAACAGTTTTTCCCCGAACACCATTACTTTGCTAAACAAATAATTCCCTCAACACTGTCAAACTATTTACTAAGTCTGCACTACTATTAATCTTCTCATCATTCCCACCACCCATCTCCTTCCACTTATGACTGTATGTCTGTAACTTTGTTGCTTGTATCCCTACAATTTATATTGATACTGTTTCCTGATTACTTATTTGTACCCTAGGGCTATCATTAAGTGTTGTACATTATGATTGTTGATGAACATATCTTTTGTATGCACCAAGACAATTGCTTGTGTGTCCAATCACACTTGGCCAATAAAAAATTCTATTCTATTCTATTCTATTCTATTCTATTCTATTCTATTCTATTCTATTCTATTCTATTCTATTCTATTCTATTCTATTCAAATTGTAATAATAGTGGAGCCCCCTCACTAGTTTACCCATCTTCCGGGGGTCTCCAGGCTTGCTGGCATAACAGGATCTCTCTTTTTTTGTAAAAAGTTTTTTTTATTTTTTAGACAAACAAACATACAATACATAAATCATTCAGTATATCATCTGAGTACATCTTCTGTGTTTTCTTCTTGCTCCTTCAATATTTATCATATCTTAATATTTTCATTTCATCTATTATAACATTTCTCCCACATTTCTTATATATTAATACATTTATATATATCTCTTCTCTAACCATTGATAGAATTGCCCCCATACCTTAAAATATTCCGATTCCTCTTTTTCTTTAATTGTCAAACTTAATCTGTTCATTTCTGCACATTCCAATATTTTCGTAATTACTTCTCCCTCTGTAGGGATTTTCTCTGCTTTCCATCTTTGTGCAAATACTATCCTCACTGCAGCTATAACATGTATAATCAAATATATATTTTCTTTACTAAATTTCTCTGGTAAGATACCCAATAGGAACAGCTCAGGTTTTAAATCCATATGTTGTTGTATCATTTCTTCTAACCATGTTTTAATTTTAATCTAATAATTTCTCGCTTCTGGGCACGTCCACCACATATGATAATACGATCCTGGTGTCTGGTGGCATTTCCAACATTTAGCTGATTTATCTTTAAATATTTTTGCCAACTGTTCAGGAGGCATGTGCCATCTATAAAACATTTTATATTAGTTCTCCTTATATGCTATGGACATTGTTAATTTATAATTCCTTTCCCATAGCTGCTGCCATTTATCTAGCTCAATTGTATATCCAAAATTTTTTGCCCAAGGTGTCATTGTTTCTTTTACCTACTCTTCTTCTAATTTAATACTAAGTAGGTGATTATATAGAATAGAATAGAATAGAATAGAATAGAATTTTTATTGGCCAAGTGTGATTGGACACACAAGGAATTTGTCTTGGTGCATATGCTCTCAGTGTACATAAAAGAAAAGATACGTTAATCAAGGTACAACATTTACAACACAATTGATGGTCAGTATATCAATATAAATCATAAGGATTGCCAGCAACAAGTTATAGTCATACAGTCATAAGTGGAAAGAGATTGGTGATGGGAACGATGAGACGATTAATAGTAGTGCAGATTCAGTAAATAGTCTGACAGTGTTGATGGAATTATTTGTTTAGCAAAGTGATGGCCTTCGGGAAAAAAATGTTCTTGTGTCTAGTTATTCTGGTATATATATTTTAATATATATTAAATATTAAATATATATTTTTAATCATTTTTTTATCTGTTCCTGTGAGTATCTTATCCAGCTCTGTCATTCCTAAGTAAAACCATATAGTTTAGCATCTTTTTCATATCTTGTTTGTACTTGCATATGAGTATACCAATCCATCTCAATCCCTTGTTCTTCTATTTCTTGTTTCCTTTTCAATTCCCCCTTATCTGTTAGTATATCCTTGTATCTAAGAATATTTCTCATATTAATAATATTTGGATGTATTAACACTTCCATTGTTAATAACCATGTTGGTATTTTCAAATAGTGTTTATCTCTAATCTTCACCCACACTAGTAATAATGGCACAACAGGATCTTGAGCTACCTTCAGAAGCTTAGAATCAATGAGGTCAAAAAGTATAACAAAATTAATAAAGCTTTTGCTGTATTATCTACTATCTGTCACTGAAAAACTAGAGTATATAGCACATCCTTCCCCACCCTACTATTTTCAAAGGTTGTGGGGTTGTTGTTCTAGCACTACCAACTAACAAGGTCAACACATTGAAGGGTCCAAGTTGCATAAATTTGTTTTAATGCATGTAATTATAAGCTTATTCATCTATTGCAAATGTTTCCAAAGCAAAATGCAATTTCTAGCATCAGCATCTACATCTTAATAAATAACTGTATGTTGTTGTATTATAGGAATGACTGTGACTTTATATATGCTCTTCCTAGCACATCTTGGAAATTGAAACCAATTATTAGCTTTCCCATGATATGAAAGAAAAATCCATGGCTTTGATGGTTATTCATCACATAACATACACTGATATATTTAAAAGAATCACCACATATGTCCAGATTCTAATTACGGTATAAATTGAAGAACTAGTACAACATTAGATAAATCACAATCAACATTCAGCTGGACCAAGATTTTGTAGAAAGAAATATTGGACCACCCAAAAAAAAAAAAATCCTGTTTAAAAGGTTTGCCTGACTTTGGTGTCATTGGATAGTGGGGAAGAAAAACATCAAGAGATCAAACTATTTCCACTCTAGCAAAATCCAGTATAGAAAACACAATCCTTTAGCAGCAAATGTAATACGATTCATAAAGATAAGGGAGAAAGGAAACCCAGTTTATAATATTTTCTCCCATCATGGAGAAAGCCGAGTCAAATACCAAAAAGGTAGCATTGCACGATAATGTTTTATGCAGACAAGCAGGTATTTTATAAATACCACACTAAATTTTAGAAAGCAAGTTGTTCATCTTCTTCCAATGCAGTACAGACCTAGCTAGCAATCTTTGTCATTTGGTATGAAAAAAAAGAGACAAGAATAAACTTTGCATGAAAAAAATGGGCACATTTAGTTCTTTAAAAAGGCACCTTCTAAATGTGCTAGAAAGTTTTATTATGATTCCCCACTCCATCCAAAAAAAAAAAAAAGAGTACTTCCACAAGTAGAAGAAATTCTAACAGTGCATTTTAGTAAACAGAATGTAATCAATTTGGTATAATTTTAATTCCATTTAAATTGACATTCCATTCAATTGAATGTTCATCTGGGCCTCATCTTACTACTGAAAAGCAGGCCTGGCACACATCTGTCAAAATCCAAATGAAATTCTATACTACTTCCCACCCACACCCCAAATAAAAGTTGGCACAGTCTTGTTCCAGGGACTGAACATGTGGAGGACACCACCATCTTGAACATGATGGACATTATCCATTACATCTCATCAGGATGAAGGAAAAATCCAAAATGCTTGATTTTATCTATTGAATAACTACCTTGAAAGATTTCTTGAAAGATATGTCTTACAGGAAAATGCCACCTGAATAGCAAATGGACGAGTTCTAATAATCACGGAAACCTTGCAACGGGATACTTTGCTCTCTCCCTAAAAATAGAATCTCCCTCACACATTGCATATCCTATCTTTTGGCCACACACATCTGAACAGAACTGATTCTTGCTTCCCTGTTTTTCAGGCTTGGCTGGAAACCTGCTTCCCTTAGAAACCTATCTTCCACTTTTAAACCTTAAATTGGGATACCATCAGTGGTGGGATTCAAATAATTTAACAAGCGGTTCTCTGCCTTAATGATTTCTCCCAACAACCAGTTCACCAAACTGCTCAGAAAGTTCTCCCGAAGTTGTACAAACTGGCTGAATCCCACCACTTCAGCGGAGGAGGATCATCAACACAGCAGTCAGGTTGTAAAAGCAAACGATCATTCAGCTAGCAAAAAAAAATTGGGTCAGTTAAATTGAATGTAAGAAGCCATGCTACAGAGAGCTTCACTGGAGTAACTGTGTGTGAGGAGAGAAGTTAAAGGAAATCCTGGCTAAATGAGAGTTTATGGGAATGTGACCTCTGTTTCTGAGTCTCCTAAGGTACATTTGTGACAAGGTTTCCCTTTTCTATCAAGTGCATTTCATTAAATTCCACAAGAATCAGCACAGCTTGAGGCTGGAATTTGGAGACACTCTGGCTAAAATTAAAAGTGGGGTTACGAGAATTATTAGACCTAAGGGGCAGCAGGGAAAAAAAGGGCATGGTGAGACAATAATCATGTGATTTGTGAAACTGGAACTGAAGAAAGCTCCCTGAACATTTTGCCGAAAGAGATTATTAATGTTTTATATGCCTATGCCAGCAGATCACCAAATGCCTTAGCAAGGAAACAGGCAAGAGAACATCTGTTTCCCCAACACCCACTGCATCCTAGAGAATATAAAACATCTTATTTTTACATTAAGAACTTACCTTTATCTTTTTTATGGTTTATTGCTTTTATGGAAATTTCTTTCATTATTGTGAGTTGCCCAAACTTGTTGAAGTTGGATGGCATACATGTTTAATACATTTGTCATTATCCTCTTCTTTATTTTCACCCTCACCCAACCTACCTGTTGGAAAAAGCAGTGCTTCTTTGTATCGTCTATTTAATTCACTGCCTTTCTATACCCCCTCACATCTTGGACATAAACTGTTTCAATTCCTACCCTAAAAACGATGCTATAGAGCACTGCACACCAGAACAACTAGACACAAGAACAGTTTTTCCCCAAACGCCATCACTCTGCTAAACAAATAATTCCCTCAACACTGTCAAACTATTTACTAAATCTGCACTACTATTAATCTTCTCATCATTCCTATCACCCATCTCCTCCCACTTATGACAGTTTGACTGTAACTTTGTTGCTTGTATCCTTACGATTTATATTGATATTGTTTCCTGATTGCTTATTTGTACACTATGACTATCATTAAGTGTTGTACCTTATGATTCTTGATGAACGTATCTTTTTCTTTTATATACACTGAGAGCGTATGCACCAAGACAAATTCCTTGTGTGTCCAATCACACTTGGCCAATAAAAAATCTATTCTGTTCTGTTCTGTTCTGTTCTGTTCTGTTCTGTTCTGTTCTGTTCTATTCTTTCCCAGGAAAGATAAAAGAACTTAAGCACGGACATCAATACCTAAAATTTGGGAAATGGGGGTCTCACTTGAGACCCAGAAGATGGGATGGGTGGGAGCCACCACATTTCCCATCTCCATTCAATTAACAGGAAGAAAGAGCTGGTATGTGTCAAAGCTTTCTTTCAGAGTGAGTATAAGGAAGAAGGAGGCGATTGGACAATCTTTGGATGTTACTAAATGACCCAGATAAGACCATTCCATTTTATTCACAGTAATGTCCATTGTACATATGTGGAACATTGATGTTGTGACAATCAGAGTCAACCTGTCTATTCTCTCTCTTAGTACATAGATCATTTCATAAGTGAAATTGCCCATTAGATGCAAAATTATCCATTTCAGGACACAAAGATTAGTTATCAACATCTGGCTTTTTTTTCCTGTTGCGCTACTTTCTATGAAACTTTAAGGTAAATGGTATTGAATACAATAATTCATAAGCTAAGAAGCAAGTAATAGGAAAACACGCAGTAGTTCTTAGCAGACATAGTATTTCACAAGGTGAAAGGACAGAATTAATATCTTTTGACATCTACTTGCTGTAATTTCTCAGGGTAGCATTTAGTGAAGAGACGTGACATTTTCAGGAAATGGATGGATAATTTTCTCTACTTGTGATTTCTGAGAGTTGCATTACATGCAAAAATGGGTATGGAATATCTGAAACTGATTAGAAAATATCATTGTGCTAAGTGGCTTGGCCTTTTGGGTTGAACAGTTTTTACATGGAAAAGAAATTCCACTGATAGGCTGCAACACGTACAGGCTGCCTAGTTTGCCCATGTAATTCAATATAATAAACAGGGTTTTTTTTAAAGATCATAACACTTTGCGGGGGGGGGTGCCTTCAAGTCAGTATTGACTCCTGGAAACACCTGGACTAGCCCCTACAGTCTTCTTGGTAAGTGGTTTGCCCTTGCCTGCTTCCTAGGGCTGAGAAACAGAAACTGGCTCAAGATCATCTAATCCTGCCTAAAACAGGACTAGATCATAGCCCATTAGGATTGCTCAAATGTAAACTGATGCTCCAGAAATAGTCTTCCCAGCCTCAAGTCCAGAGGGAGCGTCTTCTAACTCATTTCCAGTACAAGAACACAATTGGAGATGGGGTGGGGGAGAGAGATTCATTCTTTTTGGAGGATTCTCAGTGTCCTTTTTCATTCCCTTTTCCCAAGTGGCAAGTGGCTATAATCTTTCCAGAGGTTCTCTGCCCCATACAACTCAAAATGAGACTTCAGAAGCCACCTCCATTGCACAACCACTCAGGACCTGATCTTGGTGTCTCGAGCTTTACAGGGTAATCACATGCAGATCAGAGGTGGGTTTCAGCAGGTTCTGACCAGTTCTGGAGAACCAGTAGCGGAAATTTTGAGTAGTTCAGAGAACCGGTAAATACCACCTCTGACTGGCTCCGCCCCCATCTATTCTCTGCCTCCCGAGTCCCAGCTGATGGGAGGAAATGGGGATTTTGCAGTATCCTTCCCCTGGAGGAAGGGAATGGAGATTTTACAGCATCCTTCCCCTGCCATGCCCACCAAGCCACGCCCACCAGGCTATGCCATGCCCACCACACCATGCCCACAGAACCAGTAGTAAAAAAAAAAAATTAATCCCACCACTGATGCAGATGGAGAGGAGGTTAATGAAGAGTTATTCCCCACTATCCAATCCTTTCCATGGCTGTACAACTGTAAGAGCATAAACTTCCAAGCTGGATTTCATGTTTGAACCTTGCATAATTTGTCATAGCCACCTTCTGCTATAATTCTGTTTTTTGTCTTCATGTTGTAGTAATTGCTTGCTCTGGTCACTTCTATAATACTTTCAAAGTTCTCCCTAATCTGCTGTGACTAAATTTGACCCAGTTTCAAGTGTTCGGGCTGGCCTCTTATACTCCCCATACAATGCCCAAGAGTCTCTGGCCCCAGGATTTTACCACCCGTTTAAAGACTGTTATTATGGTGATCAAAAATGGACAGAAGACAAAAATTATTCTGAGCTGATGACAGATACTGTATCGCTGAATGTAATGTTTTCCCTGTTTCACCCTTCCCACTTGCTCCATGATAGCATTTTAAGTAAGCAAGCAACCTTTAAAAAAAAGGAATAAACAGTCTTGGCATAGCTATTGTACTGACATTTGCAATAGACAAACCTATGGAATAATAAATCAAGGCTGACACTTAGAGGTTTTTGAATCAGATCATGATTGAGTAGAATAGATTGAATAGAAGCCCATCCCCATGGCTATATGTGAGGCAAAGCAAAATCCTATATTTATTTATTTATTTTATTTGTTTGTTTGTTTGTTTGTATTGGCCACCAGCATAGCAAAAAATCTGTTCTGACTTAGGCTTCCTTATAAAGTATACAGCACAATCTTGGTCCCGGCAAACCTCTTTTATTCAAATGGCTGTGGATTATTGTCATTCCTAGTCTGAAAGGCTTTGCAAACAGTCTATCAGGGGAGTGCTTACAAACGCTCACCTTATCTCCCTTGGAATGCTGCAGAGAACTAATTGCCAAATGCAGGGCAAGCTCGAACTTAGCACAGAGTCAAACAGAGCTTTTCCAGAGCTTTTACCGACCAGATGAACTAATTGCTTCCTGCAAAAGCTCATGTCCCATTCACTTCTCTTTTATGTCTTATGGGAGGGGCCAATCATCTCCAAGCCTTACTCCCAAGTTGACCCTGTTTTCTTAATTGTTCCTGTCCTCTGGCAGCTCTGCACATGCACACACTAGGAACAGGCTGATGCGGTTCTTCTGCCTTGCTGATGTCAGACTCCTGAGACTCTGGAGGCAGCGAAGAACTACCAGATGGCCTTGGCCCTCTCTCTGCCTCTGACTCAGAGCCCTCATCTGAGCCTTCCCCAGACTCCAGGACTGGCCCATGTTCCTCCCCAACCTCCTCACTGTCCAAATCTGCTGCCAGCTCTGCTGGCTGCTGTCGAGCCACAACAAAATCTGGGAAATTAGCATTAGTTTCAAAGGAAGGAGGAGAAGGAGGAAGAGAAAGAAGACAAAGTGAAGGGGATCTTGTTGCAGAAAAGGAAAAAAATGGCATACCGTTTCTATTTTTTCTCTCTCTCATCCAGAATCAATTCAGCTACAACATTAGAAATTCTTTTATTTCCAAATGGGAGCACTCAATTGTATTTGAGAAAAAGAAGAGTTGTTTGATGATGGCTATCTTCAGCGCTCATTTTTTTTTTTATCATATCTTTCCTGAGTCAATTTCATTCGAACTTATAAAAATAGAGTTCTGTCCTTTTTCCTTTCCAGACACCACTGCAGAGTTATCAAAACATGTTGGCCTGAAATCCCTTATTCTGTCCAAGTTATTTAAACCTAAACTACCTCTACCATAGTTACACAATGGCTGGAATAATAGTTCGGTCTTTTGAAGTCTTTCAGTTATGCCCTTCTCCCATCCAAACCTGTTCATTAGCTCAAATAATTATTTTATTTAAGGCCTGGCTTTAGTTATCTACCTTTAGAAAGTAGGGAAAGAAGGTATCCACAGATAACTAGTGCCCTGTCCAAGTACCTTTACTTTTCTCAATGTGCCACCATTTATTTTTTTTTAGTTTGAATTTATATCCCGCCCTTCTCCGAAGACTCAGGGCGGCTTACACTGTGTTAAGCAATAATCAGCCATCTTACCACACTCAACATCATTTCCTTGCCCTTCAAGATAATATTCGGCTGAAAGTAAACTCTAGTGGGAAATGCTGTCTAGAGAAAGTGAATGAAGGCAACCACATACATTTATGGCAAACTATAGCTTGGATACTGTAAAAATGAGATGTCACAAGAAAGTAATTTGTTTCCTTCTCAGCATGTTTTTAACCACTCATTTCACAGGGTTATCATATAGGCTGAGCAAATAATCGCTACAAAAATAAATTTCACACTGGATATTTGCCGTGAAAGATCCTTCTCCCCCCACCCCCACCCCCACCCCCGTCCTCTGAGCCCTATATCAAGCATGTGTGACTATCTCTAGAGGAGCCAGGGAGTCAACAAGCTTGTAGCTTAATGATTGATGCAAAAAGAAAATGGACCTCCCGCACAGGCAACAGATGGCGGACTCAGAGTCAACTCTCCAACTCTGAAAAGTGGTTTGAGTAAGTGTTCCAGTTAAGTAGAAGGTTGTCATGATTAAAATTAGTAAGCAGAGCATCTTTTATGCTAATTCTCCAAAACAGAGTTTAAGTCCGCATGTCTTAATGTTGTCAAGCTTCGGAAACACTGCTCTAATAAGAGCTGCATGTGATGGAATGTGCATCTGCAGGAAGAATTTTGGTAACACGGAGCTTTCCCAGAGAGAAGGGACTGCACAATCCCCAGCACAATTCTCTTAGGATATACATCTAGTAGGTGGGAAAGTTATAGCTTTAGCTTAGCAAGATTCTGTCCAAAGGGTGTAAGCAAATAAAGAATGGACTCTATTGGATTTCACTTGGACCTGACAACATGATACATAAGAGGTACAGTGAGTCCTTGACCTATGACATTCATTTAATGACTGTTTGAAACTACGATGGCACTGAAAAAATTGACTTACAATCCACCCTTAAAGTGATAACCTTCATACCAAATTGATCGCAATTTCGGCACTTGGCAACAGGTTCACATTTGCAGCAGCTGTAGCATCCTCTGGCCATGTGGTCATGATTTGTGACCTTCTCAGCTGACTTCCAGCATGCAAAATAAGTAGGGGAAACTGGATTCACTTGACTGCTTGATTCGCTTAATGATCACAGTGATTTGCCCAGTGACCACAGTAAAATGCTCATAAAATTTGGTCTGGTCACATGATAATGTGCTTAATAACCACACCACTTATGACCGAAATGCCACTCCCAACTGTGGGTGAAATTTGGGGAATTACCTGTAATAGGAAATTATTAATTCTTTCCCAATTTATATCAATGGCATCAAGAAGTTACAAAGCTAGGATAATGATATGGTGTGTGGAAGTTATCTGGTCAAGAATTAGATTTACTACTCATGGTTAAAAAGATACCAGGCATGCAGATACTCCTTACACTTTGAGAGAGAGCTTTGGAAGACACATCCTTGCCACAAAGTTGTTGTGGAATTCATTAAATCCAGTTGTAATGGTCATAACCTTATTGTCCCAAGTTGAAATAAGAGAAAGTGAATTAACTCTGTGATGAATTTCTGCAAGTATTTAGATAGGTTTTATCTTTTTTTTCTTATGACATACTTACAATGCTGAAGACAACCAATCAAATCAAGGTCATAGTTTAATCCAACTGGATAACATTGGGACACATTCCCTGTTTAACCATAATATGAAACTTCCACTTCAGAATCAAATAAGCCCACTTTATTTACAAGACTTCAGAGTGGGAGATTAGTTAATTACCTGTCAATGAAAAAGCAAGAAATAAAAGGGATGGATAGAAATTGGCTCTTTATTTATCCACTGTTAGGGAGATTATGCTATAATGGAGAAATAAGGTCCAGAATATTTAGAATAATGGTTTAGAATATTGACTCTAAACTATATATTAGCAAAGACTTTATGAATGAGGTTGGAAGCTATTTGATTCATTTTCTAGGTTATTTTTTAATTTTGCCTGAACTTATTTTTCCATAACATTCATTTATTAATAATAAATGTATCAATGTAATGTAGAGAACCAGTTTGGTGTAATGGTGGGTGACTTTGGCCCAGTTATTTTCTCTCAGCTCAACCCACCTCATAGTGTTGTTTTAAGGGGAAAATAGGAGAAAGAAGAACTATTAGGTATATTTGCTGCCTTGAGTTACTTATATAGTAACAAAGGTGATAAGAATCTATCAAATAAAAATATTAATAACAGGTTGAAAGGAATCATAATCATATTTATACAATAAAATATCCCCTTGAGTTCGGTTTGATCTGCCTCACAAAACTTAAATGATCCTGACCTTAAACATCAGCAACTATCACCCTGAATAAGAAGGTCAAGAATTTTAAAACTCAGGTTATATAAGGCATAAAATATATTGAGGTCTAAT
This sequence comes from Ahaetulla prasina, assembly GCF_028640845.1. Lineage (NCBI taxonomy): Eukaryota > Metazoa > Chordata > Lepidosauria > Squamata > Colubridae > Ahaetulla > Ahaetulla prasina. The sequence continues at coordinate 127,661,528 of NC_080540.1, forward strand.
AAAATCCTGTTCAGAAGTTCAGATCCACAATAAAATCTGCAGGGAGAGAAACATTGAAAGCCAGCAAACACAACACAATCTCTTCTTCTGGATCCATCACTGGCATCCTTCAGTCTCAAAAGACTATGGTGTCTTGCTCTGGAAAGAGGTCCTAAAACAGCACCTAGTGTGACTAAAAAGGCCAATTCGAGAGTGGCAATCCCTTCCACACTGAGGGCAGATACATTCTGTCCCCTGCCCAGCCCCCAGATTTCGCTCTTTGCCTCAGCCTGCCGAACAAATGTCTCTTCGAATTGGAGAAGGCCATTCAGCTTCCAAGATGAATGATCAGAGATCAAGGTTTCCCAGTTGTTAATGTCCATTCCCAAGGCCTTTAGATCCCTCTTGCAGATATCCTTATATCACAGCTGTGGTCTCCCTCTGAGGAGCTTTCCCTGCACTAATTCTCCATAAAGGAGATCTTTCAGAATCTGACCATCAGCCATTCTCACGACATGCCCAAGCCAGCGTAGCTGTCGCTGTTTCAATAGTGTATACATGCTAGAAATTCCAGCACATTCCAAGACTGTGCTATTTGTAACTTTGTCATGTCAGGTAATGCCAAGAATACGTCAGAGACAACGCATATGAAAGTTGTTCAACTTTCTCTCCTGCCGTACGTAAAAGGTCCAAGACTCACTGCAGTAAAAGAGTGTGCTCAGGACACAGGCTCTATAAACCTGGATCTTTGTATGTTTCGTCAGCTTCTCATTAAGCCATGCTCTCTTTGTAAGTCTAGAAAATGTGGTGGCCTCTTTACCAATATGTTTATTCAGCTCAGCATCTAAAGAGAGAATGTCAGAGACGAGGTACACAAAGTCATAGACGACCTCCAGTTCTTGTGCAGAGATTGTAATATAAGGAGTTGAATCCACATCCTAACCCATGACTTGAGTTTTCAATTTGGCCGAGTTAAAACTTAAAAAACAGTAATAAAACTATAATAAACCCCTATTAAAATTAATATTACTTCAAGCCAGCCCTGCGCGATAGAACAAAAATGTCTTCAACTCGCAACGAAAGGTCCATTGTCGTAACCCTGGAGGCAACTCATTCCAGAGGCCAGGTGCCCCCACAGAGAAGGCCCTCCCCCTGGGGGTCACCAGTCGACATTGTTTGACTGACGGCACCCTGAGGAGGCCCTCCCTATGGGAGCGCACAGGTCAATGGGAGGCTATTGGTGGCAGCAGGCGGTCCCGTAAATAACCTGGTCCTATGCCATGGAGCGCTTTAAAGGTGGTAACCAACACCTTGAATTGCACCCAGAAGACCACAGGAAGCCAGTGCAGCTTGCGCAGGAGAGGTGTTATATGGGAGCCTCGAGTTGCTCCCTCTATCACCCGCGCAGCCGCGTTCTGGACCAACTGGAGCCTCCGGGTGCTCTTCAAGAGGAGCCCCATGTAAAGAGCATTGCAGTAGTCCAGGCAGGAAGTGACGAGGGCATGAGTGACCGTGCATAGGAAATGCCCGGTCTAGAAAGGGGCGCAACTGCGTATCAGGCGTACCTGATAAAAAGCTCCCCTGGAGACGGTCGTCATATGCTCTTCGAAGGACAACCGTCCATCCCGGAGGACGCCTAAGTTGCAAACCCTCTCCATTGGGGCCAATGACTCGCCCCCAACAGTCAGCGATGGCTTCAACTGACTGTACCGGGATGCTGGCATCGACTTTGTTCTCGATGTCCATCTGCAGTCTCAGCTCCATGTTGATGACAGCTATCTTACAGCTGTTATCCAAGCAAAGCATAACAGTACAGGAAACTCTGCCAAACCTGGCATGGCCACCTCAGACTCTAACCAAGAAGACAGACAATGTCAGTCCATTTCAGAATTGCCAGACAAACCCCTGCCTGAGCAGCTGCAGGAAGAGGAGTCTGTGCTGCCCAGTAACTAGGGGACACAGCTGCCACTGCCAGTCTCACACATACTGGTTCAAGGACTTGCCTTGAGTAGAGCAACGACTTCCAAAGGAATAACATTGGGGATGCTAGAGCTCAAGCCTCTCCATTGGCAACAATTGATCATTTTATCCAGACTCTTGTGCCTTGATTCCCAATTTGAAACCTCATGACTCTAGGTCTGCTGATGACCCATCTACAATGTTTGGACTCTTGGACTTCTCGTGATCATTCTTTTGCCTGCTGTTTAGGAGTTAGAATTATCTCCAAGCAAACTTGCTGGACTTTGAGGGGCTTCATTTTGTGTAGGTTGCTGTGCATTTGCACTCAAATTTCCTTTGTTGCTTGTTTATTTGCTTCACAGGCTTCTCGGTAAAAGTTGCAACCACCTCTGTGGATGTTTGTGAATGTGTGGTCTGAGACAGGACAGATCCAGCCCATGAAGAATTTAGTACCATACAACACATTAAATAGTAACATTGGCCTATTTCAATTTTGACTTGGCTTAAACTAAAGTGCCCAAATTGTTCTCTTATGCACATCAATATGCTACCAACAACATTTATTTTCTTTCAGTGGAGGAAATTGTGTTCAACATCTTACAAGATTTTGGTATTTCCATGAAAAGTATTCTTAAAATGTTGGAATAGAACTGGGGTGATTCAGTTCACTAAATTATTTTAAGTCAGTCACTCTCTTTCAATCAATCTCACAGGTTTTTGTTTTGTTTTTTGCTGTGGGGAAAACTCAGAAAAAGAATGCTATTGATGTGGCCTTGAGTTTCTGGAGGAAAGATGAGCTATAAATTCAATATCAACTAACAGTTCTTAAGAAGTTTGAAGTGAGAATAACAAAGTGTTGCAAGATTAGACCAGTTCACAGGATTTTTTTTACCACTTAAACAGTATATATTTATTTATTTCAGCTTCCACAACAGGGATTCCCCTCACGAACCTCCAGTGAACCTCAGACCACAGATTGGGAACTGCTGGTATAACCTTGGTTGATATGGTTCCTTTAAACCTACCATAATTTTATTCAATTCCTTTTGAAGGTATGTTTTATAATCCTGCTTCTTCCCTCTGAACACCATCTAGTCTGGCTAAAAATTTCCCATAGTTCCTATATGGAACCTGATATGGGATTCAAAGGGGAGTATTTATGGTGATATATACGATCATATTTTACATAGAAAAAAATGTTTTTTGTCTTTTACAAATAAACATTAATACAGCAGGTCATCCAGTGCAGCTAAAAGGCGAGAAAGGTAGACTAAAAGAGAATGTTTTCATGCCATACAAAATTTAAATATGGAATTTACCCTTACAAGATTTAGGGATGACAGTAGCTTGGGAATGTCTGTAAATGAATTAGGAAAAATTGTGGTAGTTAAATCAGGATGGACATGTATTATTCCAAATATCAAAGCCACGTAATTCTTAATATTGTTGGGGTAGAATTGTGAACATGCCCTAATAGTGAGCTATCTGGTTAGTTCCTATGGAAACCAAAGGCTGGGGTTGCCCTTTGTTTGATCCAACATAGCTTCTACACTGTTCCTTGTGTGTGTTTGGGACCCTCCTGAGGTTAGGAGCAATTAAGGATGCAGTTGACCATATAGCACACCACACATTGATGGAACCCACCTCTACTTGCTTCCAACAGCATTTCTTAGTGCTCAATGGCAACCATATTTCTCTCTTCACCAGCCATGTTTCCCGAAATTACTAAAGGAAGTTAATTCTCTGGGCTGTCAAACTGGAAACTTCTAATTTAAAATGAGTTGTGATGTTACCTTCTGTCCTGATGGTGAATGGAGAGTCTCCCAGTCTTTTGGCTGAAAACTGCCCTCCCAAGGATGTCATTAAGAAGCAGAGAGTGAAAAATCCAATGCCTACCACAAATATCCTAAGTGGAGAAAAAGAAAGAAGACACAATCAGAAACATAGCTCAGCATTATTATTCATAAATGACTTTAGTGAATATTATTTCAGATAACCTCTCCTCCAGAGAAAGCTAGTATTTGTCTACATGATACCAGGAGGTAGACATGTTGTCCTGCATGAGAACCTTATTGAAACATTTCTGCACAGTTCTGATGAATCTTAAAAATATCATTTAAGATTAAAGAGGAAAATATAGAAATTATTAGAGATTGGATAAAAGTTATGGAAAATGAAAGGAGGAATAAAGAAATTATTGAAAAATTAGGGTTAAGTTGGTTTGAAAAAATACAGATAGAAAAATGGACAAAACAACTAAGGGAAAATTATTCGATAAATAGATGTGAAACTGAATTTGAATATTTAGTATCTCGGATTATGAAAGATGAAATTGGGCTAAAGGGACTCGTTAGTAGGGTTTATAAGATTATAAATTCTGATGAAAAATTACAAAGAGTGATGAGGACAAATTGGGAAAAAGATCTTAATATTGAAATACCAGAGTCAGATTGGAATGTGAATTGGAAGAGTAGAAATATGAGAACTTTATCTATAAGGATTAAAGAGCACAATTATAAAGTTGTTTGGAAATGGTATTTGACTCCAGTAAGATTGTCACAAATGGATAAAAAAATTAGTAAAAAATGTTGGAGATGTGAGATGGAATTGGGGACTTATGAACATATGTGGTATAATTTTGATAAGGTTAAAAAGTTTTGGCAACAATTGGAGAAAATGATATTTGAAATGATGGGGAAAGTAATAACATTGAGAGTGGAAACTATATTATTGTTGGTAATTAAGGAAATAGAATTAACAAAATATGAAAAAGAATTGATTAGAATTATGATTATAATAGGTAGAATTATAATAGCTAGATATTGGAAACTAGATGTGATTTTTAGAATAGAAGAGTGGAATTCTGAAATGTGGAAATTAGCTTTAAATGATAAAATGACATGTGATATTAAAATTAGAAGTGGTGTGTATAAAGAAGATATTTTCTGGAAGACTTGGAAACCATTTGTGGACTTTGTGCTTGCAACATTGGACGCTTCGGTACCTGTACCTCGAGAACGTGGATTTTGGCGATCGTGAGGATATATCCGAAGACCCAAATCTTCCTTTTTTTTTTTTATGTATAGCACAAGGGTGTAATAATGTATTTTCTTTTTGTTTGTTTGTTGCAAAAAAAGTAATAAAAAAATTTTTTTTAAAAAAAATATCATTTAATTACTCCAAACTAAAATAATAGAGTAACATCTCACTTTAATAGAGACCCATTTCACAGACTGCAAATGCAATAAACATTTCCCTTGGATATCTCCCCAAATAACAGACAAATCTGTTTCATTTGAATCAAATTAAGGGGCCCTTAAATATAATGTAACCTAACATAAACATATACCATTTGTATTGAGTAACAATGTCATTAATTGACTTAAGTGACAAACGGACATGAATAGCGTTATTTGGGTTCTTTGTGTAACGGTGTAGTTATGCAAATGACATGTATTGGTACAAATGACACACTTTTTTAGATTTGAGGCCTTTCCCCACTTGCAATTAACTGTAGCACAAAAATCTGCGGCAACCTCTTTTTCTGCCATTTCCCTGAGGTGGTTAACTTCAGCCCATCTACAGCCATGAGTGAGACAGCTTTCAAACATATACAATATAGCTGTACAGGTATTAAAGCAGTACTGCCCTGCTTGAGCTAACAAAAGTCAATAGCACCTACTGCAAGTTATGTAACAGCCATTACACTTGTTCATTCATTCCAGGGGATTGAGACTGGCTCATTCTGTTTTTGGGAGGGCACATTGGCTCAGCAGTTAAGATGCTGACCTTGTTGGCTGGAAAGCCAGAAGCCCAGGTTTGAGACCCGAACACCACATGATAGGGTGAGCTCCCATTTTCACCCCAGCTCCTGCCAACTTAGCAGTTTGAAAGCATGCAAATGCAAGTAGATAAATATGTACCACTTAGGTGGGAAGTTAACAGTGCTCCATAACATTATGCTGGCCACATGACTGCAGAAATATCTTCCAGCAGTGCTGGCTCAATGGCCTTGAAATGGAGATGATTTCTCAGATTTGCACAATTGTGCTAGACTGATCAGTTGGCAATAGAGCATATCCCTACACTTTATGGTCCTTATTGCTTTAATGCAAGGCTGAAATGGTGGACTATCAAGAGCCAACTCATCCTCTTTCTTCTCCTGCACAGAGCAGGAGCAGGGGTCAGAATTCCTTCATAAAAGTTTTTCTCATGCTTTAGTTCCCTTTGTGATACCAGTCAAATGTATGTTTTTATCAGGTTATGATAAAACCTGATAGGGGGCAGGAGAAGGACTACAAGAAATAGACTGATGATGATAGATGAAGTCCTACAGACAGACCAATCCCATTCTTACTGCAGCTCTCCGATTTTTCTGGCCATCTGGTGATGCCCTATTCTGTAGCCCAGGGGTCTCCAACCTTGGCAACTTTAAGCCTGGCGGATTTCAACTCCCAGAATTCCCCAGCCAGCAAAGTAAAGCTTCAACTCCCAGAATTCCCCAGCTTCAACTCCCAGAATTCCCCAACCAGCAAAGTAAAGCTGGCTGGAGAATTCTGGGAGTTGAAGTCCTCCAGGCTTAAAGTTGCCAAGGTTGGAGACCCCTGCTGTAGCCCATAAAAAATATGGGAGAAATGGAGAAAAAAAATGGAGAATGGTGAAATTGACAAGCAGCTTCCAAGATTCCCTCTTCTTTTCCAGGAGTTGAGTAGGTGTTCAAAGAAGTACACAGGGGTGAGGGGGGGGGTTCCTTTTCTTTCCTTCTGAGTGAAGCAGAAGTAAAGAGAATTTTTGTTGCAGCAGCATCTGCAGCTGTTCTGGACACAACAGTGATCTCTCTCTCTCTCTCTCTCTCTCTCTCTCTTTTTTTTTTTTTTTCAAACAAGCCAGGAGAAATGAAGAAATCACAGATCATGTCTTCCAATTTCCTCTGAGGGTTGGGGAAATGAATGATGGCAGCCATGTGAAAGTGCCCTCAGGCTCAGGGAAAGCTGGCCAAACGGAAGGCTCTCGGACTGACCCAGGGGAAAAAACCTGAACCCAGTATCAATTTTCTCACATAAGTGGCAATTTCAATTTAGGTCAATTCGTAACATTCTCATTCAGTTAAGAAAATAAAATTACTGGAGCAAAGAGCTTCCTTTACTACACAGCAGATTTAGTTCATTACTGTTTTTTTCTTCCCCAAACAAGAGCTGGTCTGAGTCCAGGTTTCAAATTAAATTTGGTTACTTTTCCATTTCTCTTCTACCTAGTGATAGTCCCCATATGCTCTAAATGAGTTAGATTTCCATTTCCTTAATTACCAGTAGCTGAAATCCCACCCCATCTGAGCATAACCCATGAGATCTGTGCATTCCAATACTTATATCTCATCCCATTTCAGAATAAAGTTCTGGCAATCTTAAATGGAGCATCTGACTTGCTATATCTAGATCTCCTAATGTGTGGGGGGTTTTTTCCCCTCCAAAGACCTAAGAATGAAGAAAATACCAAAAAAAAAACACCTATCCAAAGCAGAACATGTTTATTAAAACGCTCAGAGTTATGCCAACTTGAGGAAGATCCAGGCTGGAGTTGTTGCATATGCTAACTCCTTAACATTATTAGAAAGTCATGAAGTTGACTTTTTAAACTTTGCAGCTGAAATGATATGATGTTAGAAGACCCCGCTTGAAAATTATTCAAGCAGGTGTCTTTTTAACAAGATTAATGAGGGTGAGACATTTTGAAACAGATGTCATAGAATTAAAATATTAGCAAAATACTGGTGTTGTTTTCTAATTTCTATACTCTCCTTATAGAGAAAGTTTCTTTATCTGAAAAGACCCGGAGAACCTTCCTCTAGTACAATGTGTGTCAGCCTTGGCAACTCCAAGGCATGTTCTTCAGCAGCCAGACTTCTCAAGCTATCATGTTTATAATCCAATAGTTGCAGCTACGTAGATACTAGAGCAAAGCCAAGCAAACCATATGATTTAACAGATTGTGTGAGACAGAGTATTTATGGATTACTGGATTAAGAGTCGTGGTGGTGCAGTGGTTAGAATGTTGTCTTCAGCCTTCCATCCTTCCGCGGTCAGTGAAATGAGGACCCAGTTTGTTGGGGGCAATATACCGACTCTGTAAACTACTTAGAGCAGACCTGTCAAACTGGTGGGCCGCGGGCTGGATGCGTCACACGCAGGACAAGCCCACCCCAGCTCCGCAAAGGCAAAAAAGTCACGATAAGTCACGTGACATGATCGAGCTTGACACCCATGACTTAGAGTGTGCTATAAAGCACTATGAAGCGGTATATAAGTCTAATTGCTATTGCTATATTAGCAGCAGGGGACAAACCCTTAAGAATACTGAAATGAAATTTTGACCAATTAGAATATTGCATTTCACAATGAGAGGGTCTATGAGCGTCTGATTTCTGTACTTGGCTCACTGACTGTAGTGAGAAGCACATTTCTCACAAAATTATGAATGTAGTTAAATATGGGAAAGAGACTTTAATTGTCTGGATGTACATGTGGTCCTCAATGACTAAAATTGGGACTAGATTTCTGTTGCTGTGCAATGCAATTGTAAAACACAATATCATGTAACTGTGCTGCTTAACCAGAACTTTTGGTTATTGTTGTAAGTGAATCATCATGGTTGTCCCAAAGGTGTTTTTTAAGAGGCAACTGGACTTTGTTTTTCTTTGAAGATGTTTTGCTTCTCATCCAAGAAGTGTCTTCATCTCTGAGGACATCACATGGTTGCCATTTACAACTTGTTGCTAACTTCCCCAGTGACTTGACTTGTGGGAAGACAGTAAAGATCTAATGACCGCAGAGACACTGCAATTGATATGACTACAAGGACTGATCATAAGAACCACTCATTCAACATTGCTGTAAATTCAAATGATCACTGAATGAGTGGTAAGGTGAGGACCACCTTGATAGAAATGCAAGGACGATTCCATAAGCAAAGAGGGCTGAAACATTTTTTCAATCCTGGCAAGCAAGATAGCATTCATAAGTGACTCAGGCAAGCGCTTTCCTGAGTCACTGGGTCATAAAGAGGAAGGGAGATAAAACGCAGTCTGGTTTGTAAGATTCCATTATTATAGCCCAGGGGTGTCAAACTGGATTTCTTTGGGGGCCAGATGAGCATTGTAGTTCTCCATGGGCTGGCTGGTGGGAGGGGAGAGATGGGGCAGACACCTCCTACATCACTTTGCCAGCCAAAATGGAGCGCGAGGGGCTGTGTGTGCCCCCCGCACCCTTTTTTGGCTGGCAGAATGCTGCAGGAAACTGCAGGAAAATGGGGCATGGAGTGGGCATGTCCCCCTGTGCCCCATTTTGGCCATCAGAGTGCTGCAGGAGGCCCTCCAGGCCAAAAATGGAGCACGGGGGCGGCATTTTGGCTGCCAGAGGCACCACGGGCCAGTCTTCTTCTATTTCCAGGCCGGCCCTGTGGGCCAGATTTAAGCACACCACGGGCCTTGAGTTTGACACCCCTGTTGTAGCCTATCTCAAAGTGTAATTCTAATCTTCCTGTCTCTATTAGTGGAGCTGACACTTCCTCAATCTTTTTATCGTGAACGAACTCTTTGAACTCATATTTAGGTCTCAGAGACTTCCTGCCTAAAAAATTATTATATCTACAGCTCACAAGTTGTGAGTGTGATCAGTACGTAAGTTGTGCCATGTAAAAATTCCCACCCATGTGAATACTAGCATGGCATAGCAAATGAAGTTCAAAAAACATTGTATTGGGTTTTTCTACCCCGGTCATGATATTTTGTGGCACCCCCAGCAACTTCTCACAGAGTCTGAGGGTTTCCATGGAACTCTAGATGAGAAAGGCTTAATTGGGTGGTTTCTGCTTTTCTTTCCCCAAAGTTTCTTGAAATTCTTCCCACTGATAAGAAACTCATTATTATGTAAAAGCATGTTTATGCATTTCAATTCTCATAATTATAATTTAGCAAGAAGTGATTGTTAAACACTGCATTTAATTACTACTTAAAACCATTAGAGGAGTGAGGAGGGGAAGAAGAAAACCTTCATGATTAAGTGAAAAGGGAAAAAATAACAGTTGCCCAGTCTGCATAGAATCTCATTACAGAATTAAAACGTGTAGTCCTCAACGGAACTACATCCACATGGAGGGAAGTATGCAGTGGAGTACCCCAAGGCTCTGTTTTAGGCCCAGTACTCTTCAACATCTTCATCAATGACTTGGACGAGGGGATAGATGGGGAACTCATCAAATTTGCAGATGACACCAAGCTGGCAGGAATAGCCAACACTCCAGAAGATAGGCTCAAGTTACAGAAAGATCTTGACAGACTTGAACACTGGGCGCTATCTAACAAAATGAAATTCAACAGTGAAAAAAGTAAGGTTCTACATTTAGGCCAAAAAAACAAAATGCACAGGTACCGTATATGTGGTACCTTGCTCAGTAGTAGTACCTGTGAGAGGGATCTTGGAGTCCTAGTGGATAACCATTTAGATATGAGCCAGCAATGTGCAGCAGCTGCCAAAAAAGCCAACATAGTTCTGGGCTGCATAAATAGAGGGATAGAATCAAGATCACGTGAAGTGTTAGTGCCACTTTATAAGGCCTTGGTAAGGCTACACTTGGAATTTGCATTCAGTTTTGGTTGCCACGATGTAAAAAAGATGTGGAGACTCTAGAAAGAGTTCAAAGAAGAGCAACAAAGATGATTAGAGGACTGGAGGCTAAAACATATGAAGAACGGTTGCAGGAACTGGGTATGTCTAGTTTAACAAAAAGAAGGACTAGGGGAGACATGATAGCAGTGTTCCAATATCTCAGGGGCTGCCACAGAGAAGTGGGAGTTGGGCTGTTCTCCAGAGCACCTGAGGGTAGAACAAGAAGCAATGGGTGGAAACTGATCAAGGAAAGAAGCAACTTAGAACTAAGGAGAAATTTCCTGACAGTTAGAACAATTAATAAGTGGAACGACTTGCCTTCAGAAGTTGTGAATGCTCCAACACTGGAAATTTTTAAGAAAATGTTGGATAACCATCTGACTGAGATGGTGTAGGGTTTCCTGCCTGGGCAGGGGGTTGGACTAGAAGGCCTCCAAGGTCCCTTCCAACTCTGATGTTATGTTATGTTATGTAAAACAAAACTGCATGAACATTTTAGTAGAATGAAGCTGCAGTGCCACGGTTATTCTCTATTGTGGGAACTAGAGTAAGCTAACATGATAATCAGACAATTAAGAAGCTAAAACAACCACACCATCATGGCTGAACTTCTCTCCTGCTACATTTTCTTAATTCCTAACATTACTCCAAGGAAGTTTTTAAAAGCATCACAAGTGGAAGAGTTTGCTCATCCTGAACAATGTTAAGAGACATAGATTGGCTTTGGATAATTCAACTGACAGCCACAGCAAGGGCAGAAGGCATTCTTTTGACTTCAGAGGGGGGAAATACAGAAATACGGACAGTTCCTTAAATATCAGCCCAAATAAAACAATCACTTCTCTTTTAATCAGGAAGAAAAGAGTGCATATAATAATAAGGAAGCAAGGAAAGGGAAATAAAAGTACCAGTACAATATTATCATAATACGCCTTAGTTTTGCCATATGTGGTCTTTTCCAAAAGGGATCACAGGTGAACTATTAAGCTTTAGTCAAGGGGAGGGGTGGGGAAAGTAGAAGCTTCTTTGTGCAGAGATTTTAGGAAAGGTAGGAAGGAAAAAGAGTTTCTGCCATAGGAAGTTAAAGACCAGCATTAGGTCATAATAAAACTGGGGCTACTGCCAACATTTTTCAATTTGGTCAAATGTGAAAATTGGCTGTTACTGCTTACAAAAAATATCCCCCAGTGTTTTCCTATAACTCTTTCCAACAACCTTAGCGATTGTGTGTGCTTCACACTCATAATACACAAGTTAAGGGAAGAGTGTGTTACACCAATCAGAATAATTGAAGTACATTTAAACTAATGAGCCATCTGACTTTGTCCCCAATATGTTTTGATTACAGAAAAGAGAAGAAATAAATGGAACGCCGGCATGCTGCAAAGAAAGATGTCAATCTATTCCTTTTGTGTTTATATGGATTTATTAGGTATGTATCAGGCTTTTTTTTCCCCTTCAAGATTATTTTAACTCGTGACACGAGACACCTATCCTGCGCAGACTGCACTGGCTACCTGTGGCCTTCCGGGTGCGCTTCAAGGTGTTGGTGACAATCTTTAAAGCGCTCCATGGCATAGGGCCGGGCTATTTACGGGACCGCCTACTGCTACCGAATACCTCTCACCGACCCGTGCGCTCTCACAGAGAGGGACTCCTCAGGGTGCCGTCAGCTAGGCAGTGTCGTCTGGCGACACCCAGGGGAAGGGCCTTCTCTGTGGGGGCTCCCACCCTCTGGAACGAACTCCCTCCAGGACTTCGCCAACTTCCGGACCTCCGAACCTTTCGTCGCGAGCTTAAAACATATTTATTCATCTGCGCGGGACTGGATTAGATTTTAAATTTATTGGTTTTTAAATGGGTTTTTGTTATTTATATTGTTTTTAATAATTTGGCTATAGAATAAGTTTTTTAACTGTCATTTTAGTTTGTATTTATATGTATTTTTAATTGCCTGTGAACCGCCCTGAGTCCCTAGGGAGATAGGGCGGTATATAAATATGAATAAATAAATAAATAAATAAATAAATAAATAAACTCAAATTAGCAACTCTGTGAGGTACGTTTTGTTGAAAGGCCCAATGTCACACAAGGAACTTCCACAGCTAAGAGTGAACTGACATATCAACATATGAACAGTCCCTGGTCTAATATTTTAACTGCTGCAGTATTTTGGCTTTTGTTTAAAAATTGCCTATGCCTATAGGCAAAGGGCCCGGAAGAATTCCTACAAAACAGAATTTATTGGTGACTCTCTCTGTGTGTATGTGAGTATATCCAATTTTTTTTATTCGCTAAAAAAACAAAGCTGTCATAAAAAGAAAAGGGTGTATTACTCCATCACAGCAGCAATTTTGTGAATTGGCAAATCCTGTGTATGCTAGCCATTTTGTGCGGCCTTACAACATATCCCCAGTTCCAAATTGGTCCACCAATGCAAAACAATTGCCCACCCTAATTTAGCACATGGACGTTTTTATTAGTTTATCTGCAGAATGTGCTGCGCATTAGTTAGTGAAAACAGCAACATTTTTTAAAGCCAACATAAACTAGCATACAGATTATTTATTTAGTCAGTTTACTGCATCTATCCGTAGCTGAAGCTCACTAGATAGTTTACAAAAGCATTTGAACACTACAGTGAAGCCCAGAGTGGGGAAGGAAAGAGTGGGGGAATCTGCATCTTGTAGTAGGCTTCCATGGCCAGTAATCATTGGGCAGCTTTTGATTTTTCCTGCCATCTTCAGACCACAAACAAGTGAGCAGGGATTGACTGGGCTCCAACATTTATAGCCAGGTGTCCTAAAATCTGATTGGCCTTTAGCTGATTTGGTTTCTGATTGGTGCAGCCTGGTGAGGACTGGTGTCTGCAGGCAGGTGCAGGTTGGTGAATGTCTGAACACATACTACATAAGTAGAGGTGGTATTCAGTTACCTTCGCTACCGGTTCACAAATGAGAGCATGAGCCACCTCCATGCATACATAGGTCAAAAATGGGACATGATGATGCCCGGGCAGGTGGGCGGAGCCTCCTGCAGCCACCGCTACCAGTTCGCCCGAACCGGATAGAACTGGCTGAATAACACCACTGTACATAAATGTTTGTTATGGCTATTTGCTTAGTGAAGCTGCTTTCATGGGCTTCCTAATAAGAGTGTTAGGTTCTTAATATATCAGAATGATAGGGATAAAATGAACTTATTCAGTTTGTATTCTGACTTCCACCCAGGTATTCCTACATTAATGCATTCACCTTTGTGCATAAGTATAGATTTCAAAGTGTCAGAAAACCAAGCAATGCAAAAATTGGCTCACCATGTTCACTTTTTCAAGGGCCTAAAATTGGCCAACTAAATGAGTATGGTCCTGACATCTTTCCACTCACTATCTTTCAGCTCGACCTACTAAGTCAAGTTCAACAGTGCTATTAAGCTGGGTGTCATTCAACAGGAGAAAAAGTGACAGCTCCCACCGATGGCTGCAGATCCTTCCTGACACAACCAGCACAGCTGGTGACCTGCTACCAAGAGAAGCCTCCTTCAACCTCATTCCTAGCCTTGCTCTGCATTCCACATTAGGACTCATTTTGTATTACATTGGGCAGCTTTACTTTGCAACCATAGCAAAATCAGGGCTGGCATTTTCTGTTAGAATGATTGGGGAGGAAGGTGCATCATTGAGGTGAATCCAGGAAAATTTATTTGACAGGGAAGCAGAGCCAATTACAGCTCCCTGAAAAACATCCTCGGATGATGTTAGCCCTCTCTGCATTCACGTTGTTCATGCTTAAGGAGACATCATGTTGGAATTGTTCTACATAGCACAAATCTGGCTTTGCCACCAAATGTACACAAAAGAAGCTGCTGCTTCTGGCTATAACCTGCCAATAAGCATCATGCCTGTATTTTCAAGGACCTCTCCGTCTACATCAGTGGTGGGTTTCAAATTTTTTTGCTACCAATCCTGTGGGCGTGGCTTGGTGGGCATGACATGGCTTGGTAGGCGTGGCTTGGTGGGCGAGGCAGGGGAAGGGTACTGTAAAATCTCCATTCCCTTCCAATCCAGGGGAAGGATACTGTAAAATCTCCATTTCCACCCCACTCCAGGGGAAAGTTACTGCAAAAATCCCCATTTCCTCCCAATCAGCTGGGACCTGGGAGGCAGAGAATAGATGGGGGCAGGGCCAGTCAGAATTTTTACTACCGGTTCTCTGAACTACTCAAAATTTTCACTACCAGTTCTTCAGAACTGGTCAAAACCTGCTGAAACACACCTCTGGTCTACATTTTAAATCTTTAAGATTTTAAATCTTAATACATTTTATTAAGAACACAGTAGCCTGCAATTACTGCAGGTTCGAGCCCGGCCCAAGGTTGACTCAGCCTTCCATCCTTTATAAGGTAGGTAAAATGAGGACCCAGATTGTTGGGGGGGCAATAAGTTGACTTTGTAAAAATATACAAATAGAATGAGACTATTGCCTTATTGCCTTATACACTGTAAGCCGCCCTGAGTCTTCGGAGAAGGGCGGGGTATAAATGTAAACAAAAAAAAAAATTTGGGATGTATAAAAATCTGAGATATAGCTCTCTAAACAGTATGTCCACCTGGGAACTTCACATTTCCATTGAAGTCAGCTTTGCATTATTGCTCTCTGTCAAGAGGACAGCTGCCCTAAACATTTATCATAGTGTATATGTTTTTTCCCAATCTGCTGCCTTCCAGTCACATTTGTTATCGGCTCCCAAGCATCCAGCACATCTGTACAGCAACAAATTGGGGAAACCTAGTAATAACTAATTTCAAAGAAAGTTTACAAGACATCTCGCATGCAAGTTCTTACTCTCTGTACAACAGACACAAGAACCAACTGTAATTTTTCTACAAGGAAGAATTATTTGTGTGTATGTGTGTGGAGAGAGAGAGGGGTTTTTTTTTCCAGATCATTAGATTGCCCTGGATCTATCTGCCTGATATATTTCTATACCATCTCATTCCAAATACAGTGTAATATAGTGATATTTAATGATATTTTAATTGTATTCTAGTATTATTACTGGTACATCCCCTCCAAGTAAGCATTTTGAAGATTTATATGCTGTTTTTCCAATAAAAACTCCTAGAGCAGCAGACAATGAAATAAGAAAAACAATGAATATGCAAAACCCTACAAGAATAATGCAGCAATTAAAATGATGGCAGAGATTCAGCAAAACGGATAAAATCGTTATCAAATTCATCCGACTTACCTAATGAAATAGCTGAACAAGCACCTGGAGCCAAAGTATTTACACCAGAGGCAGGCAAGTATCTTTGGGAAGAGCACTCCAGGGTGCCACAACCAAAAAGACTGGTACATTTTTTCCCCCTTGAAGTAGCTTTATTTGGGGGGGGGGGGGGAAATGATCAAGTGAACAGCAAACACTCTAAAGACTCCAGTCTCCAATCTTTAATACATGAGCAGTCAATTACTATTTGGTTTTATGAAGCAGAAATCCTAAACAAGGATCATGCCTAGTTTTAGCTCTTAAAACAAGAGCTTGTTGGGGTTCCTTTCAAGACAATGTGGGGGGGGGAAATCTGCTGAGAACCTTAGTTTTTTTATCACTGATCTCCTGTTGCAGACACTGGATGTACCCTTACAAACTATGGACTGGTCCTCAGGTTCTACTTGGCCTTTCACTAGTGCAAGCTTCTCACCACTTCTTGAATGCAGGAAGGGATGATGTCATCCTTCTCCCACTCCCAGCCCATTGCAAATGCATCCCACAACTGAACTGTCCTGCTTTCATTCAAAACTGCTGGTTTTTTTGACCTGAGACATTTTATGCCCTTCAGAGCAGAGGCTCTTCAGAGCTTCGTTCCATTTTAATTGAAGCCCCAGCTCTGATTGGCTACAGTGCCCAGCCTTCTCCCTCCTCTGCAGAATATGGGCTCCACCACTCTATCCTGTCAAGCGGTTGGGTTTTTCTGTTCTTTTTACAGTATTGAGATTAATACAATGCCCTGTTAAATTAAGAACAATCTTCCTCTCTAGAAGCTCCTGCTCCATTCAACTATACATATTCCAGTGGGCACTCTTTTTGATTTCTTCTCAGGCTGGGTGAAGCATGAACTCTTTGCTTTCTCAGTCTCTGCTTCCATTCCTATAAAGCTTCCATTCCCCTTTTCTAAAAAACAAAAACATCTTTAAGTTGAAACGTAAGAACACTTCTGCTCTATGGAGTTGAAGACATAGTTCTTCCTTGCTATAAAGTTTCTATGGATCAACAGCAACCTGTTCCCTATTGTTTTATTTATTGTAGCATAAGAGCTTGGATGCTACCATAAGTAGGAGGGGGAAAAAGTGGTTTTAGTGTCAAAGAAAGTAATAAGGGTGGCACAGGTGAAAGTATCCCATCCTTTATGCAAATATCGGGAGAAAGTAAAGGAAAGCCTGAGGGATTAATTAGGATAGAATAATGGTTACAAGGAAAAGGCAAACCCTGGGAGACTCATCCACATAGGAGCCGGCCAATAAGGTTTGCCTTCATGGACTTCATGGACTGGGAAGGTGAGGAAGCAAAGTGATGACCAATCAGGTATTACATTGGCCACAGTCTGGTCTAAGGATCAGACCAGGGGCAGGGTTCAAAACCCGTTGCTACCAGTTTGCTTGTGGGCATGGGTGCGCTTACACGCATGCAACACTTCTACGCATGCACAGAAGCATTTGGGTGGGTGGGCGGAGCCTCCCGCCACCGCCACTACTAGTTCACCCAATCCAGGGAGAACCGGTAGCAACCCACCACTGGACCAGACGGGACCCACTGTCAGCTCACTACAATCCAGACTAGAATTTCTGAAGTTCTGAAAAAGCCAGGAACAGCCTGGCTGACAAGCTGCAGTGCAAAATTGTCCTACAGCTATTTCTTACTCCTTAGGACTATTTGTCATGAGATGGGAGACCTAGGTAGCCAATTGGCAGCTGGAACAATTGTTGACAAACCCCCCCCTTTTTTTTTTTAAGATTACTGATGGTTTTCGCATTGGGTAAAGTATAGGAAACCTGTGGCTTCCCAGGAATTGTTGAATTTCAGCTTTCAATGTGCACAGACTGGGTTCGATGGGACTATAGTCCACAAATTTCTGAAGAACTCTACATTCCCGTGTTTAGATTAAGCACTATGCCCTAAGCCATCTAGGCTCTTCTGATTTTTATTTTTATTTTTATTTTTTTAGAATATTGCCAGCATTGTCACCATTCACATACAGACAGGTCTTCCACCTGTGAAATGAATTAAGCTACAATTACCCACCTTGTTCCAATCTCTGGCCTCTGTTGTAATACCATGGGATACATTGCATGCTTAGATCCCAGCTTCATTTGAGCCTCCTCTTTAATTGACCTTGTTGTTGCTGTTAGATTAGCTTATTTTGAAAGTTTACCAACAACCCCTTAAAGTGGAGCAGGCTTCTGCTACATAAGACAAATAAAAACAAAACAGTGGCACATTTGTGTCCAAACTTCTGAACACTATAACTTAAACATTATTTAAGTTAGCCCTATTGGTTGGTTGTTAGTTGTGGACTTAGTGACTGAAGTGATATGCTTTTTTTTTCCCTTACCCCAGGCATGGGGTCTATTATGAGTTTATTTTGTTTACACTGTATTTCGTTTCTGGTTTTAATTTTTCCAGAGTCACTATGGTGAGAAGAACGCTATATAAATTAATAAATACACTGCCTAGGACAAAGAAAATTTGAAACTGGATGGAAAATGCTAACTCAGTGCATCTGATGATCATTGTTTGGAGTTCTCACTCATGCTTCTTGCCATCTATTTAATGTCTCATCCTGGATTTGGTGCAATAAAAAAAAAGGTGCCATTTGAAAGCAGCCCGAAAATAAGCTCCTAATCCTGTCAACTAATTTTTAGGAGAAAGGAGAGGGAGAATAGCAGAAGAAGGACCGGAGAAAAGCCTCTAAAGAAGACAAGTGGCTATTCTCTTGAAGCAGACTGATGTGCAGACCTGATCCAAATAACCTCTCCTTGTTATCCCAGTAAAAGAGGAGAAAATAAGAATCAGCAATCACTTAGAGAAAGGAGGAAAAAAGGAAAGGTGGCATATTTGTATCTACAATAACTCCAGCTGTGAGTTTATCACAATCTATAACAATGAAGTTTAATAACAACATCTTTCCCTTTTCCTGGTGAATCCTTCCCAAATTCCAAACAAGCTGCGCTATGCCACCCACTTCCTCTATCTGTCCCCACTTCAGGTGAATCTCAAACAAATTACTTTCTGCTACCTGCATTCATCTTATAGGGTTTATCACATCAGGAGAAAAAAAAAGAAAGGTGACCACATACAGTTTTGAAGTCACCACCCATCCACCCCTTTCCTTGTAATTGCACACACCCAGGAAGTGGTAGAGGAGAACTTTACCTAAAAGGCCTCAAGGTGACGAGACATCTTCTGACCATTATTTTCCCATCTGAATTCACTGTGATCATGGTTCAAACTTTTCTTTTTTTAAAAAAAAAAAAAAAAGCAAAAGCAAAAGCAAACCAAAAGGAAGGAAAGCAGACGTTCAGGAAGTCTGATCCCAGTTCTTAGGACGAGCTCATGGTTAGAGACAGGTGAAGGTTGTCCAGCAAAAATCAACCAAGAAGTCCATAAGCACAAAGGGAACAGGATCAGGATCAGTCTCCCTGCTAGGAGCTCTGCCTTCTTGACTGCTTGCCTCTTAACGAGTGGTTGTTTCCAAAGACATAGGTCTGCATGCATAAGAGTGGAGGCTGGATGATGGGTTGTCTCCTCCAGGGTTCCAGTCACATTTTGGAAACAGGCTGTAACAAGAAGCACAACATCTTCCCTTTCCTCCAAGTATTAAATCCAATGCCCAGGTGAGCAGCCCCTAGATCTAGACCCCCTTCTGTTCATGGGATCTCTCATCACATCCAGACTCTCTCTGCTTACACCTGATCCAAGAATTCTCCAGCAAAGGCTTGCCTCCTTCCCTTCTCCAAGCTGCCTTCAGCACTTCCAGAAAGCTGCCATTCCCTAGGATTGTTTTCTATTTGAGTGGTGACTCCCAGTCAGAGCTAAAGCTGTCATGAAAAAAACTGGCTCCATCCCTGCCTGACAGGCAGCTACCTTGTCTCATCCTGGCCATCCAAAACAGGCAGTTTTAGTCTTGCAAAGAGGCTGCACTGTCTCCATCTGTGAAGGATGCGCTGCTCCAAACCAGGATGGAAAGACCGTTCAGCCGGAATTTGTGAATTGGGTACCATCTAGTGGCGGCTGCAGGGAGATTCTCTGGCATTTTTGTTCTGCAAATAAAGATCTTGTAAGTTCTAGGGGCAAGAACACATCTGAAAGGTGCAATGTGATACATCTTTTGTACGGCCTGAAACGGTGCTGTGTACGCCCTCCTGTCATTTGTAAGAGAGGCCTTGCCAATCAGTAATGCCAGTTGCTTTTATATCATCATTACTGATCCCAACATACACTTGAGAAAAGGACTAAGGTGTGGCCCGTCAAGTCACTTCGGTTTATACCAGCCTTAGTCGACTGGAGGATTGGACAGGAGAAAAAAAAAGATTTGGAAACAAAATCTGGTTCAGAATGTTCTAGTCAGATTTCTTTGAGGATCACTATTTGAAAGAGCTATTTACACTGGTGTTGTTTGTAGCTCTGTCTTAATTCACTGTTTTCAGGAAAATTCAGGGAGCAGCTGGGAGTATCTCTCTGATCTGTGCTAGCAGAATTCAAGCATCTTTAATATACAAATGGATTAGACCATTTGTTCAAAAACTGGGGGCTACTGAGTTTTGGGAACAAAGTTCCCTATCCCATTTTTTCCTGCTCCAAACCATGACACCTTAAAGGGTGCTAACAATGTTCTCGGGCTCTGTTCTTTTCCTTCTCCCTATTTGATTTTTCTCTTTGTATGATTTATGCACTGCCTGAATCCTAGTAGATAGACTATTATTTTATGGAGAACAATATATCAAAATAACAATCATCAATGTTGCATTAATCGTGGGTGAATTAATGAATTATTTAATTGAGTACAATGGATCAAAGTGGCAGGTGCTCACCAGCCCCTGAAAGCCTTCCAGATAAGCCAAGTGTTTGCTATCTTCCAGATGGCTATGAGAGGGGAAGCTATTTTTATTTGGGAGACAGGCTGTTACAAAGGAGAGGAGTCCCCAAGGAGGTAGCCCATCATTGGATCCTGCCTTGCCTCACCTATTGGAAGGTTTGAATCCTTAGTAAACACCTGCTGACTATTTGGATTAGCTATGCAGGCTCCATCTTAGATTCTTAGATTGCTACTAGTCCCAAACTACAAAGGGCTTTAAAGATAGTAGATACGATATTTGGGCTTTAAAGATAATGGCCAACAAATTTAACTGTACTTGCTAGACAACACTGGCAACTATTGCAATTCCTGCAGAGTGTCATTTTTGTACCATGAGTGGGTAACCATTACATGAGCTGCGGCAGGAGGATCCCCCAACTGTGAGCCTGATTTGGGGGCGGGGGGAGCGGAAGTATTGGAGTCAGTAAGCATCTGAATTTACAACCACTCTGACTTGTTTAGATTGAGCCTTCAGCCTGTTTCTCTCTATCCAGACCTTGCCAATTTCCAGGTTCTGGATCAGAACTTCCACCAATCTCACATTGGGTCTGGGGTGGAGACATGGAACTGGATATCACCAGCATATTGGTGATGCCTCATCCCAAAGCAGTAGATGGCTTCTCCCAGCAGTTTTCTGTAAATGTTAAACATGATAGGGGGAAAAGAACCAAATCCTGGCGTATTCCAGAACATAACCTTTATATCACCTCATCTCTCTCACACATGCTATCACCACACCTGCCGTCACCAATTGATTCTGCTTACTCTACCACTATAACATGGTTTTCCCAATTCTCAACCGTCATAGGCAGCTAGCAGGATATTGTTACTGACAGTACCAAAAGCTCCTGAGAAGTTTAAAAATGCAAATATGGCTGCAGTCTTTCTGTTCAAGTCCCTCCATAGATCACTCCTGAGAGTGGTCAATGTGGTTTCTAAATTATGCCCGGACCTGGGGAAATCCAGAATGCTATGGATCTAAACTCTCTGTAATTCTAGCTTCACTACAGGTAGTCACTCACTGAATGACCAGTTGCTTTGCAGTGGTTAGAAATTACAACAGACCATCAAAAAGGTACTCAGGATCCGTTTTTTAAGTTCCAATGGCTGCACACACAGCCATGGTCATGTGATCACATTTTGGGTGCTTCATGACCAATTCGCATTTACGACTGCAGAATCCTGCAGTCATGTAACTGCAATATTTTTGGCAGGCTTTGGTGGTATCCAGAATTTACTTCCAATTTCCTGCATTGGATATAATGGATTTATTTAATAACAACTGTGTACACTTAACAAATGCAGCATTTATTTAAGCATCACAACATTCACTTAACAACCACAGCAAAAAAGCTAAAATCAATTTTCTCCCAAATTGGGAGTTGTCAGTAAAACCCATCATTACAAGAAAGTGATTTATTCTTATCTCCTAGATACAAGCCTCACTCCTGAGAAGTGGGAAGAAAGTCTCTCTTGGGACATTGCAGGGGTGAAATGCTACTGGTTCGGACCGGTTCGGCCAAACTGGTAGTGGTGGTGGGTGGTTCAGAGAACCAGTAGTGGCGGCAGCACAAAGTTCTTTCCACCCACCCAGACATCATTACTTCTGGTTTTTATCAGGAAGTAACCTGTTTTTTACCCTCTGCGCATGCGCAGAATGCTTTGCGCATATGCAGAGGGTCCAAAATCACATGTGACATGTGCGAGAGAGAGAACAGAGTGAGCGCAAGCGCACAGAGCACATACTTCTGAACCAGTAGGGAAGGTAAGTAGATTTCACCCCTGGGACATTGCCTTTCTTTGTAGAAGCATTGACTGAGTCCATCTCTCTGTCTCTTGGCTGGCTGCTTTTACCAACCAGGTACAGCAGAATTCAATTCATAAGTAGCAAAGGTTAGATTGTAGAGCTCTCCATTTCTTCAAGTTCCACAAATCCAAAAATCTCCCAGGTGATGTCAGAAAGTATCCCCTCAGTCATTTCAAAAGCTTCTATCAACTTTGCTCCCAGTTCGAAGTGAATGCAAGAGATTTTATCCATGAAATGTTGAGTCAGATAATCACAATTTATACTAACTGGTTCCTCCGGTCCCGTCCTCTCTTAATAGAATCTGGGTCACTCTAAATAGTGTAGCAGCCGACATTTCACAGATGCACTAAGCAGGGACAAGTAATTCCACTTCACCACTTTTATTGCCACAAAATGAGCTGAAATGTGAGCTCCTATTCAATCACATTGGGTTCCAGGCATATCTTAATTTGTTCCATTTGCATTGGAAAACCAATGATTGGCAATTGAGGAGAGACTTGTTGGGACAATTCTGTCCAGCTCCCAGTTATTTCTGTGTTCCAGAGACTGATCAGGCACTCCACTGAGCTGCCCCAAGGTTGTTGGGGAAATGGGGAATCATCAGGCACCTTGGGCAAGCCATCATAATTGTCCCTTCCTCGCTGTAAAGGCTGGTGGCTCTGGTTAACCCTAGAAACATTAACTCCAAACTTAATCTGTCTGTGACAACAGCTTGATGGATATGTCTTTCAGAACCAGATCATGTGTCAGGTGCTCTGGCTTAAACCCCTCAAATTTACAATGGCCATCAATGTGTGTGAGAGATAAACCATGCTCCAAAGCTGCATCTGATCCCAGGGACAGTAAGCTAGAAGCACTGTGTGTAAGTTCTCAATCACTTTTGCCGCGAGTTCAAGCAACTCGAGAAAATATTTCAAGATCTGGACTGCTTAAAACTATTCTATTTTACAGGAGATTTTACCCTATTGTCCCTCTAGGACACAGTAGAACAAATTAACTTAAAATGCACAAATCCGGCGATTTGAATTGTGTATATTACCAATATCATGACAAATGTTTTAGATACTTGTAGAGAAATATTTGTATAGTCCCAGTTTTCTACATGTTTCTAGCTGTCTTAGCATTCATTCCATGCTATTCCACCAGAAATCTCATCAATTAAAGCTGAAAAAGAAGACATTTGAGGACTGATAATGCATGAATTTTGATTAATAAGGAACTTCTTTGCAGAAGATTTCACCTGTTGAAATCAGGACTGTGGAACCAGTTTCAAGTAGAAAATGTACCATTCACAGAATAGCATCAGCAAGCAAGAGTCTCATCATCATCATTTTTACAGTAAATTTAGAGAGCAATTTTTGGGACCTGCTTGCTTTAACTTTTAACTCTGACAAATTTGTCATAGGAAACTAACACCAAGTGGAAGATTAATTATGAAAACTAGGGAATGAGCTCAGAGGACTGAGGAGAATACAGTGATCACCAAATTATTTACACAGATATATGCTTATAATAGGACCTTCCTAACTTTAGTGGCTCCCAGAGGTATTAGGAGTATAATTCCCTGAATTTAAAGCAAGCATGAAATGCCAGGTCAGGAGCCCCAACATATTGGGCTGAGGAAGAAAACCATGGAGATGACCTTGAAAAAATTAGGTGAAGATGGTTGCAAAACAAGGGTTGCTTTGAGCCCAGGAAACATGAAATAGAAGCTGAGCGTCCCCACCCTAATTCAACAGGGTATAATGGGGAGAGAAGGAAAAACACAGTCAGGCTTTCCAGATTCTATTAAAGTAGCCTACATCAATAAAATAGAGTTCCAATATTTCTTCTGGAGTCTGTTTCTTAATGTAATAAATCTTGAGGGACTGACAGAATGCACTGAGGATGAAAAATTCAAATTACAGATAAGTTGTTCAATCAGCGAATACCCCATCCCCTCCATATAAAATGCATTCCTTTCTGGTACCTTTTGTTTTTGCAATTCAAAGCTAAACCCCCACAAACAGATCCAATAGCTAGATAGAATAGAATCATTCTGATGTAAAACAGGATTTTTACAAGCAAATATTTTTGGAGATCAGTGGTGGGTTTCAAATTTTTTTACTACCGGTTCTGTGGGTGTGGCTTGGTGGGTGTGGCATGGTTTGGTGGGCGTGGAGGGGAAGGATACTATAAAATCTCCATTCCCACCCCATTCCAGGGGAAGGTTATTGCAAAATCCCTATTTCCTTCCGATCAGGTGGGACTTGGGAGGCAGAGAATCGATGGTGGCGGGGCCAGTCAGAATTTTTACTACCGGTTCTCTGAGCTACCCAAAAATTCCGCAACCAGTTCTCCAGAACTGGTCAGAACCTGCTGAAACCCACCTCTGGTGTAGATGGTAGGAAATAGACCTTTCTGCCTTTTACAGTCCATGATCTTATCCTCCAAACTCTTTTCTCCACAGCCTAAATAATGCATGAAATTATCCAGCCTAGGAAGAAAAAAGCATCAAGACTCAAGATGAAAGCCAGATTAAAGTTCAGTTCTCATCTCCAGGTGATGTCAGAATTACATTCATGCAATTGCATTACACGAAATTGGTACAAGAATATCAACATGTTTGCCTCATTTGTCTACTAGTTCTTGTGGTAGTGAAAAGAAAAGCATATGCTCCTTAAATAACTTGTCTGGACCAACTTTCTCCAAGCTGATGTTTTCCAGATGTATTGGACTCTGATGTATTGGCCTAAAGTGCATAGGAGTCCAGATGCATTGGCATTGATAAGTGTTACCTAATTGGGTAATGAAATGCCTGCAACAATCAGACAATCTCAGTGAGCACCTGAGTGTATTAGACTCAATTCCTGAACACCTCAGTTGGATTTTGGTTTGCAATTCTTGGAGTCCAAATACTCTAGGTAGAGGCCAGTTTTGTGAAGGCTGCTTTGGTTGTGTTAAAAAGTTGGGGCCTAGCAAAGGCAAGAAGACAGCATTTGAACAGATATCCGGAATTTTTTATAAGAGCATCTGAGTATCTGTTGAAGCCAGGTTTCCCACTTTCTTCAATATTCTAGGCTGATTAACACATACAGGTTTTACCCTTTTTTAAAACTGTCTGCTATATTTAATAAATGGCAGCTTAGTATGTGAACT
This sequence comes from Ahaetulla prasina, assembly GCF_028640845.1. Classification (NCBI taxonomy): domain Eukaryota; kingdom Metazoa; phylum Chordata; class Lepidosauria; order Squamata; family Colubridae; genus Ahaetulla; species Ahaetulla prasina. The sequence continues at coordinate 127,687,206 of NC_080540.1, forward strand.
GGCTCCATGGAAGAACGATGTATCCAAATTAATGTGAAAGTTCGTCTATAATATGACTCAGTTTGAATTAGTAATGCCAAAGTATATGGAGAATGCTAACAAAGTGCACATTGGGCCTGATGAACAGACCCTGATCCTGAATAATGCTCTAGAGCAGGAGGATTTCCAAATTCAAATCCAAATTTATTCCTATTTGTGGCATAATAAACTAGAGGGCAAAACTGCAGCCAAAAGGTCACCATCGCTTTGGTATCCCAAAGCACAAATGGGTTATAATGTAGATTCTTTTTGGGGGGAGGGCGGGACAATTTCAGCGCTTTTTAAAGAGGCAAAAGAAATACATTATGATTTTTGAAATGCACCCTTCAACCTGCCATATAGAGGCACGCGCATTTTTTTTTCAGCCAAATGAGGAACTGTGCCTGGGTTATAAAGCAACCCTGAGCTAAACTAGTTTTTTGAAAAGGTTGTGAAAATTAAAAGTTTGGAAGCTACTTCAAGTGTGTTGAAAAGAAGGAGGTGCCACGGGACTATTTTGCTTACTGCAGAAAACTCTTGGTGGAGCTGAAGAGAATGGAAGATGATTAAAAAGGGGGAAAGATAAACCTGCTAGAATAGAAGCGAGCAGCAACAAGCTGTTAGTCTGATTGATTGGGGCCTGCCTGCCAGCATAATTTTAAGCTCTTTCTTAATTCTAGATAGAACTAATTCTAGTCTGTAGAAACAAAGAAAAAGGGGTTCCTAAACTTTTGCCATCACACCTTCCTGCATTGTAACCTTAATGTATGCATTTCCCCAAAAAATCCAAATACCAAAATAAACACAAATGAACAACGATGAAACTATAATTAAACCTTGGGAAAGGTGGAATTATTATAACAATGTAATTAAAGGATCCTTCATACTTTTTTTTTAACTTTGTCTGTTTCTCCTCAAGGATTAACACACATATGTTAATCATATATTATTACCTGCTGCGATTTGCTTACTTTGAGCCGTTCTGAGAGAACAGTAGAAAAGAAAAGCTCATTCTGAATCAGGGTGGATCAGGTTATCAGTCCAGAGAGGAAACTACCCACAAAACATGCAAAATGATGCAAAACAGAGAGACGCAGCACCAGAAAAGTAAACTTGTTTTTTTTTGTTTTGTTTTTAATTTGAATTTATATCCCGCCCTTCTCCGAAGACTCAGGGCGGCTTACAATGTGTTAAGCAATAGTCTTCATCCATTTGTATATATTATATACAAAGTCAACTTATTGCCCCCAACAATCTGGGTCCTCGTTTTACCTACCTTATAAAGGATGGAAGGCTGAGTTTGGCCTGATAATTCCTTTTGTTGTATTCTGAGTGAATAAAAACAAAATCCCAGAACTACTAAGGCTTGGGTCCATGCCTTTTTTTTAATGTACATAATTTTTATTAAGAGTGTTGATTATAATGGTAAAATCTAATACAAATTAAAGGAAGGAAAGAGAGTGGAAATGAATAAAAGGTGCAAGAAAAAAAAGTAAAATAGAAAAGTAAGAATAGAATAGAAATAGGGAAAGAAGTGATTTCCAATCTTCATCACAAATATAAACAAATATAGTAAATCGTCACCCTCTCTAAAGTTACATTTATCTCTTCTTTCAATATTTTGTATTTATTTTATTTATTTATATCCGGTCTTTATTGCTTTTACAGATAACTCAAGGCAACCAACATATCCAACACACCTTCCTCCTCCTATTTTTCCCACAACAACAACAACTCTGTGAGGTGGATTGGGCTGAGAGAGGGTGGCTGGCCTAAGGTGGCTTTCCAATAGCTTTCATGGCCAAGGCAGGACTAGAACTCACACTCTCCAGCTTTGTAGCCTGGTGACTTACCCAATAGACCAAACTGGTTCTCTTCCCATCTCTTATTTAGAAACAAATCCCTAAAGCATCAACTTTTTAATCTTGGTGTTAGCAGAAAGTACATAAAGGTAGCCAGAAGAAATGACATCTTATTTTAAGCTTGATCAAATAAATCAACTTTATAGTCCTTCATTTTACTTCTAACAGTTTTAAACTTTAGTTTGTTCAAATATTGTCATAGAATTAGAATTCTTCAAGGCTTTAGCAAGCCCCTTTTTTAGATCCAGTAGGAAAAAATTATTCAGGTTACTCTCTTGGTTGTTTTCTCCTTATAAATTTTAAAACTTCAGTCAGTTTCTTTTGTAAAAGAAAACATCCTTTTCTAAATCATCCTCTTGGCCTATCCATTGTAAATCCATTTTAGATACCATATCTATCTTGTCGGATAAAATTAGTTCTACATCTGACATTTCTTAAATAACTTCTTTTTGACATATTGATCCATAGAATTGATTTTATCATGATTGATTCTGTTGATATTGTGACTACCATTTTCTGATTCATTCTTCAAAGGTCTCCTTCAGTATTTTTATTGTCAAAATGTTATTGTCATAACATTTTGAACCATCTTGCAAGACTATATATCTTTCTTCTATCTTATCATCATCATCATCATTTTAGCCATTGTCTATCCACTGCAGGATGAAGGCCTCTTCCACATGTTTCCAACCAAATATAGTCCTGAGTTTTCTTTTGCCAATTGGGTCAAAATACTTGCTGATGTCATCAATCCATCTTGTTTTAGGTCTCTTTCATGGATGCTTTTTATCAAGTGTGATCATTCTTTCTTCTATCTAAACTCTTTAATTACCTCAAATGTCCAGTTTTGAAATAATGAAATTATTTATCTATGTTATGTCTTATAAAACCCAAAATAAGATCTATTTCCCATAAGAAGTTGTTTGTACTTTATAATGAATTTCAAAATTGTAAAAGTTTCAGTGTTCCAATTTCCAAAAAAAAATCTTATTTAACTTTTTGCTGTTTGCTTCAGATTCTTCAAATCGTTAGGCATATGATTAAAATTTACTTTCATTCAGGATTAAGGACAAACTCACCTAGCACTTTCAAATGTGTCATTCTGAAGATTTCTAATAGCTTAGAAGTAATTTATTTTATTTTATTTATTTTATTAAATTTTTATACCGCCCTTCTCCCGAAGGACTCAGGGCGGTGTACAGCCAGAATAAAATACAGGATATATACAATTAAAACGAATTAAAATATAACAATTACTAAACGGCTGATAGTTAAAAATGAATTTAAAATTTAAAATATTAATAAAACCCCAATTTAAAATCAAACTATTTATGCCAGTCCCGCTTGAATAAATAAATATGTTTTTAGCTCACGACGGAAGGTCCGAAGATCAGGCACTTGACGTAGGCCAGGGGGGAATTCATTCCAGAGCGTCGATGCTCCCACAGAGAAGGCCCTACTCCTGGGGGCCGCCAGCCGACATTGTTTGGCGGACAGCACCCTGAGGAGACCCTCTCTGTGAGAGCGTATGGGTCGGTGGGAGGCATAGGGTAACAGCAGGCGGTCTCGTAAGTACCCGGGTCCTAAGCCAACTTAATTAATAAGTTTTTTCCAAAAATGATTAGAAAGTGAGGTTTGCAAACCTAATGTCCTTTAAATATTTTTGCTGGGGTTATGAGCAAGATGACTAATCCTATCATTTCCCACAAACTCATGAAAAACCACAGACTTGTGGTCTCCTTGTGGGGAACAGCTACCCAAAGCATATATTGGTGATCTCCCATCCTCTCCTTATCTGGAGAGGTTTTGCAATGGTTGTCAGCTCTGGATTTACCTCTGAATTTCAGTTCACCATGTATCTTCCTTGGAGACCCATGCCGATGCCTCTTTCAAACAGATTCTTCAAACCTTTATGCAGAAAGTCTAATTTTTTTTAAAAGAAAGGCTAATACACAAGCAGTGTGTCTTACTTTTAACTTTTCCTCACCTAGCGAAACTTCACAGATCTATTTCTCTACATGTAGAAAGCATTTTCCCAAATTCTTGCTAAAAAACATTTTGCAGCAGCCAGCGTACTGTTAAATAGCTGTCTATTTTAGGGTTTTTTAAATGCATCCTTTCAATTAATTGAAGATAGAATCGTGTGACATAAAGATTACTTTGTCTCTATTAGTACCACAAGTTTTAGAGTCCTCTAGGACTAGAGTGGCATAAAAATTTGCCTTATTTGATATTATCTGTATTAATGACTCATGAAAAACCAGGCCAAAAATTTCAAGCTTACCACATTGATTTCCTTTCTTATTTCTCAATATTTACAACACTGCTCCAATCTATATGGACTCTGGCTACCGCAGAACAATAATAAAAAAAGTGCCTCCTAAATCCTCATGAAAGCAGAACAATAACTAGATGGTCACCAATAAATTAAAAATAAGATTTTTCAAGCATTCCAAAATGGGCAGAATTGCCTGTACTTTTGGAGGCAGTGTATTCTATACCGGTAGTCCTTGACTTACAACAGTTCATTTGTGACCATTCAAAGTTACAACAGGCCTGGAAAAGTGCCTTATGACCATTTTTCTTACGACCATTGCAGCATTCCCATGGTCATGTGTTCAAATTAGGATGTTTGGCAACTAGTACATATTTATGACAGATGCAGTGTCCCGGGGTCATGTGATCCCCTTTTATGACCTTCTGATAAGCAAAGTCAATGAGTAAGCCAGATTCACTTAACAACTGAGTTACTAACTTAACAACTGCAATGATTCACTTAACAACTGTGGCAAGAAAAGTCATAAAATTGGGCAAAACTCACTTAACAAATAGCTCACCTAGCAACACAAATTTTGAGTTCAGTTGAGGACTATCTGTCATGTAGAGTTTGCTATTGAGAAACTGGCTCATGCCCCTGGGGCAAAAATTTTGGCCTTCTTTTATCTGGGGTGGGGAAAACTGTTTATTCACAATAGAATGTCAAACCTATGTCAATGTCTATTTACCCGTAGGAAAAATGGATCATCCAAAATATTACCATTTTGGTGCAGAATTTTGGGAATGCAATCTCGAAGATTCCAGTAGTCACAAAATGGGGACGAGCCATTCGTGACACAAGGGCTGCAAGTGACCCATTCCTGACATGAATACATAAAGAGAAATTTGATTCAATGCTCCCTTTTCTCATGTTCCCACCCCTGACACATAGCTTGAAGACATCATTGTCTCTAGTCACAGTAGCAATTCACACATAATACCCTGTTTTCCCCAAAATAAGACATCCCCTGATAATAAGCCCAATCGGGCTTTTGAGCGCATGGCAATAAGGTAAGCGCTTATTTTAATAAGACAAGGTCTTATTTTCGGGGAAACATGGTAGAAAAGGGTTTTTTTTTTTCATCTTAAGGGGGAAGTTATATATTCTCAGAATCATTACTTATAAGAAAATATCTATGGAGATTCTCAATCATCCAGGACATGGTTGTTTCAAAAGTAGTACCAAACTACTTACGTATAAGAAACTGGTGCTAATAAAGAGGATACGAGCATTAGAGAGATCACCTTCAATTCCTTTTGTCTTTTTATACATTTTTATCACCAAAAATTCTCCCTCTCCTTTAGTTCAGAGAGACATCAGAAAAACACATCAGTGCCAAAGTTAACAATATCCCAGTTAATGCCTCGTCTCCCTTTTCTCAAAATGTTAAGGGCTGAAGCATACTCTGCCACCCTCTTTTCACTCTCTCACAGTAATTCTTATTCCCCCCCCCACTTTTTTTTTTTTTGCCTATAGATGTTTTTGTCTGAGGAATTCTGCTGGTTCATCAGTCTAACCTTTTTTGAGATATCCAATATGGCTGTGCAACCTTAGAAAATAATTCGAGAAAAGAAGCTGAAGAATCCAGAAGACCCTCTTGCTTGAGAATGATACAGCTGGTTTAAATAGTTGCAGATAAGCTACGCTCCCATTTTTACAAAGTCCAAAGCATCTTTTTGGAATGGAATCCAAAGCACTTGAACGTCCCTATCAGATTCCGTAACAGCTTTGCTCCCTATGCCATCCATCTGGTAAACTCACAAGATTCGTTTTTCTCCCCATGTCCGTGTATGCATCTGAACTAGATTGTGTTGTTTCTCTGTGTCATATAATATATGTGGATATATGCATGATTTTTTTTAATTTATTTTGTCATGTTTACGTACTGTATATTGAAGGTGGGGACCCTTTGAGAGTTGTATGCTACGAAAATTCATTTTAATGGATGCCAATTAGTATATATTCAAAGCAGTAGTGGGTTTCAACTTAGTTTGCTACCGGTTTGCTCGTGCGCACTTGCGCATGCAGAAGTGTCCAGGTGGGTGGGCGGATCCTCAAACCACCGCTACCAATTCGCTCAAACCAGGGTGAGCCGGTAGCAACCCACCACTGATTCAAAGTGACAATAAAGTTAGTCTAAGTCTACCTGATGAAATATCCCAATGGAGTAGACAGCCAGTTTGAAATTCCACACTAGATACTACTCCGAGCTATCCACCCCTCTCTGAAAGCCTCCTACATGATTTAATTCTTCTTGTCTTTAAGCATCTGGAAAAGAGCAAAAAAACCCTGCTGAAAAATCCCAAGCAGTCCTCTATAAACATCCTCAACAATTAAGGTTCTTGTGATATTTATGTAGTCAAAATCCGCCAGCTCTGTTTAGCAAAGTGGATTCTTTGTTTTATTTCAAAGTCCATTTCTGGCTCCTGTTTGATGGATTCTTTAATATTTAAAACTGAATTGGAAACCAGGATTCAGTCTTTTTGCTTATTGCAGCTGGGAGTTTGGTCATGCTCATGTGCCAGGTTGCTGAACATATATACTGACCTGGTTCTTAAAGCAAGAAAAAGCTCTGGAAGACAAGCCGAAACAATCCCCAACATTAACGAAGAATGCTTAGATTCTCATGAAATCTTGTAGTATCAGCCAGGGGTGGGTTCTACTTACCTTTACCACCGGTTCGCAACAGGGCCGTGCACGCTTTTGCGCATATGCAGAAGCTTCCTGATGATGTCAGGGTTGGCGGGTTTTACTACTGGTTCTTGCGAACCGGTCCGAACCGGGGGCAACCCACCACTCGCATCAGCCTCAAGGAAATTTTGTAGTATCAGCCCCGCCCCACTTTATTTCTTGCAAGAAATAAAAACCATGAGTACTACCACTGCCTTTATTGTAAAGTCTCAGTACAGAAACAGAATCTTGCAAATCTGAAAACATTTCTCACTTCCCCGCCTTTTTTCTTCAGAGAACTAGAAAGTGTTCCTTCTGATATGCTTTCTCCATCCCTTCTGTGGGCTGAGTTATCGTTTGCTGACCATTGTCTAGGCCAGGGGTCTCCAACCTTGGCAACTTTAAGCCTGTTGGCTGGGGAATTCTGGGAGTTGAAGTCCTCCAGACTTAAAGTTGCCATGATTGGAGACCCCTAGTCTAGGCTGTGGCTCCTCCTCCTCCTGTCTCCCAAGGTTAACCTCACAACCTATACACGTAGCCAGATAGGTGACAAGCACTAGGGTTCAGTCAAAGAATCTTGGAAATCAAGTGGTTGTTTAACATCAGTAAGTATGTTAAAATGGACACACTTTGATGTCTTTGATCCTCTTTTTCACTCTCAAATTGAAGAGGATCTGGTTATGCATTTATAAGATACGAAAGGAACACCCATCTGTTTTTGTTCTACAGTGTTTGGCAACTGTCCCTTCCCATTTCTAGGCTCAGAAACTTCCATTACAATGTGTTATATGGAGGTCTTGTGTGATCAAGCTGAAATTAGTCCTTAATTATAAACCACACAAATAGTGTGGTCTGTCCACATCTAATATAGCAGGGATGGTACTGTCTCACTTCACAGGGTTGGAGGTGCAGTTGCCTCCGTTTGTGGTATTTATAGTCTCTTATCCTCTGAACTACACACATGTAGTTTTTTGCAAGTTAATACGGAGTTGCCTGGGCTTAATGGCTACTTTAAAACAGCCCATTAAATGATGATTTCAAATGTCTTGCTTTAAAAGTATCAGCTATTTTATCCCAGATCAAAATTGATATTAAGGATAATTAAAAATCCTGCTGAACTCATGGGAAAATCCCTATTATTCTAATGCCTTTTAGTTGTTTCAAGTAAATTGATAAGTTATTAAGAATGTTTTTATGGGGAGAACAATTCCAATTATGGTTATCAGATAGTGTCAGAGGTTTTAACTTTCCTGATATTCACCTATATTGCTGAGCAAACATTTTGACTTGACAATTTATTTAGGGAACAACAGCGATCCAATCAAAAAACTTATGAGCCCAAATAGACGTGATTATGTAATCTCTTTGATCTTATCACTGATGGTGGCTTTTTTAGCCATAGTAATATTGAATTAAAAGTATCAATACACATCTGGAAGTTGACACATATGGAAATATGCTACTGGCCTTTATTGGTGCAACCAATTTGTATGTTAGGACTAGCTCTGTCTGAAATTAGTTTGTATTTTCTATTCCTTTTTTGAAATCATGTGCATATTAACTGATTAAGTCATATATTATTTTAATACTTTAGCGCAGCTCACTGCCAAGCAATTTTTTACTATTATTTGTTATTATTATTATTATTTATTAAATTTTTATACCGCCCTTCTCCCGAAGGACTCAGGGCAGTGTACAACCAAAAGATAAAAAAAATACAGAAATGTACAATTAAAACGACAATTTAAAACCGAGCATATTTAGAAAAAAAATGGCCACATTTAAAAGTTTAAAATTTAAAATTATAAACCATATAATAATAAAACCCCAGTTAAAATTTTAAAATATTAAAAATATTAAAAATATTATAAATATTATGCCAGTCCCGCTTGAATAAATAAATGCGTTTTCAGCTCACGGCGAAAGGTCCGAAGATCAGGCACTTGACGTAGTCCAGGAGGAAGTTCATTCCAGAGCGTAGGAGCTCCCACAGAGAAGGCCCTTCCCCTGGGGGCCGCCAGCCGACATTGTTTGGCTGACGGCACCCTGAGAAGACCCTCTCTGTGAGAGCGTACGGGTCGGTGGGAGGCATGCGGTAACAGCAGGCGGTCCCATAAGTACATCATTTACATCATTTGAGGTTCTGAAAAAAGAATTTGGATGGTCTAAAATAATGGATTAACAATACATTCAATTAATATATTGTCCCAGATTATGATTTCACCATTTGACCTGAATACAACGCTAGCATCTAAAACTCTCAGATTTCTATATGTCTAGAATGCAGTTTAGAACAAGTTTACATTTTTTAAAAAAATAAACAGTTCAAGAATATTATTCAGATGAATATTAGCTATTTGCAAGAATTTTGAAATAAGGAGTTAGAATAGCTCCTGTTTATAAAATATTGGCTAAGGGTCTTAAAGAATATTGACTCTGTATTTTATGATCTTAATATGAGATAAATTTAACAATAAAAGTCTTTTTCATATTTTTGGATACCTTGGGAAATATTTTAAAATGGATGAATATTAATTCCATCATATTAAAACTTTGAAATAGATGAAGGGATACTATTCCATTTGGGTTTAACAACCATTTAAGTTTGTTAATATGTAGAAAAGTTGCAAAGAAGTATTCCTCCCAGCCAACAAAATCTAACTTTCAATCTTCTATAATTTCCACATGGCTAGCCAATGGCTGTTTTGATAAGGAATTCTGGGACTTGAAGTCCAGCATATATGAAGGCTACTATAATAGGGAAATCTATCTTAAGCTAACATAAACTGTTAGTTTTTTCTGAAGGAATCTATTCTGCAAGTCCTCCCATTAAGGGCTCATTCATTCATTCCCTATCCCTGCAGTCAACTCTAAATCCCCAATGCCCATTAACACAGTAAATTTCCTTTGGCTCTGTTTCAAGAGAGGAGTAGGTTGGCATAGAGAGAAAGAGACAGAGAGAGAGAGAGAGAGAATTTGGGCACCACTAGCTTCCTCTTGCATGTGAAGGGAAATGACACAATCCTTATGTTGCTGCTTTGAAATAAGATGTCAGCCATATGTTGCTGTTCCTAAACTGATCAAAACAGGAGTTTATTAAAATCATAATTTGTCATCAGGTTAGGATATCAAACTAAGACATCTTTGCTGAGTTTACACAAAGCAACAAGGTACAGTTTCTGGTTAACAGGTGCAAAAGTCACCTTTTCATATGAAGGGGAGATGAAGGATAGGAGTCCAAAGATTGACAAAACCCTGAGCTTTTCCAACAGTAGAAAAACTGTTACATTACACAGATCTTGAAGAATGAATGCTCTTTTCTGAATGGAAGCCTTGATTTCAGTATGCAGTCTTTTTTAAAAAATAATTTTTGTTAAACATTTTTTAAAAACAAAAAGAAATTTTGATAATTTTTTCTTTTTCACAGATTCGCATCGGTAACGAATTTCTTACTTACACCTTTTTTCTCCCTTATTCTAATATATCTTTTATACATTTAAAATTTTACATATACATATTTATATATATATTACTTCTAATATTAATCTATTTATTTACATATATACATATAAATAAGCGTGTACACAATTTCCTTTCTGCAATTTTTGTTTCCACCTATTTGTTCTTGTATTTCTACTCCTATTTCAACCATTATTTACTCTTTCCTTGCCTTTTATCTCTTTCCTCCAACCATTTATACCATTCCTCCCAGACTAGGTAATATTCTGTTTCCTCTTTTTCTTGTATCTCCTTTGAAAGCTTATCCATTTCCGCACATTCCATGCACATTCCATACACATTCCATATTATCACTGAGCAAAATAGGGAGTACCTCATAGGAGATTCAACACATCCAGCAGCCACCAAATTAAAGGTTTTTCTATAGAATTCTCGCACGTCTATTTATTTCATTAGTGGTTTATATATTTCTGTTCCGTTTAATTCCCAAAGCATCTAACATTTAAAAAAAGGATACAAAAAGTTAGAAACATAGATTAAGCCACAGCGGTGCAGTGGTTAGAGCGCAGTACTGCAGGCTACTTCTGCTGACTGCCGGCTGACTGCAATTTGGCAGTTCAAATCTCACCAGGCTCAAGGTTGACTCAGCCTTCCATCCTTCCAAGGTGGGTAAAATTAGGACCCAAATTGCTGGGGGCAAGATGCTGATTCTGTAAACTGCTTAGAGAGGGCTGTAAAAGCACAGTAAATCTGTATATAAGTCTAAGTGCTATTGCTATTAAAATTAATAAAATAGGTACTAAAATCTCATAATCAAATGCTTAGCGAAAGGGGCAGATTTTTTTATATATTCTAAATGCTGAGAGAGTCAGGGCCAAATTCATCTAATACAGTGGACTCCGTGTTCTGGGAGCAAATCAGGAAAAGCATCTCTCCCAAGCAGCACAAGAGAAGTTTCTTCAAAGGAGCCACCCCTGTAGATTTTATAATTGAACAAATTTGAAATAGAAGAGGTCCTCCCTTAGATTTCCAGGCCCTGCACGGTTCACAGCTTTAAAGGTCAGTACGGTAACTCACAAAATAAAATCATGAGTTAATGACTCCTCAAATCATTTTCCTTACCAGCAGAGAAAATCTAACATCCATTCTTACAAATATACCTTTGGGACCTCCGGAAAATAAAGAGTAGATTTTTTTGGGGGGAGGGGTGAATTTCAGTCTTAAATCCATCATTAGGTATTGCAGTTTTTTATTCTATTCCTTTTTAATGTCAATACTTTCAACTTTAAAAAAAATTCTTTAATTTTTGCCACAAATACAATGTTGATTTGGTTTCAGAAATTGATTCCATCATTAGAGAAAGTATCTTGAGTTTCTTTGAAGTGGCTAAAGAAATTTTGTCCACACTGAGTTGATTATATTGCCACTGTTGTGAATTAGATATGCAAAATTCTATCTCTAGTTGGGAGAAATCCTTAAAATAATCATTACAGAGTAATTAGGTGAAGATAACTATCCCAGATTATGCTCATGCTTTCCAATAGAACACCTTATCAACTATTTTTAATATTTAACCTTACTGAATTCTTCCATAGGTTCCATATTCATGAGTCTCAGCATCAAAATGCAATCTACGACCCAAATGGAGTCACATGTCTAGCTGTTCTCCAACCCTCTTCCCTCTACTTTTTTTTATTCCAATTTCACACTCCGACCCGAACTGCTTTTTAAATTTTTCATCTTTTTCTATAAGCTCAGCTGTACCTTTCATGATGGTTTTAAGTATTACTTTTCATAATGAATGAATTTGTCACTTAGAGAGGAAAAATCTGAGGAGCTTTTCAGGGATAAAGAGGAATGAGTAATTTCTTCAGAGGAGGGGAAAAAATCTGGCTTGCCTTATATTGGAAAAGATACACTTAAATCCCCAATCTCTCTCCAATATATATGGGGGAAATTTGCCTTTATGCCTGCCTTCATACAATTTAAAGAATCAAAACACTCATTAAATATCTCCCTGGAGCAGCAACTAAAGGGCAAGAAGAGTTGAGAGATATGTTAATGAAGATATTGGGAAGGTTCTGCAGGGAAAATTCACTACAGCTTTTGTGTACCCCCAGTACAGGTAGTCCTTGATTTACAACCATTCATTTAGTGACTGTTCAAAGTTACAAACAGCACTGAAAAAAATGACTTATGACCATTTTTCACACAACAGTTGCAGCATTCCCATGGTCGCATGATCAAAATTTGGACACTTGCCAACTGACTCATATTTATGAGTGTTGCGGTGTACCAGAGTCATGTGATCACCTTTGTGTCAGACCTGGAAGCCATCTTTTACATTTGGGCCTTCAGGCCTGCCACATATTCTTCTGTGGGAAAATGGGAGGGGGGATTTATGCATTACATATGGGTGATATGTAGTCAAAATAACATTCCTTTCTCAGAGAGTCAAGAATGCATTGCCCTGGCACCTGGAGGAGTCTCCAATTTGGACGGTGGATGATTGGACCGTGTGATGGACATGAGGGTGCTGGGCAGGGACTTGAACTTTCATTTGGGTGGGGAAAACCTGGAAACTTTCAGATTTGAGTTTTCCCAGATGTGCCAATATGACATCTGTAATAAAAAGAAACTTTGAAGAAATCCAAGCATTGGAATTTTCTTTCATTGGGGCTGTTACTTGGAACCCTGACATTTTGCTTGTCAGATGACCTTCTGACAAGCAAAGTCAATGGGGAAGCCAGATTCACTTAAGAACCAAATTACTAACTGAACAACTGCAGTCATTCACTTCAACCCAACTGCCCATGCAAAAGACCCTATGCTGTTCCAGACAAATGGTTGCCCAGTCTTTTCTTAAAAGCCCCCAGCAATGGAGCACCCACATCTTCTGAAGGCAAGCCATTCCACTGATTAATTGTTCTCACTGACAGGAAATTTTTCCTTGGTTATAGGTTGCAGTGATATACTATATAGTATCATTATTACAGCAGTATTTTCAATAATGAATCATACTTGCCAAGATAAAATGCATTTGACAAGGTAAACATTTGTCATTTTTAGAATGAGACAAGCCCAGGGAAGAGGAGCATAGGATATTCACCTCTCCACTGTCATTAAACTAGTCAAGATTTTCTGTAGCTCAGTAAGGATGTACCTGCCTTGCATATCAAAGAGCCTGGACTCAATCTCTGGAATCCCTTCTTTAATTTCAAAGGGTAGTTTCTATAGTGGCAGAATATCTGTTTAACATTCTCATTGTCCCAGCTTCCATCCTAGGTGACTCTAGCTAGGATGAAAAAGAGTGTAGTTTGAAACCCTGGGTAGATACTAGATCAATAATACCAGTCAGTATTGATAAGACACAGCTAGGTGGACTTGATATAAGACAACTTCTGGAGTTAATAGTTTTCTAGCTAGAGAAAGAAGCTTATGTTTTCCATAATTACTTTGTGAAAAAAAGCAAAATATTAAGAGAAGTTTAGGAGAATAAGCAAAAGAAATACCCCTATAGCTTCTATGCACATAAACAAAATTTTCCCACCCCCAAAGCTGAATCTTCTTTGGCATATCATTCCAAATCTATCCAGGCTATTTCCAGAATTGCAATACTATGCCATCATAGAAAGGTAGTTTTTTCCTTAGATTATATGCAATTTGGCAATGTAAGCAAAGGAAACAGCTAAAATAGGCAGAGTTGAAATATGTTTTTCTTCTTTGGATGTGAAACCTGCATAAATGCTAAAGATTTAACAACATAGGTCATCATGTTAGTGTCAGGGAGATCAAAGTCAGAGTGAAAGAAATGTCTTAGCATATCTCTTCCCAATCCAAGCAGCCTGTGTTCACTTCCAGCATGACAACATCTGATATTCAAGAAAATGAGTTTTCTGCAAACTTCAGTAAGAACAGCAAGGATCAGCTGCCCTCTGTGTTTAGAGAGGTCGCTTAGCTAGATTGCCAGATGCGAAGGCTATTAGGAGAAAAAAATTCTTGCACATCAATTTGAAGACAAAATAGGGTATAGAATCACAGTTGGAGGATATATGAAAATTTCTCTTGTCCAACGCTCTACTATTATAGAAACTTCACCAATCTACCACAGAAGTTTAGTTTAAAATGTTAGTGAAGCATCCATGATATTCCAGTGCAGTTTGTCTCACTATAGATAATTTACACCTCCAAGGTGCTATTCCTAATATTCAGTTGGCATCAACTTTCTTGCAATTTGTACTCCTTGGTTAGCATGTGCAACCTTTCTATGTGGCAACCTTTCGTCCATTTGAAGATAGATGTTATGTTGTCTCTTTTCCAGACCCACCTATCCAGTGCATTCAATCTTCCCCCAAAGAAATTTGCCTCCAGGTTTTCATCATCTTCATTACCTTCCTTTGGACGCATTCTATTTGTTGCTATATTGTAGGGGACTGTAGTCTGGATTTCCAGGGGCAAGGGATTGTATCCCAGAGGGCAAAGAAGCAGCAGAAAATTTGATTGGCAGGAAAAGAGTTGCAATGGCTCCTCCTTATGTTATTCTCTGAGTATTTCTATAGTTATGCAGACAGTTGATTTAGTCTGGCAAGATTCTGTCTCTAAGTGAAGAACAATAAATAAAATAACACCACATGTCATTCTTGCTGCTTGGGGTCTGGCATCATTCTTGCCAAGCTCAAGCAATTATATGCTTAACCCGTCAAATATCTACACAGCCCTATCAAATAACCCATCAATTTGTCTCACTCACAAATCAATAAGCACCTCCTCTACTTCTCTATCCAAGTACAGCTCTGTAATTTATAAACATCTGATCCAAATGTCCTCCCCTGGGTAAGAATAACAAAAGAGATAAAAAGGTAGTTGCTCAGTCTAGATCTATTTCCATTACTCATGGCCAGAAAGACACACCGAAGAGTAGTCAGTAAGTTGGTCCAAAAGTCTAAACCAATCAGAGTGCAAACTGAATTGCTGTGGACAAGAGACTGAAAAATGGGCAAAGAAGGCTCAATATGCCAGGCCAGTCTCTTCTGCAATCAGGTGCAAAAATTAGTGAATTTCACAAGCAAAAGATCTTGCTTCCAGCAATTCTCAAGCAGAGTCCTCTATCCTGAGGATTGTAGTTACCTCCCCAGTCACTTAGCTGGTGCTTCTCAAGCTTGATTCTCCACAAGACCATCCAAATATACTGAACTACTCTTGGGTGTACTGCCCTCACCCTGATGGTTCTTTCTCATCAAAGCTAAATGTTTTACCTCCTGGGTCTTGTGCTTAGGATTGGCACTGATGATAGAGCAGGTTCATCTAGTCCTTTTTCTCTCTTCTCTCAGATGAGGCTACAGTTGATGCATACTGCTTGGTTAGGGTCTGTCATCAGTTATAAATCCATCTCACAGTCCCAGTGTTTACATTTCCCAAGTTGCCCACCTAAATATCGTGGGGGAGATGGCCTTTTGTTGAAAAGGGTACTAAAATAAGATAGATTACCTCTCCTGCATTCCACTGGTATATAACAGTAAATATTATTAAAGTGGACAATAAAGTTAAAGTTGCATGACTTCTTCAGAAATGTCTGTTTGAGATAACGATAGGCAGAGCTTCTCTCCAGCCCAAAAATGCTTAATTATTTAAAATTCTTCCAGATCTTGACATCAAACTGAGTGTTCAATAGTTACCTGCACCCAATATTCCTGCTCTACTGCCTTTAAAAAAAAATGGAGACATTTCTCTCACTTCAGCTGTTCCAAAAAATTTTCTAACACAGTTTCAGCATACAGAAATATTGACAGAAGTTTTTCTTTGATGATCAATATCAAGAACCTGTTTGAGACAGCAGCCCTATGGGAAAACAGAATGGGGAAAACAGCACAATATACAGAGTGATACTGTATGTTGTTCAAATACTCTATCAGGGCTTCCAGAAAGTAAATTACATTAATTTGCTTCTATAAAAATTAGGGAAGGAGGAAAGCAAGATTAAAAACAGATTGCTTAAAAGTCCATTGAGTCAAGGATTCTCTTCTTTTTTAACTGACTTTACGCATTTGATTTGCTACATAGTGTGATGGCATAATGCTCACTACATAATCACCAATTTATTAAAATCACATATAATCACTGATCTGGAAAGAACATGGCAGAAGTTGTTCTCAAAGTATTTTGCTGCCTAAAACAAAGAGCAAGATTATGCCTTGTCTCCCTGATGTATTCCAAGAATATATATATTCCTATCAACCTTACTTTAGCAAGAAGCAATGTTAGGTGCCACTAACACACCTGAGTACAGCAGGATTAGAAGATGCAGGAAATGTCATTATGCAAGAACCTTTATTCTCTAGTAAAAAAGAATAGTCAGAAAAAAACAAGTTATCTCCCAATTTCCACTAGAAGCAATTGCTCTCTTTCCTTAATGATAGGGCCGTGATGGGGACTTTCTTCCCTTGTGTGCCAAAAGCGTGTGCATGACAGCGTACAAGTGCATGCCAACACCTGTAATACAATGCCCCCGTTCAGGCCCCATCCCCATGCATGGGCACGCAACCGCCCCCTGGGCTCCCCTGCCCCGGCGCATGTGTACATGACCTCTAAGGCCTCCCTGAAGCCTCCTGGAACCAAAAATGGGGTACGGGGGGGCACCGCATCCCCCCAAACCCCATGCATGTGTGCTGACCCCCCACCCCATGCATGTGTGCGCAACCGCCCATCACCCGCCCATGCACACGCGTTACCCAGCAGAGACCCAAAAATCAGCTGGCCAGCAGGAGGCACGCAGACATCCACGGTGGAGCTGACCTGGGCATCGGCTCACATGCCCACAGAGATGGCTCCATGAGCCACCTGTGGCACGGGTGTCATAGGTTCGCCATCATGATGATAGGGCTACCTTTGGCTGTAGTCACTAGGACAACAAACAAGCCATGGACAAAATCTAAAATATATGTCTATTATGGCTGCCATGTTAGCCACATGGACTATTAGCACTACCCCGTAGAAAATTTAGGCACATGGAAAGCTACTTTATACATTTTGAGCATTTTGCCCATTCCTGGCTGCTGTTAACTGGAAGCAGCTTTCAAAGCCTCAGGGATATAAACTTTTTTTCCTATTACTTGATCTCCTTAACTAGAAATGCTAGAGGTCAAGTGGTGGCCCTTTGGCATGCAAAATTTACCACTAAACTATTTTATCCCCCTTCATGTTCTCCCAAATCACAACCACCCATGCCAATTACAACTTTTGGCAGGGAATAAATTGATCATTGTGGATTGAATTACACTCTACCATTTCATGAGAGGAAAGGAGGTGGGGATGGGGAGAGAAGGCAAAACGTACCCATTGTATGCCACTATTCAGTTTTCTAGAGTAATCCCAGACAACATAAAAAAAAAGAACTAAATTACTAACCTTTTTTTTTTTCATGTCTAAGCATTAAACCAAGGGCCAGGATAGCTCAGGCAATAGAGAAGCCTGTTATTAGAACACAAAGCCTGCAATTACTGCAGGTTCGAGCCTGGCCCAAGGTTGACTCAGCCTTCCACCCTTTATAAGGTAGGTAAAATGAGGACCCAGATTGTTGGGGGGGCAATAAGTTGACTTTGTAAAAAATATACAAATAGAATGAGACTATTGCCTTATACATTGTAAGCCGCCCTGAGTCTTCGGAGAAGGGCGGGGTATAAATGTAAACAAACAAACAAAAAAATTCTCTGAGGGTACAGAAAGGAGAAACCCCAACTTAAAACTGTGGTGAGGTTTCCTTAGGACAGTGATAGTTAACCTTGTTGGTGACAAATGCCCAAAGTGCATGCACACATGTGCAAATGCACACGCATGTGCCCAAACTCCCAAAATGCAATGAGAGTGCCCCCACACACATTCACACCCGCCCCCCTGCATGTGCGCATGCCCCCAGACATGTGCCCTGTGTCCTCCCCCCATATGCCCCGTTTTGGCTTCCAGGTTGGTGCAAGAGGCTTTCCAGGCCCAAAATGGGGCGCCAGGTGTGTGTGTGCATGCATGTGAACCCCCAAAATGCAATATGAGGCAGAGACCTGAAGACCAGCTGGCCGGAGGGAGACACGTGTGCATGTGTGGTAGACCAGGGCTGGGGCAACGACAGTGAAAGCTGTGCGTGCCACCTATGGCACTCATACTATAGGTTCGCCATCACAGCCCTAGAAGATTTACTGAAGTTGCTTAGGTGGGGGCTCTCTCCCCACCATGCAATCAGTAAACCCCAGTGTCTAGACACGGAAAATATTTGCATCTGCATTGTGGTTATAGGAATTCCTGAAGAGAACCTTTCTTCATTCTCAGAACAATTGAAAGTGCTTTGCAGGAAATAAGCTTTCCTTTTAGCAAAGCAGAACAAAGGATTTCCCTTCAAAGTGTCTCTTGGAAGGGGGCTGATTTTCACACTTATCTTTAGAAGACAAAACCATTTTTCTAAGAAAAGAAGCAGCGGGGTTCATGAGTGAAGCCCAGAGCTTGGCATTTTTAAATGGAAACCTTCCTTTGGGAGCTAGGCAGCATTTCAGAATAATTCAGAAAAGGCATTTCGGAACACAGATTTTAAAGTCTGTTTGCAACTCTTTTAAAACCGCTGTATCTATTTGCGGGATCCCAGGGCTTCCTCTCACAACTGCTGTCCCATCCTGAGAAAATGCAACATTGCAAGGCGCTAACATTTAACTACGGTTCAGAAGGGGAAATTGAGAACTAAAAAACCAGACTAGTAGCTAAAGAATATTCACAGAATTTGAGAGAGGACATTAGTCCATTCCAGAAGTGTCCCCTCCCATTCAGTTTTTGTGCCCATTTGTGCTTATGCAACCAAAGAGATCATTTGGCAACCAATTTGTTTTCTTTCTATTCAAAGAAAACTCCCTTCATGTTCTCCCAAATCACAACCACCCATGCCAATTACAACTTTTGGCAGGAATAAATTGATCATTGTGGATTGAATCACACTCTACCATTTCATGAGAGGAAAGGAGGTGGGGATGGGGAGAGAAGGCAAAACGTACCTATTGTATGCCACTATTCAGTTTTCTAGAGTAATCCCAGACAACATAAAAAAAAAGAACTAAATTACTAACCTTTTTTTTTTTCATGTCTAAGCATTAAACCAAATGGGCTCAGAAGACCTTCCACCAAGTCAATATTCCTCTTTGTGGAAGTACTTCGCCCTTCTCCCTTCCACAAAAATTAAAGTTTCAGTTGGCTCAGTGGCCGCTATGTTGGTAACAACTACTGATCTTCATCATAGTGCGTTGCTTCTCCTACTATTCTTTAAGACCATTTACTTACTTCAAAGTGAAGCAGATCAGATCAAGGTGATTTTATTTCTCAGATCTGTCTTGGAAGAAGTGCTAGAATAGTAACAGCAGCTGAATCCTTACTGTATTCAGACACAGGTGATCATCTTTATGGCAGTTCTGCAGTTTCTGCTCAGTCTGACACCAATATGGGCATTCAATACTTCCTAAATCAGGGGTCTCCAACCTTGGTCCCTTTAAGACTTGTGGACTTCAACTCCCAGAGTTCTGGCTGAGGGACTCTGGGAGTTGAAGTCCACAAGTCCTAAAGGGACCAAGATTGAAGACCCCTGTCCTAAATTCAGGAATAAATTGATCATTGTGGATTGAATTACACTCTACCATTTCATGAGAGGAAAGGAGGTGGGGATGGGGAGAGAAGGCAAAACGTACCTATTGTATGCCACTATTCAGTTTTCTAGAGTAATCCCAGACAACATAAAAAAAAAGAACTAAATTACTAACCTTTTTTTTTTTCATGTCTAAGCATTAAACCAAGGGCCGGGATAGCTCAGGCAATAGAGCCTGAGTTTGTGTTATTAGAACACAAAGCCTGCAATTACTGCAGGTTCGAGCCCGGCCCAAGGTTGACTCAGCCTTCCACCCTTTATAAGGTAGGTAAAATGAGGACCCAGATTGTTGGGGGGGCAATAAGTTGACTTTGTAAAAAATATACAAATAGAATGAGACTATTGCCTTATACATTGTAAGCCGCCCTGAGTCTTTGGAGAAGGGCGGGGTATAAATGTAAACAAACAAACAAACAAAAATTCTCTGAGGGTACAGAAAGGAGAAACCCCAACTTAAAACTGTGGTGAGGTTTCCTTAGGACAGTGATAGTTAACCTTGTTGGTGCAAGAGGCTTTCCAGGCCCAAAATGGGGCGCCAGGTGTGTGTGTGCATGCATGTGAACCCCCAAAATGCAATATGAGGCAGAGACCTGAAGACCAGCTGGCCGGAGGGAGACACGTGTGCATGTGTGGTAGACCAGGGCTGGGGCAACGACAGTGAAAGCTGTGCGTGCCATCTATGGCACTCATACTATAGGTTCGCCATCACAGCCCTAGAAGATTTACTGAAGTTGCTTAGGTGGGGGCTCTCTCCCCACCATGCAATCAGCAAACCCCAGTGTCTAGACACGGAAAATATTTGCATCTGCATTGTAGTTATAGGAATTCCTGAAGAGAACCTTTCTTCATTCTCAGAACAATTGAAAGTGCTTTGCAGGAAATAAGCTTTCCTTTTAGCAAAGCAGAACAAAGGATTTCCCTTCAAAGTGTCTCTTGGAAGGGGGCTGATTTTCACACTTATCTTTAGAAGACAAAACCATTTTTCTAAGAAAAGAAGCAGCGGGGTTCATGAGTGAAGCCCAGAGCTTGGCATTTTTAAATGGAAACCTTCCTTTGGGAGCTAGGCAGCATTTCAGAATAATTCAGAAAAGGCATTTCGGAACACAGATTTTAAAGTCTGTTTGCAACTCTTTTAAAACCGCTGTATCTATTTGCGGGATCCCAGGGCTTCCTCTCACAACTGCTGTCCCATCCTGAGAAAATGCAACATTGCAAGGGGGGCGCTAACATTTAACTACGGTTCAGAAGGGGAAATTGAGAACTAAAAAACCAGACTAGTAGCTAAAGAATATTCACAGAATTTGAGAGAGGACATTAGTCCATTCCAGAAGTGTCCCCTCCCATTCAGTTTTTGTGCCCATTTGTGCTTATGCAACCAAAGAGATCATTTGGCAACCAATTTGTTTTCTTTCTATTCAAAGAAAAACTCCCTTCATGTTAGCGTTGACTTGTGGTGACTACTTGGACAAATCCCTGCAGATTTCTTGCCGAGGTTTGTTTTTTTGGAAATGATTTGCCATTGACGACTTCTTCCTTGGATTAAGAAAGAGTGATTATCCAATTGGTTTTGTGTCTAAGGAGAAATTCAGTCTCCTAGTTTCCAGCCTGGTGTTTTAACCATTAAACCAAATGGGCTCAGAAGACCTTCCACCAAGTCAATATTCCTCTTTGTGGAAGTACTTCGCCCTTCTCCCTTCCACAAAAATTAAAGTTTCAGTTGGCTCAGTGGCCGCTATGTTGGTAACAACTACTGATCTTCATCATAGTGCGTTGCTTCTCCTACTATTCTTTAAGACCATTTACTTACTTCAAAGTGAAGCAGATCAGATCAAGGTGATTTTATTTCTCAGATCTGTCTTGGAAGAAGTGCTAGAATAGTAACAGCAGCTGAATCCTTACTGTATTCAGACACAGGTGATCATCTTTATGGCAGTTCTGCAGTTTCTGCTCAGTCTGACACCAATATGGGCATTCAATACTTCCTAAATCAGGGGTCTCCAACCTTGGTCCCTTTAAGACTTGTGGACTTCAACTCCCAGAGTTCTGGCTGAGGGACTCTGGGAGTTGAAGTCCACAAGTCCTAAAGGGACCAAGATTGAAGACCCCTGTCCTAAATTCAGGAATAAATGACTTCCTATTCTTCCCACTTTCAGCCCTTATATTTACATTGTAAATGTATCCCCCATTTGTTTTCCTGCTTTGATTCAAAACTGCTGTTTTCTAACCTAAGACTGTCACAACCCAGTCTCAGGACTCGGATTCTGAATCTGAATCAGCTGTTCCACTTGAACCTGTGGAATTTCAGCCTCAACTAAGCCAAAAGTTACATAAGACTGAGCAAGGTACCACTTTGACAGCTGGAACTATAAACTATGAATGACTATAGCAACTGTATTTGAGTCAGGAGTCAAAAACAAAAGCAGGACAGTGACATCTTCTATCCTATTTATCCCAGCACTTGATTCCATCCTGACTGGGGACAGCAGTTGGATCATTCTCCTTTTAAGGTGAACATTCTCCACTGGTTGGCAATTGCTGTTCTTTTTATAACCTTGTGATTGGTCCACTGTTGACCAGTTAAATTAATAGCAATAACAATAGCACTTAGACCAGCGGTTCTCAACCTGTGGGGCGCGACCCCATTGGGGGTCGAATGACGATTTGCCAGAGGTCACCTAAGACCATCGGAAATATGGGAAATATACTTGTGAGTTGAAGAATCGTGCTCCAATGGTTGACTCCACAGCCAGCTGCAGGCTCTTCAAATCGTTAGCCGAATTCGGCTTCAGGCGCGATGAATTAAAAAAGAGAGAAATCTTTGCTCTGATGTCTCCCTCTCAAGCCAGCTGCAATCACTCCCAATCACTAGCCTAATCTGGCTTCAGGCACGATAAACTTAATAGGGGAGGAGTCTCCGCTTTAATGCCTCCGTCCTCAAGGCAATCACAAGCAGTTCAGATCGCTAGCCAATATGGCTTCAGGCACGATAAATTCAAAAAACCAGTTCGCCGCTTTTTTCCCCCTTCTACGACTGCTGAGGTGCGCTGAGATCGCTGCCTATCACCACAATTACGGTTGGGGTCGCCACATCATGGGGAATTGTATTAAAGGGGTCACAGCACTATGAAGGTTGAGAACCACTGACTTAGACTTATATACCATTCCATAATGCTTCAAAGCATTCTCTGAGCAGTTTACAGTCTCAGCATATTGCCCCCAACATTCTGGATCCTCATTTTACTGACGTCAGAAGGATGGAAGGCTGAGTCAACCTTGAGCCCATCAGGATCGAACTCCTGACTGTTGGCAGAGTTAGCCTGTAATACTGCATTCTAACCACCTCAGCACAGGGCTCTTAAATCAATGAACATCCTAAATTCAGCTCCTACATCTCCCAGTGAGAACCCTGGTTGGGTGAAACATGATCTCCTTGCTTTTCTACCCTTTGCTCACAAAATTCCAATGTTTCCTTTCCCTTTTAGTATCTTAAATTGCAACTAGAAACTGACCACTTTATTTATATGAAATATTAGAAATCTCTATTTCTACTCAAAGTTTCTGTTCACCCACAAGGGAAGAGGGAATGAAAGAAGAACCTGTTCTCTACAGTATTACTTTGATGACTGTAGCATCAGAAATACAAGGATACTGTAACAGAAAAAAAGGAAGAACAAAGGATTCGTGTTGGTGTCAAAAGAGAAAACGTGGGAAAGACATGTGAAGGCATCATTGGGAAAGCAAAGAAAACACAGAAGGACTAGGAAGGAACTACTGCTTCTAAAAGAAAAAGGGAAACACTGGGAGATTCGTCCATACTTGCTTTCCTTGCTTGGATGGGAAGGTCAGAAAGAGGGGAAACCCAGTCAGGTTTTGCGGGCGGGGGGATGTCATGATCCAGAGCGAACAGCCTGGTCACATTACTAACCTGCTGCAATCTGGACTGAAATTTCTGAGGCTGGTTTATGAAACAGAAAAGCTGCTGTGGAATAGTTCTAAATCTTTGTAAACCTAGGAAAGGGAAAAAAAGAGGGAAAACATCTTTACTTTACTAATTTCTCTGAATCCTTTCTCTGCTTACCTGGCCAAACTGAAGAGATAAATTAAATATAATTTCGGTATGTGATCTCTAAAGACGATACCACGCTAGATAAAGCTAGTTTCCTTTTCAACTCTAAAACATGCAAATTCGGTCAATTGCTAGTGCTGGGGTCTATGCCAAGCTTTGCCAATAGTTCAGATCATAAAGCTATGAATCAATCATGTCTTCTCTTCCGTTCTTCTACTTTAGATACCATCATGCTTCATCAAGAGCTGCAGAGCTCAGAAATGTGTCCACTCTTGTCATACTGGGCCCAAATAAATCGATATTATCTTAACATGAATTTTCCACTTTGTTTCTTTATTGCCTTATGCAACTGGCTTTGTTTTTTATAGTTAGTGTATCCCTACCCCATCCCCCCCTTTTTTTTAAAAAAAAATACTCTCCATCATCAAGAGAGTCATGGTCCTTTATTGGTAGGACTCATTATCCTCTTTGTTGGATTATTTTGTTATTTGTTTAAATAATTCATATGGCCACCAATCTCACAGCAGTGTCTCTGGATAGCATAGAAGGATTAAAGCCAACAGTTACAATCAATAACCAACTGTGTCTGAGATAAGCAAAACACCCCAATCATAAAACCACATCAACAGGAAAACTCACCTGCCCATAAATGCCTGAGGAAATAGCCAGGTCTTCTGAGCTCTCCAGAAGGCTAGCAATATCTAACATATAATTTATAATAAGCAACCAAAAATGTGAAATGAAAGCAGCTCCCATACAAGCAGATCTGCAGTATTCTGGCAAAGTGAAGAGGTTAAGGCGATCCAACCTGCAATATGTTATCTATCTGCGACATATTTGAAGGCAAGAAATCAACATTAAAGCAGAACTGAGATGGGCTTCTGTCTTATGTTTTCTTTATCCTTGATAGGCATGTGAAAGTACACAGGCTGATTGGAGAATCACCAAGAATCTCATTTCTAAAAGGCACAGGGCTGTAATGTTACGATTGCGATGTTTTGCAAATGGGCCACTTCAGGCTAACTGATCTCCAAATGGCACAGAAATTCACAATGCAGCAGCACAATAAAGGCTTAGCTTGAGGAACTGGACCAGAGGCTATTTTTCTCTATTTGTTTATATCCTGCCTTTATTACTTTTACAGATAATTCAAGGTAATGAATACATCCATCTTCTTCTTCCTATTTTCCCCACAACAATAACCTTGTAAAGTGAGTTAGGCTGGAAGTGTGTGACTGAATCAAGGTCACCCAACTGGCTTTCATGGCTAAGGTGGGACTAGAACTCACAGTCTTCCAGGTTCTAGTCTGTGCCTTAACCGCTGGAACAGGGCTGTCAAACTCCCAGCCCATGGGCTGGATGCATCATGGGCCGTCCATGCTCATGCCCATTTAGCGAAGTGGGGGAAAGTCCCAATACATCACATGACACCACTGTGACAAAGTAAGTTTGACATCCCTGCACTAGAGCAAACGGTCTTTATGCAGTATCAGATGCTATTTCTATACCACCCCCTGGCCAATGAAATATAGTAATGTATAAACTGCCTGCTCAAAGAATCAGATGCTTGAGTCTCTCACAGGCTTCCAAATTCAGGTTCCATACAGTGGGGAAATCCAATTTTTTTTACTACCAGTTCTGTGGGCATGGTTTGGTGGGCAAGATGTGACTTGGTGGGCGTGGCAGGGGAAGGATACTGCAAAATCTCCATTCCTACCCCACTCCAGGGGAAGGATACTGCAAAATCCCCATTCCCTCCCTACTCCTGGGGGTAAGATATTGCAAAATCTCCATTCCCACCCCACTCTGGGACCAGCCAGAGGTGGTATTTGTGCTGAACTACTCAAAATTTCCACTACCGGTTTTCCGAACTGCTCAAAATATCCGCTACCGGTTCTCCAGAACCTGTCAGAAACTGCTGGATTTCACCCTGGTTCCATAGCTGTTTATCTCATTCCAAAAAGGAGATCCAGGACAGCTCTACTTCAGCCATATTTAGATTGCAGGAAGGCAAAATGGAGGAGATATGTCACACATAAACACATACAAATATTCAGTCTTTCATATCTCCTAGATCAGGCTCCTGTATGTTGACTGGCAGGGGTTCAAAATGAGGATAAAAGAAATTTCTTAATAAATAGCTTCTGGAATTTACTACTATACCATAGGATTAGGAGACTACTGGGAACACTAGTATCTTTCTGCCATTATGTGGTTTGTGGTGTATAAATTTATAAATGAGCATATTCATGATAATCCAGAATGTCAAAAGCCAAAATCAGATGTAGATTCATAAAATTTAATGCCTAGATCTTTGAAAGCCACATATCCATGAATGAGTTTATAAAATGTCATTGGTTTTGGGTTTTTTTCATTATGAAAACAGTGTTTACATATAGAAAACATCCCATTGTATGTTTAGTAGCCTGGAAGTGGGGAACCAATGGCCTTTCAGATGTTGCTAAGGTGCAAATCCTAAAATTATTCACAGCCCAAGTTGGCTGTAGCTGCTGGATACCATAGTACAAGGCCTCAAGGTTCCTATCTCAGGGGAGTCTCTTTTGTCCTCTCTGCAGTGTGCTTGTGTTGCTGTTTTTTAATGTTTGAAGGAATTCCTTGCTTTGAAAGGAAAAGGTTTCTGAATGGTATTTAAACTCTGGCTGATCTCAGCAAGTATTAAACTTGATTAATAGTTTGATAGGAGGCCACCAAAATCCTAGGTAGAGATGCTGGTTAGATTGAGAACTTGAAAAAAACTTCAAGAATCCTATGACAAATCAGATCCATCCTGTTTTGAAGGACACTCTATAGGTGTGCCTATGCAGTTATAGAATAGAATTCTTTATTGGCCAAGTATGATTGGACACACAAGGAATTTGTCTTGGTGCATACATTCTCAGTGTACATAAAAGAAAAAAGATACATTCATCAAGAATCATAAGATACAACACTTAATGGTAATCATAGGGAAACAGTCAATATAAATTTTAAGGATACCAGCAACAAGGTTACGGTCATACAGTCATAAGTGGGAGGAGATGGTTGATAGAAACGATGAGAAGATTAATAGCAATGCAGACTTAGTAAATAGTTTGTTACTTAGTAACTGGTTAGTTATCCATAATCAACCTCAACTTTTATTTTTAAGAGAAAAGGAATGGAAGGAGAATGTAATTCTGTGTTTTCCCCAAACACAGATTTTGGTAGCATCTGTTAAAACACCAAGCTAATGGTCAGAATCTCCAGGCTCTGGCAAATGAAGGAAGAAATAACGATGTTTCCAAGTGTTCTAAAAATGAACCAAAGAGGCTCCATTGCTTCATATCCCTCATCAGCATGCTGAGCCCTTACAAATGCTGGAAGAGTTTTCTGCACATGCACAGCACAGCAGAGAAGCCTCTCCTAGCTTTTGCAAGCAGCAAAGATATGGGAAGAGACAATGGGAGGCTTGAAGTGCATGCAGCAATCTGCTTTGTGGAAGCAATTTGTGTGGCCTCTTTGCTTCCACAAGCAGAATGATGTCAGCACCGTAGTCCCTTGTTGAGATGAATGTAAGTAATCTCACAGAGATTTAGCTGGAATACTTTGTAAAAAGCTCAGTGTGTTTTCCCAGCTGAATTTCTGCATTCAGAGAAGTAAGCACTCCTCTGTTCAGTGGAGCTTACTCTTAGGTTATTATGCACAGGATTGCAGTTATGCCCCATAAACCTAGGAGCGATGTTTTATTAGGGGGTTGTTCTGTGTGTCTGTGTTTTATGACAACATTTAAACGAAAGTGTTTGCTCCTTTGAGTACAAAGAACAGAAAAGCAAAAGATACATCTTTTTAAGGGTAACCATGGGTTCTCCTAGGGAATGAGACTCTAAGAACTGTTGTAGTAGCCTTCTGTGCTTCAGAATTTTTCATTACGCTCCAGGATATGTGAAGCCAAGCAGCATTCGTAGGTTACTGCTGCTTATTAGGTTTATGCAAATCACCCCTGTTTCAAATTGAAATGGAACAGAACAGAGCATTGTTTAATGCAAGTTTGCAATCCAAAAGCAAACTAAAAAAATATTTATCAATGGGATTTTTATTTTACCAGACATATTCTTCAAAGTATTTTTGTATTTTCCTGGTCAGGGAATCTCACTTGCGCTTCCTTATTTAGGGATTGTTGGTGTTTTATTTTTCTTGTGCCTTTTGGAATTTGCAAAACTGTTTAAAAGGCACACTCTTAATTTTTCACTTACTTTTCTGACACCAGGTTTCAGATAACACAGAAAAGAATATTAATTCACCATTGTTGAGTGGCATGCTTTTGCTGCCTCTGCTAATGAATTTCACAGAAAGCTAAGAGAGGTGGAACAGCTCTCTGATAAATTTACCACCACCACCCACCACATCGAGAAAGAATCTTTGGAGCACATAGGCAAAGCTTGGGCTCTGGTTTTCTAGTCAGAGATATGGCTCGTTGGCAATATTCTTTAATAAAAGAATTTGTGTTTTTGTTAATTCTTTATTAAAAGACTCACCTAAACTGGTTGGAACAGTGTGATACAATGCCATAAAGACAGAGAAAAGTGGGTATTTGTAAATTTGCTGCCACAACCATCTCCCCCTTCTAAAACTCACCGCAGTTATACAGAATTTGAAAGGAAGGCTTGATCCGTGAATAAGTACTTGAGCCCATATTTTAGAACATGGGGTCTCTAACCTTGGCAACTTTAAGCCTGGTGGACTTCAACTACAAAGAATTCCCCAGCCAGCTTTGCCTGCCCAAGGTTGGAGACCCCTGTTTTAGAGTGCTGAGAGCACAGTTCCCAGGACCGATTAAGTTTCATTCATCAAAGTAGGTGACAGCTGAGAAAGTGAATGAAACTAAAGCTAACTTTGTGAATCCTAAAGACTTGATAAGAAGACTTTGATAAGGAGAGAGTTGAATGAGATGATACAATTTATTAGCCAGCAATTCAGCCAAACCACCACACAGTATTTTCCACCATGCATGGATATGAAAGAAACCACTCACTAAAAGACTGAAGGAAATCACTCACCCTCTCCCCATTAGGTCTGGCAGAAGAGGCAAGTTACAGGTCTTGTCAACTAAGGAATGTGATCTGGTAGGACCCAGGAAGAGAGCCTTATCTGTCATTGCACCTGCCCTGTGGAAGATCATCCCCCTGCAAAGTCTTCAAGATGTGGCTGTGTTCCCAGGTTGTCAGAGCTATGTTAATTGTGCTTCAATGATGGTATGTTAATTGTGGTTACGTTAACTGCAGTTATGTTAATTGGGTGTTTTTAAAACTTGGCTGCCATTATCTATTTTATTTTCATTGTTGTGAGCTGCCAAGAGTCACCACACGGCCATATAAATTGAAATGACGGAGTGGCTGTGGATGCCGGCACCCCGATACAGTCAGCTGCAACTGCAGCTGACTGTTGGGGGCGAGTTATTGGCCCCAAAGGAGGGAGTGCGCAACTTGGGTGTTCTCTTGGATGCACGGCTGTCGCTCGAAGATCATGTGGCGGCTGTCTCCAGGAGAGCCTTTCACCAGGTTTGCCTGGTTCGCCAGTTGCGCCCCTTCCTTGATCGGGATGCCCTATGCACAGTCACTCATGCTCTTGTTACCTCCCGCCTGGATTATTGCAATGCTCTCTACATGGGGCTCCCCTTGAGATGCACTCGGAGGCTTCAGTTGGTCCAGAATGCAGCTGCGCGGGTGATAGAGGGAGTCTCACGTAGCTCCCATGTGACACCTCTCCTGCGCAGACTGCACTGGCTTCCTGTTGCCTTTCGGGTGCATTTCAAGGTTTTGGTTACCACCTTTAAAGCGCTCCATGGCTTGGGACCTGGGTACTTACGGGACCGCCTGCTGTTACCTCATGCCTCCCACCGACCCGTACGCTCCCATAGAGAGGGCCTTCTCAGGGTGCCGTCCGCCAGACAATGTCGGCTGGCGGCCCCCAGGGGAAGATCCTTCTCTGTGGGGCCCCTACTTTGGAACGAACTTCCCCTGGTTTATGACAAATACCTGACCTTGGACTTTTCGCATGAACTGAAAACATATTTGTTTGTTCGCATGGGCTTTCTTAATTGTTTAGTTTATAATTTTAAATTTTTAGTTTTAACTGGGGTTTTTAGATGTTAATTATTTTAATTTCGGCCACACTGTGTAATAAGTTTTTTAATTTATTTTTTAATTGTATATTGTCTCTTTTTATCTTGGCTGTACACCGCCCTGAGTCCTTCGGGAGAAGGGCGGTTTATAAATCTAATAAATGAAATGAAATGAAATGAAATGAATACATAAATAAATCTGCTACCGACTGTCTGGTTTGTAATGATTGTTGACAAGAATATAGCCCAGTTTTATTCTTTATTCCAAGCTTTACCTCTGAGATATTCTTCAGCTTTCTGCCCCTTCATCTAACATAAGGGGCAACAACGTACTTGTAATAAAGCATCGTTCTTAGACCTGCAATAAAACCTTGCACTGTAGAGCGTGCCAATTCAGGGTGGCAGAAAGGTAGGCAGTCCTTCCCTTTCTCAGAATGCTCCATTCCAATTTTTTTTTTCTGTCACCTGCCTTCAGTTTTTTCCTCAGCAGATGTCTGGCATGCTCAGATCACTGGATTTGGGACTCCCTTCCTTAGAAGATGTTGCTCTTCTGAAAAACTTGCCCTTCCTGCAATTTTCTATGTGGTGGGACCATCTACAAAAGCATCATTGTGTGTCTGCCATTAAGGTATAGGAAGAGACATTCAGCCTCAGGCAATGTTTGTGTAGCCACATTTTCTTTTCCTTGTGCTGACAAAATAGAATCTTAATTAAACTATTACTGTGCTGCCTGTTTAATTTGAAAGATATAAAACTCAGATAGGGTAATAAGGGGAATTCATCATCTCCTTCAAGAGGAGAGCAGTAATGCAGTGGCCTAGAAAATCAATAGACACACACATATATTTGTTTGTTACTTAGCAGGTTGCATCAGCAATTAAGCTGCTGTCTTCTTTCAGATTCTCGTTTGCAGACAATAGGCGAGCTACCATGTGGTAGAGATTGTATAGAGCAAGCTCGTCAAGCTGGTATCTTTAGATTGGCCAAGATCATAGCACCCCAAATTCCCAGCCAATGTGCTCTTCAGCAGGGGTGTCAAACTTGTGCCCCACGGGCCGGATATGTCACGCTGGCCACGCCCATCCCCATTTTAGCAAAGATGGGGGAAGTCACAATGACAATGTGTCATTGTGAGTTTGACACCCCTGCTCTTCAGCATAATATCAAGCCTAGCTCAAATTCTTTAAAAGAAAAAAACAAGCATTTAAGAAAATTGTTTAATTTTGTCAGAGGTGCTGCTCTAGAAGCACCTGTCTGGAACCCATACCACATCTCTGACATTAATACAATTGAACGCATCCAGAAATATTTTACAAGAAGAGTTCTCCGCTCCTCTGAAAACGACAAAATACCTTATACCACCAGACTTGAAATCCTGGGATTAGAAAACTTAGAACTCCGCTGACTCCGACAAGACCTATGTTTAACACACAGAATCATCTATTGCAATGTCCTTCCTGTTAAAGACTACTTCAGCTTCAATCGCAACAATACAAGAGCAAACAATAGATTCAAACTTAATGTTAACCGCTTCAATCTTGATTGCAGAAAATATGACTTTTGTAACAGAGTTGTTAACACTTAGCACTACCTGACTCTGTGGTCTCGTCTCAAAATCCCAAAAACTTCAACCAAAAACTGTCTACCATTGACCTCACCCCATTCCTAAGAGGACTATAAGGGGCATGCATAAGAGTACAAAAGTGCCTACTGTTAGATTCGGACAATAACGAGGCAGGAGACCAGGATAGTGACAACAGCTCTTTACTATATGGTGAACCCAGCAGCCAGTGCTGGGAAAAACCTCTCTTTATATACAGTTTAGCCGGAGGCTTCAACCAATCAGCAACGTGCTATTTTCCCGCCAAAACTTTTAAAGATACATTACACTCCTTCCCTCCCAGAAAACACTTTACCAATATTTGCATAAAATTAACATCTTATTTTTCAACGTAATCACGCAAGTAGACTGGGCGTCTCCTGACTCTTTCGGACCTGCGCAATTCACTTTCTGGGAGTAAGTCGAGCTGACCGGAGGGACTGTTTGTTCCTCTCAGCTCCTCCTCTAGGCCCTCCGGCCCTGGATTATTTGCAGAGTCGTCCCTGCTGTCTTCAGGAGGAACCAGTTGGCGTCGCTGGACCTCCTGGAACCCAGATAAGTCTCGCGTTTGCCCCGGGTTTGAGTTAGTGGTGTATTCAAACATTGGATAGTCAGGGCCTGTTTCATCGGATTCTGTTTTACCGGTTATGCGTTTCCTTATTTGGTCTATGTGGCGCTTCCATACCCGGCCATCCTCTATCTCTACTAGATATGATTTTGGTCCTGTTATCTCTAGGATTTTTCCTGCTAACCAGGTCGGGCCCTCGCTGTAGTTGTGTGCCCACACTAGGTCGCCTACTGCCATTCCTCTTGTTTTACCGTGTGCCCCTTTGTAACCGTCTGGTGTGTAGTTTGGGTTTAAACGGTCCAGTGGGCACCTGAGCTTCCGACCCATTAATAACTCTGCCGGGCTTCTGCCAGTTGTGACACAGGGGGTTCTGTGTTGGACGGCCAGGAAGGTATCGATTTTTGTTTGCCAGTCACCTGGCCTGATTCTGGACAATGCTTCTTTTGCGCTCCGAACGGAACGTTCTGCAAGGCCATTCGTCGCAGGGTGGAAAGGCGCCGAGAGGACATGCCGGATGCCCTCTTCTGCCAAGTACCCCTCAAACTGGGTTGCCGTGAATTGCGGGCCGTTGTCGGAGACTAACGTGTCGGGCAACCCGTGGGTTACAAATAGGTGCCGTAGGACTGAAATCACGGCCTCGGCTGTCATGGATCTCATGAGAATGATTTCCAGCCATTTGGAGTAGGCATCGACTACTACCAGAAAGGTTTGGCCGTGGAAGGGGCCGGCAAAATCGATATGGATCCTAGACCAGGGGCCCTGGGGTCTCTCCCATTCCCGAATAGGGGCCGTTGGGGGTAGCGGTCTGGACTCCTGGCAGGCCTGGCATTTCCCTACCCTTTCAGCAATTTCCGAGTCCATTAAGGGCCACCACACATAGCTTCTCGCTAGACCCTTCATTCTCACGATCCCTGGGTGGCCTTCGTGAAGGAGATCCAATACCTTTTTCCTCAATTTCTCCGGGATCACCACTCGATCCCCCCATAGCAGGCACCCCCCTTGAGCTGAGAGTTCCCCACGTTTTTTTACAAACTCTTTAAAACGCTCGCCCGGCGCAGCGGGCCAACCTCTTTGTACCCAACCAATTACAGTTCTTATCGTAATGTCCTTGTACGACGCCCGAGCCACCTCTTTGGATGTGACTGGGCCAGAGTCCAAAGAGTCAATTAGCAGAACTGGTATCCCCGGGGTGGGGTCTTCGATAGTTTCTGGTAACGGACATCTGCTCAGGGCGTCTGCATGCCCTAATTCCTTCCCTGGCCGGTGTAGTAATTTGTAAGAATACGCTGCCAGGAAGATAGTCCATCGGGTCAGTCTGGGCGAAAGTGCCACGGGCGTTGGGCGGTCGCCTGCCAACAGACCTAGCAAAGGTCTATGGTCCGTGATGATTTCAAAATCATGACCAAATACATATTCATGGAATTTCTTTACTCTGGAGACTATAGCCAAGGCTTCCTTATCAAGCTGGCTATAATTCCTTTCAGTTGATGACATGGTTCGGGAGTAATATGCAATAGGGGCTTCTGTGCCATTTGGTAACCTGTGGCTGAGTACAGCCCCCACCCCATAGGGAGATGCATCGCAGCTTAACACTAATGGCAGCGTGCCATTGTATTGGATAAGGAGGCTATCACTCGATAGGAGATTCTTTACCCCTTCGAATGCCCTAGCTTCCGCCTTTCCCCAAGACCATGCAGCCGTCTTTGCTAGTAATTTATGCAGTGGCTCGGCTACTGTTGCCTTATTCCTTAAGAATACCGCGTAGAAGTTGACCAGACCTAAGAATGCCTGTAACTCCGTTTTGTTCTTTGGAACCGGGGCCTTCCTGATGGCCCGTACCTTGCTCTCAGTGGGGTGAATCCCTTCCCTGTCTATCCGGTAGCCCAGGAATTCCACAGACTCAACCCCAATCTGGCATTTGTTCAGTTTAACTGTGAGACCGGCAGACCGGAAAATGCCCAAAACTTTTTGCAGTCTTACTCCTAATTCCTCTAGATTCTCAGCGGATACCAGTACATCGTCAAAGTATGGTACCACCCCTGGTAGGCCCTGCAATAGCCGCTCCATTAGGTTCTGGAATAACCCTGGAGCCACACTAACCCCAAACTGTAACCGGGTGCACTTAAAAGCCCCTCTGTGAGTCACAATTGTCTGCGCTTCGGCTGTGCTGCTATCTACAGGCAGCTGTTGATAGGCTTGGGCCAAGTCTAGCTTGGCAAAAACTTGCCCTTGCCCCATTGAGTGCAGTAAGTGCTGTACCACCGGGACGGGGTAAGCACTCTTTTGCAACGCTTTGTTAAGCGTTGCCTTATAGTCAGCGCAAATCCGGACCGACCCGTCCAGTTTGACTGGGGTAACTATAGGGGTCTCCCACTTAGCATGGTCAATTGGCACTAGAATTCCCTGGTTTACTAGCTTGTCCAGTTCCCGGTCAATCCTGGGCTTTAGGGCGAATGGGACCCTCCTAGCCTTTAGACGGATAGGGGCAACTTGGGGGTCTAAGTTAAAGGAGATAGGGGTCCCCGTGTACTTGCCCAGGCAGTCTCTGAAAACGTCCCCAAATTCTTTCACGAGTGCGTCTTTGAGGTTGACTTCATTTCTGAAGATTCCAGTCACTCCCATGCCCAATGCTCGGAACCAGTCCAGTCCCAACAAGCTTGGCAGGGTCCCATCGACTATGGTGATGGGCAGAGTTTTCTTGTATTGTCCATACTCGACGTGGACGGACGTTACCCCTTGAACAGGGATGCGATTCCCTTGGTAGTCTTGTACCTTTAATTTCTGTGTTTTCAGCTTGCGCTTTGCGATGGCGGGTAAGGCTTTCATGAGAGTGTCCCAGGACATGATCGTGATCGCTGAGCCTGTGTCCACCTCCAATCGGCACGGCACCCCCTCAATCTTTGGCTTCGTAAAGATTTTCTTTTCTAGGCGTGTTGTTGCGTGACCCACTCTCACGACAGTCTGATTCAACTTCGCGCCTTTTTTGAATTGACCAATCGCGGGCTGCTTCGCCGTTCCCGCGCTCTGGTTGGTCAGTTTGAATTTTTGGCGGGAAGGTTGGGGTGCTCGACAGACCTGTGCTAGGTGCCCCTTCCTTTCGCACCGCCGACAAGTGGCATCCTTAAACCTGCATTGTTGTCGTTGGTGTTGCCCTCCGCAACTCGCGCAGTCACCCCGGTTTTCTTTCTCCGGCCTTCCGGTGTGGAAGACTCCTTCCTCCTCCTCACCGTCCGATTCGGCCTGGACCTCTTCATTGTGGACCGGGGTTGATTTCGCACCAGCCGTTGGTGCGACCTGCTTTTGTAGGGTTTCCGCCGCTTGGGTAGACATCTCGTGAGCCCTGGCTTCGTCCAAGGCATTTGCCAGCGTTAGGTTGCTTTTAGACAGCAGCCGCCTCCGCAAACGGATGTCCCTGACCCCGCGGATGAGTTGCTCCAGCAATGCCTCATCCAAGTCTCGGTACTCGCAATGTTTTGAGGCTTTCCTCAGGGTGGCCATGTATGCGCTGATGGACTCGCCCTCTTGCTGTCTGCGCTCCCCGAATTCGAACCGTTGCACGTACTTGGACGGCGTTGGTGCATAATGGGCTTTCAATAGAGTCTGCAGAGTTTGCCACGGTACCGACTGTACCGGCGTTGGCTCCGCCAGGGATTCTCCGGTGTCGAAAACTTCTGGACCGCAGTGGCTCAGGAAATACGCTCGTTTCCTGTTGTCTGAAACTCCTTGAAGTTCGTTCGCCTCGAGGAAACACTCGAAACGAGCCATGTATGACCCCCATTTTTCCTTGGCTGGGTCGAATGGTGCTGGCGGTGTGTAGCCGGACATCGCTGCTTTCCGCCCCTTGTTGGCTGGGTTCGCGTCTTTCTGGTGAGTTCAGCTCTTTTCCTGGCGCTCTTAGCCTCGAGATCCCACCTTCGTCGCCAGTGTTAGATTCGGGCAATAACGAGGCAGGAGACCAGGATAGTGACAACAGCTCTTTACTATATGGTGAACCCAGCAGCCAGTGCTGGGAAAAACCTCTCTTTATATACAGTTTAGCCGGAGGCTTCAACCAATCAGCAACGTGCTATTTTCCCGCCAAAACTTTTAAAGATACATTACACCTACCGTTCCTGTCCTATTTTTCCTTTTCATTATTTCAAATTAATATAGTTGTTGCATACTTTTGCTTATATATATGTTTATATGATGTGTTGTTGTTTTATGTTGATGTTTGTGTATACTGTTGTGACAACAAAACAAAAAAAACACCAGTTCTTTGCATCACTTCTTCTAGTGACTCCTTTGCATCTATTATTCTATTGACTACTAGAAGCCTTAAGAGTAAAGGCAGAAAACGAAAGGCTCTTCCTTCCTCTCTCTTTGGGCCACTGCCCGCTCCCATCTAATCCAGTTGTGGGTTTCAATTTTTTTTACTACCAGTTCTGTGGGTGTAGCTTGGTGGGCATGGTGTGTCTTGGTGGGCGTGGCTTGGTGGGCATGTCAGGGAAGGATACTGCAAAATCTCCATTCCCTCCCCACCCCACTAATCTGGTTTCCAGTTCCGTTTTCCTGTGCAGGGCAACAAAAGAAGACCCAGCCGATCAGTTGGGACTCAGGGAGGCAGAGAATAGATGGGGGCGGGGAAAGTCAGAGATGGTATTTGCCGGTTCTCCAAACTGGCAAACTGCTACTGGTTTTCCAGAACTGGTCATAACCTGCTGAATACCACTTCTGCCCTTAAGCCACGTATTTCCAGCAACAGCAGCAGCTACAGTGACTGTAAAATCATAAGCACTTCACTGTCCATTCAGTTTGGCACTGTCCAGTCAGGTGGGTTCTGCCTGGCACTTATTGGCCATTTCCAGCTAAGAAGCCATACCCCTTACCCTCTACCACCACCGTTCTGTCTTCCTGATTGAGAATGAATTGGCTATTCCAAAAGTAATTAGATGAAAGGAAAACCCTTGAAAGACTTTTTACAATCCCACTCCCATGAACGTGACCTGCATATGGCCTTTAACAGGGATGTTAAACTCCTGGCCCGCAGACCGGATACATGATGCCAGGCCATGCCCATGCCTGGTTTAATGAAGGGGGGAGCTCCTAATACATCACGTGATGCCACCAATTGAGACGAGGCCACAGCAGTCGAGGGCAAGGCAAATGAAACCTCCTGAGCAGCTCCTGCCACTGGCTCTTCTTGTATTCCCTCAGACACCTGATGGGGCAAAGGAGATCTTCCTGCCTGAGAGTGCAACTCAACCTCCCTGGCAGAAGCACACTGTGGCACAGACATCTGTGCATTGCGTTGTGCAATTTCAAACTGGCGTTCTAGGGCTTTGTGCCTTCTCTGGGCATCCCTATCCCCACCTGGAACCCCTTTAGCTGCCAAAACTGATTCAGACTGAGCAGTGCTCCTAGTTGACTTAGAACTTTTTGATTTTGAAGAATGCCCCTTGCGTGCTTTGAGGGGGCTGGGCTCCTGTTCCATGTCTGAAGAAAGATCAGACTCAGCCATAACAAAAAAACCGAAATAAGTTCCAGAAATTGAATAAAAATCCTCAGGCAGCCACAGTTATAGCCCCAGGCAGCAGCAGTTTTAACTAGCAAGTAGCAAATAATCACCAGGATTCTCAATAGATAAGAGCCCTGAAAAACACAAGCCTTAGCAAAAACTTTGATCCCCAATGGGGCAAACCTGGCCTTTAAGTCTGGAATGATCTCCATGACAATGTGAGTTTGACACCCCTGGCCAAGGATAACATTGCTTGATCCCAGTGACTGATAAAACTGAGTTAGATAAACCAGCGAATTTTATTTTTTTATTTTTTTAAAAGCAACTGCTTTGATTTGGCTAGCTGATGAGC
This sequence comes from Ahaetulla prasina, assembly GCF_028640845.1. Classification (NCBI taxonomy): domain Eukaryota; kingdom Metazoa; phylum Chordata; class Lepidosauria; order Squamata; family Colubridae; genus Ahaetulla; species Ahaetulla prasina. The sequence goes on from NC_080540.1 coordinate 127,725,382, forward strand.
TTAGTATAGGTCTTGTTGTTGTTATTGAACTCTATACATGTTTGTGGTCTCAATCTGCATGGTATGAAAGACCCATCTTGTTTTCTGTGCTAGGGTCTCATGCCTCCCTAGCTACATCCCTTCTGGCACAAACTTACTTGTTTGTTTCTTTGTTTGTTTCCTACCTTTATTATTTGTATAACTCACTCAAGGCAGTGAATATACCTAATATTCCTCCCTTCTCCTATTTTCTTCACCACAACCACCCAATGAGGTCGGTTGGGCTGAGCGAGAGAGTGACAAAGTCACCCAACCAGCTTTCATGCTTATAGAATGACTGACATTGAAATAATGCACTAAAATAAAAGCACATCCGTGTTGCAGTAACCAACAAAGCACATCACTAACACCCGTATTTCTTTCCCCAAGCTGCTTCATGACTGCTTTCTTTGAATGGACTGGCTTCACGTTTCACTGAAAAGTTGTCAACCTGTGACAGATAGTGAGAAGTGGGAGGGGCAGCAAAGGAGGAGCTCATTTGATGTGAAGAAACAGCCCAGCTCAGATGTGGGAGTCTGTGATGGCAACAAAGAAATGTCTGCCTTAATTTGTTGTTTATTTCTTTATTTTATTTCTTTATTTATTTTGTCACAACAATATATGTAGGTATCCTACAAAAAGATTATATAGTAAATAAACACATATAGGGGTAAATATAAGGAGGTATAAGCATATATATAGAAAGAAGAAAAGAAAAACAATAGGACAGGAACGGTAGGCACATTTGTGTGCTTATGCACGCCCCTTATGGTCCTCTTAGGAATGGGGTGAGGTCAATAGTAGAAAGTTTTTGGATAAAACTTTTAGGATTATGGGAAGAGACCACAGAGTCAGGTAAAGTATTCCAAGCACTGATGATTCTGTTACAGAAGTCATATTTTCTGCAATCTAGATTAAAGCGGTTGACATTAAGTTTAAATCTATTAGTTGCTCTAGTATTATTGCAATTAAAGCTGAAGTAGTCTTTAACAGGAAGGACATTACAATAGATGATTCTGTGAGTTAAACTTAGGTCTTGTCGAAGGCGATGGAGTTCCAAGTTTTCTAAGCCTAGGATTTCAAGTCTGGTGGGATAGGGTATTTTATTGTTTTCAGAGGAATGGAGAACTCTTCTTGTAAAATATTTCTGGACACGTTCAATTGTATTGATGTCAGAGATGTGGTGAGGGTTCCAAACAGGCGAGCTGTATTCTAGAATTGGTCTAGCAAATGTTTTATATGCTCTGGTTAGTAGTGTGGTGTTTTTGGAAAAGAAGCTACGCAAAATTAGGTTTACAACTCTTAGAGCTTTTTTTGCAACACTGCTAGTTGCAGTGGGCTTTGGCACTTAGATTATTTGACATGAAAACTCCAAGGTCTTTAACGGGATGGGGGTTGTCTGTAAGGTAATGTCCATCTAGTATGTACTTAGTTTTTGGGTTCTTTTTTCCTATATGTAAGACTGAGCATTTGCTGGTTGAAATTTGGAGCTGCCAATTTTTAGACCAAGCGGTTAGATGATCAAGGTCGTTTTGAATGATAGAAGTATTGTCTGTGATGTTAAATAGTTTGACATCATCAGCAAAGAGAACACAATTACTTGAGATATGGTCACAAAGATCATTAATGTATAGTATAAAGAGTGTTGGTTCAAGAACGCTGCCTTGAGGAACGCCACTCTTGACAGGAACAGGATTTGATAAAGCATTGCCAATTTTGACCACTTGTTGTCTGTTAGACAGAAAAGCAGATATCCATTTGTGGAGGGGTCCTGAGATGCCATAGGATATTAGTTTTAGGAGAAGTTTATCGTGTACTACTGAGTCGAAAGCTTTGCAGAAGTCTATGTAGATTGCATCTATTGATTTGCCTTGATCAAGATTTGAAGTCCATATGTTTTGCAGTGGAGAAGTTGTAAGTTACATGATAATTTTTTCCTGAAACCAAATTGTTTGTTGGAGAGTAGGTTGTTTGTTTCTAAGTGTGAGGTAATGGATTGGTTGATGATAGATTCCATGACTTTGCAGGTGACGCAGCAAAGGGAGATCAGTCTATAGTTTTCGACTAAGCTGGGGTCTCCTTTTTTGAAGATAGGGATGACTGTGGCTAGTGACCAAAGTTTGGGAAGAGAACTGGTAGTGAAAGCTTTATCAAAGATAATACTTAGGGTTCTGCTATATTAATGGAAAAAATTTTAAGAAGTATGCACACAGTCCATCGGGTCCAATAGATAGCGATGGTTTTAAGTTATGAAGAGCTTTTCCAACGTTGTCTTCTGTGAAATCTATATGAGTTAAATCATCATAATCATTGCTGGTACGTTTGTGGAATGTGGAATGTTTGTGGAATGTTCTTTACCTGAGAACTCAAGTTTTTCAAGATTGTGCTTTCCCTTAACATTAAAAATGTATGTGTGTGGATGTGTGCTCAACAATGTTTTGGTAGTGGTATTTCCGTCTTCCTAGGGTTGGGAGTCATGGCCCAAGGTCACCCATCTGACTCCATGCCCAAGGTGGGTCTAGAACCCATGGTCTCCTAATTTTTAGCCTGATGCCATAACCGCTATCCCAAACTGGTTCTTTAACTTGAAATTAAAGATGTCCACCTGAAGCAAATGGGATAACTTGCCACAGCCAACTTGCTGCGGCCAACTCACCATGGCCAACTCGCTGAGGGACAGTATAACAATTCTATTTAATTATTTAAAATAAATAAAAAAATATTTTAATTTTTGCCATTTGCATTTCATTCTGTCCCTCCTTTTGCATCCTTTCTTTAATGATTCTATTCCACCATTTCTTTGATATTAGTATAATTCTTGTCCCACAGCGAGTTGTCCTGTGGCGAGGTGGCCATGGCAAGTTGTTCTGCAGCAAATTGGCCGTTGCAAGTTGGTTGTGGCAAATTAGACGCGGGGAGTTGGCCATGGCGAATGTCATAGACCTCCACCTGAAAGCCACATGGTTCTTGGGTCAGCTATGTGGAGCTTGGCACAAGCAGAGTGTGAGAGGAACTGGATGAAAGTGTGAATTAGCTGGCAAAAGTCCAGCTGCTTCATTGCTTCATTGGTCATCCACAATCCATATATGTAATCCCTGTAAAACACACAGTTCTATAGCAGCAAAATGTCCATTGCCTCTGCGTTTACTCTGCTTCCGACAGAAAGAATGATGTATTTCCTTTTCCTTACCCCTCTAAAAAGATAGCTGAGAAATTCAGGCTTTCTTTTGGAGCCTGTAACTAACTAACTAACTAACTAATTCTCTCTCTCTCCCTCCTCTCTCTCTCTCTCTCTCTCTCCTCCTCCTCACCGTCCGATTCGGCCTGGACCTCTTCATTGTGGACCAGGGTTGCTTTCGCACCAGCCGTTGGTGCGATTTGCTTTTGTAGGGTTTCCGCCGCTTGGGTGGACATCTCGTGAGCCCTGGCTTCGTCCAAGGCGTTTGCCAGCGTTAGGTTGCTTTTAGACAGCAGCCGCCTCCAAACGGATGTCCCTGACCCCGCGGATGAGTTGCTCCAGCAATGCCTCATCCAAGTCTCGGTACTCGCAATGTTTTGAGGCTTTCCTCAGGGTGCCATGTATGCGCTGATGGACTCGCCCTCTGCTGTCTGCGCCCCGACCAACATTGCACATACTTGGACGGCGTTGGTGCATAATGGGCTTTCAATAAAAGATTCAGCATTAATTGTCTCGTGCAAAATAACATCCCTGACTAAAGGTAAAATTAGATCTGCTGCCTCTCCTTGATTTACGCTGTTGTAAAAAGGCTTTCTTCTTGCTTGTCTTTAAAAAAAAATCTGCTGTTTTCCAGTTGATTTGCACAAACAGTTTTTGTATTAAAATTCAAATCCAGTCTATTTTATTTGACAGACCAAACTTGAATATGCATGTAGGGAAGCTGTTATCTGAGCACTCAGCTATAAACAAAATTCCCATCTGAATGCAGTGGTGGGTTTCAATTTTTTACCCCAAGGTGCAATTTATTTAACCCTGAAGCCGATACAGATCAGCCTCTCTCATTGTTCCTTAATCTCCTTAACTATTTCTAAAAAACCCAAAATTGCAATGGAGAAAATAACTGGATCAGCAATCTTACCTCTTCACTGTTTCTGGAGACTTTTTATAATCTCTCTAGGACAGGGAGAAAGGAGACTTTATTGGTTTATACCGGAGGTTCTGGAGCTTAGCAGTGCTGTAGTTTTCCCCAAAACAAATTAAAAACACAAGTGAGTTTATTCAGGTTCCATTCCAAAGCTCTCTTCCGGGGAAGATTTACTGCATTTTCCCAGAAAGAGTAATAGAGAAGCAGAAGAAAACAATATGCCGTAAGAGAGCACTGACTGTTTTTCTGAGAAATAGCTGCATGTGTAGGGTTGCCCTTGAGATAGGAAGTGGAATTGGCTGGTGTGATAGCTACAAGGACCCAAACACGTTCCAGTGTGTAGTTTCAGCAACCCCCAATTCCCTCTACGCTCATGCTTTGCTATTACTGCCCCAAAGAGATATGCTATTTACTTAAAAGCGGTTTTAATCTGGAACTTTCAATAAAAGATTCAGCATTAATTGTCTCGTGCAAAATAACATCCCTGACTAAAGGTAAAATTAGATCTGCTGCCTCTCCTTGATTTACGCTGTTGTAAAAAGGCTTTCTTCTTGCTTGTCTTTAAAAAAAAATCTGCTGTTTTCCAGTTGATTTGCACAAACAGTTTTTGTATTAAAATTCAAATCCAGTCTATTTTATTTGACAGACCAAACTTGAATATGCATGTAGGGAAGCTGTTATCTGAGCACTCAGCTATAAACAAAATTCCCATCTGAATGCATCCATATAAATAATCCTTCAGAAATAGGAGTATGCAGACTGGCAGCAACATGAAGATGCCATGTCTGGAGTCTGCAAATCACTTGAGCTGCATTCAGAACCATACACTGGAAATGTTACATTTCCAAGCTTATTTGCTTTTTAGATGTTCATATTTTTTTTTAGAAAAAAATGCTAACTGAAAACATTTCAAAATATATGTGCATCAAGGACTTCAAGTCAAGTTGATATATATGTATATCAACTTAATATTTTACAAGAAGAGTTCTCCGCTCCTCTGAAAACGACAAAATACCTTATACCACCAGACTTGAAATCCTGGGATTAGAAAATTTAGAACTCCGCTGACTCCGACAAGACCTGTGTTTAACACACAGAATCATCTATTGCAATGTCCTTCCTGTTAAAGACTACTTCAGCTTCAATCGCAATAATACAAGAGCAAACAATAGATTTAAACTTAATGTTAACCGCTTCAATCTTGATTGCAGAAAATATGACTTTTGTAACAGAGTTGTTAACACTTGGAACGCACAACCTGACTCTGTGGTCTCGTCTCAAAATCCCAAAAACTTCAACCAAAAACTGTCTACCATTGATCTCACCCCATTCCTAAGAGGACTATAAGGGGCATGCATAACAGCACAAAAGTGCCTACCGTTCTTGTCCTATTGTTCCTTTTCATTATTTCAAATTAATATAGTTGTTGCATACTTTTGCTTATATATATGTTTATATGATGTGTTGTTGTTTTATGTTGATGTTTGTGTATACTGTTGTGACAACAACAACAAAAAAACACCAGTTCTTTGCATCACTTCTTCTAGTGACTCCTTTGCATCTGTTATTCTATTGACCACTAGAAGCCTTAAGAGTAAAGGCAGAAAACGAAAGACTCTTCCTTCCTCTCTCTTTGGGCCACTGCCCGCTCCCATTTAATCCAGTTGTGGGTTTCAATTTTTTTTACTACCGGTTCTGTGGGTGTAGCTTGGTGGGCATGGCAAGGAAGGATACTGCAAAATCTCCATTCCCTCCCCACCCCACTAATCTGGTTTCCAGTTCCATTTTCCTGTGCCGGGCAACAAAAGAAGACCCAGCCGATCAGTTGGGACTCAGGGAGGCAGAGAATAGATGGGGGCGGGGACAGTCAGAGATGGTATTTGCCGGTTCTCCAAACTGGCAAACTGCTACTGGTTTTCCAGAACTGGTCATAACCTGCTGAATACCACTTCTGCCCTTAAGCCACGTATTTCCAGCAACAGCAGCAGCTACAGTGACTGTAAAATCATAAGCACTTCACTGTCCATTCAGTTTGGCACTGTCCAGTCAGGTGGGTTCTGCCTGGCACTTATTGGCCATTTCCAGCTAAGAAGCCATACCCCTTACCTTCTACCACCACCGTTCTGTCTTCCTGATTGAGAATGAATTGGCTATTCCAAAAGTAATTAGATGAAAGGAAAACCCTTGAAAGACTTTTTACAATCCCACTCCCATGAACGTGACCTGCATATGGCCTTTAACAGGGATGTTAAACTCCTGGCCCGCAGACCGGATACATGATGCCAGGCCATGCCCATGCCTGGTTTAATGAAGGGGGGAGGTCCTAATACATCACGTGACGCCACCAATTGAGACGAGGCCACAGCAGTCGAGGGCAAGGCAAATGAAACCTCTTGAGCAGCTCCTGCCACTGGCTCTTCTTATATTCCCTCAGACACCTGATGGGGCAAAGGAGATCTTCCTGCCTGAGAGTGCAACTCAACCTCCCTGGCAGAAGCACACAGACATCTGTGCATTGCGTTGTGCAATTTCAAACTGGCGTTCTAGGGCTTTGTGCCTTCTCTGGGCATCCCTATCCCCACCTGGAACCCCTTTAGCTGCCAAAACTGATTCAGACTGAGCAGTGCTCCTAGTTGACTTAGAACTTTTTGATTTTGAAGAATGCCCCTTGCGTGCTTTGAGGGGGCTGGGCTCCTGCTCCATGTCTGAAGAAAGATCAGACTCAGCCATAACAAAAAAACCGAAATAAGTTCCAGAAATTGAATAAAAATCCTCAGGCAGCCACAGTTATAGCCCCAGGCAGCAGCAGTTTTAACTAGCAAGTAGCAAATAATCACCAGGATTCTCAATAGATAAGAGCCCTGAAAAACACAAGCCTTAGCAAAAACTTTGATCCCCAATGGGGCAAACCTGGCCTTTAAGTCTGGAACGATCTCCATGACAATGTGAGTTTGACACCCCTGGCCAAGGATAACATTGCTTGATCCCAGTGACTGATAAAACTGAGTTAGATAAACCAGCGAATTTTATTATTTTTTTTTAAAAAAAGCAACTGCTTTGATTTGGCTAGCTGATGAGCTTAGTATAGGTTTTGTTGTTGTTATTGAACTCTATACATGTTTGTGGTCTCAATCTGCATGGTATGAAAGACCCATCTTGTTTTCTGTGCTAGGGTCTCATGCCTCCCTAGCTACATCCCTTCTGGCACAAACTTACTTGTTTGTTTCTTTGTTTGTTTCCTACCTTTATTATTTGTATAACTCACTCAAGGCAGTTAATATACCTAATATTCCTCCCTTCTCCTATTTTCTTCACCACAACCACCCAATGAGGTCGGTTGGGCTGAGCGAGAGAGTGACAAAGTCACCCAACCAGCTTTCATGCTTATAGAATGACTGACATTGAAATAATGCACTAAAATAAAAGCACATCTGTTTTGCAGTAACCAACAAAGCACATCACTAACACCCATATTTCTTTCCCGAAGCTGCTTCATGACTGCTTTCTTTGAATGGACTGGCTTCACGTTTCACTGAAAAGTTGTCAACCTGTGACAGATAGTAAGAAGTGGGAGGGGCAGCAAAGGAGGAGCTCATTTGATGTGAAGAAACAGCCCAGCTCAGATGTGGGAGTCTGTGATGGCAACAAAGAAATGTCTGCCTTAATTTGTTGTTTATTTCTTTATTTTATTTATTTATTTATTTTGTCACAACAATATATGTAGGTATCCTACAAAAAGATTATATAGTAAATAAACACATATAGGGGTAAATATAAGGAGGTATAAGCATATATATAGAAAGAAGAAAAGAAAAACAATAGGACAGGAACGGTAGGCACGTTTGTGTGCTTATGCACGCCCCTTATGGTCCTCTTAGGAATGGGGTGAGGTCAATAGTAGAAAGTTTTTGGATAAAACTTTTAGGATTATGGGAAGAGACCACAGAGTCAGGTAAAGTATTCCAAGCACTGATGATTCTGTTACAGAAGTCATATTTTCTGCAATCTAGATTAAAGCGGTTGACATTGTTTAAATCTATTAGTTGCTCTAGTATTATTGCAATTAAAGCTGAAGTAGTCTTTAACAGGAAGGACATTACAATAGATGATTCTGTGAGTTAAACTTAGGTCTTGTCGAAGGCGATGGAGTTCCAAGTTTTCTAAGCCTAGGATTTCGAGTCTGGTGGGATAGGGTATTCTATTGTTTTCAGAGGAGTGAAGAACGCTTCTTGTAAAATATTTCTGGACACGTTCAATTGTATTGATGTCAGAGATGTGGTGAGGGTCCCAGACAGGCGAGCTGTATTCTAGAATTGGTCTAGCAAATGTTTTATATGCTCTGGTTAGTAGTGTGGTGTTTTTGGAAAAGAAGCTACGCAAAATTAGGTTTACAACTCTTAGAGCTTTTTTTGCTACATAGTTGCAGTGGGCTTTGGCACTTAGATCATTTGACATGAAAACTCCAAGGTCTTTAACGGGATGGGGGATGTCTGTAAGGTAATGTCCATCTAGTATGTACTTAGTTTTTGGGTTCTTTTTTCCTATATGTAAGACTGAGCATTTGCTGGTTGAAATTTGGAGCTGCCAATTTTTAGACCAAGCGGTTAGATGATCAAGGTTGTTTTGAATGATAGAAGTATTGTCTGTGATGTTAAATAGTTTGACATCATCAGCAAAGAGAACACAATTACTTGAGATATGGTCACAAAGATCATTAATGTATAGGTATAAAGAGTGTTGGTTCAAGAACGCTGCCTTGAGGAACGCCACTCTTGACAGGAACAGGATTTGAAAAAGCATTGCCAATTTTGACCACTTGTTGTCTGTTAGACAGAAAAGCAGATATCCATTTGTGGAGGGGTCCTGAGATGCCATAGGATATTAGTTTTAGGAGAAGTTTATCGTGTACTACTGAGTCGAAAGCTTTGCAGAAGTCTATGTAGATTGCATCTATTGATTTGCCTTGATCAAGATTTGAAGTCCATATGTTTTTGCAGTGGAGAAGTTGTAAGTTACATGATAATTTTTTCCTGAAACCAAATTGTTTGTTGGAGAGTAGGTTGTTTGTTTCTAAGTGTGAGGTAATGGATTGGTTGATGATAGATTCCATGACTTTGCAGGTGACGCAGCAAAGGGAGATCAGTCTATAGTTTTCGACTAAGCTGGGGTCTCCTTTTTTGAAGATAGGGATGACTGTGGCTAGTGACCAAAGTTTGGGAAGAGAACTGGTAGTGAAAGCTTTATCAAAGATAATACTTAGGGGTTCTGCTATATCAATGGAAAAAATTTTTAAGAAGTATGCACACAGTCCATCGGGTCCAATAGATAGCGATGGTTTTAAGTTATGAAGAGCTTTTCCAACGTTGTCTTCTGTGAAATCTATATGAGTTAAATCATCATAATCATTGCTGGTACGTTTGTGGAATGTGGAATGTTTGTGGAATGTTCTTTACCTGAGAACTCAAGTTTTTCAAGATTGTGCTTTCCCTTAACATTAAAAATGTATGTGTGTGGATGTGTGCTCAACAATGTTTTGGTAGTGGTATTTCCGTCTTCCTAGGGTTGGGAGTCATGGCCCAAGGTCACCCATCTGACTCCATGCCCAAGGTGGGTCTAGAACCCATGGTCTCCTAATTTTTAGCCTGATGCCATAACCGCTATCCCAAACTGGTTCTTTAACTTGAAATTAAAGATGTCCACCTGAAGCAAATGGGACAACTTGCCACAGCCAACACGCTGCGCCAACTCACCATGGCCAACTCGCTGAGGGACAGTTTAACAACTCTATTTAATTATTTAAAATTAATTTTAAAAAAAGTTTAATTTTTGCCATTCGTATTTCATTCTGTCCCTCCTTTCGCATGCTTTCTTTTAATGATTCTATTCCACTATTTCTTTGATGTTAATGTAACTCTTGTCCTGTAGTGAGTTGTCCTGCGGCGAGTTGGCCATGGCAAGTTGTTCTGCAGCAAATTGGCCGTTGCAAGTTGGTTGTGGCAAATTAGACGCTGGAGTTGGCCATGGCGAATGTCATAGACCTCCACCTGAAAGCCACATGGTTCTTGGGTCAGCTATGTGGAGCTTGGCACAAGCAGAGTGTGAGAGGAACTGGATGAAAGTGTGAATTAGCTGGCAAAAGTCCAGCTGCTTCATTGCTTCATTGGTCATCCACAATCCATATATGTAATCCCTGTAAAACACACAGTTCTATAGCAGCAAAATGTCCATTGCCTCTGCGTTTACTCTGCTTCCGACAGAAAGAATGATGTATTTCCTTTTCCTTACCCCTCTAAAAAGATAGCTGAGAAATTCAGGCTTTCTTTTGGAGCCTGTAACTAACTAACTAACTAACTAATTCTCTCTCTCTCCCTCCCTCCCTCTCTCTCTCTCTCTCTCTCTCTCTCCCTCCCTCCCTCCTTCCCTCGCTCTCTCTCTCTTCCTCCCTCTCCCCATTCTTCATGGGCTTGGCTCAACTCATATCCCAATTTTTACCCCAAGGTGCAATTTATTTAACCCTGAAGCCGATACAGATCAGCCTCTCTCATTGTTCCTTAATCTCCTTAACTATTTCTAAAAAACCCAAAATTGCAATGGAGAAAATAACTGGATCAGCAATCTTACCTCTTCACTGTTTCTGGAGACTTTTTATAATCTCTCTAGGACAGGGAGAAAGGAGACTTTATTGGTTTATACCGGAGGTTCTGGAGCTTAGCAGTGCTGTAGTTTTCCCCAAAACAAATTAAAAACACAAGTGAGTTTATTCAGGTTCCATTCCAAAGCTCTCTTCCGGGGAAGATTTACTGCATTTTCCCAGAAAGAGTAATAGAGAAGCAGAAGAAAACAATATGCCGTAAGAGAGCACTGACTGTTTTTCTGAGAAATAGCTGCATGTGTAGGGTTGCCCTTGAGATAGGAAGTGGAATTGGCTGGTGTGATAGCTACAAGGACCCAAACACGTTCCAGTGTGTAGTTTCAGCAACCCCCAATTCCCTCTACGCTCATGCTTTGCTATTACTGCCCCAAAGAGATATGCTATTTACTTAAAAGCGGTTTTAATCTGGAACTTTCAATAAAAGATTCAGCATTAATTGTCTCGTGCAAAATAACATCCCTGACTAAAGGTAAAATTAGATCTGCTGCCTCTCCTTGATTTACGCTGTTGTAAAAAGGCTTTCTTCTTGCTTGTCTTTAAAAAAAAATCTGCTGTTTTCCAGTTGATTTGCACAAACAGTTTTTGTATTAAAATTCAAATCCAGTCTATTTTATTTGACAGACCAAACTTGAATATGCATGTAGGGAAGCTGTTATCTGAGCACTCAGCTATAAACAAAATTCCCATCTGAATGCATCCATATAAATAATCCTTCAGAAATAGGAGTATGCAGACTGGCAGCAACATGAAGATGCCATGTCTGGAGTCTGCAAATCACTTGAGCTGCATTCAGAACCATACACTGGAAATGTTACATTTCCAAGCTTATTTGCTTTTTAGATGTTCATATTTTTTTTTAGAAAAAAATGCTAACTGAAAACATTTCAAAATATATGTGCATCAAGGACTTCAAGTCAAGTTGATATATATGTATATCAACTTAATATTTTGCCACAATTAATGTGTTTCTAGAACTTGTGAGCACAATGCACACTTTCATGTGTTGATGTAAGCACATGCCTTTCTTCCTCCCCACCCGTCATGTGATAGCAAAATCACTTAGCAATAGCACTTAGACTTATATACCACTTCATAGTGCTTTTACAGCCCTCTCTAAGTGGTTTACAGAGTCAGAATATTGCCCCCAACAATCTAGGTCCTCATTCTACCGACCTCGGAAGGATGGAAGGCAGAGTCAACCTTGAGCTGCTGTGGATTGAACTCATGGCACTGAGCTGAATTAGCCTCCAATACTGCATTCTAAGCACTGCACCACCATGGCTCCTGTGGCGCAGTGGTTTGAGTACAGTATTGCAGGCTAATCGTGTATGCATTATCTTGACTGAGACTATTAACCATGCAAATATGTTTTTATTCAATCAGCTCCAGCCCATAAAGATATCAAAGGTCTTGCAATGTAAATTTATATACTGAATGTTAATGTCTAGGTTGTCATAACCAATTTAAAAAAGAAAATGGCTAATCTACACATATAGTTTAGTAGCCATAAATCTGCAGCTTTATTTATTTGTTACTTAGATTTATATGTTCGCTTTTATTTTCAGGAGCTCAGTGGTGCAGATAATACTCTCCCCTCCCATTTTTTTCCTGCAACAATCATCCAGCGAGCTTCATAGCTAAGGATGGATTAAAATCTGAGTGCTCTCAGTGCCACTCCAAATCCTTAACCACTACACCACCTGCCTCTCCTTGATTACCTTTTTCTCATCAAATTGTTTTCAAGCACTTCATTGCAGACAATTTCAGGCCTTCCAAAGGAACATGTACTTTGAGGCCAGCCGATCCAGCAACATTACAAATAAGATGTGATGTCCGAATAAATAAAGCTCATTTGGAAATTTTTCTCTCTAAAAGATTCTATGATTTCATCTTGACACTTGTAATTGATTTCAGCAGAGTGAAAGAAGGCAGAAGCTAAAATGGTTTGTAACTAAAGCTTCATATTTCTATGTTTTTAGTTGTTTTATTTATTAGAAATTGCATGACACATCAAAAAATGTTACAATTTTCTGCCTTCCGTACTAATCCGCAATGGGTGGGAAACACTTCGCAGCATGCACCAAAATCAGTTCAGCTAAACAGACAATATCTGAATGCAGTGGTGGGCTGCTGCCGGTGTGGAGCGGTGCAAGCGAAGTGGTAGTTGAGACCCCTGGCACTATGACATCCTATTTAGTAATGTTTTTTAAGCCATGCCCATGCGTGCAAGCCGTGCATGAGAGCAAAGCACATGTGCGGAAGCTGCGCACTCTTACAATTTCGGTGCTGGGCGAACCAGTTGTTAATTCATGTGCCGCCCACCTCTCTCTGAATGGATAGTATATAAGAAAGTTAGCTGACCTGAAGCATTTACATTTTGGCATAGAGACTCAGGAAAGAAAATACAATCAGTGGTGTTTCACATGGCTAGGATCTTGAGCTAAAATCATGACCAACAGCTGCTGTCTGGAGATTTCCCATTTGAACACTGTCTAAGAAAATCGGCTGGAAAAACATCACATCAAATTATTAAACACTGGCCCAGTTGGACTTCACAGAATACACTCAGTATCCTTTATTTTGGGCAGTGGGATTGATGTTGAATTTGAATGGTTGAGAAAATAAAGGTAGATGGGAACCGGGGTCAAAGGAAGATGTCAAAGAACAAAGCACTCAGAAAATGAGAGCCAACTGACCCAGGTTGCAATCCTGTTACATGTGGGCAAAGAGTGGGGAAAATGATGGTAAGAACTCATGTGAAAAACCTGATCAAGGTATGAAGCCAAATTATGAAGAAACAGACCATTCTTAACAATCTTTCTTGATAAGATTCTTATATTACCCCTGGATTGTAAGAGTTACGGAAAAGAACACCTTGATCTGATAGACAACTATTAGACTTGGATGACAGGAATATGTTAGTATGACAGACAGGGGTGGGCTGTTGGGGGTTCGCAGGGATTCGGGAGAACCTCTAGCTAAGATTCTGTGCAGTTCGGAGAACCCCCAAATCCCACTCTTGGCTGGTCCCTCCCACCCTGCCCTGCCCCTCCCAGGAGTCCCCACACGGCCCGTTTTGGATGCAGGTAAGTGCAGGGCGCGCGTGGAGGCTCAGGGAGGGTGAAAAATGGGCTTAGAGCCTCCGGAGCCTGGGGAGGGCAAAAAGCCCCCCCATATGGTGCAGGAGGCTGACTAGGCCACATCCACCATGGCCACTCCCAACCAGCAACCAGGCAGAGAAGTCCTTGCTAAAATTTTTGAAGCCCACCCCTGATGACAGATATGATCTGTCATGCTAACATATTTCTACATTTCTATTAAAAAAAGTGTTGGAGGGAAGAGAGGTTCCACCATTCTATTGTCCACTCCATCAAGATTCATTGAAAAGAGGACTTCCACACCCCTTTCTCCAGTGCTGGGTTGCCCCTGGTTCGGACCGGTTCTTGCGAACCAGAAGTAAAACTGGGGATAGACTCCACCCACCAACTCTGACATCATCAGGAAGCTTCTGTGCATGCGCAGCAACAAGCAAGCTCAAACTGATAGTAAAGGTAAGTAGAACCCACCCCTGCCTTTCTCTCTGTCCAGCCTAAGAAAGATTTTAGGTATTAAGAGCTGAATGACTGAGAGTGTGAATGGAAGATAATTTGCTTAAGTATCAATGTTGCTAAATTAGAGTTTTATAGGTAATCCTCAACTTACAACAGTTCATTTAGTGGCTGTTCAAAGTTACACTGAAAAAAGTGACTTATGACCATTTTTCACACAAGCATTGTAGCATCCCCATGGTCACATGATTTACATTAAGATGTTTGATAACCGACTCATATTTATGACGGCTCCAGTGTCCCGGAGTCATGTGATCACCTTTTGCAATCTTCTGACAAGCAAAGTTAAGTGGGAAACCAGATTCACTTAACAACCCTTTAACAAAGGCAGTGATTCACTTAACAAATGTGGCAAGAAAAGTGGTAAAATGGGGCAAAACTCACTTAACAAATTTCTCACAACAACATATATGTTGAGCTTAGTTATGGTCATAAACTGAGGACTACCTGTATAGGACAACCTAAGCTGGGCTGCAATACTCTAAACTACAGCTAGATGGCAGCAGAGATAAAGCGCCCTCTCTTCACTCCCATCTAGTAGTTACCCAGAATTTTTCAGTCCAGACCTGATAACCCTAGTATTTAATTCAGAGTCAGATTCAAATACATTTTGGCATTTTATAGACATACCATATTAATTTAGCATCGCAACCACTGCTGCTAATTAATTTAATTATTTTTAGAAAGCCTTTTCTTCTTTTTCACTTTAGCTCCTGCCAAATAAAGAAGCTTCTTTCATAAAAATTCTCATTTTGATTCCCACAATTGCAGTGGGCTCAGCTGGAGCGTCTTCCATCAAAATTTTGCTATACATTTAATTGCCTTTGAAAATCTTGTAGTATTTATAGCTTCACACGGTATAATCCAATAGAAGGATTATGGTCTTAAAGTACATAGAAGAAAACCCAATTTCAGCTTTAAAAATAAAAAGGTTAGAAATAGGCGGGAGGGACAGCAGCTAGGAAATATTCCCTAGAGAAGACATGTAGGAAAAAAATCATTGATTACAGTTCTATCATTTTCATCCCAAACAGGCATTAAAAAGATACAAAGTTAGACTCAACAGAGAATGTTTCTAGTAAATAAAAAATGAACTGGGATCTTGCATAAATTATATTTCGTGTTTACTCAAAAAACATTGGCCTGGCTCGTATTGTTATTCTTTTATAATCCTGATTTTCTGGATTAACCATTGTGGCCTAATTCACATCAGAATTAAATTCACGCATTGTCCTAATTTATGAGATGGTTTAAAATAGCTTTGGTTTACCGTGATATACGAACCAAGCGACTTTGGTTTGTGTGCCTGGTTTATAGCATGGTGTGATGTGAAATACAGACATCATGTTTTGGTTGCATACTCGGCCATTATCCATATCCCCATGCGAACTCTATGGATAATTTTTGCAAGAGGATATCATAAGTGCCCCTTCATGGCTCAAAAAAATTATAGTTATTTTTTCTTTAAGCAAGATAGACATGAGCTCACCAACTGCATCACTAACAGGAGAAGCCATTAAGAGGGAGGGTAGTGTGTGACTAGGCTGAGGAAAACCAAACCTCCTCTGGCAGATGGTATACCAAACATTTTAACAACCAGTAGTCTATTTCTGTACTTGTTCACTTTCTAACTATTATTGGCATCAGTACAGATGGCCAATCTTCCTTCACATAAAGAGATATATTCTAGTATCTTGGTTTGCTCTGTCTCAATATGGCAAAATGGTAAACATCTGTGATTGAATATAGGAGGCAGGATTCTCCAGAGGGAGGGGATGCATTCCAAGGGAATAAGAGACAGCTCAATCCAGATATTTTGTGTGGGTGAAGACAGCCTCTCCCTAATAGTTCTCAGAATACATGGTAGATGCAGATAGTAGAATCCTCGGTCTGTCAAGATTCTGTCTATAGGTGTGGAAAAAATAAAGAACTCAGCCATTCTTGCTTTTGGAGCCTGATAGCATCATAGTCAGAAATAGCACCTAGGGATGCCCACTTCTGATGTAAACCAAGTTCTTCTGATATTATTGCCTCCGATTGTGTGATAGTTTTGTCAACCAGAATGAAACTACACACTTCAATTAAACCTATTACTTGATGACGTGCAAAAAAGGAGACTTTTACCTACCCAAGAAACTGGACGTAATAATGTAAGTCTGATATCATGCCTGATTTCTTTTGACTTGCCATTAATCATTTATAGGCATTAATTTCATCCAGATTTAATTAGTAGAGTGTCCTTGTTCTTATAGGCACTGAACTTAATCATTAGGTGCCTGTCAGAATTTCAATACCCATTCTCTAGAATGATGAAAATGAACACAATGAATGAAAGTATCAAAGAAAAATAACATCATGAGCA
Organism: Ahaetulla prasina; assembly: GCF_028640845.1. Taxonomy (NCBI): domain Eukaryota; kingdom Metazoa; phylum Chordata; class Lepidosauria; order Squamata; family Colubridae; genus Ahaetulla; species Ahaetulla prasina. Next base: position 127,742,125 of record NC_080540.1, read on the forward strand.
ATTAGACAATAGCAAGTATATTTTCCCCATCACACGAAAACCCTCTTGTAGAGAAGGAAGGACTACAGCTTAGAGCAGTGGTAGTCAACCTGGTCCCTACCGCCCACTAGTGGGCGTTCCAGCTTTCATGGTGGGCGGTATGGGTTTTGTCCAATACTGAAGCACTTTCCTTTTTTTTAATTTGACTTTTTAAAAAAACTTCATAGCATTATTTAAAAACATTTTCATTAGGTTTTCATAAAATTCCCTGTGACAATTTAAATTTCTGAAAATATACTATTTGTATCGCCCGCACATAAATTTAGTTCATGTTACGTAAGTGAAACTAAATGGCGCTATAGTGCAATCGCAAACAAAAGAGCCTCGTCCCAGAATGGCTCGCACATCTCCCCCCACACCACTCAGCTGTAACAGACAAGCAGAGCTGGTAGCCGGCGCCACCCCAAAACCCAATCCACGATGCGCGAGAGGCATGTGCAGACAATGATACACGGTGCATTACTGTGGAACTGGTGGGCAGTTAGAAAATTTTACTACTAACAGAGATACAAAAGTGGACAGTAGGTATAAAAAAATAGACTACCCCTGGCTTAGAGGCAGGGCACATGCAGTTATCCTGAAATTTTATGTTAAGTCCCTGCCATTTCCAAGTTGAGATAAAAGTGTGTGAAACCAGAAAAATCAGGTTGAACCTAGAAACTGCGTTGATTTGTAAACCAGAATTTGTGATCTTCCGCGAGATGTGGATTAATCTAATGTAGGAATGACCTTGATATGTGTGTGCGTGTGTGTGTGAAAATGCTGCCTAGAAAATTCCCTAACTTCTCAGTCTGAAAGGTAGTGGGAGATTTGTGCTATCAGACTTGCAAAATTCTGTTTCTATAACTTTACAGTAAAGTTAATGTTATTGTCATTTTGCTTTCTTGTCTGGACTACCCTGAAGAAGTGACACACAGTAAACCTTCCTAAGAACCTAGCATAATAATTTCAAGGCTATTCATATTCATATTCAAGCCTATTACCAGTTTTTCAATAGCCAAAGCAATTTTGTCCTCCCAGTATCATAATAACTCATAATTTACTTTCGTGGGAAAAGCAACTACCCTGAATTATGTAATGGATGAGTTTTTTAAATTGACATTCCCAAGGTATAATAATGCTCAGTGTGGTAGCATTTGATGAGTGTGTCTCCCGAATTAGGCAGCTCTTCCATAGCTGTGCAAAAGAGCCCCTTGAGTTGTGAAACGGAGACAGGAACACCTGCTACTGTGAATTGCTTGTCAGGCCTTACAGTCAGATCTTCTAGAGCATATAAATTGCAGACATTCTTGAACTGGTGAACTAATTAACCCCAAGAAAACTGGGGTCTCTGTTCTGTCATTGAAACGTAGAAGTAAATCACCTAATAAATTTTAGCTAAGCTGTTTGGTTAACCCTTCACTCCAAGATGATATCTTGAGATCGGTGACAGAATGTCAAGGAGATGAAATTTTTCTGCCACTTGAATTTAGGTACTGCTATTTCTCTTGTGGAGTGTGTGGTTTATCCTATGATCAGACTAGTCTATTCAACTATGCTGCAGGTTGAGATGTTTGACTAGGATTAGAAATGTGATCAAACTGGAAAAATATAGTATATTTAATACTATATTTTTTTTCAAACTGGAATAATATAGTTATTACATACTCATATATATGCTTATATATTGTATAATTATTTCATGCTTATGCTTATATATACTGTGTGACAAAATAAATAAGTAAGTAAGTAAGTAAATAAATAAATAAATAAATAGCTACAGTTCCTATATGAGAACAGGGGTAAGATATAGGTATATACTACAGCAGAAGCAAATAAAATGTTTGCAGTGATAGTGCCTATGGAGGATATCAGGTTAAGGATGTGTTATTAAAGTTGGTTGAGATTTTGTGACCCAGCAGTTCATATCTGCAGATCACAACTCAGGGCCTTTTCCCATAACCAAACTGACGTGTTCCCCACATGTTCAAATCAGCAGAAGACTGTGCTGGCAAAAAAATAGCTGTCCCCCACTTTTTTATATCCAGAATAAGAGGAAAGCAGTATTTTTACAGCAGTACATCTAAGACAAAGTCAACCTGTCTCACTCATAAGGTTGAGGATTGAGATGGAGGCATCATTAGGGAGACATGGAAAAGAAAATATGTTGACGTGGCATTCTTGTGATATCATTTGGTCAAAATGAGGAAAGTCAGCGGTTGTTTTAATACTGAGAATTGTGTGATATAGTCATTTAAAATGTCAAATAAATCAAACTTTAATTGCTTTAAGTGATCTTCACAGTATGTTTTCATTGTTGAGGTATTTTTTTGTATGCCACTCAGAGGTACTTTGTGTGAGATGGATGGTCACATAAATCTGACAAATAAACAAAATAAATAAATATATAAATAAAATTTTCCTGTCGACCATGAAATTCACTGGGTGAACTTGGCCAATTATTCCAACCTCACTAGACTGCTAAGAGAATAAAATGGAGAGAACGGAGTCAAATACATCACCTAGAGCTCCAAAGATGAAAGGTTGCATATAAATGCATAAAATCTAGGCAGTGTTATATTGGAATTATAAAACTGGGTTTCCAATTGAGCTGGTCACAACAATTGTCTTAGAAATGCAGGTCAGGCGACCCAAATCTAGGATTTCATGCCTGTGATGTGATAATATCAATCATTGCCTTTCAGATTTGAACTGCAACAATGGCTTACTTTATTTTTATTTTTATTTTTTATTTTTATTTTTTTTATTCAAAAAGTTTTACAAAAAAAAAATTTTTTTCCCCTTTCCCCCCAACCCCTCTCCCTTCACAAACCCCCTCCCCCCCTCCCCCCCTGGCTTCCCGGAACAAACACAAGGTATAGTTAAAAATAAAACAAACATATGCTAAAAAATTTTTTTCCCAAAACTATTATACCAATTCTCCCTCTCTAGCTCTGACTTCCTCCTTATATAACCAAATCCTTCAAAAAATTAACAATAAACAGTAATAAAATATATAAATCAGTAGAACAAATTAATCCTAAAATATTTAAAACCAGCTAAAGCATAAAATCCAATCCAGTTCAGAGAATATCTCCTTATAGCTTCTATAACCATATAACCATATAATTTCCCCAAGTCTTTCTTACATAAGATCTTTCAAGAATATTCTATTTAAAATTCAATACAACAGATTATAAAATTTATAAAATTTCAATAGAAAATTACAATATTATTTAATTAATTACAATATCTATTCAACTTTAGTCCTTCCTCATCAAAATCCAGTATATCCAAATATCTAGTCTCTTATAATCACAAATTGTCTTTCGGGACACTAATATTTTGTCTATTAATATTTTAAAAAACCTTGTTTCAAAATAATACTTTTGTCTCTTGCCATTTTTTGGTGCATTAATCTCTGTCTTTCCTTCGTTGCTCCTTTTAAAAAGTCAATCACAATATTTCCTAGTAATTCCTTATGTCCAAAAATCCAAAAATTACTGCCGTATATTCCATCAGTCCAAAAAGAGAACTCTTGGGAAACATTAAGCTTGTGAGTCTTTTCCATTTGAGGGACAATCTCCTGTAGCACAAATTCAGGCAGCTCATCCAAACTATTTAAAGAAAACTTCTTTAGATCACCTTGTTTCTTCACGATCAAATCTTCATATTTATCCACTTTTATTTGTATGTCCTCCATTCCATTTTCCAAATAATTGCACTGGTTAATTTGCTCCAAACTCTCATCCAAAACGTCCCTATTTTTTATCAATTCGTATTTTTGAATAATTAAATACATACTTACTTTTCTTACTTTTTTTTTTATTGAAAAAGTTTTTAAAAAAACAAAGACATTTTCCCCCTTTTTTTTCCCCCTCCCTCCCAGAAAACCCCCTTCCCCCCCTCCCTTCCCCCCCCCCCGGCTTCCCGGGTCAATCACAAGGTATTGTTATACATAAACCAAACAGAATAAAATTTTCCCTTTCAATCCAATTAACCTCATCCAAAGCTTTTCATCTCCCAACCCCCTCCCCATTAGATAAAATAACTTTCTAATTATTCAAAGGCAATCTGATATTTCTTAATCTGATATCTGTTTTGTAGATAATCAATCCATTTTTTCCATTCAATTAAATATCTTTCCTGCGTATTGTCTTTTTAAAAAGCTGAGATTTTAGCCATCTCAGCCAAGTTAATGACTTTCAGTATCCATTCTTCTATTGTAGGTACCTCTTCTTTCTTCCAATATTGTCCAATCAACAGTCTTGCTGCTGTTATTAAATTCAGAATCAGTTTAGTCTCAATCCCTGTACAATCCGTTATAATTCCCAAAAGGAAAAATTGTGGCAGGAACTTTATCTTCTTCTTCAGTACATTTTGAATAATCCACCAAATTCTTATCCAAAAGGCCTTAATTTTCTTGCAAGTCCACCAAATATGAAAATATGTAGCGTCATCACAATCACACCTCCAACATTTCGCTTGGATATTAGGATACATACATGATAATTTTTTGGGATCTAAGTGCCATCTATAAAACATCTTATAAAATTTTTCCCTTAAGTTCTGTGTTTGTGTAAACTTAACATTTCTAACCCAGATTTTCTCCCATGTTTCCAACATTATTGGGTCCTGAATATTCTGTGCCCATTTTATCATACAATCCTTTACCAAATCCTTTTCGAATCTATTTCAAGCAACACATTATACAATCTCTTTATATGCTCCTGGGTCTGATTTCTAATTTGCTTTATTAAATTTTCCTCCCTTTGCATTATACCAATTTTTTGATCTTCTTTCCATCTAGCACTTATTTGCCCATATTGAAACCAAGTATAATTCCTCCCTTCTTCATTTAATACCTGTAATGATTTTAATTGCAATCTACCTCCTTCAGCATACAAAAGTTCTTTATAAGTAATCATTTCCTGTTTCTGTTCTATATTTATATTCTCTATTGCATGTCTAGGGCTCGCCCATATAGGAATCTTGTAATCTAATTTATAAGAATATTTTTCCAGACCATAAAGAGCACTTCTCAACACATGATTCTTAAAAGCCCTATCCACTTTTTTTTCATAAAATAAATACGCATGCCATCCATATAACAAGTCATAACCTTCTATATTCAAAATTCTTTCCTCCGTTAAATTAAACCAGTCACTTATTACTGAAAGGGCTACTGCTTCATAATATAGTTTAAAGTTAGGCATTTTTAAGCCACCTCTTTCCCGTGAGTCCTGTATTATTTTCATTTTAACCTCGCCTTTTACCCTGCCATATAAATTTATTAATCCCAATCTGCCAATCTTCCAAATTTTTATCCTTTTTAATTATTGGTATCATCTGGAACAGAAACAAAAATCTAGGTAACACATTCATTTTAATAGCCGCAATCCTTCCCAATAGCGACAACTGCAATTTTTTCCAGACACTCATATCATTCTGAACTTTTTGCCATAGCAAGTCATAATTATTCTTATAAAGTTTCTTGTTCGATGAGCTAATATAAACCCCTAAGTATTTAACCTTTTTTACCACCTCAAATCCTGTCATTTCCTCTAGTTTTTGTTTCTGTTGTATAGACATATTTTTAATTATCACTTTTGTTTTATTCTGATTTATTTTAAATCCTGATACCTTTCCATATTTATCAATTACTTCCAACAAAAATCTACTTGAATTTATAGGATTTGTTAAGGTAACCACTACATCATCTGCAAAAGCTCTAACTTTGTACTCATATTGTCTAATCTTAATTCCCTCTATTTTCGTTAATTCTCGTATTTTATCTAATAATGGTTCCAGAGTCAAAACAAACAATAGTGGTGATAAGGGACATCCCTGTCTCGTTCCTTTCGCAATCTTAATAACTTCTGTCAAACTACCATTTATTATAATCTGAGCTGTTTGCTCTCCATAAATCGCTTTAATTACTCTAACAAAACAATCTCCAAATTGCATTTTCTCTATTAATTTAAATAAAAAATCCCAATGCAATCGATCAAAAGCTTTCTCTGCATCCAAAAAAATAAGTGCTGCTGAAGTATTCTTCTTTTCCAAATATTCCAATATATTAATAATCTGTCTAACATTATTCCTCATCTGCCTCCCTTTTATAAAACCAGATTGATCAGTATGAATTCTTTGTTGTAAAACTAACATTAATCTATTTGCTATTATTTTTACAAAAATCTTATAATCATTATTTAAAAGTGAAATCGGCCTGTAGTTACCGGGTTTAGAGCAATCTTGCTCCTCTTTTGGTATCAGTGAAATAAAAGATGTTTTCCATGACGGGGGTATTCCCACTCCTAGTTGTATCTGATTAAATAGTTCTTTAAGTGGGCCTAATATTTCATCCTGTATTTTTTTATAATAACTTGCTGTAAGACCATCTGTACCAGGGGTTTTCCCCATTTTTAATTGTTTAATTGCCTCCACTATTTCTCCAGTAGCTATCGGCCGATTCAGCTCCTCCCTCTGTTCTAATGTTAGAATATTAACCTTATAATCTTTCAAATAATCATAAATGTCCCTATTCAATATTTTGTCTTTTGCATATAAAGCAGTATAAAATTCTGAGAATGCCTTTTTAATTTTATCCTGTTGATATATCTCTTTGCCTTTATATTCTATTTTTTGTATGACACGTGCTTTCTGTTTCATGGCTTACTTTATTTTTTCCATTAATTGTCATTGGGCAAAATGAAACTTTAGAATAGAGAAGAAGCTTAGTTTCATTGGAAAATAACCACCTATTTGTGCCATAATCCATATACCCTTACAAATGCAGGTGGTAGAGAAATGAGGAACCATGGTTTAAGTTTCTTGAAATTCCTTGTTGATATTGAGAAACAGATGGTTGATGATGGAAGATGAAATGTTGAAATTATCTACCAATACATTCACTGCAGTCCCCAGTATATCGACGTACTATGAAGGTTGTCAGGTCTATTTTTCTTCCATAGATTCTTTATGTAACTAACTTTGTAACCTTTCTGCTAACACTGCTTTTGGACAATATAAAGCTAGCAGCTGAATATGCCACCTTCAACCAAGAAAAACATAGACAACGTTCCCCTTTGTCTGTAATAAGAAAGCTGTGAGGGAGGAAATGAATAATGAAAAATCCACTACATCTAGAAGTGATGCAGGCTGCTAAAATTTGCACATAGGATGTTCAACTTTCTGATTTCTAAAATTCAGACATTGAGCTAGAAGCTAGGCCTTTGTGGGCAATTGCCACGGGGGAAATTTTAATCGAGTCATTTAAATATAAGATGCGGCCATAAAGGCTTAGGGTTTTGTTAATGCTTAGGACCAGATTACCTTAGGGCAGGGTCACCTTCTCCTGAGTGGAACCTACCTAGAATGTAAGGTCAACTGATGACTCCTTCATCCAAGTGCCCTCACCCAAGGAGACGAGCTGGTCCTTTACAAGAGAGAGAGCTTCTTTTATTTCTAGAATTCTGAATTCCAGAGAGGCTCAACTGGTACCCATGTTAGCATTATTCTGGCACCAGATTGAAGGTTTTTGAACTAAATTTTATTGCATATTAATTTTTAATTTCCAATTGACTGCTATGTTGCCATCTACTTTACATGGTCTTTATATTTAGCATTGTACTTGATTTTACCATTAGATGCTTTCAATTGTATGGCATTTTTTGTCTGTTCTATTGTAAACTGCCCTGGCAGCTTTGACTATTGGATAGCTTATATACATAAGTACGTACATACATACATATTCAGGTGGCATGGAAGTACCTATTGCTGGCACCATTGCAATCACATATTGTCTTATCATACATTTGATCATTCAGAAGCTCCTGGATGAGCTAGGAACTTCATCTGGGCTTCCTACAGGCCTTATGTCAGTTTTAGCTGTAATAATCAAGACATGATTGCCAAATTAGGTTTCTGAATTTCTCTCCCATCCATTTAGCTTGTGCCTTTTTGATGTATCCAGGAGCGCCCTCAAAGCAAAGGACAGAAAGACACAGCCTGCTTTATCATTCAAAGGATGACATATGTCTTTATTTCATGTAATGGCTCTTCTGTTCTGCTCCCTTGGTTTCTATAGAGCCATGCGTCCCTACTTCCCTCAGCTTGGGTTTTGCCTTGTGTTTGGACAGTGGAAGATACAAAATTTCCTCCAGCCTTTGCTTCTTATCATCATTGCCCAAGAACAAAGCACATATTCTCTGACTTCATCCAGCACTCTGCAGGCAGTCCCTCCCTCAGTACCAATTATATATTCTATTCATTGAACAAAGCAGGATCTTTCTGTGGCATGTGAATTCCGATACCTGAATTTTTTTTTTTCAGTGACAAGAGACCCATTTCTGAAGATATCACAAAACACAGCCTGTTTATCCTTGAAAGTTATGTCAGAGGTAGAATATAGTAGTATGATTCTTCCCAATTTCCTACAAAATTCTTAGCTACAAATTTTTAGCATGGGTTAATCTATGCCTGACCAGGCACTGGTCAGACATACATTAAGCATCTGGCATCTACAAATATTTGATTCCAGCATTTGAGAGACAACATATTGTTTTGTCTAAGAATGGGGACACGACGCTATGTGGTATTCAAAGTGTTTGTACTCAATTCTATTCAGCATTTGACACTACTTGTTACCTGACACTGATATTGTCACAGCTAGCTATAATCTGATTGTTAGCACACAATGGCATTGTATCAAAGAATTTATGAGATTGGCTCTCCAACAATGAAAAATAAAGCCTCAAATGAGGTTTCACATCCCGATACTAGTTCTGGTTTTAAATCTGATATTCATATATCTTCCAAATACGATTTTTTTTAAAAAAAATTAGTTTTTATTAAACATTTTTCACCTTTAAAAACAAAAAACAACAACAAAAACAGATAGAACATAAATAACAAGAAAAAACAAGACAAACATAACAATATAGAGTAGTTTTACAGCTTTCCGTATCAGCATATGTGTGCTGTTTTTATACTTTCTCTTCTACAATGCCTTCTTATCAGTTATAACAACTATAATGATATAATAACAACTATAACAATACTAGTTACTCATATCTACAATATATTTACATTATAATCAGTAATTTAAATTTAATAACAATTAGTAACTTTGGTTAATATTTAATCAATACTAATTTAAAACTTCTATTTCTTGTTTTGGTTTCTGATCTCTAACCACTTATACATTCTATTCCAAACTTTCATATTTCCAAACTTTCATATTCCAAATATAAATATTTAAGCAATTCCTGAACAACGTGACTTCTCCTAAGCCCTCTACTTCTAGGGGATTGCCTCTTCTTTCCTTCCTATTGTTTTTTGTCCATAATAGAGGGGTCCCCAATCCCTATGACCCAGCCATGGCCTGTTTGGAACCGGGCTGCACAAGTGGCAGGCAAGCGTGCACACCCACACAGCTCCACTTACACGAGCAGCAGGCACTTGTCGCTGGAGTTGTGCACGCTGACACGGGTGCCTGTCACTCACACAGAACCATCTCTCTCCCCCCCCCCTCCTCAAGCTGGAAAGGTTGGGACTGCTGCCTTAGTCCTTTCCTTTTTCATAGGATCCTTTTTTTAAGGTTATCATGGTTAAGTATCTCTTCTTTGTTTCACAGCACTTGTTCCTCAACATACATATAGTTTATTTTAAAAAAAAAGGAATGTCAAAATTTTAAAATGGCCCAAATTTAGGATGTTGGTGAATATTCGTTATCTTTCTATTTTGAGAACATGTTCAATTTCAGAGGTAGTTTACATTTTATTTATTTATTTTAATCAAAGGGTTTCCATGTCAAAAAGCCTATAAAGGATTAGATAAAGCTTTTAAGCTTGCCTGTCTATATCAGGTTTCTTATTATTTTTTGCAGTAATTTTACTACTGCATTACATTTACTTCCAATCAATATTGCTGAATACAGAAAAAGTCCTGCTTTGTGGATCTACAATGGAATATAGATTAGATTTTTTTTTAAAAAAAATCCTTTGCAATACATTTCCAAGACTGCTTTGGATGGCTGTATATATAGTAATTGTAAGATTTTTTTTTTCATCTCTACAATGTTGTGATATGGATTGGTTATGAAAAATGCCTTTGTGGCTTTTTAATTTAGATATCAAATTCTTTGGATATTTTCCAGCATTTTCTGTACAGCAAAGGAGGTAGTACAATTCCTGCCATATTGCAAAGCATCCAAGAAACCAGAGCTGTGATTACACTTTGCAGAAGCTCCATCTGATGAAAGAGAAAGTAATCTTTTCCTCGCTTCTGTTGCAACAGCAAACCATAAACCCAGGTTAAATTCAGTTTTCAGGTTCTGTTAATGCAACCTTACAATAAAGTAGATTTAATTACTTTTAATCTTCTCATCGTTCCTATCACCCAACTCCTCCAACTTATGACTGTATAACTGTAACCATGTTGCTGGTATCCTTATGATTTATATTGACTGTTTCCTAATATGATTTGATTGCTTATTTGTACCCTATGACTATCATTAAGTTTTGTACCGTATGGTACAAATGCATATGCTCTCAGTGTACATAAAAGAAAGGATACATTCATCTAGAATCGATGAATGTATCTTTTCTTTTATGTACACTGACAGCATATGCACCAAGACAAATTTCTTGTGTGTCCAATCACACTTGGCCAATAAAGAATTCTGTTCTGTTCTGTTCTGTTCTGTTCTGTTCTGTTCTGTTCTATTAAACCATCTGGGCTTCCCCTCTGGACTGCATTGTAAGGCTGACATTAATCTTGAAAGTCTGAAATTACATTTCTCCCCTGTGGCCATTACAGCCCAAGAAACAAAGGAGGGAGAGGCCTTCTGAGACATTTGGCACAGCCACCCTCCTTCTGGGAGCTAAACTGCCTCTTATCCAACTGTTCCCCTGACTGTGGCTTTTCCTGCTGTCTCCCACATACCATCCTAATCCCTGACCAAGCTCCATAGCTATATAGTGGCGATATGAACTTTCCTTGGTTTGAGACCAACAACCCAAGCCTGGAAAATAATTTTGTCTCCAATAAATTTGAAATAAGAGGGGTTTTTTCCCCTCCCTGAAAGAAAAGAACAAGTTCTGATAAACAAGATGATGAGGCAGATGGATTATCTGTACACATTTCTAAAGCCTTGTGAATTTTGTTGTGATTTTCTTCTGTATCGCAATAAACTATACACTACAATACACGAGTAAAGGTTCAACCACTAGTCCAAAGCAGAACTTCCCAACTTTAATAACCTCCAGATGAATGTACTTCAACTCCCAGAATTATCAGCAGCAGCCATCCTGCTTGGAGGTTACTGAGAAACAATGTTCACATATGTGCAGGGCACCAGGATTCAGGAAGGCCAGTCCACATTTCTTTCTGATCTTCTTTGGTCCAAGTCATGATATGTGTGTAGGTATGTGGGGAATTGGAAGTGACTTGGATATATATTGAGCACCAGTTTTTCTTCTATTCCATTGTTCCACTGAGAGTCATTTGTATTCTGCTAATTCTATGTTTACTGTTCTGTTTTTCTGCTGCTTTTAGTTGATGGGGATGTGGGGTAATGTAATTTTGTAAATTGATGTGTTTTAAAATCTTTTTCACCACTCTGGGAACTAGTTTTAGTTGAAAGTGGGATCAAATTCGTTTAAATAAATAAATAAAAACAGACTGCTAGAAAGAAAAAGGAAAAAAAAGGAACCAAAGGCATTAGTGTTTCATCACATTCACCTACTTTTCAAGATCTCTGGCATTTCTCCCTGAACCTATAAAGAACAAAATGACATTTTCATTTTCATCTCTCCCGAGGAATAGCTTTTAATTGTATTAATTTTATTATTGCATTATTCTTCTATGTAAAGGCTGCATAGAAAATAAGCCCATTTCAATGCATTCAAGAGTGAAATTAAGTTGAACAACAAAGCGGTTTCTATTAGTGGAAGGAGGGGGAAGGAGGAAAAGCAAATTAAGAATGAATAGAGAACTCACAAAGGCAGAGAAGTGTGTCAGGCAATCGTGCAATTAAGAAATAGAATGGGCTGCTCAGACAATACAGTCACATTGTGTTACAACTTGCTGCCTGTTTCTTCCCCCTTAAATAACTGCATCTGATATGTGACACGTAATGATGTATTTTGACACTCCTCCTAAAGAGTGTGGTGTTTTTTCCTTTCTTTCAATCTCTTCTCTTCTCCTCTTTCTGAAGTTTTAAACTTGAGATCTTCTGGGCCCCAATAGGTGAGCATTTGCAAAGAGCGACAGAAGAAAGTGGCACAGAAATACTCTTGTCTCCAGGTTTCTGTTACATTTCAAGCAGCAGAATTAAATATTTCCACCTGGCTGGAAATGCAAATGATCACCAGATTCTCACTCTTCCTCAATTCCTTCCCACCAAATGGCAAACAGAGAGCTTACCATCGTGTCTTCCTTGACTCCTCACAACTGGGATTAATTTACCCTCACATCACTCAAATACCCCTCATACAACCCAAGTATACCTACTATACTTACTAACCAGCAGTCTGGCATTGCTAGATAAAGTGGTTTTTTTTTTTAATTTACATTTATATCCCGCCCTTCTCCGAAGACTCAGGGCGGCTTACAGTGTATAAGGCAATAGTCTCATTCTATTTGTATATTTACAAAGTCAACTTATTGCCCCCCCAACAATCTGGGTCCTCATTTTACCTACCTTATAAAGGATGGAAGGCTGAGTCAACCTTGGGCCGGGCTTGAACCTGCAGTAATTGCAGGCTGCTGTGTTCTAATAACAGACTTCTTACCAGCCTGAGCTACCACGGCCCTTCCACCCACCCACCAACATTTCCTCACTCCTCCTGGTTTACTTCAACCCCCAACTAATAGTGAGGTTCCTCCCCTCCCCATATCCTCCACCAATACCCAAACGCCAACCTCCCTCTGTTTTTTATGACAGGCAGAGCCATTCCCAGAAAACCCCAGTTTTCTGGGGTAACAGGTCATCACTCAGAGAGCAATTAAATGGTATAAAAATGGGGTCCTGTATTCTGCTAGGGTTTTATAGCCTAACCCAAAGTGGCTCAAGACCTTCTAATACCAAGCCTGTGCTGCCATCACCTATGCTTTAGTGGGTGCCCCAGCACAAAACACAGTCCTTCTTATAAGGCAACCCAACTCCTACAAAGCTATTTCTATCACTGAGGCTCCTCCATTGCCAGATGAATGTGGGAAACCAGGAATATGATCAGATACATAGACACACAGGTACTATGTTAATGGAATCAATAAACAATTGCAAATTATAACACACGAGGGCAATATGTTAAACAAAAAACATAAATTGTAGTATGAACTTCGTAGAAGATCAGTCTCAGAAGCAATATTTACTGCATACATGTGAAGGTTATTTGGTTTCCAAGGATTCCACATAATAGCATACCAAATCCGTACGCAACATTTTATGGCAGCACATACCTTCCCCAACAAGATATTGCTTTGGGTCAACTTATTTTTATTTATTTATTTTTTGTCAAGCATTTATGAGAAAATAAGTATACATATAAACATAACATATAAACATATAAGTATAAACAGGTATACGTATAGACATAAGAAATGAGTATGAATAAATGGGAACAGTAGAGTTGAGTTGGGATAAGATTAAGTTGGGATACGAGTTGGGATAAGATTCCCCCCATCTAGGGCTTTTAGGGCTTAGGTGATATTGCCACCTAAATATGTCCTTAATATTTCAGTCCTTTATATTCTTATTATCTGGAGCGTCTCAATCATCCAGGACCAGGTCATGGTTGTCCCAAAGTTGCTTTTCGAAAGGAAACATGACTTTCTTGAGTTTTTTTTCCCCTGAAAAAGTTTTGCTTCTCATCTAAGAAGCTTCTTCAGTCTCTTAACACTCAGTTCAGATGCTGTTTCAGTTGGTTGTTCTTCTTCTAGTTGCTGCCAAGCTCTAGGCCAAACTCTAAGCTTTCTCTTGAGCATTCCCGCTGAGTTGCCACGCCAAGCTCCAGGCAAGAATCCCACAGGATATGCTGTTACCATAACTTGTGGCTCTGCAATTGACCAATAGTCATCTGGGCTGCCTATAGTAGCTGTCAATCTTCAGATGTCTCCTCACCTTTCCTCATACACCCCTCTTCCCACTCTGTCTTAAACACCAAGGCTCAATTAAGCCAGGCAATCGGGACACCATTTTGAATGCCTGTGAGTGCAATTCTGAAGGAATAAATGAATACCTGAGGGAGGAGCAGAGAAAGTTGTCTGCATGACAGCAGCTACTTTTCAAAAGAACAGACAGCAACCCCAACTTCACTGCCTCACAATGCAAACATGGTTAGTGAATAACGTGCAACATTAATAATATTTTTTGATATTCCTGTTTGGCAATTAAGTCAACAATTATCAAAGGAATGTTGATGAACGATAAGAACCACTTTTTTCCACTTATTCAAGAAACAAAAGGGGAATAGTGTGCTAGTATCCACATTATTAATATGATTGACCCCAAATTCTAGGCAGCACTGGAAATCCTTGATAAACATTCTATTCTTCAATCCACCCAGCCAGAATGCATCAACATTCTATTCTAGTGAATATGTGGAATATCACACTTGCAAAAACAACGTGAAAAGCTGCAAACATACTGAGAAAACTTCAAAAGTTCCATAATTCATTTTGTACAGGATTTTCCACCTTATCAAAGATCTAAGAGCTCTGATTTAGTAGAAGGAACATTAATGTTACATATACTTAGAAGGAACTTGTATTTGTTAGAAAGTTAAGATTACAACACAAGAAGTATTCTATTTTCTAAAGTGTTCCATTTTCATTTTTCTAATGAAAAACCTATACGTAGGCAATCTAAGGTACCAACATTCTTGTGTATCTTCTCATGCTGTTTTGATGCAGAAGAGACTTGGTGAAAGTAGGCCACTCTGCAATTCTTCTGATAATAACCTTTTTATTGGTATG
Organism: Ahaetulla prasina; assembly: GCF_028640845.1. Lineage (NCBI taxonomy): Eukaryota > Metazoa > Chordata > Lepidosauria > Squamata > Colubridae > Ahaetulla > Ahaetulla prasina. The sequence goes on from NC_080540.1 coordinate 127,757,125, forward strand.
AGAAAAAACTCTTAACATGAGAAAGCAGCACATTTATGCTTTTCTTGAATACTTTTTATCTTTAATCTCCCTCATTGTTTAGTATAACTCAACTGAATTAATTAATGCTCTGGAGAAAATCCAAAACAGTGAGCTTGTAAATTCTTTCAAGCATGTAGGCTTTCAGACCCCTATTGATTTTGGCAATTTTTTCCCCCAGATTCCACACAGTATAGCTTTTCTGAAAGCCAGTAGATAGATGCACTTAAGAAAGAGAAAAAACATGACTTTGCAGTAGCAGATACTGCATGCCAAGAGACCAATTTGTTGCACTATGTAGCAACTTGATGGCAATTGAAGTACCTATGAATATATTTTTTGTAGAGTTAACTCTGAACAATGGTAGACCTACAACAAGAAAAATCTCCCTATCTCCCTCCATGCAAGGTTAATAAATTGTGTTGTCCCGTCCGTCTGTCCCCCCCCCCCCCGCCCCCGGTCTATATTTTCCCTACAAAATGTGTCTGTCCTATGTGCCAAAAAAAATCTGAACAGTTACTAAGATAAGAAGCTCCCCAGCAGTGAAAAGTCCATTCCTGATGCATCTTGAAGCCTTTTGCAAGGTACAATGCTGGTATGTTAACGTGTTGCTACCTTTTTCTTAACAGAAATTGACAGATGTTTCCTTATTGCAGAAAATACGACTTCAGTAACAGAGTCATTAATGCCTGGAATGCACTACCTGACTCTGTGGCTTCTTCCCTTAACCCCCAAAACTTTAACCTTAGATTGTCTACTGTCAACCTCACCCCATTCCCAAGAGGTCTCTAAGGGGCGTGCATAAGCGCACCAGCGTGCCTACCGTCCCTGTCCTAATGTTCCCTTTTATATGTATCCATTTCATGTATTCATAATTATGTTTATACTTATATCTGTTACCTATAATACGCTTGACGAAATAAATAAATACATACATAACATACATACATACATACATACATACATACATACTATCCACTCAATCCTGAGATGCCAGAAAATGATCGCCATGAAATCCGCTGTCTCCTTTGCTTTTCTTTCTACTGCCTTTGTTATGCCTTGTGGAATAATGTCGCCCTTAATTAGGTGTGCAGTGCTATGATAGACAAAGAGGATTCCTCTAACTTTGCTGGTGTCAGCCCCTCTGGGTAGACCAGACCATGCAATCAACTCCACAGGATGGCTGGGATTGCTTTTATTGAGATGGCTACATTACCAGACTCTTGCTTCAGTTCTTTTTTTTTTTTGTCGGGGCAACGGCAGCTTCATATCTCTATCAAGGTTATTTTCCTTATTCACTGCAACTGTTGTGCCTCGCTCGCTCCCCCCGCTGCAGCCGGGCCCCTCTTATCTCCTGCCGGACGCTGATAGTACAGAAGAATGTCCTGGCATGCCTCCAGCCCCCAGCCCTGGCACCATGCCCGGACAAACTGAACAAACAAACCTCCCTCCGATAGCATGTGCGCCTGAAGCCAGCCACGAGCTGGGATTACCAACAGCTGGAGATGAAATGATGCAATGGATAGATCCACACTTCCGGAGAATGGAGAGGCGACGTCAGCAAAAGGAAGGGAGGGGCAGGCCTGGATAAGTGCTGAGTCATGGAGCCACACCCCATGGCCTATATAAAGGATCTGCTTTCTGGCATTCTCTGAGTCAGGCAAAGTCTAATCTGGATTGCTGAAGTCACACCTTGGATTCCTGCCTGCCCTGAGGACTCTGATAGGACTTTGGCAGAGCTGCAGAGGCACGCTTGATACGGACTTCCCCGACTCGGCCATCAGAGGAGGAGTGGGACACGACAGCAACTGAATTTCCTCTACAAGCAGCTCCCCAGCCATCAGGAAAATCATCCACAAATCATGGTGCTGTGCAGCACCGGCATTACTTCTACCTGCGGAAATCTCAGTGATCACAGGTCTCCTTTTTCGACTTATCCTCCTATGCCTCCTTTTGTTATAAGTGAGCTCAGTAAAGTTTTCCAGAACTGGAATCACAAGCAGCACTTTTGACTATGGAGATTCTTAGTCATCCAGGTCGCCATTGTCCCAAAGCTGCTTTTTTTTTTTTTAAGAGGCAACTGGACTTCCTTGTTTTTCTTTGAAGACGTTTTGCTTCCATCCAGTTCTTCATCAGAGCTGAAGAAGCATCTTGGATGAGAAGCGAAATGTCTTCAAAGAAAAACAAGAAAGTCCCGTTGCCTCTTGGAAAAAAAAAAACACCTTTGGGACAAGCAGCACTTTTCTTGCAGAATGATCATTGCATTCCTTTCTGCATCTAGGTTGACTTTAAGATTCTTCTGGGTTTGATTCAAAAAAATTTACTACCGGTTCTGTGGACGTGGCTTGGTGGGCATGGCGTAGCTTGGTGGGCGTGGCTTGGTGGGTGTAGCAGGGGAAAGATACTGCAAAATCTCCATTCCCTCCCGATCAGCTGGGATTTGGGAGGCAGAGAATAGATGGGGGCAGGGCCAGCCAGAGGTGGTATTTACCAGTTCTCCGAACTACTCAAAATTTCCGCTACTGATTCTCCAGAACTGGTCAGAACCTGCTGAATATCACCTCTGATGGGCAGCTCCTCTTTGGGGTCCCTTAAAGCTATTATATTCTCTCCATTCCTATTTATTTCTGCATTTACATGAACATTGGGTAAAATACCAAAGTACCTCCTGCTTGAAGGAGAAACAATTTCATTGGCTGGGACACATTGGGTGGCTTCTCTGTTGTAGCCCCAGTCCTATGGAACAACATTCCCTCCAGGATACATTTGGCCCTGACTTTATTGGCCTACTGGCTACTCCTCAAGGCATTGGACCAGGTTGTTAGATGAGCCCATTTTACAATGGTTGAGATTATTATTGTGATTGGTCTCTGTTCTATATATTCTTTTGGATAGGTTTAGAGAGGATTGTTTTCTGGTTGTTGTTTTTTAATCTTATGTAATCCACTCCAAGTCACAGTTTACAAGTTATGCTATATAAATTAGTTATATTAATCGTATAAATATAATTATATAAATAAACAGATAACCAGAGTCTTTTGAACTTTTGAACCAAACTGTGACTGTCTACTATTGCCAGCCCTTTTATTCATTTTATACATCAGTCCAATTATTTCTCTTCTCTGTGTTCTGCCTTGGTCCTGAAAAAAACACCATGTCATCAGGTGCCAAGAAGCAGGTGATAATGGATGAACCCTGAGCAAAGGTGGAAGAGAAGAATAGCAAGACAATAATGAGTTAGTGGTTAAGATGGGAGTATAATTGCTAAAAATCTGCTACAGTGGAAATTATTTCAGACCCATGACAACCTGCTGATCATTGCAGCTTACTGTCCTGAATTGTACAAAAAGTAAGCATCAGAAACCTGAAGAATAGTATTATATCTCCATTTTTATTTATTTATTTATTATTATTTTTGCCTAAGCCCTCAGACACCTACTTCTCTTTCACTAGAATTCACCCAAGCTAAAGCATTCTGGGGGTCTCCTTACTGATATCTACTGAATCATTCAATAGAACCCCTTCCTCCCACGTACCCCTTCTAAAAGACTTTTAGCTAATTTGAAGTATTCACCAGTCGATAACATCATAATTTGCAAGAAGATAAGTTTCTGAATCAAATGGTAAGCAGATTATTATGCTGTGTCCAAGGCAACTCCATCCTCTCTCTCTTTCTCCTGCCTTGTCTCCTTCACCCTATCCATTCTTCTTCCCAAAGGCAAAGAATCAATAAAGAGCTGGAAGCTCTTTTGCACATTCCACTGGTGATAAACAGACCACAATTCATTTCAGCACACCATTCAAAAAGAGAGTTCGCTTTGCCATTAGAACAGAACATAATGTTTTCAGAGCAGTTTTTAATCTATTTTATGTGGGCAGAGAAGTTACTTCTACATAGCTTAGCTATTAGTGGGAGGTGGGTGGAATATGAATGCTCTTAAACCTCAGTTTCCCTGAATATTTTCTCTATGGCAAGCAAGCTGTGTACAATGTAGGCATAGAATAGGGTTGTATATCAATTTCTACCTAATTTTAAATCTTACCTGCTTGGGCTGATTTTGTGGGTCTAGAAAAGAAGAGATGCCTACATTGTGATGTAAACCAAACTGGGACTTTCAAGAGACTTTTGTATGGTTGGATGCCACGAAGAGCCTCTCTCCTTGTGCACCTAACTATGGAACAGACTTTCTTCTGAAGTGTTTCCGTGATATTACCTTCATCTAAAGGCACATCTAAAGCAGCTTGAATTAAGGTTCTTCACTGCCCTAATTAGTTAATAAGCTATAGGAGTTTTACTATGGTTACAATTTGATGAGCTTCACTGACCATCAATGGTGTTGTTAGGTGATCTCTTGGAAGTGAGAAACCTACTGGCCACTTTAAACCGCTATAGATACTTCCTAAAGTCTGCTTCCTGGACATTATTAAGGCCCAGACTCAGACGCTGATTCTGATTCTGAATAAGCTGCTCCAGCTGAACCTGTGGGTGTCACCCTCAGAACACAACAAGACAAGAATCACATGAGGCTGATCAAGAACAGGCATCACCTGGACAGCTAGAACAGTTAGAGTAGGGGTGTCAAAACTGTCGTCATGGCAGCATCCCGTGACATATCAAGACTTTTTTACCCTTCGCTAAACCAGGCGTGGGTGTGGCTAGCACATGATGCATCCAGCCCGTGGGCCAAAAGTTTGACAGCCCTGAGTTAGAGGAAGATGACATAAGACCTATCAGCCTTCTCCCCCAGCAAGTAGAAAGAAGAGATGTTCCATGAGGCTTTTTACCAAGCAAATGAGTAAATCTCTTTAATAGTGACAACTGGCTGAAGCCTGATTTAAGAGGCATCCTTCACACATATTCCCTTTGCTAGAAACTCTCTGATTGCCAGCTCTTGTGTGATGTTCCTGTGAATCCTATTTGTGTAAGAAGCCTTGAATCTGACCTCTGGATTGGCACCAACACTGACTTATCTCTCAGAAGGTGGACTAATTTTGGACTATTCTTCTGCATATTCTTATTTAAAAGCAAATCATTCAGGCAAGTGTCTGAGACTCTGTTTTGGGTTTGCATCTTTTTTGTTAACTCTTTGACCTTGAGTAATATGTGAAATACCATAGCAACTATGTGAGTTAGTATCTGAAACCAGAAGCAGGAAAGACACTATGCTCCAGTGTCATTCTGCTTTGGGCAATGCAAAAGTTCAGTTCTTTCAAGCAAAGCTCTTTCCCTCTACAGTATCTGCCAGGTCTCGGAGGTGATCCCAAGTTCAGAGATCTGGATAAGCCAAACTGGCAGCTGGCCAACTTAGCCAGAGGAGATGGGAGAGAGATGAGATCAAACTGTTCCCCCAACAGATTCTAGAAGTCTCACAGGCAGCAAATTAAAGGGCACTGCTTTGTGTAAGTCCGTTTTATTACAAGCATTAGAAAAGCTGCTAATGAGGAAATCCAGGAACTGCAGCGGATAGCGCAAAAACCATACATATAGCAGAATCAAGATTCTAATTGCATCCTTCTTTGTCCCACTGGTGCAGCCTAACAGACTGGAAGCTTCTCATTTTTGGTGGGAGAAGCAGCTGATTTTTATATATTGTTATTCTAATGGAGCCATCTGATCTTTGTCTGCTTCAGCCTTTACTTGATCTTCAGCCTTTACTTCACCTCTGGTTTACTGTCCTTTTTATGACACTGTTATTTTATTTATAGTTAAATTTTTATGCTCCCATCTCCGCTATAAGGCGACTCTGGGCTCTAAACTGCCCATCTCCCGCAACTGCAGCCATCATCTGTAGCTCAGGCTGTTTTCAGAAACCCATTTAGTATTTTTCCTCTTCCTCTTGTTCAAAAACAGCTTGAAGCTCAGTAAGAAATGCAGCAGAGGGAGGGAACTGGCTCTCATGCGAGCTCCCCTCATACACGGACATGCCTATCAACCTTTTGCTCTGATCCAGGTCTCCAAGTGGGAGATTAGCTGGGGATTTGAAAGGAGTAAGTACTGACAGATAACTAAATCCTTGGGTCTAGTCTAGAGCCACTTGCCAAAAACATTGCAGATGTTTCCCACCAGCAAGTGATGTGGAGAATAAATGGAAGGCAGCCCTCAGTACATGGCAGGTAAGACACCATTCTCTGGTTGCAAGTGAGTACACCGTTCATTGGGACTGGCAATGGAGACATCAAAATCTGTTTTCAGTTTAATATTTTGCTGATTGATAGATGTGTTCTTTATTAAAACAATGAATGTAATTGCCCGCTCAACAGGTGACTCAAGGTGCCATCCATCAGCCCAAAAGGCATTAAAACATAGTAAACTATAAGATGCCAGAGGCAACTTTAGATCCTTTAATCAGAAACAGTCAAGGCAGGCACATCACCCACCCTGCCCTGACTCAGGGCCAGTTTTCGGAGTCTTTTGAAAGACAGTATGCAATCCAGTGGTGAGAAAAGTAAAGTCGTGTACTTGGGCAGGTAGCATGCAGAGAAAAGTAAAATCATGCACTTAGGCAAGAAAAGTCAAATGCATGGGTACAGAATAGGTGGTACCTAGCTCAAGGGTAATAATTGTGAGAAAAGCCCTAGTGCCATGATGGTGAACCTATGGCATGTGTGCCACAGGTGGCACACAGCGCCTCTCTGTGGGCACATAAACCGTCACTCCAGTTTACCTCCACCGCGCATGCACACATGCCTCCTGCTGGCCAGCTGGTCGTTGGGTCTCTATCACACATGCATGGGGGTAAGGCATGTGCATGGGGACATGTGCACATGCGCAGGGGTTGCATGTGTGGGGCACGTGCGCAGGGGCATGGTGCATGCACAGGGTGCGTATGCACAGGGGGCAGGGCGCATGCAGGGGGCACATGTGTGGAGGCCGCCCGCGCATTGCATTTTGGGGGTTCAGGCACACACGCTTTAGGCACTCGGTCTGGAAAAGTTTAGCCATCACTGCCCTAGTGGATCATCACTTAAGTATGAGCTAGCAATGTGCTATAGCTGCCAAAAAAGCCAATGCAGTCCTAGGCTGCATCAATAGAAGGGTAAGGTCAAGACAATGACAAGTGATGGTACCACTTTACAAAGCACTGATGAGACTACAATTGGAATATTGCATCCAGTTTTGGTCACCATGATACAAAAAAGATGTTGAGACCTTAGAAAGCATTCAGAGAAATGCAACAAAGATGATAAAGGAGGCTAAATCATATGACAAACATTTGGGGAGCTAGTTAGGTTTAGCCTATATCTAAGAGAAGAAGTAGGAGGGACATGATAACTGTCTTCCAATAGTTGACAGGCTGTCATAAAGAAGAGAGGATTATTCTATAATGCTCCCGGTTCGGACCGGATCATATGATCCGGTAGCGATGAGGGTGGGTAGTTCAGAGAACCGGTAGCAAAAATCCCTGCCGCCCCCGCCCATGCCCACCCAATTGCCCGGTCCCCACTTGCCTACTTGGCAGCTTCCTGCTTCTTTTGGTCTCGCTCGCTATTCCGGCCTTGCTTTGGCTGCTGCAATCAATTGCATCAGCTAGCAACTGAATCTGCCTGCCTGATCGGTGAGCAACTCAATCTGCCTGCCTTTTCCCTTGAACTAGGTAAGTAAGGGGGGGAGCTTTAAAAAAATAGTTAATTGGGGTTTTTTTAGGAGTTTTTTTTTAGACATAGAAATTTAAAGTTAAGGAAGTTTTAAAGTTAAGGAAGTTTTAAATTTAGCTGCTTTTATCTAAAAATATAAATAAAATAAAATAAAATAATAAAATAAAATATTTGTGCAGCTTTCTGAGATTTGTTGTGTTTCTGTAGTGATTCACTCTAACTACACAAACACACAAAATCTCATAAAGCTGTATGTGGCATTTTGTGTGTGTGTGTGAGTCGGTTGTGTTGTGTTGTGTTGTTTTCTGTGTGTGTAAAGTGTGAAAGTTGGTTTTGGGGCTATTTGTGGCTGTGTGAGGTTCCTGCTTGTTGTAGGGGCCATTTTGGGTGAAGTGCAGCTGCTTTTACATGGTGTATGAATCAGTTGTGTTGTGTTGGATGTTTGGAAGCCAGTATGGCTTCCAAAGCTGACAGTGTGTGTGTAAAGTGTGAAAGTTCGTTTATGGTACCTCTTATTGTTTTGTGTACTTTATTATTTTTATTATTTATTGTTATTGGCCACGCCCACCCATTCACCTGAACACCAAGCCATGCTCACCAATTAAGCAACGCCCACAGAACCAGTAGGAAATTTTTTTAGATTTCACCCCTGACCAAAGGGCAGGACAAAAGTGTAAGCTTGTTAAAGAGATCCAACCTCAAAGTAAGGAGACATTTTCTGACAAAACAATAGAATAGCTTGCCTCCTGAAGTTGTGGGTGCTCCAACATTGGAGATTTTTAAAAAAAACTGAACTCAGGATGTATAAGGCTCCTGCCTTCAACAGGGGTTGGAGTAGTAGAAGACCTCTGTGGTCCCTTCCAGCCCTATATTCCGTGTTTCAAATTCTAAAGGCAATGCTGATCCACAGGGCAAGCACAGTGACAGAAAGGGGACAGGGATTTTCCAGATAGATGCAGGCTGCTACAACGCTTTTCAAGTAAATAATGTGCTTATTTCTAATAGGTACACTGGCCTTAGCTTAACAAATCATGCAGACATTTCTACAAGGAGCTTTTTACAACATCTAAACTGTCTCGCCCCCACACTCTGATTTTCACAGGTGCTTCTTATCAAAACTTTGATATGCTTATTCCATTAGACATCAGTACTTTCACGACTTGGGCTTACTTTTTTTCCCCTATAGCAAAGGTAGAGAAAGAGGGGGGGAAAAATAACTCTTTCCTGAGCTACTTGGGAACCCATCAGTTTAAGATTTCCTTGCTGATGTCTGCTCTTTCCTTTCCAAACATAGCAGTCTTTTTACACTAACTAGGCAGCCTGCTCTGCAAATCTCTCTCCAATCCTGTTTGTTCCAGTTAGCTTCTCAGCAGATTCTTCCTTCAGCTGTGTGTAGATTCACAGAGCACCTCCCATCCATGCAGCACAAACGCCACATCAGCAATGGCCCATCATCTCCTCTATTGCCTGAGATCAAATGCTTTTAAAATATTTTCACTAGAAGTCAGACTTTCCTTCCCAGTGTCTTAATGGGACAGGAAGCTTTTAGATGGCTCTGTGACACTCTGCCTAGTTTTGACAAAACCAGACCAAAATAAACCAGCCCCCCTCTACCTTGAAACCAGTTTATCATTACAAAAAGATGGGAGGAGTGAAGATGGAGAGGATTCATTGTCAGTTCTACATTAGAGGATTTGGGAGACTGTGGCATTTTCTTTCTACCCCCATCAACAAATTAAACCACCGGTAGTCTTTGACTCACAATCATTGGTATAGTGACCGTCCGAAGTTTTAATGGCAGTGGAAAAAAGTGATTTATGACCATTTTTCACTCAACCATTGCAGGATCCCCATGGTCCCATGATCAAAATTTAGATGCTTGGCAACTGACTCATATTTATGATGGTTGCAGTGTTCTGGGATCATGTGATTACCTTTTGCGAAGCCAGATTCACTTACGACTGTGTTACTAACTTAACATCTGCAGTGATTCACTTAACAACTGTGGCCAAAAAAAAAATCTCATGGTGAAAAATTCAATTATCTTGCTTAGCAATAGAAATGTTGGGCTCAATTGTCATAAGCTGAGGACTGCCTTCATTTGTCATACACAGCAATTCTTATGAAACAGGCCCAAATTAGGACTATTTGAAGAGCGAATAAATAAATACCTGGTTCTTGTCATTTAAATCACCCGTTTTAAACACTACAAAATAGATAACTCCAAGAGGTAAGAGCTTCAGGGTGGATGTGCTGAGCTATGGCAAGGCAGAACCTGTGTGGACCCTTCCTGTCTGAGTGGGGTAAAGGATCAACTGGCCAGTCACCTTGAAAGAGAGTGTGCCACTGGGACCTAACTGCCTTACAAAGCAAACTTTTCTTTTTATTTGCAAATAGCCAAACCCTACCTGAAAGCTAGTTTGGCATGGTGCTAAAGCACCAGACTAGAAACCAGGAGACTGTGAGTTCTAGATTTCCGTAGTCATGAAACCAGCTGAGCAACTTTAGGTCACTCAATCTCAGTCCCAGTGTCATAAAAATATTCCAATAAAAGAAACAGGAAATAGCAATACAATAAACAATTCTTACTTTAAGATTCAGAGGTTAGGTTTATTTCATGAGCAATTTGGAACATAAACAGCCATCATAACACAATTTATAACAATAACCCATTGCAATGAGAACTAGAGCAGGGGTCTCCAACCTTGTCAACCTTAAGACCTGTGGATTTCCACTCCCAGAGTTCCTCAGCCAGCTTTCTGGGAGTTGAAGTCCACAGGTCTTAAAGCTGACATGGTTGGAGACCCTTGATCTAGAGACAATAGTTTAAGTCCATCTAGAAATAGCTATGGCCAGTGGCCCTGAACTCATCCCAAGACATTCTTTTTATACTTTTCTGCATTCATTTCACAACTTACTTTCTTACTTCCAATTCCTGCAACTGTTCTTCATATGTTTTTGTCTCAGTTTACCCATGTGTTCTTAGAATAGATTTTTGATGATTTTTTTAATCTCATCTGTATTATTTTTATAAATACCTCAAGCAGGCAAACCTACTTGATACTCCTTCCTCCTCCTCCCCTCCTACTTTCTCCATAATAACCCTGCAAGATGGGTTGGGCTGGGAGACAGTGCCTGGCCCAATGTCATTCAGGCTACTTCCATGCTTAAGGCAGGACTAGAACTCAGCTTCCTGGTTTCTAGACTGGTGCCTTAATCACTTAACCAAAGTGGTTCTCTTTCAAGATTTCAAGATTTCATGGTACCTTGAAATCTATAAGTTTTTTCATCCCATTAATTTGTATGGTCTCCTATAAATCTGAGTCTTTACACTATTCCTAAAATAAAAAAAGTGAAATCTCCTTTGTGCTCAACTCCTATCCTATGATTTTATGGACATGTCCATGTGGTTTCCTTGATGACGCCCTGGAAGTGCTTTGCCTCCTTCTTGAAATGATTTTTGACTACGCACTCTAGATTATATCCTTGGGCTTTCTTTGTGGTCTTCAATCCAGTCCTGCTTTTCAAGATCAGCCAAGCTAAACCATGATGGAAGAACATAAGGAACCGCTGCTTACAGGGTTTGCTATCTCAGTAGACTTGGGTGCATAGCTTTTTATTGGAAGAATTCAGTGGAAGACCCATGGAGTGTTTTAGGCAAGGAGAAGGCTTTTCACCGTATGTAATAAATTTCATTTTGGGTGTATTACCCTTAGGGAAATCCCCCCTACTGGCTCTCCATATGTTACAACTACACCCAAAATAATTGGGTGTCTACTACTACAACAGTCTACTATGGTTGGTATTAACAGATCTTCTCAAATCATGGTTGAATCCCATCCTGGTATAATCAAAGTGGCTTTGCCAGAGATATTTCTTAAAACATTTTTTTAAATGAGACCTTATTATCCTCAAAGATTTGGTGGCATCAAAACTAAATTCTTAATCCAGCAAGTCAGATTTCTTCCTTTAGGGTCTGACTTTTGCTAGGAAATAATGGCAAGAAACTTCTCTGAATTTGATTTCAGTTAGAAAGCAGACAATGTTGCTGAGATCTAGATATATAGATTTATTTATTGTACTTGAGCCCTGGGGTCTTGCTTTTCTATTATTAACATACTGAAGGTAGTTAGGAAATAAGCTACACAGACTTTGAGTGCTCAGTGTATGGTGTTCCCTGTCCAGGTTTCCATTCCTTCTACTGTCTTCCTTCTCCATGTGGTTTGATCTTTATTTTCTAAACTGGTATTATCCTAAACCAGCAAAAAATATTTCTCCAGACTACCAGTAATTATGAATAAAATCCAGTGGTCCCTTCCACTGAGGAAGTGCTTTCATTTGGAAAGAAAATATCTACCCTGACAAAAATACCCATTTTATTTATAATGGCCTTTCCTCCACTATGGTACAATCCAATCACTATTAAAACTTAAAAGTAAACCTAACAAGAATTAAAATTATATGAACTCAATAAACTCAATAAAATCCCCAAATACAAATGTGCATTTCCAGTATAATAATGTACTATTGTTTCTACAACTTGGATGACAGTAACTGGAATGAGACAACTCACCATGGCCAACTCACTGTGAAACAACTTGCCATGGCCAAAACACCATGGGACAACTTGCCACATTAAACAATCCAATTTATTTAAAATAATGTAAAATTATTTTTTAATTTTTGTCATTCTCATTTCACTTTGCCCCTCCTTTTGCATCCTTTCTTTAATGATTCTATGCCACCCTTTCTTTGATATCAGTGTAACTCTTGTTCTGCAGCGAGTTGGCCATAGCAAGTTGGCCATGACAAGTTGACTGTTGGCGAGTTGGTCATGGTGAGTTAGCCGTGGCGAATTGTCATAAACTACAGTTACATCCTCAGTTGAATGACTCTGCCATTTCACTTTACTAATAAGATTTTGTACATCTAATTTTACCAACCACCCTTTCTCAGTATCTTTTCCCAATCATACCTACCAATAGCAAGTTTGTTTTAGGAAGCCTTTTTTGAACTCACAGCATCTGCTCCATTACAATTGGGCTGCAGCAAGCGATGAAGCGAACACATAGGTGAAAAGCCCCATTTTCCTTGTGTCTCTGTTATTCTTCTTGGAAAAGTATCCAGAAGAATTATAATTACAATAAATATAATAAATGAATCTCACTGCAGTGACCCATACAATAGGGTTCAGCATACGTGTGTGTGAATATGTGTGTCTAAATATTATTTTACCATTGCATTTATCATTTTAACTTGTCAACGCCTGTAGAGTTTAAGTGGGGAAAGAAAAGAAAAGAAAAGAAAAGAAAGAGACAGAGAGAGACAGAGACAGAGATAATGAGAGACAGACACACAGAGAGAGAGAAACAGTCAGAGAGAAAGAGAGAGCACTTAAAATGCTATTTTTAAACACAAACCAAAATTAAACATATATGGCATACCATTTTGTCCTTTAATACTCTAACAACATTTTATAGCTAGCAGGAATGGCAAGGCTAGAAATGAGCACCTCAAGAAGGCAGCAATTCTCTGGTCAGCTCTGCCATGAGGCAGATACTGGTAACTTCCTCAAACAGCACATAGCAAGAAGATTAATGGTAGCAGAAATAGCCATTGCTCACCTTCTTCTGTGCTGGTCTGCAGCCCCTGTTAGGCATATGATTTACAGTTAATTCCCTTATCAGAAATACTTTTAAAAACTCACAGAACTCCATCACTGACAGCATCAAGGAAATCCCGAACTGTCTTGGGAGAATGGCAACAAAAGAAAGCCAGGGGCATTATACTTTAGGTGTTGAATTAGAATCAGACACCCAGATTCAAATCTACCTATAGATGTAGAAGGAAACTAGGTGATATTTCAGTCCAATCTACCTCACAGGGTGTTTGCTGTAAGGAAAAGCAGGGGAGTCAATGCTATGTATCCTGTCTTGAGTTCTGGAAGAAGCAACTAAATAAACGAATGAGAGATCCACTAGAATAAAATGATATAATAAATGTTTTCTTGTTTATTATGTAAAATGTTTTACGGTCAAATCAAAAAGTTTAGGCAGTGGAAAAAAGGCAGATTGCAACAACTTTTAAAAACTTTTCAGAGCTTCATCTAAAGTGTGAAATAATTTTCTCTAAAAATGCATGAGTGAACAATCAGATTTTAGTCTCTCCAAGCCAGCTTTCTTGCACAGAATAAATGTGGTGCTTTATTTTGCTGTTCTCCATCCAAGCAATAAGACGCCTATAATTATTGTTATGTCTGCAAGAGCCTGGCAAATAATTCAAAGAAATGTTTTGCCACTTTTCATTTAAATTAGCCCATATAGAATTTGTTCTGTTAAAAATAATCATTTCAGCCAAGAAACAGCTGGTGTTATGGGCTGTGGAGGGCAACCTTCCTGCCAACTATTTGGATGAATTCTAAAATGATTATTAATGGACCACTTTCTAAAAAGCCCTGAATTCAAGGTTAGATGAAATTCTGCTACAGTAATAGAAGCATTGATTCCTTTCAAGCATTGATAATAAACTTCTAAGGAGATCTTCTGAGCGTCCATTTTATTAAATATATATATATATATATATTATGTCATCTTCTGAATTACTGAGATTATATAATGAATATAAATACAGTTAAACAATGCAACACAATTCAAAAACATAATTAAAAATTCTTTGATATATTATATTAAATGCAATATATATTTGTTAGATTTATGTAGCCCCCTCCTTCCCCATCTCATTTAAGTGATTCTAGGTGGCTCACAATTAAAACCACTGACAAAAAACAAAGCAAAACATGTTTTGTTCAAACATGTTCGAACATGTTCATGTTTTGTTTGACCATGTTCAAACTATGAAACATATTCAGGTGAGTTACGAAACATTCAAAGGATTAAGCATAACCCCTGAACTGACTCTATACCATAACCAGATCTTCAAGCACAACAGTTGTGGCAAAGCCACAACTTCAGATCCTTCCAAAAGGCAATTGTAAGTAAGGCCATTCTAATCTAATCATTCTAAGGAGTTATTATTTTTGGTAATGATTAACAGCTTTCAATATTATTAGCATGGTTAGTTGCACAGTTAGCCAGATAGATGTCCACCTATCACATCCTTGTTAAGGAAATGGGACAGGCAAATGTTGTTATTTGATGGTGTTAAAAACATTATTACAGCATTTAAGCTGATCCAAATAAAGTTGCCTTTTGCAATTGATCGTGAGTTTGTCAATGCCGCTGGTATTTAAAGAGTGCTCTAGATGTTTTGGGATTGCACCCAAGGTACCTATTACTGTTGGTACTATCTTTGTTTTCTTTTGCCATAAGCGTTCTACTTCTATTTGCAGGTTTTGTACTTTGTGATTTTCTCCACTTCATTCTCTTCTATTCTGCTGTCTCCAGGTTCTGCAACATCCGTTAGGCAGATTTTTTGGTCTTTCTTATCAACAATTGTTAAGTCTGGGGAGTTACGTGGCAGGTGCCTGTCCGTTGAATTCTAAAGTCCCAGAATACTTTAGTTTCTTCATTTTCCTATCACTTGATCTATTTAGTGATTTCACTTTCTTGCTTGCAGGCATATGGTATTTCTTGCAGTGCACCAATCCAGTGCACCAATCTTGCTACTTTGTCATGCTGTTGTATGTAGTCAGTCTGTCCAGCAGCTAACTAGATGGTCCAATGTTTGTTCAGCTTCTTTTATTATTATCATCATCATCATTATTATTCAGTATGTGCCACCACTTGTCAACAACTCTAGGCAGCTCGCAACAATCTAATAAGAAACTGCAATAAAATCAACAAAAGATAGAAGATGGCAAGTGTGATGAAGCAAGAAATTTCCTTCTCCTTCTGTCTTCCCAGTTTTTCTAAGCAACAGCAGAATGGAGGGTCATCTGGATCTCAGCTGCAACTTCATTTTAGAGGGCAGGTGCTGCTACAGAGAAAAAGGGATGCTTTCAGAACCCAACAGATGCCATTGTTTAATTAGAGGAAACTGGAATGACTACCAACCCTGTAGGATCAAATCGGATGGGCAGATGTTATGCAGGACATGTGATCCCTCAAGTAACTGGACCCTATGCTGTATAGGACTTTATGGGTAACAACCAGCACCTGGAAGCAAAGCAGCAACCAGTGGAGCTCACAAAGCACAGTGTTACTTATAGGGCATACTGAAGCGTGCTCATTATTGCTTACACCTAAACTAGAAAAGGGAGCAACTGGTTCAGCAGATGGGGTTGTACAAAGCCCTTCCTTACTACAGCTGGCACTGCTCTTCAGGCAGAAGCTGTGAGTCCAGAAAAATTGCACACTAATATTGAGGGGGAAAATCCTATTCCATCCAAAGTCGAAGATAGAATATCCCAGATTTGGGTGCCCCGAATACCCAGAGCCACTTGGTCTTTTCAGAATTGAGTTGGAGATAGTTCCTCCCTCCCATTCAAAGCCCACTTCTATCAGCTGGAAATCAATGTTTCATAAACCAAAGAATTTCCTCCCTCTCCCTTTATGATAATGTGATACTTTGAGGGAGAGAGCGCCTTCTTCTTCTTCTTGTGCCATATCCATCATCGGATGTTGGTGATCATATTGGCAATTTTTGTCAACAGCCGCATGAAAAAGTGCTGCTGAGTTTTGTCCAAACCAGTCCCTTAGGTTTTTGTTAAGGGTAATCTGCGTTCACAACCAAGATTGTGGACTGTTGAGCAGAGCACCCTACGCATGAAAACGACTGAGACTGGATGTATACAATAACAGTCACTTGCAGACAAACTGGGGTTTGATATTCCTTTACTTTTAGGGAAAAGGCAAAGTCATAGTCCAAAAACAATTCCAGGTCATACACATATAAAGCCAGTCAGTCAGTCTTCTTACCAACGTACACTTGTAAAACAAACAAGGTCTTCTTTCAGTTCAGTTTGATTCACAACAGTCAGTATCTTGAGGAATCAATAACTAGCCATGATCAAACAACGATCATAAAGCTCAAATATACAGTTGCAGCATGTCTTCAGCTTACAATGCTGTATCGTCTCTGTAGATTCCCCAACAAGCTATAATTTAGTAGTCTTTTTATACATTGGCTACAGAGCTCAACCAATCAGGATGCTTACATGATGCAGCACAGCCTTAAAGCAATATCATGCCTTTCTACAAACATACATAGATAGTTTATATATTGCCTGGCCAACTAGTTAGGCAAATAACAATTTCCTGACAGTTTTGAAGACATGATGTTCTTCTTCTACCTGGACCTCATTTGCCTTCAATCTTTCCCTGGAGAATTAAGTGAAGGATGCCGTATTTTTCTGGGTGTCGCATCACATGTCCAAAATATTCTAACATAGAGAGCTCCTTGGACAACCAAAATCCTGAAGTCAGAATGCCACCATAGAGAGGGTTTGATTGCTTGCTACCATATAGAATATCAAGAAGAGCCTCTAATGAAGATCTCAGGATGCGGGTGAGCTGATTCAGGGGATGTGCTCTTTGTTAGGCTGAACTCACATATTCTTCATGCTTTGACGCAGCAGTAGGTATATGTTTCTGTTACTTTCTGTTCTAAAGGCAATATGATGGATGAAATGGGTAAAATGTTGATTTTGGACTGAGAAATCTTGATTTCAGTGCTGTCTTACTTTTGAAATTTCCTGGGAGGTACTGGGCAGTTCCATTATCAGCTTATACAGGTGTAGGCTTTCACAGCTGGTATTTGTTGGGCAGTGTTGGACTTCAGGGTTTATTGACTATGATCTAGAGAACAGATTTCTTGATATTTCACCAGGAACTGTGGTTGCAATCTTCAGAGGCAAAGAGATCTGCCAAACAGACCATAGGAAACGGAACAGGGACTGACTAGGATGCTGTCTTTATAGCCAAGTGTCCAACACCACTAAAACGACCAATTGGGATTAGGTACAAACAAAGAACCAGAGACAAGCTGTCATCAACCTGCACAGCAATCAGAAACCAGCTCAATCAGAGCCAATCAGAAGTCAGGGAGAAGACATTGTCCACTATTAGCTGCTTAATTTATTCCATATCACAGATATGATAATAAAAGGTTTTCTGTTACTCTGAGTAACCTGAAGGAAGAGTAGAAGGTTTGGTATGAATTATCCTGCAACCAAGGTGATATCAGTGCTGACACAGAATCAGACGTGGAGACCAAGATCAATAAAATACATTTTTTTCAGCCTTTGCAGGAAATTATGAGGGGAAAAAATTGAAGCTGACAGCATAACAATAAACCATGGAAGCTGCTGGTGGCAATAAATTTAATGTTTTTAATTTATTTCCCTGATGGTGCATTTGGGTTCTGGGCACAGTCTGTTACTTCAGAAATACACCAAAGAATGATTTATTTGAACTCAATAGCTCCTTCACTATAGTCACCTACACTGAGATAACCTCTCTTCTAAACAATTAAGCAACTCTCATTAAAAGACTAAAAAGGAAGGACATCCAAAGATAATAAGTGAGAGGAAGGGATGTCAGCAGTAAACCAGGCAGAGCAGCTTAGGTTCGTCTCCATATTCTCATGACTGGGAATAGAATGACCCTCCTTCAGGTTCACATGAATAATTCATGCCAATTTTAGCCCATTCTTCCATTTTATAGATGAGCAATAAGCACATGTGCCTTGACCACTTTTGATTAGATGCCACCCCATGAGCAGATTATGCTGTCTGAAGTTTTGACAGAGGAGGAAAAACGAGATGCAAGCAGCTCAATATTGGTTTTCAAAATTTGCCTAATGACTGTCAGCCACTGTCTGCTTCTGTGAGATTATGGAAGAGGAGAGTTTCTCTAGGTGAGAGCAAGGATGGCTGAGGGTCTGTCTTCATTAAAAGCCTGAGGTAGTAATATGGAGAGTCATGGTTTCCCAGAAACATTTCCACATCACAGGGAAAAACAAAACAAAATAAAGGGAAAGGAAAGGAAAGGGAAAGCAAAGGGAGAGGGTGAAGAAAAGGAAAGGAAAGGAAAGGAAAGGAAAGGAAAGGAAAGGAAAGGAAAGGAAAGGAAAGGAAAGGAAAGGAAAGGAAAGGAAAGGAAAGGAAAGGAAAGGAAAGGAAAGGAAAGGAAAGGGTGATAAACAGATCTGGAACTCATTTTGTTTAGGAACATGATGAAAGGTGTGTGGACACCATTAGATGGAGAGTTATTATGGTTTAGATCTGGCTGAGGGACTCTGGGAGTTGAAGTCCACAAGTCTTAAAGGGACCAAGGTTGGAGACCCCTGGTTTAGATTGAATGTGTGAGAATGAACTTTTTGAGATCCACACAACCCTTTAACTGTGGCTTCATGAAGCCCTGCTAACTATAATGGTCTGTGGGAATAAGCTTAGAAGACAAGAGGGAAAGTTAGTCAGATAAGAGGCACTTTAACTCATAGAAGTGATGTATGTCAAATATCTCAGAAAGGACCTTCTCTAGTTTCTTGGATTGTAAAATGGAGAGGGTCAAGAAATATACTTTTAGACATGCGGCATTAGGTTAATGTAACCTTACAATAAAGTCAGAGCTAAAACTACTTCTGGGTGTGCTTTTTATCTGGACTGTCTTAAAAGGCCGACACTAACTCTGCTTTAAGAACACATTCCCATGATGCAGCCTTTGTTTCATCCCAAGCTTGTACCTGAGACTGTCCACCTTGCTTTGGTCTAATGTTAAGATGGTGAGGGAAAATTTAGTGAAGTGTGTTGCTTAAAGGCACAGAGCTAGAAACCAGGAGACCATGGGTTCTGGTCCTCCTTTAAGCAGGAAGCTAGCTGGTGGCTTTGGACCAGTCACTCACTCTCAGCCCAAGGAAAAAGGCAACAGCAAGTCACTACTGAAAATCTTGGAGGACACAGTGGCTCAGTGGCTAAGATGCTGAGCTTGTCGATCGAAAGGTCAGCAGTTCAGCAGTTTGAATCCCTAGTGTGCATAACAGGTTGAGCTCCCATTACTTATCCCAGCTTCTGCCAACCTAGCAGTTTGAAAGCATGTAAAAATGCAAGTAGTAAAATAGGGACCACCTTTGGTGGGAAGGTAACAGCATTCCATGCACCTTTGGCATTTAGTCATGCTGGCCATTTAAGAACACACTCAAAACCGTAGAAATGGTGATAGACTTTATGAGAAACCCTTCCATACTTCCACCTCTCACAATACTAGATAACACAGTATCAACAATAGAAACCTTCAAATTTCTAGGTTCTATCATATCGCAAGATCTAAAATGGACAGCTAACATCAAAAACATCATTAAAAAAGGACAACAAAGAATGTTCTTTCTGCGCCAACTCAGTAAGCTCAAACTGCCCAAGGAGCTGCTGATTCAGTTCTATAGAGGAATTACTGAGTCTGTCATTTGCACCTCTATAACTGTCTGGTTCGGTTCTGCAACCCAACAAGAAAAACACAGACTTCAGGGGATAATTAGAACTGCAGAAAAAATAATTGCTACCAACTTGCCTTCCATTGAGGACCTGTATACTGCACGAATCAAGAAGAGGGCCGTGAAAATATTTACAGACCCCTCGCATCCTGTACATAAACTGTTTCAACTACTACCCTCAAAACGACGCTATAGAGCAGTGCACACCAGAACAACTAGACACAAGAACAGTTTTTTCCCGAAGGCCATCACTCTGCTAAACAAATAATTCCATCAACACTGTCAAACTATTTACTGAATCTGCACTACTATTAATCTTCTCATAGTTCCCATCACCAATCTCTTTCCATTTATGACTGTATGACTATAACTTGTTGCTGGCAATCCTTATGATTTATATTGATATATTGACCATCAATTGTGTTGTAAATGTTGTACCTTGATGAACGTATCTTTTATGTACACTGAGAGCATATGCACCAAGACAAATTCCTTGTGTGTCCAATCACACTTGGCCAATAAAAATTCTATTCTATTCTATTCTTCAGACAGCACTGGCTCTTCAGCTTTGAAACAGCACTGGCTCTTCAGCTTTGAAACAGAAATGAGCACCACCCCTAGAGTCAGGAACAACTAGCACATATGTGCAAGGGGAACCTTTACCTTTACCTTACTGAAAATCTTGCTAACGAAAATATGCATAATATAAATTATCTAAATAAATAAAATAAATAAATTTGATATTTGGTGCTTCCTTGCATGATTGTTTTGGCTTGACCAACATGATAAATTGGGGATTTTTCAAGCGCAAATCATGCATTCTGCAGACATTTTGTCTTCATGCAAGACTATTAATAATGTTTTTTGGTTTTTTTAAAAAAATGCCCTGACAAATAGGAGCTGAGCATGTCAATGCAGGCATTTTGTGCACACATGCCCCAAATGATAGGTGCTCGGAGCTCAGAATCATGGTTGATGGTCAGAATTAGGGGCTCATATAAATCCATCCTGAACTAAAAAAAATAAAATTCAGAGCACTCAGGAGAGCTTGAGTCTAAAATCTGAGAATGCCCTGAGGATCTGATGCTTGACTTTAAATGATTGTGTAGAAACCACCACCAGTTGTGCCCCATCAGATTCTGATGTCTCCTGTCACGTGGTAGGAAGATGGGATTCAACCAAGCTTTTGGTGGTTGCTCTGGCTCAGACCAGGGCAGAAGTATACAGTGGCTTTCAGGATGTAAAATCTGCATTAGATAGGAAAACATAGGCGCAATAGCAATCTATCAAGCAAGGGTCTTTAATATGAAACAGAAGACATAGGAGCCCAACTTTGCAATCTGCCTCTTTAACTTTAAATAATCTGAAGCTTCAAGGATGTCACACAATAAATAGTGTTCTCTATCAGCCGCTCAAACCATGAAGGGTTTCTGACACGATCAGTGTGACTGTAAAATTGATTTTGTATCTGAGTAATTGGAAAAATTGAGATACATTGATGCTTTTTATATTAACAATCCAAATGCAAAATTCATCACATCTCTTTGAGCTGTCCTTTCGCAACGTGTAAAATTGGTTTTTTTAAAAAAATAAAACCATGTGGCAAGAGAATTAAAAGAGCATTTTTAAAATGAACTCTCGAGATTAAGTAGCATAAAATGAACTTTCGAGACAGCATCAAACACATCCTCCCACTCAGAAAACTTTGCCTGTCTGCTGACTGAGACAAGCATTAAAATACACACATGTATAGACCCAAGAGACCGTCTATTTAGATATCTTTATATCACCGACACCAACTGTTTCAGCCTCCATTGCCTACAATGTAGCAAATGAAATGGCAGGTTTCACACATCCTCCAAGCCATCATGTACTGAAGTGCAAATGGTTTGAGATGCAGACAACACCGGCTCATCCCGTCTGTCTTCAACAATGAAGGGACAAAGGACGAAAAACATCCTGCTGCCAAGAAGGCTCAATACCTATTTGCACTACTCAGGTGAACCTGAGGACACAAAAAAACCTCCAAGTGGCCTCAATGACCCTCTAAAAGAATGCAAATGACCAGCTGTCTGCAAGGAATATAAATCCTTCCATTCTCTACCATCCAGTCAGAGCTGAAGAAGCTTCTTGGATGAGAAGCAAAATGTCTTCAAAAGAAAAAACCAGAAAGTCTCGTTGCCTCCTTTGGGAAAACCATGACTTGGATGACTGAGAATCTCCATAGACTATATAATTCATTCCTTCCCATTTAATCTAAATCCCCCTCATTCCTCTCTTAACAATTAAACACTACAACATAATAGCAATACGAATTACATCACAACATCAGAAACTTTCTGCAAAGATCAATGGCACAATGGAAGACATGGTTGCTGGTCAAGAATGGGAAAAGTTAATATCAAAAGAGGATTCTGTCAAGGAAAAGACACTATCACCACTATTGTTTGTCATTGCAATGATTCCTTTGTCAACAGCACTGAACAAAGCCATAGCTACCAAACATCAGAGTCATTTGCCTGGGTATTCCATCTCCTTTACACAGGTTATCAGAAGTTGTATGGAAAAACACCATCTGAAATAGAACCACTGTTCAACACTTACATATATGGGGCAAAGATATTGCAACGGAATTTGGACTGGACAAATGAGTCATCCTCATGATCAACACGGGGGAAATAGTGAAAGCAGAAGGAATCAAGATGCCTTGTGGAAATAACATTAAGAGTTTGGATGAAGATGCTCACTACAAATACCTGGGCATCCTTCAAGGTGACAACATCAAGCACACTAAAATCAACATAGAATAGAATTTTTTATTGTCCAAGTGTGATTGGACACACAAGGAATTTGTCTTGGTGCATATGCTCTCAGTGTACATAACAAAAAAGATATGTTCATCAAGAATTCTAAGGTACAACACTTAATGATAGTCATAGGGTACAAATAAGCGATCAGGAAACAATCAATATCAATATAAATTGTAAGGATACAAGCAACAAAGTTACAGTCATACAGTCATAAGTAGAAAGAGATGGGTGATGGGAACGATGAGAAGATTAATAGTAGTGCAGACTTAGTAACTAGTTTGACAGTGTTGAGGGAATTATTTGTTTAGCAGAGTGATGGCGTTGGGGAAGAAACTGTTCTTGTGTCTAGTTGTTCTGGTGTGCAGTGCTCTATAGCGTTGTTTTGAGGGTAGGAGTTGAAACAGTTTATATCCAGGATGTGAGGGGCCTGTAAATATTTTCACAGCCCTCTTTTTGACTCGTGCAGTATACAGGTCCTCAATGGAAGGCAGGTTGGTAGCAATTGTTTTTTCTGCAGTTCTAATTATCCTCTGAAGTCTGTGTCTGTCTTGTTGGGTTGCAGAATCATGAAGGTTAGAACTGAATACATCATGAGAGTGAAGAATATCTTAAAGTCCAATCTCAGTAGCAGAAATACCATCAAGGCAATTAACACCTGGGCAATTCCAATCATTAGATAAGACAGTTGCGAAAGTAGCCTGGACTCAAGGAGAACTAAAAACGACAATGAATCATGCCCTTCGTTGATGCAGTAATGTTGACAGACTCTACTTATCAAAGAAAATAGGTATGGAATGTTGCAAGTATATTACACAAATGAAAAAAGCATTTAAAACCAATATAAATTTAAAATCTAATCCAGTCCTGCGCAGATGAATAAATGTGTTTTAAGCTCGCGACGGAAGGTTCGGAGGTCTGGAAGTTGATGAAGTCCTGGGGGGAGTTCGTTCCAGAGGGTGGGAGCCCCCACAGAGAAGGCCCTTCCCCTGGGTGTCGCCAGACGACACTGCCTAGCTGACGGCACCCTGAGGAGTCCCTCTCTGTGAGAGCGCATGGGTCGGTGAGAGGTATTCGGTAGCAGTAGGCGGTCCCGTAAGTAACCCGGCCCTATGCCATGGAGCGCTTTAAAGATGGTTACCAAAACCTTGAAGCGCACCCGGAAGGCCACAGGTAGCCAGTGCAGTCTGCGCAGGATAGGTGTCACACGGGGGGCACGAGGGCTCCTCTATCACCAGCAGCCGCATTCTGAACTAACTGAAGCCTCCGGATGCCCTTCAAGGGGAGCCCCATGTAGAGAGCATTGCAGTAATCCAGACGAGACGTCACGAGGGCGTGAGTGACCGTACATAGGGCATCCCGGTCTAGAAAGGGGCGCAACTGGCGCACCAGGCGAACCTGGTAGAAAGCTCTCCTGGAGACGGCCGTCAAATGATCTTCAAAAGAAAAAACCAGAAAGTCTCGTTGCCTCCTTTGGGAAAACCATGACTTGGATGACTGAGAATCTCCATAGACTATATAATTCATTCCTTCCCATTTAATCTAAATCCCCCTCATTCCTCTCTTAACAATTAAACACTACAACATAATAGCAATACGAATTACATCACAACATCAGAAACTTTCTGCAAAGATCAATGGCACAATGGAAGACATGGTTGCTGGTCAAGAATGGGAAAAGTTAATATCAAAAGAGGATTCTGTCAAGGAAAAGACACTATCACCACTATTGTTTGTCATTGCAATGATTCCTTTGTCAACAGCACTGAACAAAGCCATAGCTACCAAACATCAGAGTCATTTGCCTGGGTATTCCATCTCCTTTACACAGGTTATCAGAAGTTGTATGGAAAAACACCATCTGAAATAGAACCACTGTTCAACACTTACATATATGGGGCAAAGATATTGCAACGGAATTTGGACTGGACAAATGAGTCATCCTCATGATCAACACGGGGGAAATAGTGAAAGCAGAAGGAATCAAGATGCCTTGTGGAAATAACATTAAGAGTTTGGATGAAGATGCTCACTACAAATACCTGGGCATCCTTCAAGGTGACAACATCAAGCACACTAAAATCAACATAGAATAGAATTTTTTATTGTCCAAGTGTGATTGGACACACAAGGAATTTGTCTTGGTGCATATGCTCTCAGTGTACATAACAAAAAAGATATGTTCATCAAGAATTCTAAGGTACAACACTTAATGATAGTCATAGGGTACAAATAAGCGATCAGGAAACAATCAATATCAATATAAATTGTAAGGATACAAGCAACAAAGTTACAGTCATACAGTCATAAGTAGAAAGAGATGGGTGATGGGAACGATGAGAAGATTAATAGTAGTGCAGACTTAGTAACTAGTTTGACAGTGTTGAGGGAATTATTTGTTTAGCAGAGTGATGGCGTTGGGGAAGAAACTGTTCTTGTGTCTAGTTGTTCTGGTGTGCAGTGCTCTATAGCGTTGTTTTGAGGGTAGGAGTTGAAACAGTTTATATCCAGGATGTGAGGGGCCTGTAAATATTTTCACAGCCCTCTTTTTGACTCGTGCAGTATACAGGTCCTCAATGGAAGGCAGGTTGGTAGCAATTGTTTTTTCTGCAGTTCTAATTATCCTCTGAAGTCTGTGTCTGTCTTGTTGGGTTGCAGAATCATGAAGGTTAGAACTGAATACATCATGAGAGTGAAGAATATCTTAAAGTCCAATCTCAGTAGCAGAAATACCATCAAGGCAATTAACACCTGGGCAATTCCAATCATTAGATAAGACAGTTGCGAAAGTAGCCTGGACTCAAGGAGAACTAAAAACGACAATGAATCATGCCCTTCGTTGATGCAGTAATGTTGACAGACTCTACTTATCAAAGAAAATAGGTATGGAATGTTGCAAGTATATTACACAATTGAAAAAAAAAGCATTGGAAGAATATCCATTGCAATCATCTATTGCAATGTCCTTCCTGTTAAAGACTACTTCAGCTTCAATCGCAATAATACAAGAGCAAACAATAGATTCAAACTTAATGTTAACCGCTTCAATCTTGATTGCAGAAAATATGACTTCAGTAACAGAGTTGTTAATGCTTGGAATACACTACCTGACTCTGTGGTCTCTTCCCAAAATCCCCGAAGCTTCAACCAAAAACTGTCTACCATTTATTTTATTTATTTATTTATTTATTAATCACATTTATATACCGCCCTATCTCCCAAGGGACTCCGGGCGGTTCACAGGCAAGTAAAAAGCACATATAAATACAGACTAAAATAACAATTAAAAAACTTATTCTATAAGGCCGAATTATTAAAAAACAATATAAATAATAAAACCCATTTAAAACCAATATAAATTTAAAATCTAATCCAGTCCTGCGCAGATGAATAAATGTGTTTTAAGCTCGCGACGGAAGGTTCGGAGGTCTGGAAGTTGATGAAGTCCTGGGGGGAGTTCGTTCCAGAGGGTGGGAGCCCCCACAGAGAAGGCCCTTCCCCTGGGTGTCGCCAGACGACACTGCCTAGCTGACGGCACCCTGAGGAGTCCCTCTCTGTGAGAGCGCATGGGTCGGTGAGAGGTATTCGGTAGCAGTAGGCGGTCCCGTAAGTAACCCGGCCCTATGCCATGGAGCGCTTTAAAGATGGTTACCAAAACCTTGAAGCGCACCCGGAAGGCCACAGGTAGCCAGTGCAGTCTGCGCAGGATAGGTGTCACACGGGAGCCACGAGGGGCTCCTCTATCACCAGCAGCCGCATTCTGAACTAACTGAAGCCTCCGGATGCCCTTCAAGGGAGCCCCATGTAGAGCATTGCAGTAATCCAGGCGAGACGTCACGAGGGCGTGAGTGACCGTACATAGGGCATCCCGGTCTAGAAAGGGGCGCAACTGGCGCACCAGGCGAACCTGGTAGAAAGCTCTCCTGGAGACGGCCGTCAAATGATCTTCAAAAGACAGCCGTTCATCCAGGAGGACGCCCAAGTTGCGCACCCTCTCCATTGGGGCCAATGACTCGCCCCCAACAGTCAGCCGTGGACTCAGCTGACTGTACCGGGATGCCGGCATCCACAGCCACTCTGTCTTGGAGGGATTGAGCTTGAGCCTGTTTCTCCCCATCCAGACCCGTATGGCTTCCAAACACCGGGACAGCACTTCGATAGCTTCGTTGGGGTGGCCTGGTGTGGAGAAGTACAGCTGGGTGTCATCCATTGACCTCACCCCATTCCTAAGAGGACTATAAGGGGCGTGCATAAGTGCACAAAAGTGCCTACCGTTCCTGTCCTATTGTTTCCTTTCATTGTATGTGCTTGTATATAATTTTGTGACAAAATAAAATTTAAAAAAAAATCTGAAGGAAAGTGAAGAAGATGCCCTGAAACTAGTACATCATGAAGGCTTACTGAGTATTGGCCTACAAGTAAGTCCAAATGAAGAATAGAAAAGAGACACAGCAAGGCATAGTATTACATGGTAAGTACGTAAATGTAGCAAGTAAAACAAGGCCTGGAAATGACTAAGAGTAGGAAAATTGAAGAAAGAGATGGAGGGAAGAGTAATTCTGGCTGCACAAGGCAATCCTTAAGAACAAATGCATACAAACCACAATTCAGAAGACAACAAAGAAACCAAATGCATCTCTACAAAGAAGCTCAAGAACTAGTTAGCTGCTGCAAGAAGATGGCACAGACTGACTACAAAGAACAAAATGGTAAAATGGTAAGTGAACACCTGTCTACCCTAGATGAGTTCAAATCACCAGGACCAGATGGATTACACCCCAAGGTTCTGAAGGAACTGGCAGACGTGATTTCAGAACCACTGAACTATATCTTTCAAAGATCCTGGAGCACAGGGGAGCTGCCAGAGGACTGGAAAAGAGCTGATGTAGTTCCCATCTTCAAAAAAGGAAAAAAAACAGATCCAGGAAACTACAGACCTATCAGCCTGACCTCAATACCGGGGAAGATTCTGGAAAAGATAATCAAGCAATGAATCACCGAACACCTAGAAGCAAACAAAGTAATAACCAAAAGCCAACATGGGTTTGTCAAAAACAGATCATGCCAGACTAATCTTATCGCATTCTTTGACAAAATGACAACATTAGTAGACCAGAGGAATGCTGTCGATATAATTTACTTGGACTTCAGTAAAGCATTTGATAAAGTAGACCATAATCTACTACTAGATAAAGTAGAAAAATGTGGGTTAGACAGCACCACCACCAGATGGATTCGTAACTGGCTGACCAACCACACTCAATGTGTAGTCCTCAACGGAACTACATCCACATGGAGGGAAGTATGCAGTGGAGTACCCCAAGGCTCTGTTTTAGGCCCAGTACTCTTCAACATCTTCATCAATGACTTGGACGAGGGGATAGATGGGGAACTCATCAAATTTGCAGATGACACCAAGCTGGCAGGAATAGCCAACACTCCAGAAGATAGGCTCAAGTTACAGAAAGATCTTGACAGACTTGAACATTGGGCGCTATCTAACAAAATGAAATTCAACAGTGAAAAGAGTAAGGTTCTACATTTAGGCAAAAAAAACAAAATGCACCGGTACCGTATATGTGGTACCTTGCTCAATAGTAGTACCTGTGAGAGGGATCTTAGAGTCCTATGGATAACCATTTAGATATGAGCCAGCAGTGTGCAGCAGCTGCTAAAAAAGCCAACACAGTTCTGGGCTGCATAAACAGAGGGATAGAATCAAGATCATGTGAAATGTTAATGCCACTTTATAATGCCTTGGTAAGGCCACACTTGGAATATTGCATCCAGTTTTGGTCGCCACGATGTAAAAAAGATGTTGAGACTCTAGAAAGAGTGCAGAGAAGAGCAACAAAGATGATTAGGGGACTGGAGGATAAAACATATGAAGAACGGTTGCAGGAACTCGGTATGTCTAGTTTAATAAAAAGAAGGAGTAGGGGAGACATGGTAGCTGTGTTCCAATATCTCAGGGTTGCCACAAAGAAGAGGGAGTCGGGCTGTTCTCCAAAGCACCTGAGGGTAGAACAAGAAGCAATGGGTGGAAACTGGTCAAAGAAAGAAGCAACTTAGAACTAAGGAGAAATTTCCTGACAGTTAGAACAATTAATAAGTGGAACGACTTGCCTGCAGAAGTTGTGAATGCTCCAACTGGAAATTTTTAAGAAAATGTTGGATAACCATCTGACTGAGATGGTGTAGGGTTTCCTGCCTGGGCAGGGGGTTGGACTAGAAGGCCTCCAAGGTCCCTTCCAACTCTGTTGTTATATTATATTATATTATATTATATTATATTATATTATATTATATTATATTATATTATATTATATTATATTATATTATATTATATTATATTATATTATATTATATTATATTATATTATATTATATTATTATATTATATTATATTATATTATATTATATTATATTATATTATATTATATTATATTATATTATATTATATTATATTATATTATATTATATTATATTATATTATATTATAACAGCATGACAATGGTGCATTGGAATATCTGCAAGCAAGAACTGATGGGGCAGATCAAGCAGTAGAGAATAAAGAAGCCAAAATGTTCTGGGACTTTAAAATTCAAACAGACAAAACACCTGCATTTAACTCCCCAGACTTAACAACTGTCAATAAGAAAGACCAAAAAAAAAAAGTCTGGATAGTGCTGGAGACAGCAGAATAAGAAAGAATGAACTGGAGAAAATCACAAAATACAAACACTTGCAAATAGAAATAGAATGACTGTGGCAAAAGAAAGGAAAAAGTAATAGATGTTTTGAGTGCAATCCCAAAATATCTGGAGCAGCACTTGAACACCATTTGTCAATTGCAAAAGGCAGCTTTATGTGAAACAGTTTAAATCCTGTGATGATGCTTTTAACACCATCAAACATCTGTCTACAGTATCTCATGCTTGATAAGGACTCGTTAGGTGTATAAAAATGCCAAACATCTGGCTATCAGCATTACCAAACGAAGCAAATCATTTTTCTTACCAGTCAAATAAACTTAATTTAAAGGGGTTTTTTGTACTTCTTCCACCCAGCTTTAATTAAGTCCCATAGATAAAAATCTAACTCTTCTTTGTCTAGTCTTTTTGGTCCTTCTTTTGAAGTTCTTTATTCAAGTCGATTTGTGCTTTCCATGAAATAATTCCAATAATTCTCTCATATTTTAGTTTAAAAGATTAGTCTACATGACCCTTTGGGTAAATTATTTGAATGTCTTTTTTAAAAAGATTATTCAATTACACTTGTAAATTTAGTATTTCCATCTCTGTCTTGTATGTTGTAATTTTTAAGCCCATTTTAAATCCATTTTGATCAGCCTCCAAGAAGTTTGTTCATCTTTAGTGATAAGTTTTAGTTCCATAAATAGCTAAAAAGCTCAAACCCTTCACACGTTCACAGATCAAAACTTTTCTTTAAAGTAGCCATCATATGCCTTAGTAATTAACCTTCAAAGGCTTGTTTTGCATTGAATGTAAACAAAACAGATTTTTCCCACACAAGAGGATCTTTCTAATTAGTTTCAAAATCTTTCTTTAAACCAGCTCACAAAGCCTTAGCATTTAAACTGTTTAAATAACTCTAAAATCTAAAGTCACCCATTTGTTGCATATTGCAAAAATTTAAATAAACTTATAATAAAATATTAGAAAGCTGAGAACACATAGTTTCCTTTCTCTTTAAAACTCTCCCAGCGGCTTATAGCCTTGACATTCTGAAGCTTTTTCAATCTTAAAGAGGCAGTACAAAACAATAAACTCCAAAGTGATTAAAAAGATGAGGTTTGGTCAAACCTTGAGTCCATGAAGGTTGCATGCACAGGTACACGCACAATTGAATTCATAATTTATGAGGAGGGGAAAAAATGCAGGCACTAGCTTGCCTTATCAGAAGTAGAATGGAACAACTCTCCATGGCCAACTCATGGTAGCCAATTCACCACAACCAATTCATTGCTAGACAACTTGCTGCAGCCAATTTGCTGCGGGATAACTCATTGCAGGAAAATTCAGCAATTCAATTTAATTATTTCAAATAAATTAAAAAATATTTTAAATTTTGTCATTCACATTTCATTCTGTCCCTCTTTTTGCACCTTTTCTTTAATGATTCTATTCCACTATTTCTTTGATATTAGTGAAACTCTTGTCCTGCAGTGAGTGGGTCATGGCGAGTTGTCCTTATGAAACAAACAAAATGGTAAAAAGTTATGGTATTTATGTAGTAAATGAAGGGAAATGGTAATAAGGATATACTAAATAATACCAGAATATAATATACTGGAATCCTAGAATTAGTAGAAACTTGTTATTCTGTAAACATTTGTTTCCTGTAACACATACATGATATATTATGCCTTTGTACTTGTAACACAAAAATGCTACATTATGCCTTTATATTTGTATTTCCTACAAGTAACTTCCTGTAACAAACATATGCTGTTATTAGGCCTCTGTAAAATATCTAGTATTTGTCAAACATATGTTCCTGCCATTTGATCTGAATTCATATCAATCTTCTTATCTCTTCCTCTTCTGCCATCCAGGGCCTAGTACAGTGGTTCTCAACCTTTATAGTGCTGCGACCCCTTTAATACAATTCCCCACAATGTGGCGACCCCTTTAATACAATTCCCCACGATGTGGCAACCCCAACCATAAAATTATTTTCGTTTTGAATTTATCGCGCCTGAAGCCGTATTGGCTAGCAATCTGAACTGCTTGCGATTGCCTTGAGGACGGAGGCATTAAAGCGGAGACTCCTCCCCTATTAAGTTTATTGCTCCTGAACCCAGATTAGGCTAGCGATTGGGAGTGATTGCAGCTGGCTTGAGAGGGAGACATCAGAGCAAAGATTTCTCTCTTTTTTAATTCATTGTGCCTGAAGCCGAATTCGGCTAGCGATTTGAAGAGCCTGCAGCTGGCTTGTGGAGTCAACCATTGGAGCGCGATTCTTCGACTCGCAAATATACTTCCCATATTTCCAGTGGACTTAGGCGACCCCTGGCAAATCATCATTCAACCCCCAACGGGTTCGCGACCCACAGGTTGAGAACTGCTGGCCTAGTACATATCTTGGGTTGGCATTGCATACAATTTATTCCTACAGCCCTAAAACGTACACCTTTGATCTGTGCAAATTCCTTTCCCTGCAACACCAAGGGGCCAAGTGGCCAATTGTGCGAACAAAGGAATACTCAAGGAAGAGATAAAGCTAGTAACTGCTAATTGGGAGGCTTCTATCCTTCTGCAGGGCAATAAGGAATACACAAACCTAATTTGGAGGTCAGAATTGGAGGTTTAACTGATGTTTTAACAGTATAAAAAGGAATCACACATTCCCTGAGTTTGTGGCTTTTCTTTGCATGTCCTTTTTGTATGTGTTTGGAACTGCTGACCCTGTCTTTAAACTTTGATCAAAGATTAAATGCTGATTCTTTCTCAAGCTTTAAGACCTTCTTTGACTCACTGAGGCTTAAGCGTATTGTCAGACCTTACATTACTTACCAAGCACATCTAAATTATATTAAAGGAACCCAAATATCTTTACAATCCCCGAGGCATGTCACAACTTTTGAGTACCACTAATGTTTGGAAATTGAAAGTTGAAAAATTTGACACGCTCTATAATAAATAAATGTGCTATGGTGAGTTGGTCGCAGCGAGTTGGCCATGGCCAATCGTCCTAGACCCGTGATGGCAAACCTATGGCACGCACGCCATCACCAGCTGCCTTCTGGTTTCCATCGTGCACGTGCACATCGGCCAGCTGATCTTCGCAGGTACCAGATCACCAGAAAACAGCCTGAAAACAGCCAAAAACCAGGCTGTTTTTTGGGCCATATTTTGGGCTGTTTTGGGGCCATTTTCCCAGGCCAAAAATGGCCTGAAAACAGCCCTGAAAACAGTCTAAAAAGGGCCCAAAAAACAGCCTGAAAATAACCCGGAAAATGGCCAAAAACAGCCAAAAAACAGGCATGTGCACCAGCCAGCTGGTCTTTGGGTTTCCAGTGCTCTGGCATGTGCATGTGCACACACATGCACACGCATTCCGGTTTGGGCACTTGGTGCCAAAAAGGTTCGCCATCACTGTCCTAGACCCCACCAGAAATGCCTTGTAAGTGTGGAATCTGATGTATTTATTTTATTTATTTATTTATCGTATTTGTATACCGCCCTATCTCCCTAGGGACTCAGGGCGGTTCACAGGCAAATAAAAAGGTACATATAAATACAGAATAAAATATCAATTAAAAAACTTATTCTACACAGCCAAATAGTTAAAAAAGAACAATATAAATAATAAAACCCATTAAAACCCGTATAAATTTAAAATCTAATCCAGTCCTGCGCAGATAAATAGATATGTTTTAAGCTCGCGGCGGAAGGTTCGGAGGTCCGGAAGTTGACGAAGTCCTGGGGGGAGTTCGTTCCAGAGGGTGGGAATGTAAATGTCATCCTGCACATGTACTCATCTGCTTGTCCCTACCTGTCCAGAGGTCCTCAGTTTTCTACATTGCAGGAAGAAAATTCACCATCCAACAACAAATCAGGAACTGTTGGGGCTGCTTTGCCCTGTAGATCAGATGCTAGGCGAGAGCATTGTTTTAATCTTGGAATTTGCTATCTTCAGGGTTTTGGTGGAATTATTATGCCTTGCAGGATATATTTTTTTATGGGATTGTAAAAGATATTGACCTGATGTGCTAGGTATGTCAGTCTCCTTGGAAACAAAAATGCATGCTACATATCTTCTTGGAGAACTTTGTTGCTATTATTATTTGCACACACGTACAAAGCTTTTGAAGGTATCAGAAGCTGCAGAGCTTCCTTTCCTTTTATGTGAGTTGCTTCCTTTGAAAGTTATGGGTAGCAATGATATCTTTTCCAGGAATGTGCATGAGCCTAAATAAAAGATCTACATCACATAAATTTTAACGAGTGGATTTTATAAAGCAACTTTTCTCAGACTTGAACAGAAGCCCCAAAGTTGGGTTGCTTTAATGAGCAGCAGAGAGCTACTGTTCTTGTGTGAAGTCTCAAGCACTTCCTCCGAATCATTTTTGACACATTCACTGCCCTACTTAGCAACTACTGCAACAGAAAGTATTTATCATAATCCTGACTTTTTATTCAGTTTAACCTCTGAGTTCATCCTTTGCAAGTGCAGACTTACGTATGTACTGTCAGATTTGTATCCCACCTTTTCTCCAAGGGTTCAAAGGTGCTTACCAAGGAAGCACTGTCTTGTTTTGCTATACCTCTACAAATCTCCTGTGAGGTCACTTGGACTAGTTTTTAGGCATCACAACATGCTAGCATTCAATCAAAAAAAGAGAAATGAAACTAGAGCTACTATGCAAAAATGCACACCACCGAGAGTTGTTCCATGAGTGAGATGGAAAGGAAGGAAGGAAGGAAGGAAGGAAGGAAGGAAGGAAGGAAGGAAGGAAGGAAGGAAGGAAGGAAGGAAGGAAGGAAGGAAGTTAAAATGTAATTTTTAAACACAAATGAACCAAAATTAAAAGAAGAATTTATATGTAAAATCCCTTTAGGAGAAAATAATTATAATAACTGGAGTTGTAAAATGTTTCAAATTTGAAACACCTCATTTCATTTGAGTTTGTTGGAACTGAGAACAATCTTAAAACATTAATATTCTATCTTAAAACATTGACATGGGTGGGAGCAGTTTTGGTTCCCTTCAAGTTAGGTTGGAGCAAGCAGTTTGAATTCTCAACTGTACCATCTTTGAAAAATTCCAAATTTTAACTTTTTACGCATGACTGACATTACTGTTCAGGAGCTGCAAATATTCATATTGCCATTCTAGACTTTTTAGTACAATACTGTATTGGAAGAAAGAATTATGTGGGAGATGGCACAAACCACAAGATTCAGAATAACAGAATTGAAAGGGACCTTGGAGGTCTCCTAGTCCAACCCCCTGTTCAACAGCAATAGCACTTAGACTTATATACTGCTTCATAGTGCTTTTCAGCACTCTCTAAATGATTTACAGAGCCCCCCCCCTCAACAATGGGTCCTCATTTTATTTTATTTTATTTATTTTTTTATAAATAATTTTTATTTCCATTTTCCAACATCATATTTATATGCAAACTATTATCTATCATTAATCATTAATCATACTGATTCAGGCCTGCCCAATTGCCACTTCCTTTCTTCACAATTTCTATCTACTACTTTCACATCCTTCATCTCCTTCACTTTACTACTTCCTCTCCTCCTTCTTCCTCCTTCTTCCACCCTATCTAACCTTCTTATTTCCTCCTTCTCTACTCTTTCCTACCTACTTTCTTCCCTCCTTCTATTTCTCTCTCTTTTCTTTCTGAAATGGCAATCGAGCATCCCCAATATCATTTTAAATTTTATTTTCATATCTTCAAAAATTACTATGCATTAATAATCAATCCATGTATCATTTCCTCCCCTTTCTCCCCCTCCTCCCCCTTCCCCCCCCCGACTTCCCCGAGCAAATACCGGGTATTATAACCAACAATCACAAGCTAAAGTATACAAAATAAACATAACCTCCCACCTTTAAAAATTTTAAACTTTAGATCCCCTCACAATAAAAATAAAGAGATAGAGTGGTTAGAAACTTTTTTCAGAATCTATATTCAAAGAAATCAATTAATCGGGGAAAATTGCAGAGTTATTTAGAAAAGTATGTGGTGAAAATTGATCAAACATATAAGGAATTGATGGAAGAAGATATAACACAAGATGAGATTAATGGAATAATACAAAAATTAAAATTAGGGAAAGCTCCAGGTGAGGATGGATTACCTGTTGAGTTTTATAAAGAATTTAAAGAATTAATAATACCAAGACTGCAAAAATTATTCAATGGAATATTACATGGTGGGGAAGTACCTTCGTCATGGAATAGAACGGTGATATCCCTAATTCCTAAACCAGATAAAGATTTAGAAAGGATTGAGTCCTATCGGCCCATTTCTTTAATTAATCAGGATGCAAAGATATTTACTGCTATTATAAGTAATAGATTAAATAGATTTATAGATAGATATATAAGTTATAATCAAGTAGGCTTTGTGAAGGGTAGATACATGAGTGATATTGTTAGAAGAGTATTAAATATTATAGATGTAGCTGAATATAATGGTGATAAAATTGGTATAGTATCATTGGATATTTTAAAGCTTTTGATTCTGTACAATGGGAAACAATTAAAGTAATTGTGGAGGCTTTAGGCTTTGGTAATAAGTTTATACATGTTATTTCAAAATTGTACCAAAAGAGCAGTGCAAGAGTGAAGGTGAATGGAATATTAACTGAAGAGATAAAATTAGAAGCTGGTACGAGACAAGGATGTCCCTGTCCCCAACATTATTTTTATTGGCTATGGAAATATTGACAAAATGATAGAAAAGATGAAGAATTAGAAGGAAATAAGGGTATTAAGATAAATTTGTATGCGGATGATACTTTAATTATTTTGAAAAATGTAGAGAAAGATTTGAAAAAGATATATAAGCACTTGATAGAATTTGAAGAAATGACAGGATTGAAAGTAAATTGGTCAAAGTCAGAATTATTGATGGATAGTAATGGTAATGAGTCTGAGAATATGCAAGAGCAATTTGGGATAAGGATTAAAAACACATTGAAATATTTGGATATAGTGCTTTCACTTAAGGTTAAAGAATTGAAAAAACTTAATTATGATGTGGTGATTAACGAAATTGAGAAGAAGATAGATAAATATAAAATTTTAAAGTTGTCTTGGTTTGGTAGAATTGCAATGTGTAAGATGATGCTGCTGCCCAAGTTCAACTTTTTATTCGAGATGCTACCACTAAATCTGACAGAGAAAGATATTGAAGGATATCAGAAAAAACTGGATAAATTTTGCAATGGTAGCAAAAGACCCAGATTAGTGAAGAAAATGTGGTATCAAAATCAAAAGGAAGGCGGATTAGGAATCCCCAAATTATTTAATTATAAAGAATAAAGAAATTATTGAAAAATTAGGGTTAAGTTGGTTTGAAAAAATACAGATAGAAAAATGGACAAAAAAACTAAAGGAAAATTATTCGATAAATAGATGTGAAACTGAATTTGAATATTTAGTATCTCGGATTATGAAAGATGAAATTGGGCTAAAGGGACTCGTTAGTAGGGTTTATAAGATTATAAATTCTGATGAAAAATTACAAAGAGTGATGAGGACAAATTGGGAAAAAGATCTTAATATTGAAATACCAGAATCAGATTGGAATGTGAATTGGAAGAGTAGAATTATGAGAACTTTATCTATAAGGATTAAAGAGCACAATTATAAAGTTGTTTGGAAATGGTATTTGACTCCAGTAAGATTGTCACAAATGGATAAAAAACTAGTAAAAATGTTGGAGATGTGAGATGGAATTGGGGACTTATGAACATATGTGGTATAATTGTGATAAGGTTAAAAGTTTTGGCAACAATTGGAGAAAATGATATTTGAAATGATGGGGAAAGTAATAACATTGAGAGTGGAAACTATATTATTGTTGGTAATTAAGGAAATAGAATTAACAAAATATGAAAAAGAATTGATTAGAATTATGATTATAATAGGTAGAATTATAATAGCTAGATATTGGAAACTGGATGTGATTTTTAGAATAGAAGAGTGGAATTCTGAAATGTGGAAATTAGCTTTAAATGATAAAATGACATGTGATATTAAAATTAGAAGTGGTGTGTATAAAGAAGATATTTTCTGGAAGACTTGGAAACCATTTGTGGACTTTGCGCTTGGAACATTGGACGCTTCAGTACCTGTACCTCGAGAACGTGGATTTTGGCAATCATGAGGATATATCCGAAGACCCAAATCTTCCTTTTATGTATAGCACAAGGGTGTAATAATGTATTTTCTTTTTGTTTGTTTGTTGCAAAAAAAAATAATTAAAAAAAAAAAAATTAAAAAAAAAAATAAAGAGATAGGAAAGAATAATAAAAAGAAAAAAAGAAAAGAAGCAATACCAACTTCACATATTACATCTTCTTACAATCCATTTTTAAAATTAATCCATCTTCTCAAATTCAATTTTTTTTCTTTTTTCCACTTGTATATTCCTTCAAATTTCGTAAGTCCATTTCTCAAATTACAGTCCATCTTCTCAAACTCAAATTTTCATCACTTATATATTTCTTCAATTGCCATAACATGGAGCGCTTTAAAGGTTTTGGTGACCACCTTTAAAGCGCTCCATGGCATAGGGCCGGGTTATCTACGGGACCGCCTGCTGCTACCGAATACCTCTCACACTCCTCTCACAGAACTCCTCATGTCAGCAACAATGTAATCTCCTTAACCTTCTCTGTCTCCATCTGGAATGAACTGCCCCAGGACTTCGTCAGCTTTGGACCTGGACCTTCATGAGCTTAAACCATATCTATTTAACTGCGCAGGACTGAGTTAGATTTTAGTTTGTGGGTTTTATCTTGGGTTTTAATTTTTATATTTTTAATTAAGGCTTTTGAATAAGTTTTTTAATTGTTTTTAGAATTGTATTTATTGTATTTTTTGTTTTTTAAATGCCTGTAAACCGCCCTGAGTCCTTTGGGAGATAGGGCGGTATATAAATATAAACAATAAATAAAATAAATAAATAAATAAATAATGTCCGTTCTTCTTACAGTCCATTTTAAAAATTAGTCCATCTTCTAAGATTCAAATTTTTTTCTCACCCACTTGTATATTCCTTCAAATTTCATAAGTCCATTTCTTAAATTACAATCCAGCTTCTCAAATTCAAATTTTTATCACTTATATATTTCTTCAATTGTCATAATATTTAATATCCAATCTTCCAATACTACTCCCAATCAAATATCATTTCAAATAAAATCTCTCAAATATAATATTTCCAGCTTAACTTCATAACTTTTACTATCTATAAACATGTCAATTAAAACAAATAGTCATTTAAACTACATCCACAATATAACAGTAAGCAATTAAAATCATTACATCCACATTATCTAAATTCATAAATTTCACTTTCCATCCTTCAGAATTAAATAATATCATCCCATAGATTTATACCATACAAATAGCAAATAACAAAAATCCTATAATTTATATCCTAAACAAATCAATTCCAAAAATTAACCATAATCATCATATTCACATCTTAAACATTCCTCCCCTCTCCCATTCTATTTTCCATCATTTCCAAACCAATTAACTTAGCATCTAACAACAAAGGATTCCCACTCTTTAAAACATTAATATAAAAATGTCTCGCTTTCATAATTGAATTAAGAAAATACTTTCTGCCTCTAAAATTCACTGACAAACCCATTGGAACTTCCCATCTAAAATATATCTGATGTTTCTTAAACTCATCCACTAAAAAAGCAAATTCTCTTCTCTTTCTTAACATTTTAGGAGGAATTTCCTTCATCATTTTTATATCTTGTCCCAATATCTGAAATTTATTTTTATAAAAGGCTTGCAAAATTTCATACCTAACCTTTTTAGATGTAAAATAAATAACCACATCCCTCGGTACTCTATTTTGTCTTGCCCACCAAGAATTAACACGATAAATTCTTTCAATATTAATCTCAAAATCTTCCGGCTCCACACCCTTTATCTGAGCAAAGGCTTGCGTAAAATCTCTTTAAATTTTCCTTCCTATTTTGCTTCAAACCTCTCACTCTTATAGCATATTCCATTAATCTATATTGTAATATTACTCTTTCTTCATCTGCCCTATCTACCTTTGCCTGTATATCTTCCATCTTATTATCTAAATTCCAATTGTTTTGATTTTTTTGTATTCCCTCTATTTTCCTTTGCAACTCTAAATTAGCTTTATTAATTTCTGCAAGATCATCCTCCATCTGAATACAAGAGCTTAATATTTGCGCAATTGCATCCTTTACCATTTTCATTTCCCTCTTCTGCTCTTCCACCACTTCCTTAAAATCCAACATCTCTTTCTCTATTTCATCAAATTTTTGATCTATTTCTAGAAAATGACTCTCCAAAAACTCCTGTAAAGAATTTCTTAATTCCTTTTTGATTTCTTCTTTTAATTTTTGAATCTGAACTGAAGAAATTTCAAAATTTTTAATGACTTTTGGCACTATTTGCTTAAAAGCCATTTTTTTAAAAAATATAACTTAATAACAGACCAAGAGAAAAAAAAATATTTAGAAAATAAAAATTCAAAAAACTTTTCTTCTAAATCACTATAATCCCAAAGAAAAAGAAAAAATATAAATCATAAAATTCTCGTTTCTTCCATTTAGTCAGTATCTTCCTGTATATCTTCTATCTTCTATTTCAACACTAGCCGTTAGTAAACATTTCTAATTTCGTTTTCAGTACACACATTCCACAAAACCGCCATTTGCTTTCTTCTCTCCTATCTTCGCAGCAAATATATCCTCAGGGGCTTACAGTCTTCTTACAAACAAGTACTAAAACTCCAGTTTCTGCTCCGTCCACGTTACAATCCATCATAAATCAATTCCTGTCGTGGAAATTGGACGCTTCATTTGTTTGCCATAAAGGCAAATGCCTCCCCCAGCCAGGAGCTTATCAGGCTATGGAAGGAGAACTCCCCGTAAGCCTCAGAAGCTTATTAGGGTGTCTCAACTTCAGCCTGAATGCTCATCTTTCCCTGTTTGCCCGAGGGAAAGAATTCCAAGCTGTCGGACCAAGATTTACGATGTCCTGACAGCTCTACAGACTAGGGAGTTAGCAGCTAAATCATAGCTGCTTCTGCATGAAGCGGAGCCAGACCGGAAGTCCGGATCCTCATTTTATTGACCTCAGAAGGATGGAAAGCTGAGTCAATCCTGAATCAGTCAGGATCGAACTCCTGGCAGTAGGCAGAGTTAGTCTGCAATAATGCATTCTAACCACTGTACCACCACAACTCAAGAAGGAGACCCTATACCATTCCAGAAAAATGACTGTCCAATCTCTTTAAAACTTCCAGTGATGGAGCATCCACAACTTTTGGAAGCAAGCCATTCCACTGGTCATTCTCACTGACAGGAATTTTTTTCCTTAATACTAGCTGGATCTCCCTTTGTTAAGCTTCCATCCATTACTTCTTGTCTTGCCTTCAAATGCTTTGGAGAATAGGTTGACTCCCTCTTCTCTGTGACAGACCTTCAAATATTGGAAGACTGCTATCATGTCATTCCTAGTTCTTTGTTAGACTAAATATACCTAGTTTAGTAATGGTATTCACTTACCTTCGCTACCGGTTCACAAATGTGAGCACACAAGCCACCTCTGTGCATACGCAGAGCCTTCTGAGCATGTGCAAAGTGCCTGTGATGACATCCAGGCGGCTGGGCAGAGCCTCCCACCACTACCGGTTCTCTCGAATTGGGTAGAACCGGTAGAATCCCACCACTAACCTAGTTCTTCCAACCATTCATTCTGTTTTAGCCTCCAGACCCCTTACCATCTTCGTTCTTTGGCTCTTTCTAGTGGCTCACCATCTTTTTTTGTATCATGGTGACTAAAATCAGATGCAGTATTCCAAGTATGATCTTATCAAAGCAGTATAAAGCAGTAGTAACATTTCACGTGATCTTGATACTATCCCTCTGTTGATGCAACCTATGACTGCATTTGCTTTTTTTGGCAACTGCAGCACACTGCTGGCTCATACTTAAATGGATGTCCACTAGGATTCCTAGATCAAAATTATGGCTGTTGAGACACATATCACCTATTCTAAACCTGTACATTTAGTTTTTCTTGCTCATGTGTAAAATCTTACTTTTCTCACCACTGAATTGCATTTTGTGGGAAGGGCCCAGTCTGTCAAGATCCTTCTGGATTTTGAGCCAATCTTCTAAAGTGTTGGCTATTCCCCTCAGGTTAGTGTCATCTGCAAATTTTATGAGTTCCTCTTCTACTGTATCACAAACTATCAAATTGTTTGTGAAGATGTTGAAGAATACTGAGCCTAAGAAACTTGGATTACCCCACTGAATGCTTCCCTTTTTGTAGATTTAGTTCCACTGAGGATTACACATTGAGTACAGTCGGTTAGCTAGCTCTGAATCCATCTGGTGGTTGTACTGTCTATCTCACATTTTTCTATTTTGCCAATAGGTTGTGGTCTACTTTGTCAAAAGCCTTACTGAAATTAAAGTGTACTAAGTCCGCAGAATTTCACTGGTCCATTAATTTAGTCATTTTATCAAAGAATGCAATAAGATTTGTCTGGCATGATCTCTTTTTGACAAACCCATGTTTGCTTATAGTAATAGCTTTGCTTGTTTCTAAATGTTCTCAGATCTGTTGCTTGATTATATTTTCCAGGATTTTCCCAGTATTGATGTCAGGCTGTTTGGTCTGGATCCATTTTTCCCCTTTTTGAAGATGGGAACCACATCAGCTCTGATAAATCCAAAGGTGCTTTTTTTTCAAGAGGCAAGTCCAGTTGCCTCTTGAAAAAAAGCACCTTTGGGACAACCATGACCTGCATGACTGAGAAGCTCCATAGAC
This sequence comes from Ahaetulla prasina, assembly GCF_028640845.1. NCBI lineage: Eukaryota > Metazoa > Chordata > Lepidosauria > Squamata > Colubridae > Ahaetulla > Ahaetulla prasina. The sequence goes on from NC_080540.1 coordinate 127,799,492, forward strand.
AATGAGCTCTGATAGTTCCCCAGTGTTCCAGGGTCCTTGAACAATATGGTTCAGTGGTCACATCACATCTGCCAGAGGACCATTTCCAAAGGACTTGCTTCACCCCCAAGAACTACAGAATGTCACTAAAATGGCTCACTTCAGACTGGAATTCAGTCAGGTCCTAAAGATATCTCCACTAAGTCCATCCATCTTGCTTTCTCTGTTTTTACAGCCTTTCACTAGACTAATACTGTAAACAGCCAGTATTCAATATGATGAGCCCTTTTGCACCTCTCCTGCTATTGTGAAAGTTCTTCCTAACACAACACATCTTTTGATAAGTCTGATATTTTGAGCTTTGCTGAAAGTTGTGCTCTACTTCTCCTGGAGGTTGAATAAGCTCTGGTCCTCTCTTTTTAACTCCTAGTGTTGCTCCTGATGATTATCTTTCTTCTGTGCTGTTTAAGTACAAATGTTTGAGAAAGAAATCAAGATTCTCATTGTTTTTGGATTCTAGACCAAAATAGTTGGGAATGTTGAATGGGATGCAGTAGAAAAAAATGGTAGAAAAACCATTAAAAACCTCTCTTCAATGTTTCAATTTCTCAATCTCTCAAAAAGTAATAAAGGCACTGCTTGTCCTCTCTCCCTAATCCCACTTTTTAATGGTTTTTCATCCCTCTAGAGCAGGGGTCTCCAACCTTGGCAATTTTAAGACTTGTGACTTCAACTCCCAGAATTCTCCAACCAGCTATGCTGGAGCTGTGCCAGCATAGCCAACTGGAGAATTCTGGGAGTTTAAGTCCACAAATCTTAAAGTTGCCAAGGTTGGAGACCCCTGCTCTAGAGTTCCAAGTTTTTTCATTCTAATCAGAGTTGTGTTTATTTGTGTATCCAGTTTCTAAGGGTATCTAATCACAAATGGCTCAGTGATGTCTTCTTTGCTCTTCCCCTACCCATAGACTTGGCTGTAGCATTCTGTGAGCCACGGTGGCACAGTGGTTAAGTGCAGTACTACAGGGTACTTCTGCTGCCTGCCGGCTGCCCGCAATTTGGCAGTTCAAATCTCACCAGGTTCAAGGTTGACTCAGCCTTCCATCCTTCCAAGGTGGGTAAAATGAGGACCCAGATTGTTGGGGGCAATATGCTGATTCTGTAAACCGCTTAGAGAGGGCTGTAAAGCACTGTGAAGCAGTATATAAGTCTAAGTGCTGTTGCTATTGCTATATGGGCTCAGATCCGATTGGACCTGGGCAGTTTTCACCTAAAATCCAAAGCTACTGGAGAGATGGGGAAAATCCAAATCCTTTTCTCAGCTTCAGAACCAAGTTTATTCCTCAGATTTTTCTTACAGTTCAGATTTCTGAATTCTCACTTGTTTTAAAAAAGATTCATGCTTTCTATCTCCAAGAGGGATGTCCCTCTGTGTGTGAGCATCATGCCCTCTGGGAAGATTTTGATTGTTTCTCCACCTGTCTGGCAGGGTGACTAGCTGTGAATGTCAGCTTGGAGCCTGACATTCTCAAATGATCCATAATGCAGAAGAAAGATTTATGAGCAGAGGGTATCAAGTGCAAGCAGTGAGTACAGCACAGAGCCAGATCACCATGGCTGAAAAAGAAGCGAATGAAGACAGCCATGGATTCTACCTACCATGCAGCTTGCAGTGAATGCAGGCTCTTGCAGATTACACTACAAAGAGAAATGTACCAATCCTTCAATCAATACTGAATTGAACCAAGTGCAGGAATTATTACTGAGCCAGCTTCCACACATTTCAGTTGAATCAATTGCCTGCTGTCATTGTCTGATATGTGGATCCCAAGTGTTAGATTCTTGATACTCGGCAGGATAGTTGGACTATGAGCTGTATTCATTTTTGTTTTGAAGGGGCATTTGAAACTGCAAAATGGTGGAAAACTTCTTTGCAAGTGCATAAATCTTTTGCCTTTTATACCAATTGACTTTCTCAAAGCACAGGCCTAGAGTCTGTAAAATTTTGAGGAACTACAAGAATGAATTTGATTTTATTTATTCTTTCATATTGTCATTTTTTTAACATTTAAAATTCATATATCCTAAAAGATACTATTACAGGTAGTCCTTGATTTACAACCACAATTGAGCCCCAACATTTTTGTTGTTAAATGAGACAACTGTCAAGCGAGTTTCGCCCCATTTGGCAACCTTTCTTGCCGCAATTGATAAGTCAATAACCTGGCTGCTTCCCCATTCATGAGGTCATCAGTGGTTTCGGGGTGAGTTATCATCTGTACGCTGATGATACTCAGCTGTACTTTTCCACCCCAGACCACCCCAACGAAGCGGTCGAAGTGCTGTCCTGGTGCCTGGAAGCTGTACGGGTCTGGATGGGGAGAAACAGACTCAAGCTCAATCCCTCCAAGACGGAGTGGCTGTGGATGCCCCAAAGTTAGTGGCCCAAAGGAGGTGGTTCGCAACTTGGGCGTCCTCCTGGATGGACGGCTGTCCTTTGATGAACATCTGGCGGCCGTCTCCAGGAGGGCCTTTTACCAAGTCCGCTTGGTCCGCCAGTTGCGTCCCTTCCTTGACCGGGATGCCTTATGCACAGTCACTCACGCTCTGGTTACGTCTCGGTTGGATTACTGCAATGCTCTCTACATGGGGCTGCCCTTGAGGTGCACCCGGAGGCTGCAGTTAGTCCGGAATGCAGCTGCGCGAGTAGTAATGGGAGCCGCTCGTGGCTCCCACGTAACACCACTGCTCCGTAGTCTGCACTGGCTTCCTGTGGTCTTTCGGGTGCGCTTCAAGATTTTGGTTACCACCTTTAAAGCGCTCCATGGCTTAGGACCCGGGTACTTACGAGACCGCCTGCTGTTACCCTATGCCTCCCACCTACCCGTACGCTCTCATAGAGAGGGTCTCCTCAGGGTGCCGTCCGCCAAACAGTGTCGGCTGGCGGCCCCCAGGGGTAGGGCCTTCTCTGTGGGAACATCGACGCTCTGGAATGAACTCCCCACTGGCCTACGTCAAGTGCCTGATCTTCGGACCTTCCGTCGTGAGCTAAAAACATACTTATTTACTCAAGCGGGACTGGCATAATAGTTTGATTTTAAATTGGGGTTTTATTAATATTCTTAAATATTTTAAATTTAATTTTAATTATTAGCCGATTTTGTAATTTTGCTATGTTTTAATTTGTTTTAATTGTACATATCTTGTATTTTATCTCCGGCTGTACACCGCCCTGAGTCCTTCGGGAGAAGGGCAGTATAAAAATTTAATAAATAATAATAATAATAAATAATAATAATTCTTTGCTCATCAAAAGGTTGCAAGAGAGGATCACATGACCTTGAGACACAGCAGCAGTCATAAGCATGAACCAGCTGCCAAGCATTTGAATTTTGATCACATGATCATGGGGATGCTAAAAAGATTGTAACTGTGATAAATGGTCGGAATACCTTTTCTAGTGCCATTGTAATTTTGAACGGTCACTAACTGAACTGTGGTAAATCAAGGAGTATCTGTACTAACTTGTTAGGTGTCTGCTTATTGTAATCCAATCATGTGGCACAATGTGTCCTGGGACAAAAAGAAAAATTCCTGTGACTTATTGAAGAATATATTTATCAAGGAATACATTTATCACCCTAACCATCCTGATTACCAACAGCAAGGGTATAGGCAGATAAATGTACCAAGAGGCCTAAGAGGGTCTTAATGCAGCCCCGGCATTTCTGCCTAGTCAAACATACATTATAGGTACATCTTACCTGATGCTATGCAAAGATTTATAGCACCAATGCCTTTGTGCATCTTTTGGGTTTAAATGTTCCAAACAGCAAGTCATTTTGGACAGATGCATGGACTATCTCCATGCTATTTTCTCCCACATTCCCTAAGTTTACTTGCTTAGCAACAGCCCTTCTCTCAGCCCGTTGCAGCAACCTCATATATTTCAATTAGGGAGTCTTCCTGAAGAGGAAAAATAATGAAATCAAATTCCTAGCTAGGAGGAAAAAGGCAGACAAAGCTTGATTGGGGCGGGAAGGGGGTGGGATACTTCCTCCCTATGTGCCTCATTTATCACTTACCAACCATCTGTGCTTATGCAGCGGAATGGGGTCTGGAAGCCACAGAGGCAGAAGAAAAGAAGGTTATTTTGACCCTCGGCCAAGCCTGCCTTGCGTAGAGCATAACCGGTGGGCGAATACCTTCTGCACCCGGAGATGTTGATTAGAACCCCACGTGGAGATGTAGCAGGACCTGTTTTAGGAGGGGGGGGGAGATAGCAAGCTGTCAATTAAAGAATGTGGATGTCTACAAACAGTGCAAAAAGAGTAGCGTATGCATAGAAAGCAGCTGAAAGGTTTGAGACCGAAAACATTTTGCAGAACAGAGGGGGGGGTATGTTTAATTTTTAGATGGCCCCACAAGGTGTTGTTGGTTTTTTTTAAGCAACTATAATGAGCCTTTAAGGAAAACGATTGGATTAGAAGAATAAGCCTTTCCCAGAATAGGTCTATTTCTAACAAGATATTTTAGAACACAGAAGGCATCTTCACAGAAGGGATTTACTTCGTTCTTGGATTAACTCCGGATCCCAATGTTATGTCTTTGGCAACCGAGCTGATATATTTCCAGCCAGTGACATCTGCATGATCAAAATGATTACATGCATGAGGAGATGCCAGCATGCAAAGCCCACCATTATATATTTCCATCATGAGAACTGAGGAAAGGACTAAACTATAACATTTGCATGATGACGTCATGAACGTTTTATGGTTTGCCTTCCTTACCAACAGCTGCCCACTCCTGCCCCTCCCCTAACAGCCACGCACTAGTTCCATTACGATGGGAAAGGGATCGGTCTGAACGCACTTTTCATCACTTGGTGTTTGAAGAAATAAAGATGCTGTTATTGACTTCTAATAATTAACAAACAGCCACCACTCCACTTCCTTATAAATCTAAATACATTTATATTTATTCAAGTATTATATATGCATCCATTGTTCATACTGAATTAATGGAGAGGCAGCTGCTCGGTTCCTAGTAATCTAAGCAAATTGTGGAGGGAGCTTCATTTGTTCACCAATTTCTTCACCATTAATTCTGTCCATGCTATAAAAGGTTTTGAAAGCTAGCATGGTTCTTTGGAGCAAAAGCTGCAAACTCTGATAGGGCAAAGTAAATATTTGAAAGCTCTTATAATCTTTCTCCACGAAGATCCAATGAAATTGGCTTTCGATTGACTGGAGGGAGGTCTTCTTTTCAAGATATTTGTTCAAATATTTTGCTACTGTTATTTGGAAGGGGGTATGTGCCTTCCTCCTAAAGTATCCTTCTACTGCCTTCAACATCTCTCTAGATTCTTGTTACTTTTTACTTTCCAAAAGGGTTTTGCTCCCCTGTAAGCTATGTGATCTCAGCAAGGGTACCTTTGAATGCATGTTACATGATTTATCTATGTAACATTCATGGAACAGAGTTGTTGATTAAAAGTCCACAAAATCTGCTTGTGCAAAGTTCTTTGGCCATTTGGCAACAGTTTTTGGACATGAGATTTAATCACTAGTGGGAGGAAGAAGGGGAGGAGGAGGAGGAGGAGGAGGAGGAGGAGGAGGAGGAGGAGGAGGAGGAGGAGGAGGAGGAAGAAGAGGAGGAGGAGGAGGAGGAGGAGGAGGAAGAAGAAGAAGAAGAAGAAGAAGAAGAAGAAGAAGAAGAAGAGGAAGAAGAAGAAGCTCCCTACCTTTCAACAATATTTTTAAAAGTTCCAGACCATTCACTGAACTCTTAGCAGTTGAGTGATAGACAGAACACATAGTATGTGTCGTATTAATACTCAGGTTCAAGCCATTGGCCTTATCCAAAGAAAGTTTGGAAAGTTCAACCATTTCTGAATAAATAAATAAAGCTTGACTGAATCCCTGGAAAGCTTCTGCCAATTACTGTAAACTATTCTAAGCTAGACAGATCAATTATTTGACTCAGCATATAATAGATTCCAATATTTCTTGGATCTAAGCTATGATAGTCTTGTTGGATAGTCCAGGTTGAATTCTATGGAAAAGGCATGGGAAGTGATCTCCATTCGTTTTTGTTGCCCATTTTGTTACTGTTTTTCTAAAAGTAACCAATGGTAAAAAGTCTCCATATTTTTCATAGTGGTCTTATTTTATGAAAAATCTGAACTATAATATAAAAATTATAACACACAGTTGGATTGTTACCATTTTAAAAAACAATGTACAACATTGTTTCAAAAATAAAGTATTATTAGCAAAACTTTATAGTCAAATAAAATCAGCCTAGGCAAAATTCAAAAACAGTCAAATAAAATTCTATTTTATTATGTGCTTTGTAGGTGAGTGTGTTTAAAGGCAATCCATTTATATCTTTCCAGAAACATAAAATCAGTTCAGATTCAGCAGAAGCCAGAACGATTCACATTTTATTTTTCTAATCACTTTTTCAGTAACTTTGTTAATGAAAACATCTAACAACTTTTGATTAACACTTTGATAGTTTAGTGAAAATCATGCACTGGAGGTCACCGGCTTTCATGCAAGGCAAATGATTTCAGCTAGAGGCAGATAATGGCAAATCTCTCAGCTGGGTAGTTCTCCTTTCAATTAACCTTATGATGATGATCTTATTCTCCCCCTCCCCCCAGGCTCTCCATTTTCCTACAAGAGTACTGTTAAGTTCGGGAAGTAACGAGGCTGGAGACCAGGGTAGTGACAACAGCTCTTTAATATAGGGTGAACCCAGCAACAGGCTGGGGGAAAAACCTCTCCTTTTATACAGTTCTGCTGGAGGCTTCGTCCAATCAGCAACGTGCTGATTTCCCGCTCAAATATTTAAAGGTACAAACATAAATACATAACACTCCTCCCCTCCCAGAAAACACTTTGCCTCTATTTACATATTTATTTACATGTTATTTTTCGACGTAGTCACGCAAATAACCTGGGCGTCTCCTAGTTCTTTCTGACCTGCGCGGTTCAGTTCTGGGTGGTGTTTTGAGCTGGTCGGAGGGGCTGTTTTCTCCTCCCAGCTCTCTCTCTGAGCCAACGGGCTCTGGATTATTGTCTGACTCTTTTTCTTGGCCATCCGGCCTTGGATTACTTCTGAAACTTTCCCAGCTGTTTCCCTCGGGAACCTGATGGCGTCGCTGGAACTCTGGGACCTCAGCTAAGTCTTGCGCCTCCCCCGGGTCATTGTCAGCTGTGAATTCAAATTGGTATTGGTCATGATTTGTTTCATTTGGTTCGGTTTGATCAGTTATTCGTTTCCTTAACTGATCTATGTGGCGCCTCCACACTCGGTTGTCTGGTAGCTCTACCACGTACGATTTTGGCCCGGTTATCTTTATTATTTGGCCTGCGAACCAACTAGGGCCGTCCCCATAGTTTCGGGCCCACACCCGGTCGCCTATGCTCATTTCCCTTGTCTTTTCTAATTCCCCCTTGTAACCCTCTGGTGTGTAATGGGGATTCAAACGGTCAAGTGGGCACGGAGTTTCCGTCCATTAGTAATTCGGCTGGGCTTTTTCCGGTGGCCGTGCTTGGGGTTCTGTGCTGGACGGCTAGGAAAAAGTCTATCTTTGTTTGCCAGTCACCTGGCTTGAGCCTGGACAATGCCTCCTTAGCGCTCCGGACGGAACGCTCTGCAAGGCCATTCGACGCAGGGTGGAAAGGCGCAGAGAGGGCATGTCGGATGCCTCCTCTGCCAGGTATTCTTCAAACTGGGCTGCCGTGGTGGGGCCCATTGTCGGACACCAGAGTGTCCGGCAGCCCGTGAGTTGCGAATAGGTGGCGCAGGGCTGCGATTACTGCTTCGGCCGTAGTGGATTTCATGAGTATGATCTCCAACCATTTAGAGAATGCATCAACAACCACTAGGAACGTTTGGCCGTGGAAAGGGCCAGCAAAATCAATGTGGATTCTTGACCAGGGCCCTTGGGGCTTTTCCCATTCCCTGACTGGGGCCCGTGGGGGTAGAGGTCTGGACTCTTGGCAAGCCTGGCATTTCCCTACCCTCTCAGCAATCTCTGCGTCCATGAGTGGCCACCACACATAGCTTCTAGCTAACTCCTTCATCCTTACGATCCCTGGGTGACCCTCGTGGAGGAGATCCAATACCTTTCCCCTTAACTTATCAGGAATTATTACACGATCACCCCATAACAGGCACCCCCCTTGAGCCGAGAGCTCATCTCGTTTTTTAACAAATTCTTTGAACCGTTCGCCCGGCGCAGCGGGCCACCCTCTCTGTACCCAACCGAGTACAGTTCTTAACACAATGTCGGTATGATGCCGAGCCACTTCCTTAGATGTGACTGGGCCAGAGTCCAAAGAGTCAATAAGTAGGATGGGCGTCCCCGGGGTGGGGTCTTCGGTCGCCCCTGGTAGTGGGCATCGGCTTAACGCGTCTGCATGCCCCACTTCTTTTCCTGGTCGATGCTGCAGCTTGTACGAATAAGCGGCTAAGAATATAGTCCATCGGGTCAAGCGTGGCGAAAGTGCCACCGGCGTTGGTGATCGCCAGCCAGTATTCCTAGTAACGGTCTGTGGTCAGTCACGATTTCAAAATTCCGCCCAAAGACATACTCGTGGAATTTTTTAACCCCTGACACAATGGCTAGTGCTTCTTTGTCTAATTGGCTGTAGTTTCTCTCTGGGGAGGACATCGTTCTAGAGTAAAAAGCTATAGGGGCTTCTGTGCCATTTGGAAGTCTATGGCTGAGTACAGCCCCCACCCCATAAGGGGAGGCATCGCAAACCAACACTAGGGGTAATGAGTTGTGATATTGTATGAGCAGGCTATCACTTGAGAGCAGGTTCTTTACTGCTTCGAAAGCCCTATTTTCTGTCTTTCCCCAAGACCAAACAGTATTTTTCCCTAAGAGCCTATGCAGCGGTTCCGCAATGGTTGCTTTGTTCTTTAAAAAGACCGCATAGAAATTCACCAACCCCAGGAATGCCTGCAGCTCTGCTTTATTTTTAGGCGCTGGAGCCTTCCTAATTGCCTTGACCTTGCTCTCAGTAGGGTGAATTCCTTTCTTGTCTATCCGGTAGCCCAAGAAATCGACGGATTCGACCCCTATCTGGCATTTGTTTGCCTTGACTTTTAATCCGGCTGTCCGGAAAATTCCCAAAACCTTTCTTAAACGTTCCCCCAATTCCTCCATGTTTTCCCCTGAAATGAGGACGTCATCAAAGTAGGGAACTACCCCTGGGAGCCCCTGCAGTAGTCGTTCCATTAGGTTTTGGAACAACCCTGGTGCCACACTGACCCCAAATTGCAATCGGTGCACTTGAATGCCCCCTGTGCGTTACAATTGTTTGGGCTTGGCTGTGCGGGCGTCTACGGGCAGTTGCTGGTAGGCTTGGGCCAAGTCTAACTGCAAAGACTTGTCCTTGCCCCAAAGAGTGCAATAAGTGTTGCACCACGGAACCGGTAAGCGCTTTTCTGTAAGGCTTTGTTAAGCGTCGCCTTGTAGTCAGCGCAAATTCTAATTGACCCGTCCGACTTGATTGGGGTGACGATTGGCGTCTCCCACTTTGCGTGATCGACTGGCACCAAAATCTCCTGATTTATGAGCTTGTCCAGCTCCTTATCGATTTTGGTTTTAGGGCAAAGGACTCTCCTCGCCTTAAGCCTAATGGGGGCTACCTGGGGTCTAAGTTGAAGGAAATAGGGGTCCCCTTGTACTTGCCCAGGCAGTCCTTGAAGACATCTTGAACTCGTTAAAGAGAATGTCTTTCAGGTTACAGTCACTTTGTAGATGCCAGTCACTCCCATGCCCAGGGCACGAAACCAGTCTAGTCCCAACAGACTGGGCAGAGTTCCTTCGACGATCGTGATGGGCAGGGTCTTCTTGTATGGACCGTACTCGACTCGGACGGAGGTGGTCCCTCGAACAGGGATGCGATTCCCCTGGTAGTCGTGGACTCGTAGCCGTTGTGCTTGCAGGTGGCGCTTTGCGACGGACGGCAGCGACTTCGCCAAAGTGTCCCAGGACATGATGGTGATCGCTGATCCCGTGTCTACTTCAAGCCGGCACCGTACTCCCTCTATTTTTGGCTTAGTGAAGATCTTCTTCTCCACTTGGGTCGAGGCGCGGCCTATGACCACCGTTGTTTGGTTGGAATCCGCGCCTTTTTTGTTTGAGCCAATCGCGGGTCGCCTTGCCGATTCCGCGCTCTGATTGGCCGATTTGAATTTTCGGCGGGAAGGTTGGGCCGCTCGACAAACTTGGGCTAGGTGCCCTTTCTTCCCACACCGCCGACATATCGCGTCCTTAAACTTGCAGCGTTGGCGCTGGTGTTGACCCCCGCAGCTTCCGCACTCGTCTCGGTCCCCTTTGTCACGTTTCTCGGTGCGGCAGACCCCTTCCTCATCTTCACCGTCGGATTCGGTCTGAACCTCCTCCTGGTGCACTGGAGTTGCCTTCGCGCTCGCCTTCTGTGGGACCGGCTTCTGCAGTGTCTCTGCCGCTTGGGAGGACATTTCATGTGCTCTGGCTTCGTCCAGAGCGTTGGCCAGCGTCAGGTTGCTCTTTGCTAGCAGCCGTCGCCGCAAACGGATGTCTTTGACCCCTCGGATGAGTTGCTCGAGGAGCACCTCGTCTAGGTCACGGTATCCGCAGTCCTTGGACGCTTTTCTTAGGGCGGCCATGTAGTCACCGATGGATTCGCCCTCCATCTGCCTTCGCTCTCCGAATTCAAACCGCCGCACGTATTTGGACGGCGTTGGTGCGTGGTTTTTTAGTAAAGTCTGTAAAGTTGGCCACGACACCGACTGCAACGGCGTTGGCTCTGCCAGGGCTTCCGCGATATCAATGACCTCCGGACCACAATGGCTTAAGAAGTAAGCCCTTTTCCGGTTATCTGGAACTCCTTGCAGTTCGTTGGCTTCTAGAAAGCTTTCGAAACGGGTCATATACGTTCCCCATTTCTCTTTAGCCGGGTCAAACGGTGCGGGCGGAGTGTAACTGGCCATCTCCGCTTTTCTGCCCTGGGTTTGCTGGGTTCGGGTCTAACGTGCTTCAGCTCGGTTCTGGTTCTCCTTAGCCTCGAGATCCCACCTTCGTCGCCAATGTTAAGTTCGGGAAGTAACGAGGCTGGAGACCAGGGTAGTGACAACAGCTCTTTAATATAGGGTGAACCCAGCAACAGGCTGGGGGAAAAACCTCTCCTTTTATACAGTTCTGCTGGAGGCTTCGTCCAATCAGCAACGTGCTGATTTCCCGCTCAAATATTTAAAGGTACAAACATAAATACATAACAAGTACATTTTTCTCCCCAATACTTTTTCATTAAAATGGGAGGATAGTTTTTGGTTTGCTGAGAATACAGCAATAGCAGCAGATGAGTTTCCAAAGGAAGCAGATTGAAAGCAACTGCTCTTATCCAGCACAATACCAAAATGACAAAACATGGGTCGCAATGTCATGGCATAACCTTAACAGACTAACAGAGCTGCAAGGGACCTTGGAGGCTTGGAGGTCTTCTAGTCCAACCCCCTGCTCAGGCAGGAGACCCTATACCATTTCAGACAAGTGGCAGTTCAATCTCTTCTTGAAAACCCACACTGATGGAACTCTTGTTCTCCACTTGAAATTCAGCTACTGTAGTGTTCGGTCATTTTGACCTGTTTTCTTTTGTGAGGAGGAGATAAGTTTGCTGGAAACATATCCAGAGAAGAGAAAGGACAGAGAGGAAAAAAATCAGGACAACTGCCATTCCTTCATTGAAAAGAGGACCTGCTCACTTTTGCATCACCTGTTGTAATTGCCAGCAAATGCTGGAAGGGTTTTATCAAGAATGCCTGATCCACTGCAAAGCCTTAATTATGATTCTCCAGGGTTTTCCTGTTGTGACTCATCCTCCCTCCTCTCCTCAGCCGGGCCCCTCCCATCTCCAACCGGGCCTGTTATCAGACTCCGAGTCTGATAATGAAGATGAACGGCCTTTCATGCCTCCAGCCCCCAGCCCTGGCCCCATGCCTGGAGAGGATGCCAGGAGTGAACAAACAAGCCCGATAAACCTCACTCCTACGGCGTGTGTTCCTTTGGCTCAGCCGTCAGAGGAAGTCAGCCAGGTGCTGGAATTACTGACAGCAGATCCAGCTGAAGACACTTCAGAGTTGGAGGACCCTCGCTTCCGGAGATCTGAGAGGTGACGCCAGCAGAAGGAGGGGCGGGGCAGGCCTGGATAAAGGCTGAGTCATGGAGCCACACCCCACAGCTTATATAAAGGACCTGCTTTTGGCATTCCAACCTTGAGTCAAGCAAAGTCTTAGCTAGTTTGCTGATATCGGACTCTATCGCTGAAGTCACAACTTGGACTCCTGCCTGCCCTGATAAACCTCGAAGGAACTTGGCAAGCTGCAAAGGCTTCATTGCCAAGTCTGTTATGGACTTCCTTGACTCATGCGTTGGAGTGGGAGTGGGACACGACATTTCCAAAATACTATTGATAAGAATGAGGCAAAAGAAAAATTAGCTTTCTTTGTATGTTCCACAGCTTGAAAGATTTTCTTGCTTTCATCTCTATCAGTGTAGGAAGCACCATTTATAACAGGAGCAGCCAACCTTGGCAACTTCAAAAAAACCTCACCCTTTTGGATTTGTCACAATACAATTTTAATCACCGGCACACTGCAGATTCCTGTGGGGCAATTTTTTTTTTTTCTAGTTTGTTAAATGCAGCACTCAGAGAGAAAAACTTCCACTAAGGATACAATGAATATCTAGTCCAGTGATGGCAAACTTTTTCAGCACTGAGTGCCGAAAGCGTGTGCGTGTGCTTTTACACACGCGCACTCGTAATGCAAAGCGTGCACAACACCCTGCACCCTGCACCCCGTCCCCCTGCATGCGCATGACCCCTCATGTGTGCCCCGCTCCCCATGCATGTGTGCACAACCTGTGCATGCCTATGCAACCTCCCACGTGCACCCCACCCCATGCATGTGTGCATGTGTGACCCCTTTGTGTGCACCCCCTGCTCATACACCACATCTCCTGCATGTGTCCCACCCCCCACGCATGCGCGGCAGAGCTGAGCTTAGGCGACAGCTCGCGTGCCCACAGAGAGGGCTCTGTGTGCCACCTGTGGCACACGTGCCATAGGTTCACCATCACGGATCTAGTCCATGCATTAGGTCAGCATTAGGTCAACTCATATAAACTCAAGTAGTAATCTCCTTAAGATGAAAATGTAGGGAACTCTAGGAACCCTGAACTATTGCTTTGCTGTAGTCCATTTCATGTGAAACTAAAGTAGACGACATTATTGTTGTGGTTGTTATTATACAGGGATGGAAAAACCATGAAACATAAAATAAATAGAGTCTTAATGTTTAGGGTGATATGCAAATGCTAAAAAATGATACGCAAATACATATTCTCTGACGACCAAAAATTCAGCTGCCTCTTTTTGTCTAGACAAGCTTTTTTTTTTAAAGTGCTAATATAGGTGTTTAGAAAAACATCTGTCTTGTCTCACACAAGCAACCAAATGGTTAAATGAAATCTGTCCCCATTGAAATTCTAACTCTCCAGGCTGTCCAGAACTCAAGCTTTTCTGATATCTTTTTTTTTTTAAGTCTACCACTGCAGGCCAGGAATTCTCAAAGCAGTTTACAAAGAGAATCAGAGTAATGCTCTAGGCCGGAGAAACAAGATTTTTATTAAAGGCTCCATCACTGGAGGTTTTTAAGGAAAGACTAGAAAGCCCCCTGTCTGAAATGGTATAGGATCTCCTGCTTGAGCAGGAAGCTGGGCTAGAAGACCTGCAAGGTCCCTTCGAGTTCCAGTCTGATTGAATACCTCTCTAAGAGAGATAGATTGATTAACATGTCAAACAAAGTAAGGGAAAGGGCAAAACATGCACTATGAACTGTGTTAATGATGTAACATCAAAATGAATATTCATAGTAAGAGGTGAAGGGGTGAGGCTTGGGAAATCATGAGCAGAAGGAAGAGAAGATTGTACTGTTTGAGATCCTTTTTTTTTTCTTTGCCACAGATCCAGTCCATGTGAGTTAATTGGCCAACATCTGAACTGCACCTCAAAGCACAATCTTTATTACAGGTAGTCCTCGACTTACGACAATTGAGCCCAAAATTTCTGTTGATAAGCAAGACAGTTGTTAAGTGAGTTGTGCCCCATTTTATGACTTTTTTTGGCCACAGTTATTAAGTGAATTACTGCAGTTGTTAAATGAATCATGCAGATGTTAAGCAAATCTGGTTTTTCCCATTGACTTTGCTTGCCAGAAGCCAGCTGAGAAGGTTAGAAATGGGGATCACATGATCCTGGGACACTGAAACTGTCATAAGTACACGCCAGTTGCCAAAAACCTGAATTTTATCACATGACCATGGGAACGCTGCAATAGTTGTAAGTGTGAAAACTGGTCATAAGTCACTTTTTTCCAGTGCTGCTGTAACTTAGAACGGTCACCAAATGAATGGTTGTAAGTTGAGAACTCATTGTAAATATTTCCTGTGGGATCCTTGGTGCTCTCTAAGCTTGATTTTTTTTTTTTGCAGACATTTCATTACCAAACTAGGTAACATCATTAGTGGGAGGTCCATGGGGGTTCCTCTGATTTGTTCATATCTTTGTCCTCAAACTGAAAGTACCAGTATGTATGGTCAGGCAAAAGTTCATAAGGTCCATGTTTGCAGATATTTCAATCTCACTGTACTTGGTTAAGTCGGGTACGCTGGGTCAGATGTTAGGGTTGGTGTCATAGATTCTTTTGCTAGTTCTAGGAAAGATTTGAAGATTTTCTCCTCCTTTTGAAGAGTTTAAAGTTTAACAAAAATGGCTTTTAAGCAAACTAAGTTAAGTGCTTTTAAGGACGTTGAAGTTTTGCCAGTTCAAATACAGAAGTTAAAAGAAGAAATGAAAGAATATTTAAAAGGTTTAATAGATCAAAAATTTAGTAAAATTGAAAAAGAAATATTGGAACTTAAAAACACATTGGAAGTTCAGAATAAAAATATGACTGAAAGAGTGGGGCTAGTAGCTCAATGTTTTTCAAAAAGTATGATCTGTTTGGGGAAAACAATAGAAGAAACTGATCAAGTTAATTTGAATTTGGAAAAGAAAATAGAAGAGGTTCAGAATAATCAAATTAACTTGGGAAACAAAATAGAGAGAACTGAAAAAGCAATCTTGGAACTTAAAAATAAGGTGGAACCTTGGAATAATATGAGTGAAAGTGTGCTGGCAGCATTGCGATGTATTGGAGAAAATATGATTCAGTTGGATGAAAGAATAGAAGAAATTGATCAAGCTAGTTCTAGGTCTGTGAATGTGAAGAGTGCTATGACATCAAATGAGACTATAATTTAATCTTCATCCATGATCAGATCTTTGATCTTTTGGAGCAGTGGTGGGATTCAAAAATTATTGCTACCAGTTCTGTGGCCGTGGCTTGGTGGCGTGGCAGGGGAAGGATGCTGTAAAATCTCCATTCCCACCCCACTCCTGGGGGAAGGTTACTGCAAAAATCCCCATTTCCTCTCGGTCAGCTGGGACTCGGGAGGCAGAGAATAGATGTGGGTGGGGCCAGTCAGAAATTTTACTACCGGTTCTCCGAACTACTCAAAATTTCCGCTATTGGTTCTCCAGAACTGGTCAGAACCTGCTGAAACCCACCTCTGCTTTGGAGGCACTGAAGTAGAGAGTTCTTGGAATATTTACTCTCTGTGAGATATCAAAGCTTATGTCAGTTCTTTAGCAAAGTTGCAGGTTGGGGTTTATTATTATTTTCTGAGGTGTTCAATATACACATAATACATGTTTAGTTGTTGTACTGACTTCACTTTAAGATCATAGGAAACTAATTTCATGATACAAAAAGTCACCCTCCATTCCTTTACAAGGGCATTCAAGCCCTCCATTCTCAAAAGAGTGTTCACAGCTAATGTTTATTTTCCTACTTAGGAGCAAGAATTAAATCCTTCTGTCGAGTCTCCAAAGCAGCAATGACATGGACCTGTCATTGACACACACACCCCATTCTTAATTAACACCTGGAACAGAGGTTGCTTAGACAGATAGTTTTTCCTATTTACTCTGGCAAGTTACGAGATAACAAATGTCCCACAAATTAGATAGTTATTTTCCACCTTTTTCTCAGCTAGGCACCCAATACCTGCCAGACACTTACCAGTGCAGTTAATTTTCATTGATTTGTAACCTTCCCTTGCTGATGCCTAGGCTAAGTGTTAGATACTAATAGGCTGACACAAGGAACCAATCAGGAAGCTAGAATAGGAGTGGGAAGAATGAATGCGTGCCATTGGCTGAAGCCGTGGACAGCTCCCTTTAAAAGGGGCTGCCAGGGCTCGGATTCTTCCTTCTTGTACTGGAGCCAAATAAAGAGGTTTGAACTAACGGAGTCTCTGTGCCTTGTGTCTTCGCCCATGACTCAACACTAAGTAACTGGAGGGACTGGGAAAGAGACTGAGAGGGAAGTTGAAGTTGAAGAGCTACAAAAATATCCAACATATCCATGAGGAATGGATATGTGGCTCAGTAATGGGCTCCACTTACCTTCGCTACGAGTTCGGAATGGTGTGTGTGCACGTCATTGATGTCTGTGATGATGTCCGGGCGGGTGGGCGGAGCCTCCCACCGTCACCACTTACAGGTTTGCCTGAACCGGGGTGAACCAGTAGAAACCTATCACTGATGTGCTCTGAGGGGATGATTCTCCAATGCTGTAAATATAGGAACATTTTAATAAATATTAATTATAAGCATCTTTCCTGGCATCTTTCCTAATGTTGATCTTTTTGATATTCCATACATCTTCTAAATAAATAAATAATGCATAATTGCACTAGCTGTTTATTCAGATGCAACAGGCATCTGTATGAATAGGCAGAATAACAGAAATCTGAGTTGAATAAAATCTCTCAAGAATAACTCTGAGATCGATCAAATTACAGAAATTTTAAGAATGGCTTCTTCAGAACTGAGGATGAGGGGTTCTTTAAAAAAGGTGGGTGGGGGAGAAGGCATCCCTGTTTGTGTATCACAGTGCAAGTTTAATCAAAAAGAAGACATCCTATTAATAGTTTTCTAACTTATGACTTGGGAGCTGAATGTACTATACAAATTTGGGGAAATGCAACACAATTCAAAATCAGCCTCAGCATTTCCAAGAAACCACATCAATGGTTTTCTTAGCTTCCTAAGCAATTGTGCTGCTGGAGTTTATCTCTGGCTCCAACCTGAAAATCCAGCAGCATAATTACAATCAGTTCAGCTCTGATATTGTCAGAAGTTGGATGGCCCTGTATAAATCCAGCCTTATGCACAAGAGACAGCAGCATAAGCTATAATTTACAGGGCAAGATAATTGTTGAAATCTCACCATTCACATTTATCAAAAACTAGGCCTATAATTAAAATTCAGAGGGGTATCCTCGCCTGACTGAAGAATAACTGTGATGTTTGCCTCGTTAAAAACGTAAGGGTGTATTTTTAAAAAAGCACTTTCTATACAGCAACTCCAATAAAGCAGGAGATAATAACCCAGTACAGTTTTGTACCAATACAGTATGCAAGCCACGGGCGTGTGCCCTGGAGACACAGCTGGCCGTGCAAAGTAGCATTCAGTGATCCGAAAATTGGACCCTGCACCTGCAGGAATATGCTAGGAAGAAGAAAAGAAGACAGTAGAGAACCATCAGAGTCCGAAGCCTTACCCATCTTAGAGTTGTAACGTCAGTGAAAATAGTGAAGTAAGATTAATGTGGTAACTTTCTTTAAAATGAAATAACCCATACACCAGGGGTGAAATCCAGTAGGTTCTGACAGGTTCTGGAGAACCGGTAGCGGAAATTTTGAGTAGTTTGGAGAACAGGCAAATACCACCTCTGGCTGGTCCCAGAGTGGGGTGGAAATGGAGATTTTGCAGTATCCTTCCCCTGCCATGCCCACCAAGCCACACCCACACAACTGGTAGTAAAAAAAAATTGAATTTCATCACATGGTTATTAATAGATTTGAAATATTGTATAAACCAGAGGTCACCAACCTTTCGAACCTCAGGGACCACTAAATTCATAATTTTAAATCCCGCGGACCACTAATATGAACTGTGTAATGACCGCCTGGGTGGTCAGGTGACAGGGTGGGCATGGCCAACTTGATGTCACTCATGTTGAGGGGCGCTTTGCCGGCCTTTACTTGCCCCTCCCCTTCCAGCCACTCCTCACCTGCCCGCCTGGACTCCTTAGGGCCCCAACAGGAAGAAGTTTTGGAGCTAATCAGCCACCACGAGAAAGAGTTGGCAAAACAGCTGGCTCAGTTCAAATTGGATCTGATCGAGGAGGAGGCTCAGCAGAAGCACCTCACTGAGGATTAGGAGCATAGGCTTTCCAAGCAGAGGGAAGACCTACAGGAGTGCAAGGCCAGGTACTGGCACCTGCAGGCTCAGCGGGTTGAGATGGTCAGCCAGTTCCAGGCCACGATGCAGTCCTGCTGGAACAAGGCCCTTCGACTCTTCTCTACCAGCGGCGCTTCCCTCCAGCCTTTGCCCAAAGCCCCACACCAGGAGGCCGAAGCAGACCCCCAAGTCAGAATTCCTGCCCCCCCCCTTTGACCCACACAAAAAGACCCCGAAGGGGGAGACTCTCTGCAACAACACAAGCATTCATTGCATGTATCTGTCCCAGGGGCCATAGTTTGAGGACCCCTGATTTAGCGCAATATAAAAAAATGCAAATAATTTTTTTGCGGACCACCAAAATTTTCTCTCGGACCACCAGTGGTCCATAGACCATCAGTTGGTGACTGCTGGTATAAACTATTCAGGAAAAAAAATCCAGTTCAACCAAAACAGATTAAAAGATCTAGAATCCATAAACACTTTCCCAAGTGTACCCTGAATTGATGTTACCATGTTAAATTGCTCCACTTGTTTGAGCCTGAAGGTCAATGATATAGCAGACTTCTCTTTCTTTCCCCTGCATTGTTCCCTGGATGCCTAGCAGTTACCAGATGATCTTGGTTCATCTCGGAAGTTGAGAGAAGCTCCACATTGTCCTTTGACATGAGACAACTTGGGAGTTTCAGAGCTGTAAGGGAGGGAGGGAGGGAGGGAGGGAGGGAGGAAGGAAGGAAGGAAGGAAAGCCATTCCAGAAGAAGGCAGTGGCAAGACACTTCCATAACTCTGCTGCTGTCATGGCTGTCATCTTCAACAGCAAGCCTGAGTGGATAATATCTTCACTTTTAGGTAAACGTTTCCGCTGCCTGTCATATCCAATGCTAGGGGGTAGTTCTGATCTCCAATTACAACCAAAGAGCCAGCATTGTTCAAATATGTTGCCATGGTCATGTGGCCAGCATGGCTATATGCTGAAGGTGCACAGAATTCTGTGACCTTCCTGCTAAGTGGCACCTATTTATCTCTTGCATTTGTATGCTTTAAAACTGTCAGTAGGCAGGAGCTGAGGTGAATAACAGGAGCTCACCCCATAGGGCAGTGCTTAGGTCTTGAACCCCCGGCTGTCAGCTTTCCAGTTGACAAGCTCAACATCTTTAACCGAGAGCCATTTCATCCCTCTCTCTTCACATTGTAATAAAGATTCTGGTTGAGGAGAAGCATGATTTTTATATTTAGCAAAGATCAAGGTGCAAAAAGAACCAAAATGTCTTTAATGTTCTCATCTAAGGTTTATCAAGCGCTAGTTTTACTTCTTTTGATAAGATGTGGGTAGCTTTACTTGACCTAGAACAGGTGGTTTAGTGGTAACCCTATCAAAGACAGCAACATAACTGAGTACTTGTTAATGTAATAAAAAACCCTTTAATTTCACATTCCATTTCCTTAAGGAAATCTTTATCCTTCAGCAATTCTATATTGTATTCAAAACTACCTAGATACCTTTAAAGACTTGTCAGGTACAATTGTAAGAGATATGAAAGCATGATTCTAAACTATAATTGCTATGTTCTCACCTGCTGTCAGCCCCACTAAATAGACAGAAATCCACTCCACAGGAAAGCTAAAATTGCTTTTACTTTATTGGCTGCAAAAGCAGAATCTTCCAAGTCTAGTTGTGCTGCACCTCTTTCTCCTTCTCATACGCCAATGAATTAGGGAAGTGTCTGTTTGAGGTGCTCCCAAGTGTTCTCTGGCTGTTCTGGACTTTAGACATGCTTCAGCACCTTTTGCCAAGGCAACCGAACCTGTTTATCTCCATCAAGGTCACCTTCTTTGCTCTTTACATTTGCTCTAACTTTAGGTATCAAAGAAGGAAAAATCACAGGAAATAAACTAGACAAAAACAGTGCATTCGTAAGGAAGAATGGAGTACATATTCTTTTATTTCCCATTGGGAAGAATTAACAGGACACCAAATAATGTAACCCGGATAAATTTAAACATATAATCACAAAATAATCTGAAGCCAACAATTTTAAATTGGGTGACTAGAAAAATGATACAAACAATTTGATCAACATTAAAGTAAAGCTTCAATTTCAGCTACTTGAAATTGCATTAGTTGTATCAGTTTACATGTTTGTAAATGTATGTACTTTCATATACAATTTAGAATTACAATGCAGTCTAAAATAAACATTAATTGCCTCATCCAGACTACTTCAGGTCTAATGGACATCTGTTATTTTGTGAGGAAGTCCAGATGGAAATTTTGTCCATGTATCCAAAATCTGCTAAACATATTGTATGTCTGAGGATACACTGATGCCTGTAGGCAAAGTAGTATCTATCTCCATTATAGCAGGTGGTTAAATTCCAACTGATTGAGAAAAATGGTTACAAAAGATAGTGTGCAAAGAATCACACTTTCCATCTTTGGAGAATTACTATTTAGACTTATAGGCCTGGGCATTCTGATCTATTAATATGTTTATGTATTTTTTTATAACACAGTCTGTGCATATACCAGAGGTGGGTTTCAGCAGATTCTGACCAGTTCTGGAGAACCGGAAGCGGAAAATTTGAGTAGTTCAGAGAACCGGTAGTAAAAATTCTGACTGGCCCCGCTTCCATCTGTTCTCTGGCTCCCAATTCCCAGCTGATCAGGAGGAAATGGGGATTTTTGTGGTAACCTTCCCCTCGAGTAGAGTGGGAATGGAGATTTTACAGTATCCTTCCCCTGCCATGCCCACCAAGCCACACCCACCAAGCCATACCCACAGAACCAGTAGTAAAAAAAATTTGAAACCCATCACTGGCGTATACACTACAGATATATTTTAAAAAGTGGCTTTTTATGAATCCAAAACTGGATTCATGCATTATGTTAAGCTAATTTGCAATTGGTTAATTTCTAATTGTAGCTCAGGAACCTTTTCTCTACATCATACTTATTCATAAATATAAGTATCAGCGCAAAGAAGCATCTCATGCCAAGCATATTCATCCCCACTCTATTTTACCAGTGCCAAACATGGACATTTATAACAAATTATAAACAAAAGTTAGTTAGCATGGAAATGAGATGGTTGAGGAAAGCTACTGAAGTGACCAGAACAGCGGTGAAATGCACTTACCTTTGCTACTGGTTCAAGAGTGTGAGCGCACCTTTTCGGCGCATGCACAGAGCCTTCTGCACATGCACAGGGGGTCAAAAACAGGATGTAATGATGTCCCGGTTGGTGGGTGGAGCCTCCCGCTGCCAGTGCTACCAGTCCATGCGAGCCAGATAGATCTGGCCGGATTTCACCGCTGGACCAGAAGAGATAAAATCAGAAATGAGACCATAAGAGAAAGAATTGGCATAAAACCAATCTTAAACTACATACAAAAACAGCAAATAAAGTAGTTTGCTCACCTGGAGAGGATGTTGCGAGATTCCATACCATACAAGGCATATACAAAAAGAGGAGAAGGTCAAAGAACATGAGGCAGACCCAGAAGGAGATGGAGAGACAACATCAAGGACATAGTACAACAGCGTCAATTATCAGTGGTTGAGGCCGCCAGAAGAGCAAGAACCAGATCTTTCTATCTCCCTCAATATCCAAAGCAGTAAAAGAGGAAGTAAAGATACTTATTCACAGCTAACTGAACTATTTGGTAGCCTCCTAACTAAAGTTTGTATCTCCCTCAACACCCAAAGTAGTACAAAGGCGGAAAGTACATTAAGGTGGCCACAGGGATGTAAGTATCTGTACGAATGGTTTGTGAATGAAGAATGACCTCATCTGAGGTACAAAAAAAATCTAGATGACCACTATGTGACAGCAGAAAGAACCTGAAAACTCTAACTCTTTATTTATTATTTATTTATTTATTTATTTTATTAGATTTTTATACCGCCCTTCTCCCGAAGGACTCAGGGCGGTGTACAGCCAAATAATAAAACCACACAATATACACATTAAAACAGAAACTTAAAACCAAGCATATTACATAAATGGCCAAAATTTAAAACAATCAATTTAAAACCCTAAAATTCATAAATAACCCCAATTAAAATTTAATAAAACTTTTAAGCCAGTCCGCTTAAATAAATAAATGCGTTTTCAGCTCACGGTGAAATATTATTGCTAGATAGAATAGAATAGAATAGAATAGAATTTTTTATTGGCCAAGTGTGATTGGACACACAAGGAATTTGTCTTGGTGCATATGCTCTCAGTGTACATAAAAGAAAAGATGCGTTCATCAAGGTACAACATTTACAACACAATTGATGATCAATATATCAATATAAATCATAAGGATTGCCAGCAACAAGTTATAGTCATACAGTCATAAGTGGAAAGAGATTGGCGATGGGAACTATGAAACGATTAATAGTAGTACAGATTCAGTAAATAGTCTGACAGTGTTGAGGGAATTATTTGTTTAGCAGAGTGATGGCCTTCGGGAAAAAACTGTTCTTGTGTCTAGTTGTTCTGGTGTGCAGCGCTCTATAGCGTAGTTTTGAGGGTAGGAGTTGAAACAGTTTATGTCCAGGATGCGAGGGATCTGCAAATATTTTCATGATACACCATATTATCATGATTTCTACCTACTAGATGTGGCAATCCTAAAATATAAATGGATTTGATTGATTGAAGACCAGACAGTGGAACTAAATCTCTTAAATAGTTTGCACACTAAGAATTCTACGAAATTGAAGAATTTCAGCAACATTGGTAAGAATTAGAGAGGGACCCTCAATAGGAGCAAACAAGGTTCTAATTGCTAAGCTCAAAAATATCCCTCTAGGAAACCAATTCCTGGTTTTTAGGAGCGCCTCTTCAAAGAAAATATGCTAAAATAGTTATATAAACCTTGACAGTGTCCTTTCAAACTAATTAGAAACTGGCTCACGAAATGTTTACTAATTATACAAGTCCCTTGTTCTGTAGAGCTAATGAAAAAAGTCAAAATACTTTTCAGAAAGTCCCATTTTTAAAGAAATAATCATCATCTTTATTAAATTGAATTGCTAATTTATTCTATTCTTTGCTAGCTTTTGTACCATGTTTCTCTTTTCTGCTAACATTCCTCACTAGGCCATACTCCTATAATCATCATCCTTTTATTAGGAATGATAAAATAATGTTTACTTTGGGGAGGGCTAAACAGCAACTACATTGTAATATAATGGGACTACATCGTATAAAAGGGACTACATCGTAATGCCGCAGTATATGTTAATATCCTGCATTGGGTTTAGTTGTTAACATTATTGATGTATTATCATTTTGTAATGTTTTAAGTCAGTGTAGTGTAGTATTAAAGGTATAAGACATGGAGTCAGGAGACTCCTGTTCAAGATCCACTGGCTTGGCCAATGGCTGATTTTGGATAATCAGTTCTTACTCAGCCTAATCTACATTGGGGTGTAGCAGGAGAGATGGAGGAACAAACCATAGAAAGTAAAGAATGTGACCTTGAGGGAGAAAGGGAAGATCTGTAACCAAGGCAACAAGTGGATAATAAATTGTTTCAGCTCAGATAAGGAGGGAGTGTTACAAAAATGACTCAGACAGCCCCACCACCCCAAATCTCAAGAAGATGAAAGAGAGAAGAGAGGAAGCACATTCAGACTTGCCAGGCTCTGTTAGTATAGTCAATCTTAATAAAAGTAGTGATAGGCCTAGGTGGAGTCTGTTTTTCGTGTTCTACCTTGTATGGCTGACACAAACCTGCAACTCTCCAGTAGAATAAGATTTAATAAATTAGGATTGACAAGATTGGCAATTTGCAGATATAAACTACTTACCCGATTACGTGTGCTCCCACGTTCAGCTTATGATTGCTCGTTCACACAGCAATCGCTCTGTTGAGGCATGGGAATCTTGTTAAGACTCCCTTTGCAGTCCACCTGGGTTTTCCAGACAGGTGCCACTAAAGGCAAGACACACGACACACAATTATTTCAACAGCCAGGAGATAGTTAGGGGCACATTTACATAAAATCACTTTCAGAGATTACTGAGGCCAAACAGATTCTTTGGAATACATGGAATCCAGACTGGAATATATGGACATCCAACTACAGTTTGGTGTAGTAGTTAAATCATCAGAAACTGGGAAACTGTGCTCTAGTTCCATTTTAGGCATAAAGCCAGCTGGGTAATCTTTGCCCAAATCCTTCACCTTAATCCTTCACAAAAAAACTTCAAACTAATGTGCAATTATCTACCTTTGCCAGCTGTGAAATGCAAAGAACACCACAAGCTCCATCTTTCCTTCCACTGACCAGTAGAAGCATACAGTAAATTTCCAGTTAGTGCTTATCTTCTGAACTACCACACTTCCTGCAGTCACTCCCACGCTGTGTGTGTGTGTGTGTGGAGGGGAGTAGAATAAATTGGTAATTCTGATCCCCATCTGTGTTTATATGCATTTGTCTAATGCTTTATAGAAACAAAACAAAACAAACCCTGAAAGATTAATAGGATGGGAGGTTTTATGTGGGAATGTTTACTGTAAAAAGTGTAAGGAAATGCACAGAAATTTTCCAAGGGTCCCCCAAGTCATTTCACTGCCATCCCTCTGTTAAGTTTAAAAAAACAATTTTGCAAACAGGCACTTTTCTCAATATTGTAATCACAGCTGCAAGTTGCTATGGCAGCAAAATTGGGAGAGATGGAAGATAAAATCTAAACAATGCATTCAGAAAGAAATGTGTCCCAAGAATTAAATGATGAACCTCAACTAGAGTAGAAGCAGGAGAGGGGAAAGAAAATGGCTATCTTAAGTCCAGAAGGTGTGAAGCAGAGAAAGGTGAAAGCTCCTTTGAGTGGGTAAACAAATTGCCAGGAACTCTGAAATATAGCTTACACTAGGGCAGGAGTATCAAACTCAAGGCCCATGGGCTGCCATGGAAATAGCGAAGGACCGGCCCGCGGTGCTTCTGCCAGCGAAAACGGAGCTCGAGAGGGCCATGTGGGGCCATCATGGGCCCTGTTTTCAGCTGCAATGGCCTCCTGCCACCCTCTGCCAGAGAAAATGGGCCAGGCTCCGTTTTTACTGACAGAGGGTGGCAGGTGGATTCCCCTAGCCCTGCCCAGGCCACCACAGGTGCCCAACACAAGTGACATCAAGCTGGTCACGACCAGTGGTGAGATTCAAATAATTTAACAACCGGTTCTCTGCCCTAATAATTTCTTCCAACAATCAGTTCACCAAACTGCTCAGAAAGTTAACAACCGGTTCTCCCAAAGTGGTGCAAACCAGCTGAATCCCATCACAGGTCATGACCACCCCTGCCATGCCCATCCTGGCCACGTCCCTCCAGCACCACCACCCCCCGAGGTCAAACACAACCCTGACGCAGCCCTCAATGAAATAGAGTTTGACAGCCCTGCACTAGAGTGATAAAGTTGCATCTTTCAGATTTTATGAAACCACAATTTTTAGCAGTCCCAGTCGAGACCCCCACCCCCAATGGCAACATATGCTGGGAAGTGTAGCAACATCCAAAGGGTCACAGATTCATTCTCCCTGCTGGAATGAATATGGAAAAGGAAGAAATGCTCTCATCTCACCATGCAGGGATATTATTCATGGTGGTGAGATTATTTTAAACTTGGGTATAGAACTTACCAAAATAAATACTTCAGCTTCCTGATGACTAATACAGGGTATAATAAAACATAATCCATTTAAGTAGATATGTTTCAAGGGGAAGAGGATTCATCAATCATATTTGGCCAAGTGTTTCCCTTTGTTCTGTATTTGAATTGCCATCTTTTAGAAAGTAATTTCAATGTATTCCGGTCTAATGAAAACAGTCTCTGTGCTGTGTAGCCGATTTTTCTATCCTGCCACTAGCACAAGAAGCAGCTTCCAAGGCAGCAGGAAGAATAGCAATAAATGCATCTGGCTCTCCCAGCTTGATGTTTCCCTAATCAGCTATCTTCCAGATGTGTTAGGACTGTCCCACCCAGATTTCCCAGACAGTATGACACTAGAGGATGCTTCTGGAGAAGGATGCTGTATGGTCTCAGTCCACTTAACAATCAGTATTGGTCTTCTTTGGAAAAAAGACCGAATTCCACATGTGCAAACCTAAAAATCCCCCAAAGAAGTATGGACAAATGAGCCAAGAATAAGTAAAGGTCTTTGACTGTACATTCTCATCAAGACAGCTCTGTCTAAATAACCCTCTTTATGAATCCCACATGCGACTCCTGAAATACAATATAGCAGCACATGTAAGAGACACAGAGCTCGTCTTTGTAGGTGCCAGCTGTGCAAGCGAAGTTGCTGGTTCCCCTGGGTTTAAGCTGGAAGATGTTTGCTTGAATATGATTAGAACTATCAGCGTGATTAGAAACTCTGTTATATTGGAATTAACCATCACGGAGGCTTCCATTTGCATACAAGACAACCTTTTGCAGCATGCCGTAGGAAGAGATTGGGGATACTAGAATAGAGCTGGTTGGGGCTCTTGTTGTTGGAACTTATACAGGCTTAATGTCTGAATAATTATAAGAAGATCTCTCTTCATCTGAGGTGGGGAGGATTATCTCTGGCAAAACATCGTTCAAGAGGCCTCCCTCTTCCTTTTTTTAGAAGCAAAAGGGGGAAATTAGGTGTTTTTTTTTAAATAAGCCTGGAATTTGTATGAGCACCTGTGTCACGAGTGTCACTGAGGTGGTTATGATTAATTTAAATACCATTGATTTCATTTCACCAATTCCTTGATTTTTGAAGTTTCTCAATACATCAAGCACTGCAGTCTTAAGCTTGCTTAAGCTTCTTAAGCAAAGATTGCAAAGCATTGCACTCTTAAGCTTGCTTGACTTCTATGCTTGAAACCAGCTGGAAATCAAACTGCTATACAAAAACGGCTGCCCAGATTGCTGTCCAAATACTTTGCTAACAATTCCAGTAGGTATTTGGTCTGGGTTGCAGTTAATATGGTTTCCTGGCTGACTGATTCTCCTGCTCTTGACCCCTCACCCATGCTGGGAAAGCAAGTGCCAATCATTTCCTTCCCATGGATCAAACTTTGAGAACTTATAATTTCTGTTAATACATTTGTAGCTCTTCCTCTCATTCTCTATCTAGCTGGCTAGATAGCTATCATCTATCTATCTATCTATCTATCTATCTATCTATCTATCTTTCCACCACCCCTCTCTCTCACACACACACACACACACAATGGACTCCTCTCTTATACTTGATGCCTTTTGATTCATTAGTGGATCAGAAAAAAGAAAAGACCAGTTTTGTTTTCCTTCCTTGTCACATGTGCTAGAAAGGGATACTGGGAGAACACTTGTTAATTTCAGGGAAGGGAAAGGGAAGGAAGAAAGATCGACACCTTCACTGGTCCGCTGTGAATCTGTTAAACAAAACGAAACAAGAAAAGCACTGTGATTCTGTTAAAAAAGGAAAGCAATCTCACCTTTCAGCAGTCCACTGGTGGACTGATAAAACAAGAGAAATAGACAGTCACGGTTTCAAAGGTTTCCCAATAAAGCAAATGAAATGTAAACATGTACTGGCCCAATGGAAGGGAGTGGGTGTTTCCAACATGGTGACAATAGCCAACTGGAATGGAAAATTGCCTTCAGTGAAAAGAGGCAGGCACGTCTTGTGGCAGCAGAAGTTGGAGGGAAAATGACTATTTTGGTCATGGAACCAGATGGGCAGAAGTTGCCTTGATAAAGGACTGAGGCCAACTGAGGGCCCCATTGTGTGTTCATGTTCTAAAAAAAAAAACCAGCTGATGCTCTGTATCCATGCCAAAACATGATAGATAAAGAGAGGAACCCCACACACATAGCATTTTTATCGAAGTATTTTAATCAATTTAACCAATTAAATAATATAATATACCAGTTCATGAATAAATTGGACACATTGCACAACAACAGATGGACGGACAGTCATGCTTTAAGGACTGATTTTGCAGCGTATGGAAACATCTGTAACCAAAACCTATCCATATGTGATCATTCTCTTTCTCCCCACCCCATTTTTGTTTAGAATTTTTAAAGTAAAAAGTTACTCCAGGAAGGCCGATTTTGAGTGTAGAAATGGCAAGGCAGGTATATTCTTTCCTCTTTTGTCATTTCTCTCCCCTTATTCCCTGAAGATTTTTGGCAAGCATACCTGCTCTTTCAAAACACCATCATGCTGTAACATAATTATATATTTCAACCCTTTTTTTCCCGTTTTGGCAACAGCTCTGGCCTAATATGTATGTTTACTCCCTGACAGTTCAGGATGACTTCTGCTCCCAATCAAGATGCAAATGATTTTGTTTATAAAATGGCTGCCACGCCTCTAAGAGCTGCTGTGGAGCTATATTTGTGAAATCCCTAAATAAACCAAAATGAGCACTTCAGCATATGTCAACCTTCTTCTACAGGCATCAAGAGCGGTTATGAGCGCGTATGAGTCAAAGTGTACTAAAGCACCTGGTGTTCATTTCTTACCACAATTCTGGGCCTTTTCAGCCAGCTTGTACTGTTTCTGGAAGGGATAGGATGCTGCCTATAAGGGCCAAGAAGGGAATGGCTCTTCATCCTAATTAGGGAAAGAAAAAAAGGCAGATTCCAGAAGGAAAGTTCGTATAGGCATGGTGACATGTTCCAGTTCTCAAGAATCTTTTTTTTTTTTAGGTTTCTATAGGCATTTCTTAGCTGTTGAGGACACTGATCTCAAGTGTTGAGTCCAGCTGAAAAAGGTTCTCTTTGATCTGAGGGTTCTCCATCCTAGTGAGCCAAATTTCTGAAGGGCTCATTGACAATAGAGAAGATGTCTTATTGGGATGAGCCCCAAGATGAGGAAGAAGTTTATCATGAGATTCTGTTCAGAGAAAATATCCGTAATGGTGACATGAAAAAAGTAGAGAGGAAAAGTTGCAGTTATGTATGAGAGGTGGATCTCACAGGGATCAGCTTCTCTAAAGGAGAATATTTGTAGCTCAGAGTAGAGATGAAGGGTCCTTGTTGTTCTCTGAGCTTGGTTATTTTCTTGCAGAAGTTTCATTACCCAAACTGATGATGTTACCTAGTTTGGTAATGAAATGTCTGAGAGAAAGCAACCAAGCTCAGACAGCACAAGGACCCCTCACTAGCTTCACTGTTGGGAGAAAAGGTTGGTTGAAATGACTTTTAGTTGAAAGAATTTCTCAGCTGAAGACTTGATTCATCTGTAAAGTGACCCATATCTTTTTGAGAAGGAGCATCCTTACCAGACTTAATTTTGAGCAATTAAGCCTACTAATATACTAACTATTCACTCTTGTTATTAAATCTAATGATCGGTTCCCTGTTGGGAAGAATAGCGGCTATAAAAATGAATGTTTTGCCCAGGTTTCTATTTTTGTTTCAAATGATACCGGTGCTTAAGAATGACACCAAATTACAGGAATGGCAAAAGGGGGTTAATAACTTTGTATGGATGGGCAAAAAGCCAAGAATAAAATTAAAAATAATGCAGGATATAAGGGAAAGGGGGGGTCTTAAAATGCCTAATTTAAAATTGTATTATGAAGCAGTTGTTTTATCATTAATTACTGATTGGATTAATTTGACTGAGGAAAGAGTTTTGAATATAGAAGGTTATGGTTTGTTATATGGGTGGCATGCCTATTTATTATATGATAAGAAAGTAGATAAAATATTTAAAAATAATATAATTAGAAATGCATTATTGAGGGTCTGGAGGAAATATCAATATAAATTAGATGGAAAGATTCCAATATGGGCAATCCCGAGACACATGATAGAAAATATAAATATATATCAAAAGATGGAGGTAGTTACCTATAAAGAACTTCTTTGTATGGAAAAGGGGGAATTACAATTAAAATCCAGAGAAAAGATGGGGGAAGAAGGGAAAAATTATACATGGTTCCAATATGGACAATTACAAGCTAGATGGAAACTAGATCAAAAAATAGGTGTTAAGCAAACTGAGGATAATTTGTTAAAACAAATGAGAGATCAAGGCCAACAGCATATTAAGAGGTTGTATAATGTATTAGTAGAAATAGACTCAGAGACTGAACTGGTTAAGGATTGTATGATTAAGTGGGCACAAAATTTTCAGCAACCAATAATGTTGGAAACTTGGGAAAGAATTTGGGTGAGGAATGTTAAATTTACACAAGCGCAAAATATGAGAGAAAATTTTATAAGATGTTTTATAGATGGCATTTAGACCCCAAAAGTTGTCATGTATGTATTCTAATGTACAGGCTAAATGTTGGAGATGCGATTGTGAAGATGCCACTTATTACCATATATGGTGGACTTGTAAAAAAGTTAAAGCATTTTGGATTAAAGTATGGTGGATCATGCAGAATATTTTGAAAAAGAAGATTAAGTTTACTCCGCAGTTCTTTTTACTAGGAATAATTATGGACTGTACAGTTATAGAGACTAAATTGATTTTGAACTTAATAACAGCCGCAAGACTTTTGATTGCTCAATATTGGAAGAAAGAAGAATTACCCACAATTGAAGAATGGACACTTAAAGTATCAAATCTGGCAGAAATGGCAAAAATCTCTGCTTGTTTGAAAGACTATACACAAGAAAAATATATTTTAGAATGGAAAATGTGGATTGATTATATTCAGAATAAGTATCAGATAAAAAAATATCGAATAGCATATGAGTAAATTTAGGAAATATTTTGTATTAGATATATTTCTGAAGGAGAGGGGAATTGAGAGTGTGATTAAGTGTGGAGAGACTAGAGATTATAATTTAGGAATTATTTTAGATTATGATTGTTAGTTTTGATACCCTGCATTTTGTTCTGGGAAGTCGGGGTGGGGGGCGGGGGGCATGGGGGAGGGGAATTGGGGGGTTGAGGCTAGAGATGGAGTGATGGTGAATGTACAGGGATTAATGAAGATGTATAAATATAATTAATGTAGGGTCGGGTCTGCCCAGTTACCATTTTAGAACGGTGGGGAGGGAGAAAAGAGAGAGTAGGAGGTAGGAAAGAGGAGAAGAGGAAGGAAGAGGGGTAGAAGAGGGAGAAGGAGTGGAGGGTGGAGGGAGGAGAGGATGTAGATAAGAGAAGGAGAGGAAGGTTTGGAAAGAAGGCAGAAGAAGGTAGAAGAGGGAAGAGAGTTAAAAAGGGGGGTGGTGACTGGGCAAGCCCGACTAATTGTATATAATTGTACATTGGATGAATTATTTGTTATGATTGTAAAAATAAAACTTTTTTTATTAAAAAAAAAAAATCTAATGATCGGTTATTCTTACAGTGAGCACTCAGGGTAGAGCAGTGCTTCTCAATTATTTTCTGTCATGCCCCCCTAGGAAGAAGAAAACATTTTTCGCGCCCCCCGCGTGACTGTAAACATGGGGCTTAGCTTGTTATGACAGTGTTTGCCGAGGTCAAACGCGCCCCCCTTTATGGAGCCTCGCGCCCCCCCTGGGGGGCCCGCCCCACTATTTGAGAAGCACTGGGGTAGAGCCACCCTGACTTAAATACTATGTTCCTTATCTCAGATTTCATTTTATTTTAATTCCATAGGAAACTAACATTTAGATACATTTTTCGGTTCATATATCACAGAGCAGTCTTCTATTTCAGTTCCAAATCCAGAAAGCACACGCAAAGAAGCAAACAAAATAAAACTAGAAATGAATCAAAAGAAAGGGAACAAAACAACCAATTAGCATATTGGCAGTAATTATTTCTAAATTTGTTTCTGAGATAAAGCTAGTGTGTGCAAATTTTATACAAACTGATCATCTTCTGCTTTTTTTGGCCAACGTGTTTTCCTTTGGGGAAAATGCGTAAGCGACTATCTTAATAATATAACTGATCTTAGAGCTGCCTTTCTCTGTACGTGACATTATCCCATGGGCTTTCACTTACATCTGAGGCTTTGCTCTGAATATGGAACATTTAAATAAGATGTGGAGCTCAACCAATTGCTGGGGAGGAGGGGGACTTTCTCAGTGGTGGTTCAGCTCCTCTCTTGAGATAGATATATTTTTCTTCCTTTCTTATCAGGCAAACTCCTGTTTTGCCAGAAGTCAAAAATTTACATAGTGTCATGCCCTGTGCTCCTGCCAAAAAAAAAAAAAAAACAACCTACAATTTATTTCTATTACAGTACAGGTAGTCATACACTTACAACCACAACTGAGCCCAAAATTTCAATTGTTAAGCAGGACAGCTGTTATTTGAATTTTGCCCCATTTTGCAACCTTCCTTTTTGTTAGATAACTAACACTGAAGCAATAGGCTTCACTCTGGTCCGCTGAACAAGCGGGAAAAATACTTGAACCTGATTGGATAAGACGCCTGACAGTTCCCTATATAAGGGCAAGCTGTCAGACAAGGTTTGACCCTGTCAGACAGGGTTTGCTACAATAAAGAACAGTTGTCTGAGCCAAGCCTCCGTCTCTTCATTCACCCTATCTAACACTTTTCACAGTCGTTAAATGAATCAATGTCAGGTGAATGTTCTGCCTTTCACATATAACTATCATCTCAGTGGTCTGTAGCTTCCCTCTTCAAAGTTAAATCTGTATAGCAATGTTTCTGAAGCTAAGATGTGTGGACCAACCCAGAATTTTTGTAGCCACAAAAGTGTCTACTGTTCCTGTCCTATTGTTCCCTCTATATATATATTTTCTCAATAATATGATTTTTTACTTATGACAATGTTTATGTATACTGTTATGACAAAATTAAAATTAAAAAAAATTGTGGGAGCTGAAGTCCACACATCTTAAAACTGCTAAGATTCAGAAATATTGCTGTACTTTTGAGGGCCTATGGGGCTTTTTTTCAGGCTGCGAAGCTTCAGAGTGATGGAAAGATTTGTAATTGAAAAAAATGATAGCAGTAGCAGCCTCCACTACCTCCTATCATGAAGTAAGCTCTTTTTTTTTTTTGGAAAAAAAAACATAAATTAGAAGTAAATTATTGAGCATCCGAAAAATAAGAGCAGAAGCCTCTTCACAAGAGAAGAAAATGTTGGACAAATTGCAAGGCGGGATTCGACAATTTGGCTAGTCTATTCACTTTTTTTTCCAAGCATACGCTTGGATTATGTTCCTATCCGGTACATTGGTCACTGCCTTATCCTGCTTCTAGGCTGAGAAGGAAGAAATATTAAGGAAGGAGGAAGATTTTATTCCCTATTTTTATGTATTGAAACTTAGCATCCGAATCTTATTTGCAGTCGATACTGTGGTCTGATATTTATTTTTGTCTCGCTTTCTTTTTATAACTTTCTCTGGGCCTCTTTCCAGAAGAGCTTGAAATGACAAAAAAATGTGCATTTACAAGATGGATTTCTATCCCTTTCAATAACGGGAGAGACTAAACAATTGCTCGCAGGCTGAAGATTACACAAATATGTACAAGAGAGCCAGACAGCCTCACTTTTGAGGGAATTGCTACCTTTCATGATTGCTGTGAGGCAGCGACAATTTATTATTCTAAACTACTCCTCCATTCTTTCCAACACACAGTTTTGGCCCAGAATTTAATGATAGGTCAGAGCTCGGATGAAAATTTCAATGTGGCTAGGACAGGTCTGCAAAACGAATACATATTATTTACTGAAGTTCCTTTGTAGCCATACCTGATTCATGAGACAGCAGCTGTCATATTCCTTCTGTGAATTGGAAGGCTTCTTCCATCAGATGCAGCGAAGGCCACTAACCTAGATGGGTTGGTCTGAATTCCGGTGAAACCATTTTAATTTGTTATTGGCTTAATTGTTCTTAACACTTTTCCCTACCTACCTACCCACCCACAAACAATGCATACAGTCCCTCATGCCTTAGTCATCTCCCAGTTGGATTACTGCAACACATTCTACATGTGCATTGATTAATTAGTTAATTACTTAATTTAATATTAATTAATAATAGATATGTATCCAGAGTAGTATTAAAAGTTTCTGTTGGTGCAAAAAGGCAGTGGCATGGGCACTTATGGGTGTCAATCATTCAGCACATCTGAAACCTCGATTCCAGGGGTCTATTCCATAAGTTGCATTGGCTACTAGTTTGCTTCTGGGTACAATTCAAGGTGCTGGTGGTTACTCTCATGGCTTGGGGCTTGGTTACTTATGAGGCTGCCCACCGTGTTAGATCCAGCAGCGGAGGTATGCCATATGGTGAGATACAGGATGAGACCCTTTGCTGCCCTCCGGAATGTCAAACCCCCTCAGATCAGATCGTGCTCTGACCCTGACTTTTGCAAAGCATAAAAACCTCAGCTAACCATCTGACCTGGGACCCTGCCGGTATGGGTGAGCTTGTCATGGTTTAAATAAGATCTTTTATGTATGTTTTCAGCCATTGATGTAATTTTTTTAAAAAAAAAAAACACCTTGGGTTTTATCCTGTTTTTATTTTGCTTTTAATTGTTAGCCACCCGTGTATATAAGATGGGCAGCCATATACATTTATTAAACAAATGTTTATGAAAAGTTAGATTATAAATGGGGGCACTATGCACACACACAGAGAGACACTCACACACAGAGAGGGGAGTGTCAGATAGATAATGTAAATTATTAGATACATAATAATTTTTGATAGACAATGTAAATTATTAGAGCCACTGTAGTGGTTAAAATACCAGGGTAGAAACCAGGATACCGTCAGTTCTAGTCCAGCTTTGAGGGATGTGGTGGCTCAGTGGCTAAGATGCTGAGCTTGTCGATCGAAAGGTCGGCAGTTCAGTGGTTCGAATCCCTAATACTGCGTAACGAGGTGAGCTCCCGTTACTTGTCCCAGCTTCTGCCAACCTAGCAGTTCGAAAGCACATAAAAAATGCAAGTAGAAAAATAGGGACCATATTAGATGGGAAGGTAACAGCATTCCGCGCGCCTTTGGCATTTAGTCATGCCGGCCACATAATCACGGAGTCGTCTTCGGACAGTGCTGGCTCTTTTTTTTTGAAAAGTAGATGAGCACTGCCCCCTAGAGTTGGGAACGACTAGCACATATGTGCTAGAGGAACCTTTACCTTTTAGTCCTACTTTAGGCATCAAAGCCAATTGTCTGACTTTGGGTCAATCACTCTCAGCTCAACCCACCTCACAGGATTGTTATGGAGAAAATAGGAACAGAAAGGAATATTTAATATGTTGTCACCTTGAGATATTCATAAAAAATAATAAAGGCAGGATATCAATAAATAAATGAAATGAAATGAAATATTAGATAGATGTATCAGAGGCACTGAGGTATTCTGTGAAAGAATGGCTGCACTTCTAAATACATTAGCAAGCTACACCGATCTCAGCAGGATTTACTTCTGATGGTAATTCTGATTTGAATCAATGGGATTCCCTATCATTAAATTATAGTTGAACACCACAATCCTGCAGATTTACTTGGAAATTAATGACTGGAATCAATGGAGCTTATTCCCAGGGAAATGGATATGGGATTACAGGTTTACAAACTCACCTCTAATGCAGGGGCTCTAATTGCTCTGTCTTCCACATAACTTCAGTTTGTTTGTGGAAGTCTGTCTCTTTAAAGTATGCTATTAGATTGATATCTAACGTTATCTGAGATGATGAGCAGCCTTGGCATCCATCCATGCAGAAATGCTGCCAGATGAAATGAAAAATGCTGCAGAAATACCTTCTATTATTTAAAGGCAGACGTACCGCTCGCCAAGAAGCAAAGCCATCAAAAGGATTCAGTGGGGCTTAATCTGGGAAAATCCACAGGAAATTTACAAGAGTCTTGGTGCCTGAAATTAAACCTAAAAAGGAAAATCAGAAAGGACTGGCCCAGTGGTGAAATCCAAATTTTTTACTACTGGTTCTGTGGGTGTGGCTTGGTGGGCATGGCTTGGTGGGTGTGGCAGGGGAAGGATACTGCAAAATCTCCATTCCCACCCCACTCTGTGGCCAGCCAGAGGTGGTATTTGCCAGTTCTCCAAACTACTCAAAATTTCCACTACCGGTTCTCCAAAACCTGTCAGAACCTGCTGGATTTCACCCCTAGACTGGCCCCTGGGAGCAAAGGACAACAGTTGATGTGTTCTTGTTCTAACAGCAGGCATTGGTTTAGGGGCACCTCCAGGTCCAAGAGTGATTTAAGCAGGCTAAGGTCTCAACAGAAAGAGCTTAGCCATCCTTCCAAGATTAATTCCCTGAGTGTCTTTAGCATTAGTCTGAGCATTAGATTTGTATGGCACTCCTCGCCGCTAGTTGGTTTTCAGAGAACCTAGCAAAACTGCAGCACAATACACTCAATAACCACAGTGACTGGGAAATAAAACAAAACAAGGAAGGGAGGGAGGAAGGAGTGGGAAACCACTTCCACATTGACACAACTTTTCTTTACTCCCAGAGATTTGCTGGGAAAGGAATAAATTGTTTTTGAACTCTAGACAGAAAAGGCAGAAAAATCCCTTCCCTTCTCCTTTTATTCAATCCTATCAAGCTTCCCATTTTCAAAAAGGCAGTTCTTTAAACGCCCTTGCTCTTCACATTATACCATGTAACTTCTTCATGTGGATGAAGAAAAAGATATGCTCGCGAAAGAAGGTATGTTTGATTTTTAAAAGGGAATAGAATAGAATAGAATAGAATAGAATAGAAT
Organism: Ahaetulla prasina; assembly: GCF_028640845.1. Lineage (NCBI taxonomy): Eukaryota > Metazoa > Chordata > Lepidosauria > Squamata > Colubridae > Ahaetulla > Ahaetulla prasina. The sequence continues at coordinate 127,836,503 of NC_080540.1, forward strand.
AGAATAGAATAGAATAGAATAGAATAGAATAGAATTTTTTATTGGCCAAGTGTGATTGGACACACAAGGAATTTGTCTTGGTGCATATGCTCTCAGTGTACATAAAAGAAAAGATACGTTCATCAAGGTACAACATTTACAACACAAATGATGGTCAATATATCAATATAAATCATAAGGATTACCAGCAACAAAGTTACAGTCATACAGTCATAAGTGGAAAGAGATCGGTGATGAGAAGATTAATAGTAGTGCAGATTTAGTAAATAGTTTGACAGTGTTAAGGAAATTATTTGTTTAGCAGAGTGATGGCCTTCAGGAAAAAACTGTTCTTGTGTCTAGTTGTTCTGGTGTGCAGTGCTCTATAGCGTTGTTTTGAGGGTAGGAGTTGAAACAGTTTATGTCCAGGATGTGAGGGATCTGTAAATATTTTCACGGCCCTTTTCTTGATTCGTGCAGTATACAGGTCCTCAATGGAAGGCAGGTTGGTAGCAATTATTTTTTCTGCAGTTCTAATTATCCTCTGAAGTCTGTGTCTTTCTTGTTGGGTTGCAGAACCGAACCAGACAGTTATAGAGGTGCAAATGACAGACTCAATAATTCCTCTGTAGAACTGAATCAGCAGCTCCTTGGGCAGTTTGAGCTTACTGAGTTGGCGCAGAAAGAACATTCTTTGTTGTGCTTTTTTGATGATGTTTTTGATGTTAGCTGTCCATTTTAGATCTTGCGATATGATAGAACCTAGAAATTTAAAGGTTTCTACTGTTGATACTGTGTTGTCTAGTATTGTGAGAGGTGGAAGTATGGAAGGGTTTCTCCTAAAGTCTACCACCATTTCTACGGTTTTGAGTGTGCTCAGTTCCAGATTGTTTCGGTCGCACCACAAGGCTAGTAGTTCGACCTCTCGTCTATATGCGGATTTGTCATTGTCTCGAATGAGACCAATCACTGTTGTGTCATCTGCGAACTTCAGTAGCTTAACAGATGGATCATTGGAGATGCAGTCATTGGTATACAGAGAGAAGAGAAGTGGGGAGAGCACACAGCCTTGTGGGGGCCCTGTGCTAATTGTACAGCTATTTGATGTGATCTTGCTTAGCTTCACCTGCTGCTTCCTGTTTGTTAGGAAGGGGGTGTAAATAAAGGCAAGAAAACTTCTTCCTTGCAGAAAATGCAGTAGCTACCTATCAAAATATGCATGTTGGGAGAATCTTGACCTTTTGGCTAAGATCAAGGATAGTATCTGCACATTGGGAGAAGTACACACACATGCTTCATTGAATTTCCAGGAGGGCATTTTAACCATTGTCCAACTGATGGAGAAATGGAACAATCAGATTTAAGATTTGAAAAAACAAGAATCTTAAACAGTCAGGTTTACCCAGAGGTGGGTTTCAGCAGGTTCTGACCAGTTCTGGAGAATCGGTAGCGGAAATTTTGAGTAGTTCAGAGAACTGGTAAATACCACCTCTGACTGGCCCCATCCCCATCTATTCTCTGCCTCCCGAGTCCCAGCTAATCAGGAGAGAATGGGGATTTTGCAGTATCCTTCCCCTGGAGTGGGGTGGGAATGGATATTTTACAGTATTCTTCCCCTGCCATGCCCACTAAGCCGTGCCCATAGAACTGGTAGTAAAAAAAAAAATTGAATCCCACCACTGGGTTTACCCATCAGTATTTATAAATTTATGAATGGCCTATAAAATTAAAAGAGTCTTCAGATGTACTTCTGTGATCTAACCTAGTAAAATCACCCCTCTGAGACCCCCCCCTCCTCCCCCTCCATCTCCAGCATAAAAAGCAAAGGTATGCCTGCCACCCTTTGTTTCAATTTGATTAGGGAAAGCTATTTTACCCAAGAATACCAAAAGCACCATTCTTTTTCTATTCCTCTCTCTCTCTCTTTCTCTGCAAGGTCCTACAATTTAAGCCTATCAAATAGTTGCTGTATTCCATTTCTTTAGAATGAAAGATCCAGCCAGATGGCCATCCACATGAAAAACATAGCAAAATCTGTTCTATTTTTGCTTTTGTTTTTTTTTCCCAGTGGAAAAAAATAGTGTGAGTGCAAACATTACAAAAATAACTCAAAACCCCATTCTGTTGCCTGATGTCAATAGGAAGCAATTTTGAGCATCATCCACAGTCACCCAACCCTCCTTATGCCAAAATAATTATAATGAGGACAGACTTGACATTGTCTCCACGGTGGCTAGAAGAAGCTCGAAGGCAGTAGTGGGGATTCTGCTTTAATTAACCAGGATATACATTTAAAGGTCTCTGTAGAGGATTAAACTTCATAGTGCTAATTCATCTGAGCTCCAGTCTTATGCTTATTTAAGAATAAGATGTACTGAATGCTCTTCCTTGGGTTCATAAATGATGCTAAGCTTACATTAGATAAGACTTGCTTTTAATGCGATGTGCAAGCCTTAATATGGTTCATTAAACCATGGTTTATGTATTAGTGCTTTTGTGTAGAAAATATCCAGTTTAAATAAGGGACCAAAATGCAGCAAAGTATATTTTATTAGCATGTAAAATTACAGGGATCTGTTGTGGTCTGGCCAGTAGCCTGCAGAGCTGGCAGCAGAATTCGACAGTGAGGAGGTGGGGGAGGAACATGGGTCAGTCCTGGAGTCTGGGGAAGGCTCAGACGAGGGCTCTGCAACGGAGGCAGAGATGGGGTCAGGGCCATCTGGGAGTTAAGTGCTGACTCCAAAGCCTCCAGAGTCTGACGTCAGCAAGGCAGAAGAACAGGGGGAGCCTGTTCCCAGTGAGCGCATGCTCAGAGGTGCCAGAAGGCAAGAACAATTAAGAAAAAAGGGGCGACTCAGGAGTAAGACTTGGAGATGATTGGCCCCTCCCATAAGACATAAAGGAGGCGCAAAGGCACTTTGCAGGAAGCAACTTTGTTCATGGTGGTCGATGTAAATTCTGAAGCTTCATTTTGACTCTGTGCTCCATGTGGCCTTGCAAAGCTAATTGCTTTAGCAGCATTTCAAGGGAGATAAAGGTGGGTGCTTATCAGCCTTATCCCGAAGGACTGTGGCAGACTTCTGCCGGACTCTTTACAAACTCCTTGAGACTCATTACAGCCTGTGAATGAACAATAATTCACAGCTGTTAAAATAAAAAGAGGGTTTTGGGGACTAATTGTGTGCCTAGGTCAGAACAGGATCCCCAGGCTTCCCACCAAAGCATTGCAGAAGAGCCCTGAACAAGCAAGGATAAAGATTGTGTACATTTGATTTCTTACACTACATAAGATAAAGGAAAAAGGCACCAGACTAGAAAACATGAGACCCTGAGTTCTAGTCTTGCCTTGAGCATTAAAACTGGCTGGGTGATTTTGGACCAGTCACTCTTTCTCAGCCCAGGCCACCCCACAGGGTTGTTGTTGTGAGGAAAACAGGAGGAGGATTAGATTCATTTGATACTTTGAGTTATTTACAGATAGTTGTCGACTTCTGACCACAACTGGGACCAGAACTTCCTGTGCTAAGTGAGACAGTTGTTAAGTGGGTTGTGTCCAGTGGTGAAATCCAATTTTTTTTACTACCGGTTCTATGGGCATGGCTTGGTGGGTATGGAGTGGCTTGGTGGACATGGCTTGATGGGCATGGCAGGAGAAGGATACTGCAAAATCTCCATTCTCACCCCACTCCAGGGAAAGGATACTGCAAAATCCCCATTTCCTTCCCACTCCTGGGGGAAGGATATTGCAAAATCTCCATTCCCACCCCACTCTGGGGCCAGCTACAGGTGGTATTTGCTGGTTCTCCGCACTACTCAAAATTTCCACTACCAGTTTTCCAGAACCTGTCAGAACCTGCTGGATTTCACCCCTGGTTGTGTCTAATTTTATTTTTTTTGCTGCGATCACTGATCACCATGATCATTAAATGAATTGCATAGTTATTAAGCGAATCAAGATTCCCCCATTGACTTTGCTTGTTGAAAACTGATGAGAGGGTTTCAGATGGCAATTGATGATGATGGCAAACCATGGCAACCAAGGTGGCTGCCAACTATCCAAATTTTGATCCCATGACTGCAAGAATGCTCTGACAATCGTAAGTGCAAGGAGATTTTTTTTTTCCAGCACTGTTGGAACTTTGAACGATTGGTCATAAGTCGAGGACTTTTGTATAAAAATAATAAAAGTGGAATATTTTTTCTTTAAAAAACACTCCTTGGAATCCCCTTGAGAAGAGATTTGGAGGTGACCTTACTATGTTGCCCCACCATTCCTTTACATTTTAAAGATTCTACCCAGAAAAGGTTGATATCATTTGTAAACAATGACCTGCCTGTCTTATATCTGCATACATAGTTCCTCTTTTAACACTCAGGGGTTGCCACAAAGAAGAGAGAGCCATGCTATTCTCCAAAGCACCTGATGGCAGGACAAGGAGCAATGGGTGGAAACTAATCAAGGAGAGAAGCAACTTAGAACTAAGAAGAAATTTCCTGACAGTTAAACAATTAATCAATGGAACAACTTGCCTCCAGATGTTGTAAATGCGCCAACACTGGAAGTTTTTAAGAAGAGATTGGATAATCATTTGTCTGAAGTGGTGTTGTCTAAGCAAGGGGTTGGGCTAGAAGACATCCAAGGTTCCTCCCAACTCTGTTATTCTATATTCTAACATTATTTGGGTCTCATTCTAAGCAAAGACAGTTTGTGGCTTCTGTTACGACATGTCTCCGCTTGAGGGAGTCTTTATTTCAAAGGGCAATTCTACTGCAGCACAGCTCTGCTTTAAACCAAGAACGGGCTCTTTCTAGAAGGAAAAAAATGAAGTATTACCAGTATATGAATTAAATCTCTACAATGTTAAGTATGAACCAGGTCAAAATGGCTTATTCAGCAAAATGAGGCAGTGAGGTGCACATAGGAATTGTCATACGTTCAATTTTTCAATGAGCTTATAAAACAACTAAGCTATGATGTCATTACTTGGATAAAGCAAGGTCTCCAGATATCAACCCATCCACTTTTCAGATCTTTTAAGCAGGTTGGAAGGAGTTTTGGAATGCTTCCAAGTTGTTTTAATCTTTTTTTAAAGCTATAATAGTATAATTATAGGCCCCCAGGCCTCTATTGGAGCAGGGGGGAAGGGTTGTGTATGTGGGGGGGGGGGTTGATGGGAAATGGCATGTGCATCACCATGTCATCATGCAAATATAATTATATCAAACATAATTATGCCAAACATTAGGGGTGCTCAAAGGTGACATGTCTTGGGGATTATAAAGATATTTTGGTTACTTTACTATAATGTAGATGTGCTTGGTAAGTAACTACATACATATCATAACTTTTTAACAATTTGTTTGTTTCATTTGATATGTCACAATGCATGTATCATTTTGACATCCTTGTGGCTTTGTGGCAGATGCCAAAAATTATTGTTTGCCCTGGTTACCTGAATGCTAGCCAAAAATTGAGCTCTCTGCCACCCCAACAGCAGAGCCGAAATAATCCCATAATTCCCCTCCATGAACAGAAAAAAAAATCTTAGTAATCCTCCCTCACCCCTAAATACTTTCCCATATATATTTGGCTATGTTTAACCTTAATTTTTAATCTTCTGAAAAGCTATCCTACGACGTTGGTAAAACAAATGACCCCAGGATGCTGCAAATGTTTTAAATAGAGGTAGTCCTTGACCTCAATTTACCCCAAAATTTCTCTTGCTAAGAAATAACAGTTGTTAAGTACATTTTGTCCCATTTTATGACTTTTCTTGCCATGGTTGTTAAGTGAATCACTGCAGTTGTTAAGCTAGTGACACAGCTGTTAAGTGAATCCGGCTTCCCCATTGACTTTGCTTGTCAGAAGGTCGCAAAAGGGGATCACATCACCTCAGAACACGGCAACGGTCATAAATGTGAGTCAGTTGCCAAGCGGCTGAATTTTGATCAGGTGCCTATGGGGATGCTGAAAAAGGTGGTAGGTGGGGGAAATGGTCATAAGTCACTTTTCTCAATGCCATTGTAAGTTTAAATGGTCACTAAATGAACTCTTGTAAATTGAGGCCTACCTGTAGAAGCTCAGCTGCCAAATCCCTATGCGGTGGGATAAAAGAGGCTTGATGGCAGTTTCTGTATTGCCCTGGTTTCGGGTGTCAATGAAACCTGGGTAGAGAGCTGGTTAAGCAGAGGAGATGGTAAGAAACTCCATTCTGTGCAAAATAAACCATCTCTCTGGGCTGCAGAAGAATAGCAGAGGCTCCCAGGGCAAAAACGATGCTGGCAACCTTGCCAATTCTAAAGAGAACATTGGCACCCCATTACTGGGGGAAATGCCAAGAAAGGGAGGAAGATGCATCAGTTATTCACAGGAAGTCTTGTGCATCATAAAAATTGTCAGTAAGTGGACTGAATAGTGGAATAGCTGTAGATAATTTCTAGATTGCTCATTTGGAAAAGCCCTTGAACAGTCTTTCTAGGATCATACTTGATTTGAGACCAGTTTAATTAACTACCATGGCCTCTTGGAAAGAATTCTGGGAGCTATGGTTCCATTGTGATGTCTCGCTTACAAAATTACATTTCCCAAATTCCTTGAAGATGCCACTTGTGCCAAATTAACTGGACAGATAGAACATGTTCGACCATTCCTAACCAAACACGTTTAGCTCAGATCTTTCAATGCCCCCTGTGGACTGATTTCCCAATCTGATTAGATGTATCCAGACTGCAGTTGGAAGAGGCTACTTTGAAATAGGAACAGCAGAAATGTTCAGTTAACAATCCAAGTGGCTTTTTTAAAAAAAGCAAATATTCGAGCAGAAAACAATGATGCTACACTCCATTCAATTCCATTGTTCTCTCTGACTTCAGATGAGATGCCCTCACAATCACTTCCCAATCTTTTCAACCTTTCAAATGAAGGATCACATCACAGGCGTTTAGTCTTTTTAGTCTGTCCTGGCAAATTTGAGTTCACTAACAACTTTTGTCCAAGTTAAATAAGCCATCTGGCTGATACAAGCTAGCAGCTGCGTCTGTACAAGAGATGGCCAGCAGTAAAATTCCTACACACACACACACAAATACAACCCTGCCAGGCTATGGAGTGAGGTGGGACAGATTGTGTGACCTCAGCTAATTCCCCATATAAACTGTGGCTGCTGAGAGGCAGAGTTCCTCAGGAAAGTTATATCAACAATCCACACCTGCTGTGGTAGAATCTGGAGCTGAGCTGAGGAGAGGTGTGAAAAGGCTGGCTAGCCTTGAGGCACTGATGGGGAGGAAGGGGCTAAAAGGAGATCCTTTCTAAAACTCTGCAGTGTTTATCTAGCAGTTGTGTAGTGAGAGCTTTAGTCTGGCGAGATTCCTGTCTGTAGGCAAGCAGCAACAAACATACCACGCTGATCAGCTACATAGGCTGTTTTTGGTTCCTTCCACCTGCTTCAAGACCAAGAGGGCTAAAGTCCATTAAACCATAGGGTGAATGTCAAGAGCCCCAAGGGGGGCTTCAAAAATTTTAGCAAGGGGTTCTCTGCCCAGTTGCTGGGTGGGCGTGGCCATGGTGGTTGTGGCCTAGTTGGCTTCCTGCACCACGGCAGGGGGGGGTTGCCCTCCCTGGGCTCTGGAGGCTTTCCTCAAGCCTCCAGGAGGGCGAAAACTGCCTCCCCGGGCTCCAGGGGCCCTTTTCCAGCCTTCCCAAACTTCTGGTAGGCCCGTTTTTCACACTCCCCAAGCCTCCGCGCACGCCCTGCACTTACTTGCATCCAAAACGGGCTGCATGGGAATTCCTGGGAGGTGTGGGGCAGGGTTGGTTGGGCCAGCCAGGGTGGGATTTGGGGGTTCTCCAAACTGCACAGAATTTTAGCTAGAAGTTCTCCTGAACCCCTGCGAACCCCCAGTAGCCCACCCCTGAAGAGCCCAAATTAAACTGCTATAGGACTTAAAACAGCACCTGTATCTTCCTGCTGGCCAAGGAACAATCCATTGTATTGGTGGCTTCTTCCAGTAAAGATTCTTATCTAGCTGGGCCAAGCTGTGTGCCTCAAAAATGGATGTGAACTTAGACTCTAGTCAAGCCATGCCAAGAATTGGGAAAGTTCTCCTGGTGGCCTAACACAGGCTGTCTCTCACAGTACAGGTTGTTCTTGAACTTATGATCACCCTTGAGCCCCAAATTTCCATTGCTAAATGAGGCAATTGTTAAGTGAGATTTGCCCCATTTTTACAACCTTTTGCCACAGTTGTTAAGCAAATCACTGCAATTGTTAAGTGAATCATGCAGTCATTAAGGAAATCTGGTTTCCTCCACTAATTCTGCTTGTCAGAACTGGCTGGGAAGGTTACAAATGATCACATGACCCCAGGACAGTGCAACTGTCATAAACACATGCCAGTTGCTAAGGGCCCGAACTCTGATCATGTGACTATGGGGACGCTGCAAAGGTCCCAAGTGTGAAAAACGGTCCTACGTCACTTTTTTCAGTGCCACTGTAACTTCAAATGGTCATTAACCAAATGGCTGTAAGTCAAGGACTATCTGTATAGCAAATGAGGCCCCCAATTTGCTCAATTTCATGACTTATTAGAGAAAAAATTACTGCAATGTATCTAGAGCTGACTTCATTTGTGGACTTCAAAGGCTAACTACAGCTGATGCTTCAGATATGGCCCATAATGCTGGTGGTTTTGATTTACAATGTCGCATGAAGCCAGGGATTGTAGTTGGTACGTGACTCATAAATTGTGACTTACTGCTTAATTCAACCAACTGTAATTTCTTCAAATAAACCATGGCTAAGCATATCATACCTTAGGGCACTATGGATACTAGTAAGGTGACCAATTGTCCTCCTTTAGGGAGGACATCCTTCTTTTGTAAGTTCTGTCCTCTCTTGAAAAGTGTCCTCCTTTTCAATATTTGAAGACCAATCTGTAAATCTCTGTATTCGATCGATGCTGAGCCGATCTGTTGCGTGTGGTGTGACGTATTTGTATTTGACATGACGATTCATCAAGGCTCAGTACAGTGCGGCGAGACACGATTATGAGATGCATGCGCTCCGCACAGGAGAATTGTTTTGAGAGACTGCGCCACGCACAAGAATGCGCTGCACACAAGTGGCTTTGTTTTCTTCTTACTGAAACACAACATGGTACACACGCACGCATTAGACTCAGTTTTTTCTCACTTAATATTCAATCATATATAGGGGAGCACAATAATTCATGTTTTATTAATTCATTATCTATTTAATAATTTCCAAATATGTATACAAGTTTATTTATTCAATGGAAAAGTACTCATTTAAATAATCAATAGGAATGTAAGCATAGTTACAATATAAAATGTTATTGTTACAAATGTTTTTTATTATTTATTTATCATATTATAGTGTATTCTGTATTATTGTTGCAATAAATAAAATGTTTCTTTTATTTACGATATTTTTTTCTTCAATTTATTTGTGTCCTCCTTCTCACTGTAAAAAAGTTGGTCACCTTAATACTAGTTCAAAAATTGCCCAATGCACAAGGAGTTTCAAATAGCTAAAACCTTAATCCAAATCATTTTCCAGTGACTTCAGAAGAATACCTGCACAAGGAGAAGAGACAGGCAGAGATAAATCTACTAGATTTGCCACTAGATGGCAGCAAAGGTTTAGGGTTTTGTGTATGTCTTTGCCACCATTGAAGGTATGTCTTGATTTATGCAGCTCAGAAAGAGAGGTTTTGGATCCAGTGTCCTTCCTGAGGTGTAGAAATTTACCCAAAAAAAGTCTTGGAAGAAGAAAATAGAAAGCAACTTTAGAATTGTTGCCCAGACACAACTAAAAATCAAACTTGACTCTAAGGATTTGTATATATAAACTTAAACTTCTTAGGGTGGTCTGTTTACAAATTACTGTATGTGGTAGAGTTTCTCCCTGCCATAAAACATAATAGGATGGGATCTGAATTGTTCCCTAAATCAAATAATGTTTTGATCACAGCTATCTTTATGTGGCTGCCTCATCCAGAGTGTCTTATTCTGCCGGTATGAAGGAAAGGGACGACGTTTAAAATGATCATCCATTCCTTTATTTCGTAAGATGGAAGAGAGAGAAAATGCAGCTTCTTCCTATAATTAACACTGAATGCATTAAGAGCCTTTCTAGAAACGGCCTAATAATGATGAATGAGATGCTTACAAAAAGATAGTCTGAAGCGTTCATTTGACGTAATCAATACGTTACGCGTGCACATAAGGATGATGAGAAAGCTAATCAACTAAGAGAGAGAAAGCAAAAGATCGTGTGAATCACATCACGCCATACATAGGGCTTTCTCACCCCTGTCTTCCTTTTAGCCGCATTTCAGACTACACTAGCTGATAACCTTCGCGGTTTAAGAGGCAGGCTTCTTGTCAGAGCCGACCTGGGCTAGGTTTAATTGAAAGTCTCCCGTTGGCAGTGGGAGTGAGATATTGGAAAGGGCACCTTCATAGGACGGCGGTGGCGGCGTAGCGCAAAGTGACTTGTGAAGCTGGAGGAGGACGCTGGGAAGCTGGATCTATTACGCGGGGCGGGAGATGGAGCAATATGAAGCAGAAGCGAGGGAAGACTGCCCTCTGCTGGTCAGCTTCCGTAAACAGAGATCATGGCTTGCCCAGGATGCAAATAAAAAGGAGTGGAGAGAGATAATTATGACACTCCACCTTGGATGTTGTTGTTGTTGTTGTTGTTGTTGTTGTTGTTCATGGGAGTTAGCTGCTTTTTCCATTTTGTGACATGCACACATCGCTCTCCATAAGGGGTGTCACCTTATGAGCACTGTCATTCTTTGACATTTCAGGCAGGCTCAGACTCACATTAATTACAGAACAGAACTACAGAGTTGGAAGCCCCTTCTAGCTGAGGTCTTCTAGCCCAACCCCCTGCTCAAGCAGGAGACCCTATACCATTTCAGACAAATAGCTGTCCAGTCTCTTTTTAGAATCCTCCAGTGAGGAAGCACCCACAACTTCTGAAGGCAAGCTTCCTGCTTCACCGCCAGGAAGTTTCTCCTTAATTCCAGGTTGCTTCTCTCTTTGATTAGTTTCCATCCATTGCTTCTTGTCCTGCCTTCTGGTGGTCTGAATTAGTTGGAGACTTCTGGAGCTGAACCATCCATTATCTCACAGAGCTGCAACTTGAAAGAAGATGCCTAGTTCTCCTCTGACCCTGCTTTCTTCTCAGTTTCCTCCTTGAGAAGAGTAGCAATCAAGGTATCTAAACCAGGGGTGAAATGATCACCCGATCTGGTAGCGATGGTGGCGGGTGGTTCAGAGAACCAGTAGCAAAAATCTCTGCTCTCCCCTTCCCCCCCCGACCCGCCACCAGCATGCCCAGTTGAGCCGCACGATCATCAGAGGTTTTTTTTACTTTTAAAAGCATTTTTTCTTCGGCTGAAAAAATGCTCTTAAAAGTAAAAAAAAAAAGCCTCTGATGATCGCATGGCTCAGCTGTGATCATCAGAATCCTTTCAAAGCATTTGTACAAGCTCTTCGGCCAAAGAGCTTTGAGTGAAGTACAGCTGCTTTTACATTGTGTGTGAGTCAGTTGTATTGTTTTGTGTTGTGTGTGTGTGTGTGTGTAAAGTGTGAAGGTTGGTTTTTGAGCTTTTTGTGGCTGTGTGGGGTACCTGCTTGTTGCAGGGGCCATTTTGGGTTAAGTACAGTTGCTTTTACATTGTGTGTGAATCTGTTGTGTTGTGGTGTGTGTGTGTAAAGTGTGAAAGTTGGTTTTTGGTACCTCTTATTGTTTTGTGTACTATGTTTATTATTCTTATTATATACTGTTATTGGCCATGCCCACCCGGTCACCTGACCACCAAGCCACGCCCACCAATTAAGCCACACCCACAGAACTGGTAGGGAAAATTTTTAGATTTCACCCCTGGATGTGGCTCATACATCATGAGAAGCAACAAGGTAGCTTGCCTGATGAATCCACCCAGGGTGGCTGGTTAACTATGGTTTTGTCTTAGTAAATTAGGTGAATGCAACCAATAGTACATTATGTAATAACCCATGACTAAACAATACATAATTTAATCTGATTCCTGTACATAGAAAAAATGAAAGTTAAAGAGATGAACTTGCCTGATTTCAGAAGGATATTTATCAATCTCTTTATTTAATTTCGTTTTATGAAAGACAGTGTGTCAGCAACTTTGATGCACCAAAAATTCTCACCTCTGATTTACAAAAGGAACATCTGTAATCTCCCCTTCATCTTAAGTCATTTTTCTGCCTTTTCTTCTTCATAATTTTTTTTCTTTTCTGGTTGTCTCTTCAGGCAATCATTTTATTGTGATTTATCTGCATATTCTGGCACATTTTTAGTTTTGACACCATTCAATCCAATCCTGTAAAGAAATAAAACTCTAATAAACGTGTCAACGTTTGAAAAGAAATGTGATCCATCAAAGTACAGCCTCATTGATCCCGCCTCTCCAAAGGTAATTTTTTCCAAAAGCAACCTTGGAAAGTACAGGCATTTCTTCTCTGTGATGAAAGCTGAATAATATCTACAACACCAAAAGGCAGACAGATAACTGAATTGCAGGGTGGCTGTTTGGCCACTTCTAGACAGAGCAGAAGATCTAATCACCTCCTCAGCTGACCTATTCTCTGGGCAGCAATCACATAATGCAATTGTCAAGGACTTAACACTGAGATAAATTTCAGCTTCTACTTGCAGTTTCAAGGTTTCTATGAAAGAGGAGACGACCAGCTGCGAGCAGGAACTCTCATGGCAGAAACAGCAAACGTGGGAAGGAAACCTACTTGAATAAAGGAGTCACAATATTTATTTTATTTTATTTATTTATTTATTTTGTCAATCATATATAAGGTAACAGGTAAAAGTATAAACATGAAAAGAGTAAATAAAAAGGAATATAAGGACAGGGACGGTAGGCACACTGGTGCACTTATGCACGCCCCTTACAGACCTCTTAGGAATGGGGTGAAGTCAACAGTAGACAGTTTAACCTTAAAGTTTTGGGGGTTTGGGGAAGAAACTACAGAGTCAGGTAGTGCATTCCAGGCATTGACCTCTCTGTTACTGAAGTCATATTTTCTGCAATCGAGTTTGGAGAGGTTTACCTTGAGTTTGTATCTATTGTGTGCTCGTGTATTGTTGTGGTTGAAGCTGAAGTAGTCATTGACAGGTAGGACATTGTGGCAGATAATTTTATGTACTATGCTTAGGTCAGACTGAAGTCAGTGAAATACTAAGTTGTCTAAGCCCAAAATTTGGAGTCTGGTGGCATAAGGTATTTTATAGCAGGAAAAGCAAGTCAGCAGCTCACCACCATTATAAACATACAAACCAGTTCGTGGCTCAAGGCCTGAGTGTCTTTAAGATTGACTTTCTTCAACTGTTTCTGCCCATAAGATGATGTGGCAGGACTAACATGCTCCAGATCCTAGTGATAATGTCATTTGATGACACCTTGGAGATGGGTCTTCTCTAAAGCTGCCCCATGTTAAACAACTAAATAAAAAATGAATAATAATGGCAGCAATATGAAACAACATACCAAGGAAAATATCCATCCCATCCCACTCAAATTCGTACATCCCATTTCAACTGCATGGTCACAAAGCATCCCAGGCTTTCTTTTCTAAAAGTCAGGAGGATTTGGAGCTATCCTGATCTCAGGGGGATGTTCATCAAAGGGTTGGGGAAGAAAATGGCACAAGGCTTGTAGAGGGGGAAAACCCTACAGCAAAGCTGTTGTTTGCCCACAGGTTTCCATTTGAATGGGTCTTTGTGTTATTCCTCTATGGACAGACTTTTTCAGTACAGTGAAGAGGACAAAGTCTAGGCCCAGGTTCCTTCAACAGTAATGCCACTCTTCTTCCTGCTAACTATAAGCCCTGGTGGCACAGTGATTAAAGCGCAGTATGGCAGGCTAACTGCCCACAGCTTGGAGCTTGATCTTCACAGGGCTCAAAGTTGACTCAGCCTTCCGTCATTCTAAGATCGGTAAAATGAGGACGCAAATTGTTGGGAGCTATATATGCAAATAGTGCTTCTTCATTGTAAACCACCCAGAGAATGCTGTAAAGCACTATGGAGTGGTACATAAACTTAAATGCTATTGCTATGTTTATTGCTATAAACAACACACAAAATAACCCAGGAAGAGTTCACGTTCAAAATTGGCAGAAAATTACGTTTTGTATTTTCCTTAGTTTTATTTAAGTTTTAAATAAACCTAAAGACTCAAGAAAAGCTTATTACATTTCAAATGATTATCTTCCATCTTGTATCTTAATCACAACCAAGCCTTCTGCTCAGGGAAATCCACCTCACTCCTGAAATTGATTTTCATATACAATTGCACAGTGTGAGAAGGAATTGTGGTAACAATGTGAAACAGTGCCATCTGCCGTGGTTAGATGAAAAATAGGTTAGGTTTCAAATTTACAGGCCTTTCTATATGTCTGGAAATACATTTGGTAGGGAAATCTCAATGACATGTTGCCATCATTTTGTCTTCAGCCTGTTGTTCGTAGATTCTTATCTCACCATTTTCTCTACCACAAATAATCCTCTTTGCTCATAAAAATCACTAAATTACTCTTACTACTCCAGGTTCCATCAGGTCCACAATGCTAGCATGACAAGAGATGGTTTGAGAGAGGTTTTTTTTGAGACACCAGGTATATTTACCTATTTATTAAATTTTTATTTATTTATTTCCCACCTTTATTTTTATAAATAACTCAAGGCTGCAAATATATATTAATGCTCCTTTGTCTGCTTATTTTCCTTACAACAATCCTGTGAATTGATTTGGGCTCAGTGTAACTTGCTGGCTGGGGGATTCTGGGAGTTGAAGTCCGCCAGGCTTAAAGTTGCCAAGGTTGGAGACCCCTGGCCTAGACCAAGGGTGTCCAAACTTGGCAAATTTAAGACTTGTGGACTTCAACTCCCAGAATTCTTAAAGTTGCCAAGTTTGGACACCCTTGGCCTAGACTGAGCCCTTTCCCTTGGTGAAATGATAGAGACTACTGCTCAACTGGTAAAACAGAATTCTGCTCTGGTGCTGTAATGTCTTATTCAAACAATGTCTCTTCTAATATAACCCAAATTATGCCCATAGCCTGATTGCTTCCCTTTATTATAGTGAGTACAACCATGAACGCTGCGTTATTCTCATCAAACAAAACAACCAGATTTTGCTCTGCTTGCAATGATTATCACTAGGACTATAAACTAAGATTGTGGAAATAATTTGCCTTTGTCTGCTTCCTAGAGATGAGACAGAGAGACTGGCCAAAGGTCATCCAGATGGTTTTGTGCCCAAGATCTCACAGTCTCCTGGTTTCTATACTGGACTGGTCCTCTTGCTCTATGTGCCATGTATCATGACTTTATTGCTCATTGATAGTATAGTTATTTTTCTTGGTTCCTTTGCGGTCTATTATTGTCCTGAAATCATTTACTTTGGATTTTTATATTTGCATGAAATGGAACTGTGGTTAGCAGTTAACCCTAAGGAAGTGGGAACCCAATAACAACTCAGAATATTGGTGCATCAATCCATTTCAGAGTCATTGGCATAAAGTTATCTGATATTTTTCAAACTGGAGTAGAACTGTCAAGGATTAACCTAGGACAGGTCTCTGCCTTTGAACTGCAGCTCCTCCTCAACAAGGATGTCCCTGAGGAACACTTGTTCCATGAGGAACAATTCCACAAATTAGTGTCGCATCATCCATTGGCAGATGCCCTGTAAGGGTTCCCTTGACAATATTTTCAGAGCATTATGTAAGAGGGTTTGTTGCACCACTCACTATCTTCTCTTTGACTAATAAAATGACTCTAGTTTAGTGATATACAAAGATTTTTTAAATATAGATTAAAATGATATTAAAATAGAAGCAGCAGAGGGCAGAGTCATTTGCCAATTCATGAATTAAAACAGAAAGATAATTCAACGGTAGCCTGTTCCTATTGCTTTTTCAGACTTAGAGGAAACTGAGGGGCCTTTGCTGCTCTCCAAGCTTGCTTGTTTTCTTGCAGACGTTTCATTACCCAAATTAGGGTACCCAAATTATAAGGGTTTATCAGGGTGAAATGCTCTGAAGTCTGCTACTGGTTTGCTTTGTGCGCGCATGCACACCACACATGCAGAGAAGCCTTTTCTGAGTCTGCAAAGGTAAATAGAACAGCGAGGGGGTGGAGAACAGCTGTGCCGCGTAATTTGGTTCACTAGAAAGCAGGATTTTTTTTTTACTTTTTTTAGCATTTTTTTACTACCGGTTCTGGCAAACCAGTAGCATTTAACATAACATAATAACTGAGTTGGAAGGGACCTTGGAGGTCTTCTAGTCCAACCCCCTGCCCAGGCAGGAAACTCTACACATTTCACTCTTGGTTTATCCTGTTGGAAGAAATATCCATCTGGGTTCAGTTCCAAGTGGGGAAAAAGACACTGGAAACATGCAGACTGCTTGGAAAGATGGTTTAATGGTGGTCAGGTTCACATGGCTTGAGTTCCTGAACAGAAAAGGGGCTGAGTTGCTGAGTGTGCCCTGGCTTTATGCTTTTGCTGAGCTTTGAACTTCCTGGGGCATAGGAAGAGTATCTTAATTGGTTGTCAGACTCCCAGGGGGTGGGGATCTTAGCTAGCCTTGCTGGCTGATGTAATTTTCCCAGGGGCCATGTGGTGAGTTTCTGTTGCTAGATGGGTCTTATTGTGTTGCAGATGATGGTCCATTGACAAAGGTGGGGAGAATGAGTTTCTGTCTCTGGCCCATTAACAAAGGTGGGGGGAGGCAGGAAGCTGCAGGGAGCTGCTTTGTCCATAAAACATGTTTCTCCATTTCTCATACAGGGAAATATAATATTCTGCCCTTTTTAATATTTCCTAAAATATTTCATTCTTCTAGGAGGGGGGTGGGTGCTAACTTCCTACAATCCCTTATAAACAGAAGAACAGTTACACTGACATCTCCTAAACTCTGCTGAAGATGTTACCTAGCCCGATAATGAAACATTCTGAAACCAACACACAAGCTCAGAGAATGAACCTTCACCCCCATCCTATACCTGAGCTACAGATATCTGCCGCTATTGCAAACCATCATCACTGCTAGAAAGGAGTTCAGTTTGCTGTCAGTTTATATTCAGTGTTGGTGGGCTTTAATAATGTTAGAGGAAACTTTTCAACTGGCAGGGAAAGAGGGAAGGACCCAGCTGGCATTTCTCTGGTCATATGGAGATTTATGAAGCAAGACTGGAGCTTTTACGCATTACATTTTTGTTTTGCCATGGAGTTGATTATATTGAAATCAGTTTCAGAATGGTAGCAAAAAGGCATTTCAGCTGGAATGGCATTTTTCTCCGTCACAAAATACTGCAAATAGATTAAATGGAGAGAATGCATAATATTGCCTACAACATCATTTGTCACTTGGTTGAAAGATATATGGAACTGGATGCAGTTATCAATCAGAAATGCTCAGTTGCGTTGTAAAAAGAATAACTGGACCTGATCATGTTGAATCATGTAAAAGCATTAATATAATTGAAATCAAGTCAGAGGTTATTTTGATTGATGGAAGACACAGATGAGGAAGTTGAAAAGGAGACTTTGGAGATATAATTTAGAAGATAGGTGAGATGAAAGAAGGCATGAAACCAGGTAGGAAGGAAGGGAAAAAGAGATGTTGATCTCTCTCAGATTCAATTTCCATAAAAATCTGGATGTTGGCAAGTGAAGATTGACTGATTGATTGATTGATTGAGTGATTGATTGATTGAGTGATTGATTGATTGATGGGAAAAAGTTTCCCTGCTGGACCACTTTGATCCAGCTTCAGCCAGCTTCAACTGACATCAAGATGGAGGCTCTGTTGTGATGATATATCCTCAAATGTAGACAGACCATCTCAGCACTGGGCCGAAGAATATGTGTGAATGAGGCTTCAAAACTTCCAACTAGGGCAGTTGAGGGATTACATTTCCACAACTTATTTTTTTCCCCCAAGATTTTTTATCTGGTCTTTTTTGTTATATATAACTGAAGGTGGTGAACACAGCTAATACTCCTCCCTTTTCCTATTTTCCCCACAACTATAATCCTGTGAGGTAGGTTGGGCTGAGAGTGACTGGCCCAAAGTCACCCAGCCACTTTTTCAGGCCTAAGATGGGAGAAGAACTCAATGTCTTCCGGTTACTATGCCAGCATCTTCATCACTAAACCAAACTGGCTCTCAATTTTCTCATTACGTCAATGTTTTGGGGGAATGGATGAGACTGAAAAACAAATAGAAATATTAAGAATTCCCTTAACAGAAAAGCTCTTGTTTCTTGACTACTTTAAATTAAGGGCTTTCAATTTGCCAAAGAGATCAACTGAAGTAATAGAGAAGAAAGAGATGGGAAAGCATAAAATTATACAAGATTGGAAAAATTTCAATATGGAGTAGCAGTGCACCCACTGACTATACATTAGAAGGAAGTATAAAAGCATAAACCAGGAAATATTCCATCCTCCCGCCACCCCCACCAAATACAGCAAACAACTGAATTACATAAAAATAGGGGAAGTCAGCATTATTACATAGGGAAAAAAAGCTAGAGGATTTGCCAAATGACCGGGATGTGACATGGGAGCACAAATGAGGGGCCATTTCAATTCCACAAGGGTTGTCCATTCAGATCAGTGAGAGGTTTATTGTTCTCAAAATAGCTGCTACAGAACTCATCAAGGTCAATTGCATTATCATTTCACATTGACCCAAACAGCTTGATCTGAATTACCATAATACAGAATTAACAGTCTAGATCTTCCAGTTTATTGTTCTCTGATTGCCTTACTTCCCTGTTTTAACCTTCACCTTTTCCCACTACTATGTCTTCACTTACTCCTTATTCAGTTTTAAATTCTATGCACTGACCAAAGTTTGTCCCATAATAAATGTATTTGTTTTTTAAAGTTGGGAATGGATACACTGCAAACCAGCCAATTATGGCTTTCTTACACTTTGGATTTCAACTTTCTTCAGTAAAACAATGAAAGTAAGCTTTTCCTCTATTCATGAGTCTGCTGATGCAACATTCAAGGAAACCCTATCCATTCATTGATTTGTATAGTAGGTCAATAAAAATCATCCTAACCTTTTATTGCATCGTCTTCCTAATTCAACCATTTATATTTACTCCCAAAGTCTTCATAGATAAATGAACTCCAAATGTTAAAAGTTCAATTCTTCCCCTTCTTTGGAATATATATCTCCATCTTAAATGAACTCATTTAACTATGGTTTCTGAGTATAACAAATTTCTATTTCTTTCCTGCATAGTAGCTTATTTTAACCTAGACCAAGAGGCTACTTTGACAAAAATCATTTTTTATTTAGCAAATGGATAGACAAAATTCTTGGTGCTCTTTGAGCTTGGTTGTTTGCAGAAGTTTTATTTCCTAGAACTAGATAATATCATCAGTGCAAGTGAGTGTTCTTATGTTACCTAGGTGAGAAATGAAATGGCTGCAACCAAACAACCAAGTTCAGAGAGCATCAACTTCACAGTTCAACCATGAGTTACAGATATTCTCTTCTACTGAGGACCATGACCAAACATATTTTAGGATGAAATGTCACCAAGTCCTCTCCTAATATTATAGCCTTCCCCTACCCAGTGCTCTCTAGACTCAACTAGGCAATATAATCAGTGCTGGTGAATGTGGGGTTTGATAAAGCTGGAAGTCTGGTTAAATTAAAAAGGATACTACACAAATTTCTCCCAAGATAGTAGTTCTGTATTGTTCCCATAGTTTATCTCACGCTGAATTTTTCATGCAGCTTATACTGTATGTAAATGAAGTTTCTGCTGAAGGAGGTGGCTATTAGTATTAGATACTGTCTAGATCTTAATAACTTGTCAAAAATGTAACAGCAAAGTCATGTTCACAGGATTAGGGCTAGGATAGATTTTCAACTATTACTTTTCTGCTTGCAAAATACTTGTCCACATTCACAATTAAGGGAAGTTTCTCCCTGCGGAGTTAAAGTGTCATCCACCTTTTCAGTTAACAAAAATATATGCTAACATGAAATTTGTTGATCCTATTGCCACTCTGTATTTCTGAATGGTGCTGTTCCCAATTTTGCATGTATAGCATGTGGTAAGCAAAGCAACTGCTTGAGTTCCTTGGCTGTGCTGTTTTCCCTCTCTGAATCACCAGACCACAAGAAAAATGTCCACTGATCACAGTGCTAAAGGAGGAACGATTCTGACTTTTCTAAGTTTCTTCTCACACCTCTGCACCTAAACCCTCTTTATTCATAACTTAAAATATGCCCTTGCAGTTAGTTACTTTACAAATGAAACAAGCAATGCTTTCACTAAGATTTCTTTCTGTATGCAACAAAGGCCAACCTCCAGATTGCTTAATATTCTATTCCAGCCCTGCTCTAACTTAGTAGGATTTAGAGGATTTCTAGCAAAGTATTTAGGAAGTGCTATTGCAGTTTTAACTGACAACTGGCCTAATACTGCTGTGTCCAGCATTTTTAAGGTAGCAGAGTGGCAGCAAGCAAGGCTGTCATGGCCCATTGGGGAGGGGTGTGTGTTTACCTTGGCCTGGAACAGATGGTATCAACACCCTGATTCCACCCATTAGTAGTCCCTCAGCTACCTCTGTGAGATGGGTAGCAAAACACAATAGATTGTATGCACCTGGCAGCTGTTGTTGTATTTTATCAGACAATAGCAACCCCAGCCTTAGTCTGGGTTAGTTTGGGTGAACAGGAAAAGGGAAGTGAAAGTCTATTTGTCTTGGATGTGTGTGTTTACATTATCTCTTCTATTCCCTTCACTCAGAAGATTTAAATAAAAATCATGTAACCTCAAAACAATTCCAAACCAAGTGTTTCTTTTTTAAACTCTAAAAAAATTCCCAATGTAACTGCTTCTAACTAGGGGCTGTCCTAAGAGCCACCAATAAAAAGATAAAAACAACAACCCCCACACAACTTTTAATACTGGAAGTGTTAACAATGGTTTAAACTTATTTCACTCATGAGATAGGAATAAAATGAAGGTATAGTATGCACATACAGAAAGAGTAGGGTTTGTATTATGTTAGTTTCATACCTTAGGAAAAATGGTCAGATTCTACAGCTTCCTCTGGTAGGGAAGGACAGTATATTGACTTCACTTTAGACATCAGGACAATTTTTACTGTGTGTTGTAAATTTTTTATAAGCTACTTTGAATTTTAGAAAAATAAATGTTACGAGTTTTTAAAATGCCAGTGTATTAGAATTTCATTTACCATTAGCAGTATTTAAAAAATGATTTAAAACTAGCATAAAATTAGGGGCAATTAATGCCATTATCAAAAAGACATCATTATCAAATACATGTTGAAACAGGTTAGTAGTACAACACAGCTGCATAGCTATTTTTTAACAACCCATTTTTAAAATGTGCATAATCATCGCATACAATTACATTAAAACCCTCTGAAGTTTTTTTTGCAAAATTTATTTATTGATCTCATTCAGTTTATTTCTGTAATCATAAAAAGAAATAAGCAGTATGAATTTTTTAAATATTTTGATCCGTATCATGTAACTGAGAATAGTTTCATATTTTTAAAAAAAAACGATGAATATCTAGAGATAACACAACTATATCAACAAAATCAAAATGGCTGGTTTGTGAAATCATTTGGCTGGACATAACCATTTGGAATAACTAAACATATATGCCAATATCTAATTGCTCAAACTAATCATTTTTCAGTCAAATGGGGTTTTTTAAGTATCCCAGCCTGTTTTAATGAGCTTCTATATCACCCTTCTATATCATGCAATTAATATTGGCATGAATTCCCTACCTTTACAAAGGCTGAGCATCATTAGAGTCTTTGGTAGTTTTGCTTTCTGTCAACATTCAGAATCAAAACTATATCTCAAGCACACAAATAACTACTTCTAGGCCAATCTACAGGTAAACTGTTTTTTTTTTAAATCAGGATAATTTATTCTGACAAAAGAGATGCTTCAAGAAAATAGTTTGGCTTAAAATTACTTTAGTTTTTTTGGCAATTATTTGTTTGGATCTAAGGAACAAATCCATTAACCCTGTCATCCGCAATCTTCACATGGAGTCAAGAATTGGAAATATTTTAATGTTCCTAGTTTTATGAAGTAAAATCAATTCTGTAATTCTTTCTGCTGCATATAAGCTACCACTTTGAAATCTGTTAATAAAAATTGCCTTGCTAAATGGCAAAACGTTCCCTTAGCACTTAGTATTGACAGATATGTCTTTTAAAAGTGATTAGCTGTTATGACTAGACTACTAAATAAATAACATTCAGTATCAATGCTGCCATGATCTTAGATGTACAAATAAGAAAGTATATACTGAACACAAAAACCATTCACTGTTTTTATGTAGTGCTGTTTCTCACAATACTACTGTTTCAAAAGAATGGTAAACAAAAATATTATTTTATACACAAAGTAGTATAAAAGGTTTTGAAGCATGCTATTTTCAAAACTGAGATACAGTTCTGTGTCCACATTTTTCTAGAACCGATCACAATTGTTATGTTCCCTTATAACTGAATTCAGACATGTTCTGCATTGAGAATGCCAAACCCTAACTTGTGAGTTCTATAATTAGATAAGATTGTGATATTCCTCAATTAAAGCATTGGGGGTGAGAGGGAGAGAGAATTGGATTGTATCATTGCCTGTTCTTTATTTGTGAAAGTACCCCAGGGATTGGACAGCTCTTTGAAAGCAAAGTGTACTCCATACAAAAAGCTGAATTGAATTTATGTCTATTATTTAATCAAAGAATGTCTAAATCAACCATACATTTTAACTGATCATAATGTCAATCCTACATGCAACTGACTCTAAAGTTTTCCCAGTCCCAGGTGAATATTGATTGCAGTTTGAATATACATAAATTCACATGTGAATTAAAACAAGAAAAATCATCTTGATTAAACTAATCAATCAAACATTTTAAGTATGCTACAGTTTAGCACCTGACAAAATATTTGTAGATATTGTAGAATAGGTATACATTCATAACATCTGAGTGCTTGTCTCTCCAGCGAAAATATGGCACTAAAATGTAGTGTATAATGAACTGAAGCTATAAACTAATAATCTAATTAATGTTTACGAATCATACTTATCCCTGTACTGGATGGGCAATAAACAGCCCTAGGCCTTCAAATGAACTCTTTTTGTGACTCTTAAATTTTTTCTTCTCATGACTTCTGAAGACCAATGACAATTTCTCACTATTTTGAGTTCAGAAGTACATTAAAAAGTTCTAAAATATGTATATAACAATAAAAACACTCCTCAGAAATCCAACCTTACCTCTAGATATGATTTTACAGACATCAACGTTGTGCAACATCAACTACCAAAATGTAAGCACCCTTATTTTGCACTTTAGTGCTATACTTTGGCTCCTCTGATGATGTTCAGTAAATCAATACAAAGTAAGTACGGTAGATACAAAACAATCCAAATATGAAGTGTTCTGTTTTGTGTGACCCACATCCAGACCTGGAACATGCATGTTCCAGCATAAATGTTTCAGACACAGACAACAGGAAAATGCTAAGGACATCAGCAAGTGTGCCTGGCAGGGAGGTAGGGAAATCGGTGGCATCAATTTAGAGGAGGTAAGCAAAGGAAGATCCTATGAAAAACTAGGATCAATATGTCACCTTTGAAAAAGAAATCTGTGGCACCTAAGGGGAATACCCTGAAAAAATCAGCAGGCAAGCTAATTTACAGCATTTGCAGAGAAAGAGAAAAATATACCTGGGCAAAGTGAGATTTTAAGTCCCTTCCAAAATTGTTTCAGTGCAAACCCAGAATAATCAAAATGTTCCAGGTTTCAATTCCCATCAAACTGTGATCTATGCAGAACTGTTTATCAGAACATGTAAAATACAATGTGTTTATGTCAATTAAAAATTCACTTTCCATTTTCCTTATGCTCTTACTAAAAATGCACAATGATGAATTTTACAGGAAAAAAAATATATACGGTAAGGTTGCAATCCTCTACCTAGTTTCAAGTCTCAGTGAATTTGATTAAGGTTCAAATAACCTTAAACCTAAAAGAACAGCAACAGCAGAATTTCCATAATGGATATTCTTAAACACAAGTAGACCTGATTAAAAATAGTGTGTCTCTCTGTCCCCTCTACAGGGTTCTTTCTCCACACTGTAGTCTGTGATCTCCATCACTACTGATTGATAAGGGAATAAAACCTTTTAGAACTTTGATGTTAAATATATCTGTATTCCATAGTCTTTCCAATCAACTTGTGGTTTGGGAAGGTGACTATTTCTTCAGGATGACCACACTGCATGTATCAAATGTTGCGATAACCTGTACTTCTGGCTGCTGCTTCCCATTCCACTGTGAAAAACGTAATTGTTCCAAAAAATCCAACAACTGCCATTATTAGAAGTTGCCACTGAAGAAACAAATAGTTACTGTAGAAGAAAGCAACAGCTGCACACACAGACTGAAAAGAGAAAAAAAAAATCCACGTTGTAAATTCAATCTTAATGACAAGCCAACTGAGTTATAGACATTGATTTTTAATGCCATCTCACCTCCACTTTTAATTACTGGAACATCAACTTTCCTAATCATGTTTCTTTATAGAAGCAAATACACTTATTCCAAACTGGACGTGACCAATATACAGATTACTTTTTGTGAGAGTGTTGTTTGTGTATACAAAATCCAGCACAATTTCAAATTGTAGGTTGAATGGCCTAGTATTATTGATATACACCAATTTTGCATTTCATTTAAATATCATTTAATGTATCAATGGATTATGTCTAATTTGGAGTAAATGAGATCAGTAGCAATAACTTCTGAATAAATATAAGACAGTGTTGCAAAAATACTAAAATACCTTTTCTATATAAACATGCTACCTTGAACTCAAGGGTAATTTTGATGGAGGAAAGGCAAGCTACATATCAAACAACAAAGGAAAATATACTATTGTGGATGCATTCTTTGCTACCATAACCCAACTGTTATTTTATAATTTTTACTTGATAATATCACAGGAACTTTTCTCCGAAATTAATTCTACTCTCCCTTTTTCTTAGCACAAAGGGCAAAGTTTCCTTTAAACCATGCTCAATTTCTAATGACTAGATAGTTCCATAAAATTCTTTGGCAACTGTATAGCAATATAATATGGTACTACTTCCAGAATGTGGTAATAGTGGGGGGTTAGCCCAGTCTACAGGGATTTCTGGTAGTTCCTTGCCACATATTATCATGCCTAGTTGTATTTAGTAAGCAAGTGAGACAAGGTTGGCTAAGTGCTATGACCTGCTGAGACATTTTACCCAATGAAAATGAAAGTTATTATGTCCCTCCTCTTTTGGGTTTAGTAGTATCAGGCTAGAGACTGAGAAGCCGTGAGTTCTAGTCCCACTTTAGGTACAAAGCCTGTTGGGTGACCTTGGACCAATTATACTTTCTCAGCTCTAGGAAGAAGGAAAATCACTTCCAAAAAATCTTGAACTTCATTACAATTACAATTGTAATATATTACAATTGTAATGGGATTACAATTGTCCTCAACTCACAACCACAATTGGGAATAGAATTTCCATTGCTAAGGTTGTTAAGGGAGTCATGCCCAATTTTGTGTAATAATGCATGCCAGTTGCTAAGTGCTAGTGTTCGTGAGGGGGGTGATATGATGGTTTTAAGTATGAGCACTGTTTATAAGTCACTTTTTTCAGTGCTGTTGTAACTTTGAATATTTGTTAAACAAACTGTTGTAAATCAAGGGCTGTCTGTAGTACAGGCAGTTGCTGGGAGTCCAAAACTGACGAAAAAGCATCAAACATCATCACCCTCTGGTTCTACCACTTGGAAATAGATATTACCTGAATGAATTTAAATATAGCAAAGGCAGGTGCACTGTCTTCAGAATACAAGAATCCCAAAATACTAAGGAGTTGAGTGTTGAAACAGCTATCTCCAAAGCCCAGTAAGAAGCTGCAAAAAATGGCCACTTCTTTGCTAAAATAAAGAAGCAATAAACAATAAACTCAAAACTATAATTGAAAAACAATATTATGTTCAATTCTATCATTTTTTATGAAGAATTGAAGAAATACAACAGAAAAGTGGCCAATCACAGAAGATTAGCAGACAGATATTTTATTTGAACATGTTATTTTTTAAGACAGCCTTTCCCAATACAACCTTTCATTGTGTGATATATTCCCAACACATTTTTATGCCGCAAGATTGGAGAAAACCATTTCAGAGTATTTCTACATTTTAAGGTAAAGGTAAAGGTTCCCCTCACACATACATGCTAGTTGTTGCCGACTCTAGGGGGCGGTGCTCATCTCCGTTTCAAACCCGAAGAGCCAGCCGTCTCCGTGGTGATTTTACTTATTCATTTAACTAATTTTTATTAATTTTATTTTACTTTAAAATTTAATTTAAAATTTAATTTATTTTACTTATTAATTTAATTAATTTTTATAGCCACCAGTCTTAAATGTATGACTCGGGGGGGGGGGCTCATAAACAAACAATATTTAAAACAGCAAAACTATTTTTAAAACTTCAGTTTAAAACAATAAAAATATTGTATATAAAAAAACAATTAAAATCACACATTACAGTTTATTTAGCACAGATATCAGAGTAAATGCTATAGGGCCACTTTTCTCTAATACCACCTTCTCTCAGGAATTGCATATAATTTGTTTCTACATAAACTTTCACATACATTTATAAAATAGTTGACAACAATGGAATCAGATTCCTGTAATTCTTCCAACCTTCAATATGCTTTGATTGGGACTATTAATAGTGTTCTCTTTTAGAGTCACTGATTTCAGGTAAGGCCCGATAATCATCAAACTTAATATGCCTCTTCCTCATAACACTGTCATGGCATTTTATCTCAAACAGAAAAAGATTGTTGTTGTTTTGCTATGGCACCTTTTTGATCAGTCTAACTTTATGGAGTTCCAGTACTTGAACCAAATGGGTTCTGAACGAACCACATTTTGCAGCAGAGAAGTGCAAATCTCTCCTGAATTATCCTGTGCCACTTCAGGATTTGTGCTTGTGATATAGACACCATATTTTGTTTCTGTTATTATTTGATTAAATTACAGTTTGTGACCATAAACCATATGCTAAATATTAATCAAGATTCATAATTCATTTCAGAATAGACTGTAGAAATTATCTTAAGGTACTTGAATTTCAGTAATTTAGCTATAGTTTCACCTGAGAAAAGTTTAACCCCCACCCTGTCCATTTTCAAACAGAGCTTATATGATTGAAGAATTTCCAGTTATGAAATTCTATAGAATTTCTAGTTCTATTCCATAATAGAGAAACACAAATGCAAAAAATAGCACAATACTGGAATTTCAAACTGAAAGTTAGATCTATCATCCTGACAATGAAAACATAACAAATTATTTTCAAATGCTAGTAATTCATTACAGCAAAATGATTGTGACCAACAAGAAAAAAAAACTACCACAAATGGGCAATAATTCCAAATTCTGTTAATTAGCTACAATTTCATTTACTACTTCTGCAAAAAATATATATACAATAATTGTCTTTTAAGAACAATCTGGATGGAAGAAGCAAAAATACGTACCTTGGTTCCATGAATGCAATGCTATCTGTTCCTTCCATGGAGGCAATAGGTGCATCATTTGGTATATTACAAAAAATCAAATAGAAAGCTATGAAATGGACCACAATGCCTAACATCACCACTGGGTTCCTGCCAAATCTGTTGTTCTTACTTAGGAGGCCAAAGATTCCTCCACCTGTAACAGTAAATATATAATTATTATCCATACAGAAAGTTGCTTTCTTTAATGCAGATGCTCACAGGGTAAATTAAGGAACAAGCTTTTTACTGAAAATGTTAAAAGGAAAGTGTTTTCTTGAAGACTTGTTTCTTAAGATTCCTGACATTAAGGAAGTGTCTTAAGTGGAACAGTTAGAACCAATCTCAGCAGTACAGTATTATAAAATTCCAGTAGCTGCCAGTTTATTACCATCATCTATACGGAAGGTAGTTTCAGCTATGGTAATCTGCTGGTGGCACTGTCTCTTTAAGGTGACTCAATAAATGCATACTAGTATATGTCAAGCAAGATCTCTAAAAACACTCTGAGCTTGATTGTTGTCTTGCAGGTGCTTCATTATCTAACTAGGTAACATCATCAGTGCTAAAAGAGAGTAGGGTTTTATCTCTGTTTATATACAGTGCCTTGCCCTGTCAGCGTTGGCCAACAAATGGACTGGTGTCATAGTAAACAGGGACAGCACTACATTAATAATAGCATTACACTGGAATAACTAAGCCATGTCATTCTATCAAAACAATATGTCTACTTTTTATATTGAACAATGTACTGAACTCACATATTCTATAACAGGGGTGCCAAACTCACAGCGTCACGTTGTCGTCACAGTGACATATCACAACTTTTTCCCCTTTCACTAAAACGGGGGTGGGCATGGCCTGCGGGCCACAAGTTTGACACCCTTGTTCTATAGTGACACAAAAGGATGAAGGCAAAGAATAAATATGTAAGACAACTTTGTTCATGAATTTAAAGCAAAAATAAATGAAAACAAGAAATCCTCTGAAAATGCTTTGGGGAGTCTTGTTAGCCTTTGTTCATTTCTTTTGCAATGGTAAAGTTGTGAGGACAACTGAGAACTTAGAGAACTGCCTACTTGGTCATTCCTCTACAAAGGAAATTTAACAATTAATTTTGGACTATCTATTATCTTAGTTCCTTGCTGAATTACTTTATCTTCCTGCATATTATATAAATGTATTCATTGATGACATTTATTTATTGAATTTATTTATTTAAATATCAGAAAATATTTTCTATTATTTAAAATAATAGAAAATATTTTCTATTATTTACAAGTTTCTCCAAGTTTGTTGTATCATTTTGTTTTGTTGGGAAATGAATGCTTTGTGTTGCAACATCAGGCTCACCTAAGAAGCAATTTGAACTCACCTAATATTTCTCCAATTCCAATGAAAATACCAGAGAGTCCAATAAGACTTTTTTCTTCAGCACCAAATTTCTTTATAGCACCTATACAAGTTCCATATACTCCAGAGAAGAATGTTAATTCCAGCCCTTGAAAAACAACATTATTTCAGTCATTATTATATGCAAGTATTTATCCTTAAGTAAAACACTTTCAGAGGAACTTTCAATAAATATTTCAATGATAATTATTTAGAAAAATTCCCATATCCCTATGTATCCTCACAAGACTCAATTAAAAAAAGCCCAAAAAAACCCATTTAGAAACAGTGCAATTTGTAGATAGGTAACATATTAGTACATTCAAGAACATTCAATATATGCAATGTCTCTATATCAGTTGATGGTAGATCATTTACTGTCTTTGTGTAGGTAGATCAAAATATTATGGTCCCCAAATTACAGTCTTCAGAGTAGGACAGGTCTCTTTGAATAAAGAAAATAACAACTATCCCTGCTGTTTGCTAACTGTACAGTAACCTGACAGATCATGAGGGCCAGAATTCATTGCATTTTTACAATAAATATTCCCCACATTCAACAATTAAATTCCAAAGTAAATTAAAGACTTCCACAAGATAAACTTGACATGTTGACTACCTGGATATGTCCATTAAGTTTTCTTGGCAATAATATACGAAGTTTCTTTTTCAATTTCCCAGTCCAAGATAAAACTATGATTTCCTGGAGACTTTTATCCAAGCTCAAATCATTCAATACAGCTTGGCATTTTTTAAATCAACCATTAAGTAGATGCTGCTACTTACTGTGACCAATTATAACACTTTTCTTAAATCAATATCTTTGTAAGTACAAAGTATCTCTGGATTATCAAGGAGCTAGATTATGCCTTTCTAAAATTAAGAGATTGCTTTAATTTCAAAGATTTATTTCAGCAATGTAAAAAGATCTTAGATAAAAAGTATTATAATTCAGTTTAAAATAAAATTGTAAAAAGGGAACAAACTGTGTAGATATCACATTTCAAACTGATCACAGTATAAAAAATGTTTATTAATTTATGCCACAATGCAGATGAAATCGAACAATGTGGTATTTTAAAGAAGCAGCAGACAGTAAGGAATCATTTGTGCTGGGATTGTCAAGTTGATTTATAGGGTTTTAATACAAAGGAATCATAAAATTACTTTGGGTTTTTGGGTTTTGTCCAAAAAAAGGCCCTTTAAACAATTAGCACTTCATTTTAAAAATAGTTTTTAGCTGCAAAGAATTCTTAGGAACATTCTCTATACAGGTAGGTAGTTCTTGGCTCATGATCATAATGGAGTCTGCCCATTATGGTTGAAAGTCATGGTGGTCATTAAGTAATATACCAGAGGTTGGTTTCAGCAGGTTCTGACCAGTTCTGGAGAACCAGTAGCGGAAATTTTGAGTAGTTCGGAGAACTGGTAGTAAAAATTCTGACTGGCCCTACCTCAGGCTATTCTCTGCCTCCCAAGTCGCAGCTGATTAGGAGGAAATGGGGATTTTGCAGTAACCTTTCCCTGGATTGGGGAGGGAATGGAGATTTTGCAGTATCCTTCCCCTGCCATGCCCACCAAACTACGCCCACCAATCCATGCCATGCCCACCAAGCCACACCTACAGAACTGGTAGTAAAAAATTTTTTGAAACCCATCACTGTAATACACCCATGTGAATGATCACTTACGATCCTCCAGCCCTGCTACTCCCAATTGAGAGAGCATGGGGTGCCTCAGGTATACTGAGGGAGGCCCTGGAAGACTTAGCGCAGGTCCTGCTCTCAAGGCCTCCCCCCCACCCATGGTACCCCAAACTCCACTACCCACCCTTTGGGGTTGCTGCAGTCCTTAGCCCTGCTTCTCACCCTACCAGGTCCCACATCATCATACTCACCTTGAATCACCCATCATGCACTTACCTTTTGAAGGTCTCCGGAGCTCAGGTTAGAGAAGCAAAGTAAGCTGCTCTGTTGCTGGGCCACATGGTGCAATCCTAGAAGTGGCCACCATTTTCCAAGTGGCCGCTATTCAATGCAGCTGCTTGGAAAATAATGGCCACTTCTAGGATTGTATTATGTGGCCCCACAATTTATTTATTTTTTGCATTTATATCCCGCTCTTTTCCGAAGACTCAGGGCAGCTTACACTATGTTAGCAATAGTCTTCATTCTATTTGTATATTTATATACAAAGTCAACTTATTGCCCCCAACAATCTGGGTCCTCATTTTACCTACCTTATAAAGGATGGAAGGCTGAGTCAACCTTGGGCCTGGTGGGACTAGAACCTGCAGTAATTGCAGGCAGCTGTTGTTAATAACAGACTGCATTAGCAGCCTGAGCTACAGAGGCCCTACAGAGCAGCCAATAACAGCCTGACTTCTTCCCTAACCTGAGCTACAGAGATATCCCAAAGGTCAGTGAGGAGGAGAGTGTGAGGCCCAGTGGGGTGGGAAGCCAGCAACACCTGGAGGAATCCGGTAAGAGAGATAGTCAGGGGTGCTGCAGCATCCCTGCAGTTGACTGTAGGGGGAACAACTGTGGTGGAGCTGCAGTGACCATAACTTCAGGACCAGGTCATAAGTAGCTTATGGAAGGTCTGCCATAATGGCTGATCATAAGTCAAGGACTATCTGTAGTTTCCTCACAGCCCCATGGAATTACAGTGACATCAACTAATGCAATAATATCAGAAAGGAATGTCTAATTGATTTTCATGAAGAAACCAAAGACTGGATAGGACTGAAAACATTTAGAAAAAACATAAGAGATATAACAAATGTCTGTACAGTATAAACTTTCAAGATTGGTATTATCACTCTTGTTCAATTACCTGTATAGGCTGTTGGGACACTAAGTAGCAAAATCCGTTTTGTAGCACACAACTTGAATGATCTTTCTACAGAGAATGCAAAATGAAAATTTTTAATTAATCTTTATGTGATGAGAATCTTCACTGATTTGTAATTCAAAAATGGAAAACTGAACTTAATTCCAATATCCCTGTCTCCCTCAATGATAATGAGCTCTTCTCTGGTGGTACTCATAGTTTTGAACGTAAGTACACTATGGAGCTTAACAAATCAGTGGACTATACCAACTTTGTCAGCCAAAACAGGATAAACAACTAATCCAGCTGCACCTAAAATAGGCAATGTTACAAGATTTATAGCAATGTTGCTACTAACATTATGTCTCTGCTTCCTTGATGAGGGAAATCTTAAAAAGAAGCTACAAGGAATTGTAACCATTTGTATTTGATTCTTGCTGAGCATGTCAAAATGCCTGGGAACTTTTACTTACTTATTGCATCCATGGCCCTTGATGTTTTGCTTTGGCCAGACCTGATAAAATAAGTATTTATTTAAAGTGAAAAAATATGTAACATTAAGAAAATCATTATCTTGCATCATTATCAATGTTTTCCTTTATTCAGTATCATTTGTTGTAAATGTTGTACCTTGATGAACGTATCTTTTCTTTTATGTACACTGAGAGCACATGCACCAAGACAAATTCCTTGTGTGTCCAATCACACTTGGCCAATAAAATTCTATTCTATTCTATTCTATTCTATTTGTCATTTTAAAAAATTAAAATATCAATATAGGAAATATTGATTCAGACATAAGCCATTAACCTAAATTATATGTACATTAAACTTTTGACTTCACTTTTTTTTCATGAATTCTCCCTACACATCAAACTAGGTCTGCCCAGTATCATGCAAATATATATCAACGCAAATTAATTTTCCTACATAAATCAGGTATGTAGTTTCATGTAAATTATCTTGTAGCTGTACAGTTTAAATCTAAGCATCCTTCCTACCCTGAATAACCGGGGCAAATGGATTGTTTTATAGTTACAATGCCTCTCTGCATTAAATACAAGCATCCTTTCTTATTCAAAAAAGAAATACTTGACTAAGAATATACTGATATAACAAAAAAAATCAGCCATTAGCACCTACATGCTATCTGCAATGTTTTCAGCAGTGGCTTCCTCTTCTTCTGAATTTGTTTCTTCTGGAGTTCTAATGAGAAAAAACAAAACGGTGCCCACTAGACTGATCACTGTCAGAGAGATGAAGGCAGTCCTACGGTCACTTTCTGAGGAGAAGAAAAATAGTGTGTTATACCTTCTTCAACGAACAGTGTACTCATTCAAAGTTGCAAAACATTCAGGATATTTTTCAGATAAAACAAAATATCAGAACAAAATTTACATTCATAACAAATGTCAATAATTTTTTATGAATCAAACCAAGATTCTGTATTTGCAAATAACTACGTATATTAATATATTGTTTTAGTACAGTCATGGTCATGGAGTTAGTCAATTATTAGGAAATATAGCAGAAAAGCATTCAAAACTGTTTAGTATATTCCGAGGAAGAACTCTCCACATAAATATGCTCATATCTATATGAGATATAGAGAGATCTCTATCTTTATTGAGATAGAGATAGAGATAGATCAGTTGAAAAGTTCAGTCTTCAAAGAAGTCTGACTGTATCTGTTTTCTCTGGTTCCCTATTCTTCACTTGTCTTTTGGCTTACTATAGCTCATTGGTCAGTAAGGAAAGCAGATTTTACAGTTTTTCAGAATGTAATGCTTTATTACGGTATATATACAGGCTGAATTAGATTCCCAGTGACTGCACTGATGCAGTTTGCTTGGCAGCATTACAGAAGTTTATGGCTACCCTCCTCCAAGGTTTTTCTCACTTCCCAGTCTAGCCAACAGCCTTGGAATTCTCAGTATTTCCACTTGCAAGCATTGATCAGATGTGCCTGCTTAGCTTCTAAGATCAGCCAAAGTGCTGTGGCTTTAGGATTAAGCTTTGGGTGAATTGAATGGAACCCCAAAATAGATATGCATTTTTGATTACAATACAATATGCGTCATTGAGATAATAATGAGGCCTCTGAGAGAATGAAGTTGGGGTTGCTCTCTGCTCTTTTCAAAAGTAGCTGCAGTCATGCAGATAAGCCTACACAAACACACATACCCTTTTCTCAAGTATCCATCCATTTCTTCAGGAAAGGACTCACAGGCATTTAAGTCTATGTTCCAAATGCCTGACTAAGTTAACCACACCCTGGTGTTTTCAAGAACATGCTGACATTTAGAGGCAGCCTCATCCCATCCAATCCTTTGAGCTTACGAAAGGAAATACTAAGACGGAGTGGGAAGAGTTGATAGGAGAAAAGCTGATAAGCAATCCTGGTGGGAGTCCTGCCTGGAACTTGGGGCTTTGTCTACAGTTCAATACCAACTAGGAAAGAAGCAACTGCACAAAAATAGCATTCCATCCTCACTAAAGCAGGAAAGGTAAAAGTTGTATGCTTTTAAAAGAATTTTTTTTATATATATATATGAAGAAGAAAAGAAAAACAATAGGACAGGAACGGTAGGCACGTTTGTGCTCTTATGCACGCCCCTTATGGTCCTCTTAGGAATGGGGTGAGGTCAATAGTAGAAAGTTTTTGGTTAAAGCTTTTAGGCTTATGAGAAGAGACCACAGAGTCAGGTAAAGTATTCCAAGCACTGATGATTTGAGACTTAATACTGAGTATTAAAAGACTGAGTATAAAGGCCTGAGTATTAAAGATGTATTTACGTGGCAACATCACCTTGCAAGTCCTAGAAGGGTAGGGCTGATCCAGAGCAATAGCCTGTTGATGGGGAATGCATATGTTGCAATAAAGCATTGGGTATAGTTTTGCTTCACTGAACTGCGTTCAGTCCTTGAAACACAAAGAACCATCACAAGGCAGAAAATGAAGATTAGGGAATGAGGAAAAATAAGAAACAGGATTCCTTTTTAAATTAATGTTTTACTATGAATTATAATTGGCGTTAGTCTTCAAAGTTTCATACATTATCCAGGGTCAATACAGAATAATTTTTAAAATGAAAAATGGCAAAACCTTGTTCAAATACATGCTTAGCAAACTGCACGTAGTTTAAATACCTTAAATACTTGTGCAATGCACAGATTATGGTAGACATTATTTGTGTCTCCAACCCCATCCAATATTTTATTTGTATCCCATGGCAAATACATTCAACATACCTTCCTCCTCCTATTTTTCCCCAAACAATAGCCGTTAGGTGAGTTGGGCTGCTAGAGAGTGACTGGCCAAAAGTCACCCAGCTGTCTTGGTAGGTAGTTGGTTAGACCAAGGTAGAATGGAAATGGAAATGGAAAAGAAGAGAAGAGTGGGAAAGCATTTGCTTGTCCACTTCAGGCAAAAAAATGCTTCCACACAAACATTTCCTTGTCTTATCTAACTGCTGAGACAGTAAATTATTCTGCTTGTCTGGGTGTAGGTGATTAAATATCAAGGGACACATTTTTTAAAATGGGATTTGTACTGTATTCAGTGAGATATTGTAAAAATTCAAAGATGGAGAAAGTAGGCTGAATACACAGGTTTCAAAGGATTTCATGAACAATACCAACCTGATATGTAAGTTTTCCCTTGCCAAGCAAAATATATGTACAGATTTCCAAAAAACAAGCTGTAAACAAAAGATAACTAGTGGTCAATGCATTATTTTTGATATAAGATAGAAAAAGATAAATTGTAGTTCAAATCAAGATTGAAATCTTAATAAACCTCAGATAATCTGAAGGATTTATCTGTAAAATATTAAATTATATTGGCATTGCAAGTAGATCCCAACATACCCAGCCAATAAGAGCTCATCTTCCCAAGATATGCATGTTTTTCTTTCATTACATCAGCCTTCTTCATACTAATACCCACTAGTGGCTTGGATTTCAATTCCCATAGTCCCAGTCAATTGTACTTTTGGTCATAACAGCTAGCAACTATGAGAACTGAAGTGCAACACAAACAGATCATATCAGGCAAAGAAGGCTCCATGACAATCATGGAAAATTCACAGCATAAATGTTAAAGTAGACAAATATTTTGGCTCAATAAGAAGCAGCCTAGGAATGATCCCAATGATCATTTCAATATATGAAAATTCCAATATATGAAAGCAAGACATAACGGCAAAGTTTAAAATAATTGAAGAGAAAATTCTGCATTTGATTTGAAAATTAAAAGTAGGAATGAACACAGCTTTCCACCTGCAACCTGATTATACCACTGCCCCTTTCACATTGGTGCTTTCCCCCCCCCCCCTTCAGATCTCGTTGCTTTAAAAAAACCCATTTGTTTCTGGGATCAGTTTAGAATGCTCAGTTAAGCTACCAATTTATCCATGAACCAGGGCGGCAGAACCTAGCTGACTTTGGCTAACCTTGAAAAACTAAGCAAGCTTAGATCTTTAAGTATTGGGCAGAAACTACCAGAGGGTCTGCAAACTAGACTGGGAAAATGAAAATATATCTTTAAAGAAGTAATGGGAAATAAATTTGAATTATTCCTCAAAAAACTACACAAAAATGTCTATGAAATTACCAGTTGATCTCAACTTAAGGAAACATTGTTTAACTCAGGGGTGAAATGTAAAATTTGTTACTACCAGTTCTGTGGGTGTGGCTTGGTGGGGGGGTAATGTGACTGGGTGGGCGTGGCCAACTTTTTTTTTTTACTTTTAAAAGCATTTTTTCTACCACCTCTTCAGCTGAAGAGGCTGTAGAAAAAATGCTTTGAAAGGGTTCTGACGATCCCAGGTGAGTTGCCTGATCGACAGAACCCTTTCAAAGCATTTTTTTACAGCCTCTTCAGCCAAAGAGCTTATAGAAAAAATGCTTTGAAAGAGTTCTGACAATCCCGCTGAGCCAAGGTAGAGACTAAGGGACTAGTCCCACGCTTGACCAATGTCCATTGGCTAAAGTAGAAGTTGAATTTTAATTACCCTGATCTAGGTCAAAGCAATCTAAGCCACCCAGACACAAAATACATTCTAAATTGAACATGTTAATCATACTTCCTAACTTATTTTATAATAAAATTGGAAAATTCTGAATGCCCTCAAATATTTTCCTATGACACAGATGAAACAGTGACTCAATATAAATTTAGAACAAACTCTTGTTCCCATTTAGGACTCTTTAAATGATAATTGACATAGAAAAGAGAACTTGAAGAGAATTGTAATTTCAGAAAGTACATTTTTTGTGTAAGCCCCAAAACTGACAGTTCAGTTATAAGTTGGGCTTTCACACTCTTGCTTTAAGTATCCAGAGAAATACAGCCAAATTACACATTTGTTTCCCAACAAAGGGTTTTTTATATTAGCACCATCTGTGCACTTTCTGGTATTGGGTGATTTCTTCTTCCCTTAGCTCTCATTTGCCTAAAAATGGTTTAGTGAGTTCCCAAACCTCCAGAATAAATTAGGGGTCCACTGGGAGATGCAAAAGGGAGAGGACTCAACTGCAGTCTGTGAAGTTTTATTTCATTTCACAGCATAGGAGTTAACCAAAAGCAATACTTTAATTATTTACCTGGATTGCAATAATGCCCAGAAAATTCCACTGTTCCTGCCAATTGTGTTTTCATTTGAATTTATTGTTAGGCAATTTCCTTGAGCAGTCCATAGTACTGGAAATATAATAATAATTATTGTAAACAAGAAAAGAAATCTTCTAAAGTTTGTTTATATTAGTATCTGAAAATGTTTGAGTAACGTAACATATTTGTATTTTTTTGGATGCATCTCAGGGTTACTACATAAATGCTTACAACTGACCCTATTTACGTATTCAAATAAAGCAGATTGATATGGATATAACAAAAATATATTAAGTATTAAAACTGTATGAAGGTATTCTGGCCACGGTTCCAACTGAAGTTCCAATCATTGACAAATTTAAGGAATAGGAATCTCCTTGATATGACACATTTTAAACAAATCTATATAATGCATACTTTATAAACTACAGACAGTATTGTTCAAAGTGAATGCCACTTTAGCTGGAATGTCATTATTGTAATCTTAGGAACAACGACAAGTTAAAGAGGTCCTTAGCAAATCTGAATTCCATGGAAAGAACTTCTTGGCTAATATGCTAAGACTGTGCCTTAAGAGGGAAAAAAGTAATTCCAAGTCCCACTGAACTTTTCTTCACAAAGAATAACCATGTATATTTATATTATCCTGTAATGTTTCTGGAGTGGTGCAGTGGCTCAGTGGTTAAGATGCCAGGTTTGTTGGTTGGAAAGCCGGCAGCCCAGGTTCGAGACCCAAGCATCATCTCCCATTCTTGCCCCAGTTCCTGCCAACTTAGCAGTTTGAAAGCATTTAAATGCGAGTATATAAATTGGTACCACTTTGGTAGGACGATAACAGCGCTCTATGACATCTTGCTGGCCACATAACCATAGTAATGTCTTCAGACAAGGTTGGCTCAATGGCCTTGAAGCAGAGATGAGCACTGCCCCCTATAGTTAGCAACAATTAGAGGAGTAAAATCCACAGGGACTCTTTTACCTTTTATGTAATGTTACTAATGGTTAGGAACAGTTTTACTACTGGTACCTTGTTAATACTGGGGAATGGGACACATTTCTTGCATTCCCCTCAATGGAAAATGAGAAAAGTGTGGGAAAGCAAATTGGAAAAAGGTCCATATTACTCAGAATCAACCTAGGCTCTCACCCAAATCTCATGATTTCACCGAAAGAAAAATAAAGTCCTTCATAAAATGGAGAGCATCTTTCAGGTTGAGAGGAAGAACTTACCAGCAGCTGCTATTCCAAGGAAAACTGAGGCCGTGTAGAAACTCCAAGTAATAGGCTGGATAAAAATGGCAATATATAAGCTGAAAAGAAAATAGTTTTAATACGCATGATGCCATGCTCACAGATCTTTGTAAAATAATTTCTATCACTAGTTGGGAGTAATCTGTACTTGATTAATTTTCAGTTGTTCTTACCTCTCCCAATTAATTCTAAATCCTATCTTTACCCGCTTACCAGATATTTAACAGAATAGCAGAATTGGAAGGGACCTTGGAGGTCTTCTAGTCCAACTGCCTGCTCATGCAGGAGACCCCACATCAGGCGAATCTTTTCAACACTGAGTACCAAAATAGGACCGTGCATGCATGCATGCGTGCACGCCCGTGCACACATGTGTGCCACAAAAGCAGCCGCCTGGGGCACATGCGCACCCCAGGAAGATGATCTTCCAGTTTCCGGAGCACCGCCTGGTCTTCCAGTTTCCAGTGCGCATGTGCACACAAAGACCAGCTGGCCAGTGCACATGCGCACGCCGGAAACCAGAAGAGTGTCAATGAAGCGCACCCCCAGCCCGCCACTGAGAACAATCCAGTGCAGCCCCCCTCCCACCACTTCTTCCAAGGGAGTGCGACCGCTTCCCAACACTAGGGAGTTGCACTAGAACAGCTCCGATGTCCCTTCCAGCTGTATTATTCTATTCTATTCTAAGACCAGCTACTAGAACAGTAGTAGTTATATCATACGTTTCCCATCAATCAATTATATACAAAACAGGAACAGGTTTTCTAGGTGCAGCTGAGTAAACGGAAATCACCATAAATTATATACCAGGAATTGAAGCAATTTTACTTACCTATAGAAGATACCACTAATGAACATAGAAAGTTGTGGTCCTATGACTGCAACCACTGAAGGTGAAATTATATTTGATGCTGAAAACACTCCATAAATAACAGCCATACTGTACAAAGGAATAACAATGATTAGTAAATCATTAACATGTATTTGAAAACTAGACAACAATAAGGAGGAATTGCTTTGTTTTTTGTAAAAAAATTGGTTGTACAAGGTAAATCTGCCAATATACATACTTTATGTATGCAACCACAATTTTTCAAGCACCATGGTACTACCACATTGCTACACTAATTCATATAGATGCTGTATCTACAATTATTTTACATGAAGATGCAAGCTACCTTCTTTTACATCTCTCCTCAACCCATACACAAATTTTATCCATGGGAATTGGATTGTTTGTGCAGTATGTTTACCAGTATTTTAGATTATCTTCCTCTTGAGATGAGATTTCAGAGACAAATTAGAATTCTATCTGTTTTTAGGTTTAATAAAAACAATAAAGGAAAAATGGTTAAGTACAGCATGTAATACTAGGTGTGATCACAAATAATAGTAATAGTTTTCATCTATAGTAAAATTAACCGTAATTCCCCTAGATCTCCAAATGGAAGTTCTTTTAAACTAGGTTTAATGTAAAAAAAAAAACAAAATCAGTATATTGTGTTCATTAGCCTGTCTTATTCAAATCATAGTTTGAACTTCACTGGCATCTTTAATTTACAACTGAAAGCCAGAATTTCTGAACGCTGGCACACAAAAAAGGAAAATGAGGAAGAACTGATACATGTATCATGCCTCATTCTCATAGGATGAATTCATCCCGTTCCATAATTCCTGAATCTAGTCATAAAATGTACCTGAAAAGCAACAAGTTAAAATGTTCAATAAATTATAAGGTGTTCCTGCTCAATGAGTGGGAGAGGTATGGGTTTTTATGTTCTAGAGTTTTAATATTGTAAGCTGCCCAGAGTTACCTGTATTGAGTTAGGCTGGCATATAAATCTACTTAATAAATAAATATTAAAAAGACAAGCATAAAATACCTTGTGTAGCCACTTCCATGAAAATCGGTATGATTTAAATTTGTAATAACAGTTTGCTGTAATACATTAAAATACATTAAAATGATTAATATAAACTATTATCCAGATTTTTAAAAATATATATTTAAGCTTTAAAATACAAAACAGACCCACAAGTCACTATAAATACAAATATTAAATATACCTGTTTACAATTACTTGTATTTACTAGTATTTACTAATATTTGCAATTAATATCCTAAGTAAATCAAATTAAACGTGAATCAAAGAACTTTACATTAGGAAGTAAACAAAAGTCAAAAATCTAACTAGTTTTAATATCCATTTTCCTTTCGTTAAGGCAAAAACATCATATTGCTTGATAAAGAAGTGTGACCAAATCTGCATTTGCCTACAGAAGATAAAATGAGGAGCATCTGTAGAAGCAAACATGATGTGGCAAGTAATCCTTAGTTTTTGGTACAGCACTGTAGTACCCTTAAACCATCCCATGCTTAAGAGGTCTGACTGACAAAATCAGTTTGTTTTCATACTCCCCTCCCCAAAAAAATGTTCTTACCTAAAATATTTTTATACAATGGTAAAACTAGACAACGCCTCTATCATTCCATCATTAGAGTAAAAAAGAAGCTTCTAGATAATGTTCTGATTTTTTGGCTAGTCCTAGGACATCAGAGATGGCACATTTAGCTGGACTGTGAAAAGCCAAGGCTGGCCTTATCTTCCATATTGCTCAAGACAAAAAGGGAAAGAAGGAAGAACAGAGGGTTGCCTAAATACATCTAAGCAGGAGGTATTCTCTTTCCAATTACATTTGCTCGTTGTTCCCCTTTTCCCAATAAAATTTTATATCTAGAGATATGGGTTCCTTATTTTAAAAAGATAAGTTCTCATTAAAAGTTACCCCATATGAAAGACTGTACAATTAACTCCTGTGTTTCAGGATTGGCATAAGATCTGAATCTCTGGACTAAAAGTTGGACAATCGCAAGCACTTTTTTTATTTTTCTAGAGCTAGACTGAACGGTGAAGACCTTGGCAGAATGACTAAAGTCTCTAGATGAAGACTTTAGATGGGTGTGTCAGGGTGTTTAACATGGCTGGTGGCAGCTGATCATGACATGTTTTAGAAGTAACCTAAAAAAGAATGATCTTCCAGGCAGTCTGAATTATCATTTCTCCCAGCACAACGGAAAGAGGATTCCATTTTTAAAATTATGGTTTTTGAGCAATCAGGAAATTTCATACTTATAATAACAGATAAAGAAAATGGCAAGAAAAGGGCTGCAAACATCGAGACAATATTACATTCTGAAATATCTATTTCTGTTTCATCAAGAAGCTAATCAATGCACATTGAGAAAAAAAACATTTGCTCTTACCGCTATATTTCCACATGTTTGGAAAGCAGTGAACATAAACATGAATGCTATTCCTAAAACAATGATGTTCAACTGTTTTTTTAATTCAGAATTCATCTTGTGTTTTATCAGAATGTTGTCAGACTAAAATGTAGGTTAACATCTGTCTTTCAAGCTTCTTCCTTTTTTTAAGTTTCTGAGAAAGGAACAAAAAACACAAACTCTGCGTTACTGAATTAACAGCTGTTTTCTGAAAAAAGAAAGTATTAAGAAAATACCAACAAACAGAAATGAAAAAAATAACAGGAGTCTCTACCTTTCAAATGCAGAACAGCAGCAGATGCAAAGATGCAAAGAAGACACATTCTGACCCAGATCTTCACTTATCTACTATATCATGGAATCAGATTTTGA
Source organism: Ahaetulla prasina (assembly GCF_028640845.1). Taxonomy (NCBI): domain Eukaryota; kingdom Metazoa; phylum Chordata; class Lepidosauria; order Squamata; family Colubridae; genus Ahaetulla; species Ahaetulla prasina. The sequence goes on from NC_080540.1 coordinate 127,878,970, forward strand.
CTTGGACACGTTATCTGATAAAAGGAACAGCTACGGAGGTTATTTCCATTCATGCCAGACAGGAAATAAAGAACAGTTTACAAATCAAGTCAGCTGATCAAATGAGCAAAAAAAAAAAAAAGCACTCATGAATTCTGGGAAATGCAGTTCAAAGAGCTATACACTAAGGAAAAGAAAGTATTTCTAAACAATGCTACAGAATAAAAACTCAGTGATATCTGTAAGCATGAACAAAATATATTTTGTTTTTCTCATTTGCCAGGAAATTTTGAGAAAATCTAATTCTGCGTAAGCTGATAAAAAGAAAACTTTAAATTGATTAGAATTGTTACTGAATCTAAGCTTGTCTGAAAGGAGTACATCACAAATTAATACTTCCTTTAAATCCCACTTAATTCAATGGGCTCTAAACCTCATTATTTATGATAGCACTTGCAACCTGTATCTATGAGAACAAATTGTTTTATTATAAATAACAAAATATATAGAATGAATGTAACCCACCAAATCAAAATGTTACTATCATAGTCATTAAAATGTGTAATGCAGTTCAAGAAAAATGGCATCATCCTAGATAAATATATAATTGTAGTATATAAGGCAAACCTCATGAGAACTAAATCCACTTATATTAATGCATTTGTGGTTTCCCTCATCTAATTTTCACATCCAAATGCTAGATTTGATTAGATTAGATTTGATTAGATTTGATCCAAATGCTAGATTTGATTAGATTAGATTTGATAGATAGATTAGATGCACCAAGACAAATTCCTTGTGTGTCCAATCACACTTGGCCAATAAAAAATTCAATTCTATTCTATTCTATTCTATTCTATTCTATTCTATTCTATTCTATTCTATTCAGTATTGAATGTGCATCTGGAGAAATCGGGGTGGGGGTGGGGGTTGGCAGCACAGAGTTTTCCCAGAGAGAGGCCCAGATGAACAGACTGCAAAGTTCTGAGCTGGAATGGGTGAGAGGGGGAGAGGTTCAGGATATTCACACCCTAGAATCTCTTGTAATATATATAACAGATTAAAAGTTATAGCTTTAAATGGTAAGATTCTTTCCACTAGATATAAGCAAATAAAGTATTGGACTTTATTGCATCTCACTGTATCCTCTTTGGGCTAGGGCCTGACACTTAGCAACTATTCTAAATTACGACATACACACCCAAAAAAACCTTGCTTACAATCTAGTTCCAGAGTTCTGATGGCTGCACATGTACATACTCATTGTCACAAGTACATTTGGGTAATTGGTAACCTCTAAGGGAGATAGGAGATTAAGAAATAGAAAATATAAATAAATAAACCAGCTCACATTTACAATTAGTTGCAACATTCTATAGTCTTGTGATCACAATTTATAACTTTTTTGCCAGTTTTCAGCTTTTTTAGTCAGTTTCCGGCAAAAAAAAAAAATTCATAGGAATACATGGATTCACTTAACAACCGCTGAATCCATTTAAGAATTGCAATGTTCACTTAATAACTGCCATAAAGTCATAAAATTGGGGCCGGTCAACTTAAAACCATCATGACTTACCATGGGAAATCTGGCTTCTGTCATGGTCATAGATCAAGGACTATTAGTCTGTACACTAAAATCAAAATAAGGGCAGCTTTCCCAGTATTATGAGTATCTCCTACTGTTTTTAATCTGAAATATGTATTAAAGAAGTTATACTGAACATAGTATGAGGTATTTTCAAGAAAATAAACACAGACTTTTAGCTCATTTACTTTGTATATTATGGATTATAAATTTTTCATGTTTAGTTGCTTGGAAAATGTGCAAAATTGCTGTACTCTCCCACTGAATTAGAAATTACTTTAACAACTTTTGAACTAAACATTGGTTCAAATAAAATTATATCTCCCACAAAACAAATAAATAAAAATAAATAAAATAAATTTGGTGACAATGTTGAATAAGAATATACTTTGATTCAGATTTACAGACAGGAGACTATTACCTGTGCATCAGCCTAGGTAAATGCATTTTAATGCATTTCTTCTATTCTAGTTCATAATTATTACATAAGTAATATTTGTTGTTTTATTAATTCATCAAACACTTCCCAGTATTCACTCAGAAAAATTCATTAAATACTATTTTCAAATATCTTACTTTGCTCTGACTTTAAAAAATGATTTAATTCACTAAATATCTGCACAAATATTTTGACTAATTTAATTCTAATCACCACATTAGTTTAGTGTAGCAGTAAACATGTAATCTCAATTTTGTGGCCAAAGGATTAGAAATAATTTATTTATATTCCAATAGGAAAAAAAGAAGAGAATTGCTAAAAAATGCTCAGACTAGCAAGTAATTGCACTTCTCACATTCAGGAAAGCCAATAATCAATATTTAACAATCCAGATTTCAATATTTAGAGTTGCTATATATGCAAGTTAAAATCAAGAGGCAGGCAACAGAGATCATAATGTTAACATCCATGGATAATGAAAAAGACATTTATTTTTGGTTTAATTATACAAAAGCTTTTGATCTTTGGAATTTCTTTTTAAAAATGAACAGGAAGGTACAGTTAGAACAGAAGTCATTTAATGATTCCAAACTCATAGAGAAGTAAATCAAGGCTGAAAAATATATGAAATATTGGATAAAAGAACTAGAAACTGGAAATAAAATTGCTGAGAAACATCAATCAACTCACATATGGTGATACCATTTTGATGGCTACAAACAACACATACTATATATGAAGGTAAAAAGAGAGAGTGCGCAAAATATATATATTAAGGGGTGCTTGTTGCTCTCTGAGTTTGTTTTTTTCTTGCAGATGTTTCCATTAGGTAACATCATCAGTACTAATAAGGAGTGGTTTGCTATTAAATTATATTCTAATGGCTTGCCCTGTCAGTTTTGGTGGGGGTGGTCTTAGAGATTCTTTGGTTGGGCTCTTGGCTTTTTTTTGTCAGTTTCTTGATTAGAGTATTGATTTCCTGATTGCTGGTCTTGGAGTTAATCTATACTGATCTAGGTTCCAATTGCTGGTGGAGAGGTACTTGGTTCTTTTTGACTGATTGCTTGCCTCTTTTGCAGTCTGTTGATGTCTGTCTATTGATGGCTAATTTGTCAGTGCCAGGCTTCTAGAATTTCCCTGGCATTTTTGGACATAGTTTGGTCTAGGATGGTCACATTTTCCCAATTGAAACTATGGTTAAGTCTGTCTATATGTTGTGAAATTAAAGTTTTCATCATGTCTTCTGCCAGTTGGTGATCATGGATGTGTTCTGCTAGTCTTCAGCCTGTTTGTTCTACATATCAGTTATTGCAGTCATTATATTGTATGTTGTAGATACAATGAGATGACTCCTGTTATTTCCTCTGGGGTTGCTGGGTTTTTTGGTTTGCTTTGTGTGTTCTGAAGGGCTTTAGTTGGCTTATGTGCTATGCTAATTCCATGTAGTTGTACCAGTAGTAGTCTGTTGGTCCTGACCTTTGTCTCTCAAATGCAGATGGAGATCAGGACAAGATTCAGCAGTTCATCTGCATTTGAAAGACAAAGTCACTCTTTCCAAGACAGCAAAATTCACATTTTGGATAGACAGGACCATTGGTTCAAAAAGAGGGATAAAAGAGGCCATTTGTGTTGCTAATGCCACACAGCAAAGGACAGGAGATTAAGAGGAGAAACTATCCTCCAGGCTGAAGATAGAATAAAAGCTCAGGCCCCAACTTCTGAGATACATTTTTGTTAAGAGTTGGCCCACAGCAACTGACACCAGCAAGTCTTGGGGTGGAAAGACCAACCCACCTTGGGATTTAAACGGGGCAATTGTTTTTTGGGGAAAAAAACCACCTAGAAGGGCAAACTGTTTTGTATTGTTGGAAGAAATATCCATCTGGGTTCAGTTCCAAGTGGGGAAAAAGACACTGGAAACATAGAGGCTGCTTGGAAAGATGGTTTAATGGTCGTCAGGATCACATGGCTTTAGTTCCTGAACAGAAAAAGGAATGAGATCCTGTGTGCTCCCTAGCTTTATGCTTTTTCTGAGCTTTGAACTTTCTGGGGCACAGGAAGAGTATCCTGATTGGTTGTCAGACTCCCAGGGGGTGGGGGTCTTAGCTAGCCTTGCTGGCTGATGTAATCTTCCCAGGTGTCATGTGGTGAGTTTCTGTTGCTAGGTGGGTCCTATTATGTTGCAGATGATGGCCCATTGACAAAGGTGGGGGGAGTGAGTTTCTGTCTCTGACCCATTGACAAAGGTGGGGGGAGTCAGGAAGCGGCTTTGTCTTTAAAACATGTTTCTCCATTTCTCATCCAGGGAAATATATTCTGCCTTTTTAAATATTTTCTAAAATATTTCATTCTTCTAGGAGGGGGGTGGGTGCTAACTTCCTACAGTAGTTTACATAGAAAACAAAATCCGTCGCCTTCAACAAGACCTAAGCTTAACTCATAGAATCATCTACTGTAATGTCCTTCCTGTTAAAGACTACTTCAGCTTTAATTGCAATAATACAAGAGCAACCAATAGATTTAAACTTAATGTTAACCGCTTTAATCTAGATTGCAGAAAATATGACTTCTGTAACAGAATCGTAAGTGCTTGGAACACTTTACCTGACTCTGTGGTCTCTTCCCATAATCCTAAAAACTTTAACCAAAAACTTTCTATTATTGACCTCACCCCATTCCTAAGAGGACCATAAGGGGCATGCGTGCATAAGAGCACAAACGTGCCTACCATTCCTGTCCTATTGTTTTTCTTTTCTTCTTCCTATATGTATATATATATATATATATATGCTTATACCTCCTAATATTTACTCATATATATGGTTATATACCATATAATTTTTTTGTATGACACTTATATAGTTGTGACAAAATAAATAAAATAAAATAAATAAATAAAACAAGACAGTCAGCTTGCTATCTTTTTATATCTCAAAAAACATTGCATAGTATGGTACTTATCCTTGGAGTAGTGCAAAGTACTGTACAACACAATGTCCTTTTTTTCTCTCGTTTTAAATAAGTTTCCCTGACCCACAGAGGTTGGCTGATAGTCAGGCCTGATAATGGACTTTGAAAATCTTAACATGGTGCTACTACTACTGTGGTTATTGTTTCATTTTCCTACACCTAATAACCTTCAACAGTCAGAATCGCTGCCCCAAACTTCAAGAGCATCCATTAACTACTCTGCCCTTGAAAAAAAGTCCTCCCTCCCTCCCTCCCTCCGCCGACCCGGCTCCCATTCAGCGTGAAGGCACAGCAAAGAAAGCAGCCTCAACTCGTACCTCTCAACCACCCCTCCCCCTTGGCCTCGCCTTCCATCTTCGCTGGCTTCCTTTCGCGCGACCATGTGGCACGTTACGTGCGCGCTCCCGCGTATTGTTAGTGAGCTTCTTCGCAGGCTTGGCCGCCATTTTAAAGACTTAAGCTTCTTGTCTTTTAACAAGTGTATACGACGCCAAACACTTAACGGTCTGTTAAAATCCGACAGGCCGACTAAATTATAACGAGCAAAGGCAGTTATACCTTTTCCAAAATTGTTATTTGGAAGGGGAATTAACGCGCTGTAGCCTTCCGCGTGAGAAGCTTAAACAATCGCTTCCGGGTTTCCGTACTAAGGGGCAGATGAGCTTTCGCAGTCGATAAAGAGTTTATTTTCCCTTTGTTTGTTTGGGTGGATGCCAGTTTCCCTCATCAGTGCCTTTTAATATCGCCTTTTCCCTTTGGAGCAACAAAAATCGAATTTAAATTCGAATGACTATGGGTATAACGGAGGGGTGTGGGTAGAATGCAGAACTACTTCCGGGCCATCGGCGGCCATTTTGTGGCGCTTAAATACTTGAGGAAGGGCGGCACCTCGTTCACTTGCTCGTGGCAGCGGTCGGAGATGGTGGCTTGTGAGTAAGCTCTGGTCTGCACGCCTCGCTGTTGACTCGACGGCCAGGCTGTAGTAACGCGAGCCCAACACAGCAACCGTCTCTATAACCTTTAGGGATAGTTAGGTCGGTCCGCTTCTTTCCGTCTTTTTGCGCCCGCCGCTATGAGTTACGGGCGCCCGCCGCCGGACGTAGAAGGCATGACCTCCCTGAAGGTGGACAACCTGACATACCGTACTTCTCCGGACACACTCCGCCGCGTCTTCGAGAAGTACGGCCGCGTGGGGGATGTCTACATTCCCCGCGATCGCTACACCAAGGAGAGTCGCGGGTTCGCATTCGTGCGTTTCCACGACAAGCGCGACGCGGAGGACGCAATGGACGCCATGGACGGAGCAGTGCTCGATGGGCGCGAATTGCGGGTCCAGATGGCCCGTTACGGCCGACCTCCGGATTCGCACCACAGCCGACGTGGCCCCCCTCCGCGCCGGTATGGAAGCGGCGGTTATGGACGTCGCAGCAGAAGGTGAGATGGGGGGGGAGAAGAAGGCCCATCGGGCAAAAGAAAGGCCGGTTCTTGCTAAAAATGTATTTAAACGGGATCTGTGGCATAAGAGAGGTATAAAAAGGCCCTGGCTAATTCGTTAGCGTACTGGGGGGGAGGGGGGAGGTCGGCGGGAAAGGGAGAGCCACGTGATCCTGAGTGGGCGGCGGGTGGCCTCAGCCGTTGGCTCTGAGCGAACGCCCGAAAGATAGTGCTCGACTTCCTGGATGCTTTCCAACCGCCCGTCTCTTTCTCTCTCCCACCCAGTCCCAGGAGGAGGCGTCGCAGCCGATCCCGAAGCAGGAGCCGATCCCGATCTCGTAGCAGATCGCGCTACAGCCGTTCCAAATCGAGGTCCCGCACGCGATCCCGCTCTCGTTCCACTTCGAAGTCCAGATCGGCCAGGAGGTCGAAGTCCAAGTCTTCGTCGGTGTCCAGATCTCGTTCCCGATCAAGATCCAGGTCCAAATCCAGAAGTCCTCCACCTATCTCGAAGAGGGAATCGAAATCGAGATCCCGTTCTAAGAGCCCTCCTAAATCTCCTGAAGAGGAAGGTGCTGTGTCATCTTAAGAAAAACGGTAAAGTATCAGGTATTCTCCTGAACCTGCATGCTTTATTGTAGGAAATTAGTAGGCACTGGGATCTTAAGCATTCTGGAGTAAGAAAATGGGGCATGTTCATATCTGAAAAGGGTGTTTTAATTTACAGCTAATAAAAGGCATCTTCATGTTTTGTTGCAATTAATAGCTTGCTTTTTAATATCTATTGTTTGAGACGCAACCTATTTCTGAATTGACTATTTTCTTACTGTTCTTATCCAACATCTGCATTTTCCCCTTTAAAGCTGCGGTCTCCTGTTTGCTTAAAGAATATTGGCCAGTATTGCAGATTTTAACTGATTTGGCTGATCCTCCAGGGACCAGTTTCTGTGGGCGTGTATTGGAGCAGGTTTGTCTTTAAATGTTAAAGATACACTATCCTGTTAAAAATCTGTTCTGTGGATACAGTTCTCAAGAGCAGCAAACACTTATAGAAGTGAAATGCAAAAGTTGGTGGAAACCAGCATCCTTGGTGCAATTGTGGGCTTATGAGAATATGCTGGGTGGGAAAATGGATAGTGTGTCTTTAACCTCCCTCAAATTGTTTAGTCCTGTATTTTTCAAATGAAGGGGGCCTAGAACTGTTAAGGATAATGACTAATAACACATCAAGGCTTTGAATAAGAATAAAAGCATAGTTAAGGTTGGATTTGGATTAGGGGTGGTTGTTGATAAACAACGTGATGTGGTTAGTGCAGAGATCTGACAAATTTTCCAAAACTCATGGCTACATTGGTATCAATGCAGTAGTGGGAGGGAGATATTGTACTTGCTTGGAAACGTGTTTAAAACGTCAATACAAGTAGGTATTTAAAAGTATCCATAAATAATAGAATGCATACAAGGAATCCCTAAGCATTATCTTTTTCAAATTTAGATACTGAAAATGGATGAGAAATCTACATAAAGGATGCCTTTGGAGGAGAAATGATCATCTGAATTGCCAGTCCTTTGGAGAGATTCCTGCACAAGCAACAGGCTGTTGAAAAGGTTATTTTGTAACACTTTGTCTAACTTTTTACTTTGTTTTTGAGCCTCAAATGGCAGACTTTTACTTTTATGTGCCATTTTGTTGCTATTATTCAAATTTCTTGTAATTTAGTGATGTGAACGACTACAGATATCATTATTGGCTTGGATATTTGAGGTAAAAACTTTATTTTTGTTTATATAGTGCTGACTTGTTTGCAAATTAAACTGATAATTAACATGCAGCCTCAAGTTTAATATTAAATATGCAGCTATAGTATGCTGAAAAGCTTTATGCTGTCCAGATGTTCAATTCTTGCCTTTGTTCTCCCAATTTTGAATTTTTAAAATTCAAGCACATATGCAAATACTTCAAGTCAAACATTAAACTTTACAGCTGACAAATTAATTTGAAAGGTTTGTTTTTATCAGACAAAATTCTAATCTCTTCTCTTATGTATTTTTGTGCACTAGGCGCAGTTGTGTAGCAGTTGAGTAATGCTGGTTAGCTGTTAAGGTGGCGTGTTGCAGTGCAGAGTGCTTGGCTGTTTCCTGTTTTCTCCTGATTGCTCCTGTAAAGATGCCTTGTCGTGCAGAAACAAATGGCTGTCCGGTTAATTGTAATTGCCTGACAACTGCACTTCCAGTCACCCGGGCCTTGCATTAAAATAATGGAGCATACAGTGAGCACATCTAGCTGGTGATATACACACCTTATTTTTCCAGAATGGTAAATTAGACCATCTACATATGTGAACTTGCATATGAAAATGTAATGTTAAAGCATTTGATTCATTCCTTTTAAGTACTGATTTGGAGTATCTCTTAAAAACATTCTGTATTATAACCACTGTGTCTGTAGTTTAATAAAAGCAACACTTTTTTGGTGTTCAGGGTTTTTTTTAAAACTGATGGTTTGAGTCAGTTTTGTCTGTTAGACTAGGACAGATCATATTAGTTTGCAATTTAAGTAAAATTCATCCAGCAAATTCATTCCTATAGGTCCTAGTTAATGGGACTTAACGCCTAGATAAATTTTTAATTTTTAAAATTAAATAATTTTTAAAACATTGTAGGCTCAAGTCACATTTTTGGTATTCCTGTGAAATGTGTATATATCCTTAATTCAAAGGAAACATGCAGGAGAATTCATGTCGGCATGAACAATGAATAAAATTACTTTTAAAAAATCCTGAGAAACTTGATTTGTATGCAATGGTGATCAGGTAATATGGAACTATCAAACAAGCAATTGATACATTTTCATTAAAATCCATTAGGAATGTTTTTAAGTTTTCAGTCCTTTATTTTTATTTTTTTTTACTGATAACCATCATTTGAATAGTGTGCATCCCTGGAAGAGAAGATCCTGCAAGTTGTTCCTTGTTGGCTTCAAATGACTGCAATGGCACATATGTGCTTTCCATCTCCCATTTATATAGTAATCCTTCAATAGACCAGTTGGCACTGGGGGGGAAAAGCAAATTTTAAAAGTTTTGGGACAAGTTTGGATTGTCAATAGCACTCAGAAACTGAAAATTTAAAAAAATTAATAGTGAGCAACTTGAGACATTTTGAATGAGCTGCTTTTAGTGCCAAAGTACATAAATATGAAATCAATGGGAGAATGAGTATATACCTTCTGACTTGGTAAGTAGTCCAAAATTGGGCATGAGGGTTCCTTTCCATTAAACAGTGCACTGTACTTACAACATCTTCAAAGTCTAAAAAACCAAATGTTAACATTTATTTTGCTATGATTAGAAATAATTAAATTATATATTTCTTTTACATTTCTTCAATTCTGTGATTTCTGACTTATTTTATTGTAATCAGCCTTTCAGTTAGTCTTCCTTAACCCTGTAACACTTGTTTATTACTCTGAATTAACTGCATTCAAAAGGAGTTTTCAAATGCATCTCAGTTTGAAAATTTATATATATATATATATATATATATATATATATATATATATATATATATATATATATATGAGAGAGGCAAGGCTTTTTTTAATTACAAAGCTTTTACAGTTTATCTAAAATAACAGGAACCTGAAAGTACCATCATAAACAAGCACTTTAAAAAATTATCCAGCAACTATTGATTATCAAAATAAGGGATTATTAATCCTGATGTCTGCCAGATATTTACTTTTACCATCTTAACTCCAGCATAGTCAGAGATGATAAAATGGCATTTTCCATCATCTTTCTATGGCTTTAGAAACTAGCTTGGTGTCATGGTAAAAATGCTGAATTAAAATATTTGAAATAATTCACTGAAGCTCCATCTTCAGCTCATTGGGGACTTGAAGTCAGATAGGCTATTATGGGATAAATGGAGGAAAGTATGTGCACACTATATAACTAAAAAAGCAGAGTAAACAAGTATTGGCTTCCTAAAATTTGAATTGTACGTTATCCCATTTGTCAAATTTTACCAGTAGTAACGGGACACATAACTTATGCTGTAAATCCTTGAATAAAAAAGCAATTGAAGTTATAACAGCACAAAGATTTGTAATAAAATCTTTTCATCCTTTTAGAATTGAATAACCTGTAACACCAAGCACTTTGTTTCCCCATTAGTTTAGTAGTTAGAGTAAGTAGGACTTGCAAAGTTTTGAGTTTACAAAAAACAATTTTTTCACGGCCATTATTCACATACTTAGAATAGTTCCAAAAATGAATATTAAGTGACTACTTGCCTTCTGGTTCAAAAAATACATCAGCTCCCAAAATAAGGTCAACTGGGGCTAAGGTCAATAAACAGGGTGATACGTGACCCCAGGTAAGTCCTATGACACATATCCCAGAGAGATTATTCATCTGGCAGCTTCTTCGGCAGTTGTCCAAACACCCAGAGAACTCTGCATTATCTGATAATATTACTTGTGCTCCACATTTTGCTGCCACTATTCCAGGTAGGCTTACACCTGCTCCAATCTGAACAGAATAAAACCTAATTTGTGACAGCAATTGTGATACAAAACACTTCCACAGAATGTATTCAAATTAATTCCCCATTAACCTTCATTTGTTAGAATTGACAATTGGCTACCAAGTTTTTGATACTTTTTATCAAAAGGTTTGCATTCTTAAAAAATGTAAAAGACAACCAAAAATAACTAATTGCCTGCTAGTGAATAATAAGAGATGTCAAAATTGCTTTATTCGAAAGAAAAACTTGTGATAGAAAATGCAAATTCATATTTGATACCTAAATTTAATCTATCCAAGCCATTTAGGATCAGCATCTGAACAGAGAGGAATGTGGAAATGGATTAAATGGATTAACTCCATGGTTGAGATGGACACACCAAATTTAATGTTTAAATAACTAATCAACAGCCACTTAACGTTTGGTCAGTTCTAAAATAACAGAAATTACAAATTTGAGGCACATATCTGAGTATTTTCAGATTCCCATGTTTTGAACTTTATACCCATTACCTTAGAAAGTGATAGCTGGACAACAGAAATGGATTCTCCATGCCTTAATTGCATTGGAAAGTAATTTGTGTCCAATTTAAATTGAAGAAGTTTCTTAAAAAAACTGGATTCCAATCACAGAACACACAGATAAGATTGCCCTTCATTATGCCTATTTTGAAACATACAAATGTTTTGTATACTTATATACACTGGTAGGTATAGGATACTGTAGTTTCTCCTAAATTTGTCTCCGGTGCAGAAGCACTCTACATGCAAAGTAATAGAATAATAATAATACTAATAAAAGGGAGAATAAAGAGTGATGCCATGAGGAAAAAAACTGTCCCGTCTACTTTTTTGGTATACATCGCCCTATAGCACTCCAAGGGAAGGAGTTAAAAAAGTGACTGCACTACCCTAGTCAAGCATTTTGGGCTGTTAGCAACTGGCTTGCATTTATGAAGGTATGGAGCAAATGGGTGGTCACAAGATCATAATAGTTGCAACCTCCTGTGGTCACACGTTTGCAACTTCTGATCTGACAAGCAAAATCAATGGAGGAATTTGCTTAATGACCCTATAATTCACTTAACCATGGTGATTTGCTTAACAATGGCTGTAAAAATGGTTGTAAAATCAGGTTTGGTCAGGTAATGACTCAAGAATGACCACTTTGCTTAGTGACTGAAATTTTGGTCCCAGTTGTATAAATTGAGGACTACCTATATATGCACACTCACGAATGACTAAAATATATTCTGGGATTTCTTCAGTATTTGTAACACAAAAACTATCTGGTCTTTTTGCAGAAAATTGGCTTGCCTAAAATAGTGTTCAAATTCATAAAAAATTTATGAGTCAGTAGTCCTCCATCCTGGGTAACATATCTTTACCCTAAGAACAGAAACCAGGTCTCTCTTTCCCCACCCCCCCAAGAAATGACACGCTGGGAGGAAAATTTCACACTGCAACTGCAGGTAGTCCTCATTAAGTGACTTGTCTCACAGTAATTGTTACAACAGCAATAACTTTGTGACCAGTTCTTGCATTTAGGAACTTTATAGATCTGTAAAACAAAGGAAAGTAGAAGTGCAATTTCACTTAGTAACTGCTTTGCTTATTGACCACGTTGCCAGTTCATTTGTGGTTGCTAAACAAGGATTACCACCTTTGTATTTCCTGTTTAAGGCTCTAATTTCATGATAAAGGTAAAGGTTCCCTCGCACATACCTGCTAGTCGTTGCCGACTCTAGGGGGCGGTGCTCATTGCGCACGGAATACTGTTACCTTTATTTGTTTGTTTGTTTTTCTACTTGTATTTTTACATGCTTTCGAAACGGCTAGGTTGGCAAAAGCTGGGACAAGTAACAGGAGCTCACCCCGTTACACGGCAGCACTAGGGATTCGAACCGCCAAGCTGCCGACCTTTCGATCAACAAGTTCAACGTCCTAGCCCCTGAGCCACCGCGTCCCTAATTCCATGATACCTGAATGAAAATAATGTGACATTTACCTCTAGTATTCTTTTGCCACAGACAAGTCTTCTATGAAACCAGATATATTCGGCCAAAACCACCGCGCAAGGCCAAACATACATACCATACTGAGGATCAAGAACCTAAAAAAAAGTTTGCATTGCAAAATAAGATAGCATTAAATGAATTTTAAAGATATTTAAATTAAATATAACTTTTTCCTGTTTTCTTAAGTCTTTAGGTAGTTTATAAAATCATACAAGTCATACAATCTTACAAAAATCATACAAATCACAGGTCAAGGAGAAAGCTAAAATCCACCCATAATATATTTGGATAATGAATATGCTGTATATTTTCTACTAGATATCTATAGAAAAAAATATTCATTAGAACACATGCATTTTGTAATCAATCTTTTCAGGCTCAATTGTGACTACGCAGCTACATATGTAAGTACAATGAAATAAAATAAAATCCAAATATAAGCAGACAGATGTAATTCCTCCTTTAAATCTTAGTGAATGCTTACAGATTCACCCAAAAAGGGCACCAAAGTTACTGTTTTGTATGTGTGTGTATGCCTAACAATTGACAAAGAAATGTACACTAAACTTCTTAACCACTTCTACTTAGAATCAAATTAAATCTTTTTGCCTAATCTTACTCAAGGCTTAAAAACACAGATACCAGTTCAGAATATGACTTTATGATAGATTAGATTTAATTTAGGGAGAATAACATGTAGTTAACAAGAATGCCTGTTTTAATACAAATTGTGGAACTGACATATTGCAGTGGTCAACATAATGAGTTTAAATGTATTTACTGAGATAAGCCTTCTGCTCTCAGTACTTACAGCTAATTTCGAAAGAAAAAAAGCAATGGTTATAGAAACATCTGTTATATTCAGGGATTAAAAGTCAGGAAGTCAAATAAAAAAGCATTTAAGACAGCATCATAGATGCATTGTTTCCTGCACATGAACTGGCACGTATTTTCTATCTTGTTAAAAAAGTCAACTGTCAAATGTCAAAATGTGAATATTTAACTCAATTAGGCCTATCACTGAAATATGACATAATTGTGTAGACAAAAAATAAATTTGAGCATTAAGAATTTTTAAATTCTTTAAGAAAGAGTTATATCCATTACCGAAAACATTCTTCATTCATTGATTTGTTGATCAGTAATTCACAAATAAAGGTTATCAAAATAAGCCTGGAATCACTTCAGGATTTATCAGACCACTAACCAGTGATAAACATGGGAAAGTGATCAGTATAATTAATTATATCAAAACTTTGAAATACTCATAAATCTGCAACCCTAAATGATCACTTGAAAATATGCCTCATTGCATTCTAAAAGCTTTATATTGAAGAAACATATAGGGTACCATACTAACCGTTTCTATTGTCAGATTTGTATTTGAAATATAATAGTCCATAATTTTTTAAATTTGCCATTTCACTTGCAGAAATAAACAATTTAAGTTTAAATTTAAGCTCTTCATCAAACTAGATTGAAAAACCAAAACCTCACTGGAACATGAACCCACTTTAGAAAAGTTGTAGGATGGAAACCAAAAGAAACAATGCCTATCAAACTTATCTTAAACCAATTTTCAGTGCAGCATCTGTTCTTAGAAAAAGAAAAGTATTTTGAAATTAGTCAAGAGCAATTTCTGTGAAATGCAAAGGTTATCTTTATCTTCCAGAAAGATTATCTTCTTAATTACTGGGGAGGTTACATGCCACTACATGTTTACTGGACCCGTGTCCCTTCTGGCTGGTGCTGGCCACTCAGGAAGTGACACGAGGCTGGCTCCGGGGAATTATAAATGCTTCATTGTTGGAAGGGGTTTTCCCCGCCGCCTTGAAAGAGGCGGTGGTGAGACCCCTCCTCAAGAAGCCTTCTCTGGACCCAGCTATTTTGGGAAATTATCGTCCAGTCTCCAACCTTCGCTTTGTGGCAAAGGTTGTAGAGAGTGTGGTGGCATGGCAGCTTCCCCGGTACCTGGATGAAGCTGTCTATCTAGACCCGTTCCAGTCCGGCTTCCGGTCTGAATATAGTACGGAGACAGCTTTGGTCGCGTTGGTGGATGACCTCTGGAGGGCCAGGGATAGGGGTTGTTCCTCTGCCCTGGTCCTGTTAGATCTCTCAGCGGCTTTTGATACCATCGACCATGGTATCCTGCTGCACCGGTTGGAGGGTTTGGGAGTGGGAGGCACCGTTTATCGGTGGTTCTCGTCCTATCTCTCTGACCGGTCGCAGACGGTGTTGACAGGAGGGCAGAGATCAACCGCGAGGCGCCTTTCTTGTGGGGTGTCTCAGGGGTCGATTCTCTCGCCTCTCCTGTTCAACATCTATACGAAGCCATTGGGCGAGGTCATCAGTGGCTTTGGGGTGAGTTACCAGCTGTATGCTGACGATACGCAGCTGTACTTTTCCACCCCGGGCCACCCCAACGAAGCTGTCGAAGTGCTATCCCGGTGCCTGGAAGCCGTACGGGTCTGGATGGGGAGAAACAGACTCAAGCTCAATCCCTCCAAGACGGAGTGGCTGTGGATGCCGGCACCCCAGTACAGTCAGCTGCAACCGCAGCTGACTGTTGGGGGTGAGTCATTGGCCCCAACAGAAAGGGTGCGCAACTTGGGTGTTCTCCTGGATGGACGGCTGTCGTTTGAAGACCATTTGGCGGCCGTCTCCAGGAGAGCTTTTTACCAGGTCCGCCTGGTTCGCCAGTTGCGCCCCTTCCTTGACCGGGATGCCTTATGCACGGTCACTCATGCTCTTGTCACTTCTCGTCTGGATTATTGCAATGCTCTCTACATGGGGCTAGCCCTGAAGTGCACTCGGAGGCTTCAGTTAGTTCAGAATGCAACTGCGCGGGTGATTGAGGGAGCCACACGTTGCTCCGTGTAACACCGCTCCTGCGCAGTCTGCACTGGCTACCTGTGGTCTTTCGGGTGCGCTTCAAGGTGTTGGTTACCACCTTTAAAGCGCTCCATGGCTTAGGGCCCGGGTACTTACGGGAGCGCCTGCTGTTACCTTATGCCTCCCACCGACCCATACGCTCACACAGAGAGGGTCTTCTCAGGGTGCCATCCGCCAAGCAATGTCGGCTGGCGGCCCCCAGAGGAAGGGCCTTCTCTGTTGGAGCACCTACCCTCTGGAACGAACTTCCCCCTGGTTTGCGTCAATTACCTGACCTTCGGACCTTTCGCCGTGAATTGAAAATGCACTTGTTTATTCAAGCGGGACTGGCTTAATTTTTTAAACTTTTTGAATTTTAATAATTTTAATTGGGGTATTTTTATGAATTTTATGGGTCAAATTTGACGGTTTTAAATTTTCGGCCATTTATAGAATATGTTATTTTAATTTTGTTTTAATTTGTATATTGTACTGTTTTTTAATCTGGCTGTACACCGCCCTGAGTCCTTCGGGAGAAGGGCGGTATAAAAATCTAAATAATAAAAAAATAAAAATAAAATAATAATAATAAAAATCTTCCAAAGTCCTGAAGTTGAAAACTCTGATTCTCATTCAGCAGATAAGAACTCTAATAGGTGGGGGCTTCCGTTGGCGCCACCTTCTTCGCTGAGTTCCTAATTAAGGGGCTCCATACTGAACATCGGAAAAGCCAGGAAAAGCCGGCTTTAATCTCTCTCCCTGGATGAAAGGGTGAGATAAGAGCTGCGGGGGAGTGGTAGACCTCCCCAGGGGCTTTGTTTTTTATTAAACAGAGCCCTGAGGGTCGAGGAAAGCAGGAAAAGAAGAAAGTGTCCATCTCTGCTAATTGTCTTATCTTTATGGATCTCTATAAGCAGACGGAATGAGCACGAGTGAACAACTATTGGATTGCAAGTATTTTTGATTTCCTGACTTCTACCCTTTTAAAAAGAGAAACTTTTTTTTTCTTTGTTTCAACTGACTCTTTAAGATGGAATTATTACGGATTGTACAGTAATTGAGACTAAATTGATTTTAAATCTAATAACAGCAGCAAGATTACTAATAGGACAATACTGGAAGAAAAAAGAAGTACCTACAATAGAAGAATGGATATTGAAGGTTGCCAATTTGGCTGAGATGGCGAAGATATCAGCCTTTTTGAAAGACAATACGCAAGAAAGATACTTAAAGGAATGGAAAAAATGGATTGACTATATTCAACGTAGATATCAGACTAAGAGTTATCAGACTGTTTTTGAATGATTATGATGTATTATTTTTGATTGTTTTCGGGGGAAGTTAGGAATTGATGATTGTAGGGGTATAATTAAGTTGGGATGAAATTTTTTTAGCATATGTTTGTTTTATTTTTAACTATACCTTGTGTTCGTTCCGGGAAGTCGGGGGGGGGGAGGGGGGTTGTGAAGGGAGGGGGAGAGGGGGGGAAGGGGGGGGGAATTTTGTAAAACTTTTTGAATAAAAAAAAAGAACTCTAATAGGTGGATCACACCAAATCCAATCTGAGCATATTGGCTGACTGCGTGACAAACCATAATCATAAAAATGGTACCTCAGGAATCAGTACCACCAACTCCCGGAGCCGCTCATCCCCGTCTCCCTTTTCCAGATCCTTTCCAAACCGGTATTCCTTCACAGTCAAGTTGGATGCTATCTCGCACATGCCGAGTTTTGTGAAAGGATCAATAGGGCCGGATTGGTCATCCGGCAGTCAGGCTTTTCCAGCATGTCTCTGGACGAGGCAGCCAATCATGTCCATTTCTAGGAAGAGGGGAAATTATGAAAACCCAGACAAGAACAACTAGATACAAGAAGAGTTTTTTCCCGAAAGGCCATCACTCTGCTTAACAATTCCCTCAACAATGTCAAACTATTTACTAAATCTATACTACTATTAATCTTCTCATCGTTTTCATCACCAATCTCTTTCCACTTTTGACTGTATGACTGTAACTTTTTGTTGCTATCACTAATGGTTAAATTGCAACCTATGACCATCATTTGTGTTGTAAATGTTGTACCTTTGATGAAGGTGTGTGTATATATATATATATATGTATTTGTTTTCTGAGGTTTTCACGGGTGTTTGTATATAGGTCTTTGGTTGTTCGGGTTTTCTCCCGTGTAAAATTGGAAGTGTCTTGGCGACGTTTCGACGAAGTTGCTCCCAGAAGCACGAAGCTGAAGCCTGAAGATGACGAATGAGACTTCGTCGAAACGTTGCCAAGACACTTCCAATTTTACACGGGAGAAAACCCGAACAACCAAAGACCTATATATATGTATATGTATATATTTGTTTTCTGAGGTTTTCGCGGGTGTTTGTATGTAGGTCTTTGGTTATTCGGGTTTTCTCCCGCGTAAAATTGGAAGTGTCTTGGCGACGTTTTGACGAAATCTCATTCGTCATCTTCAGGCTTCAGCTTTGTGCTTCTGGGAGCAATGTGTGATTGCAGCTGGAGAAAAAAAAAAGGAAGAAACAGCTGCAATCACACATTGCTCCCAGAAGCACAAAGCTGAAGCCTGAAGATGACAAATGAGACTTCGTCAAGACGTCGCCAAGACACTTCCAATTTTACGCGGGAGAAAACCCGAATAACCAAAGACCTACATATATATAGGACCAGAAGCCAGACCGCAGCTGCAACATTAGCCATTTCAAACCCCTCCAATCCATACATGCAGCAGACTGACACCCACTACGAAGATGTAGCACGACCACGAACACGAAGCCAAAAAGCAGCAGTGCAGCTCACCAGCTCAAAGCCCCCTGCAACTCAGACTAGTCTGAGCACAACCAAGCCCCCACCCAAACAGGACACACCCCCAGCCAATCAGAGCACAAAAAAAACCCCATCCAATCAGAGCACAGCCAAGCTCCCACCCAATCAGTTCAAACCCCCACTAGCAGTTAAAAAGGAAGAAACAGCTGCAATCACACATTGCTCCCAGAAGCATGAAGCTGAAGCCTGAAGATGACGAATGAGACTTCGTCGAAACGTCGCCAAGACACTTCCAATTTTACGCGGGAGAAAACCCGAATAACCAAAGACATACATATATATATATATATATATATATATATATATATATATATATATATATATATATATACACACACACACACACACACACACACACACACACACACACACACACACACACTTTCTTTCTTTTTCTTTTATGTACACTGAGAGCATATGCACCAAAGCAAATTCCTTGTGTGTCCAATCACACTTGGCCAATAAAAATTCTATTCTATTCTATTCTAAAGAATGGCACTTAACAGTTACCTCCCTTTCCCAGTTTTATTTTTGTTTTCTCTTGAGTAGCCAGGCTGTTTTTACTTCTCTCCCACTGAAGACAGACGGTTTATTCTTGCAGGCTAATTGATCCTATGGAGAAATGCCAATAGAGCTTAATTTCGCCTGGTATCACTCGAGCTTTCCCCGGAAGGATTTGGGACTCTTTACAGAGCAATCCATTGGGGCCACTTGTGGAGTTATTGCATCTAGTGTAATGTGAGTGTCATATATTCCTTTAAGGATCAAAGTCCCGTTAGACCAATAAACCTCTGTTTTTAAAAAAAAAAAATCTACACCGATATCCATTATCAAACTGCGCCTCCCTATGAATGAGCTTCCCTGTGCAGTTTGGAAACTACCGGCCTTTCATGTGGGCTGCTAATCCGAAATAAAAGTCCAATATGACAGTCAAGCTGCCTTTTATGGACACGAGTTTGGGATTAAATCTCGCAAATTTCTATGTTAAATATGCGTCGGGTCGAACCCATCCAAATTCCTAGGAAGGTGAACCGAAATCTCATTGTTTGAAAAAGTGCCCAATGGGCAGCTTTCACCCAAGTGCAGCCACTGCAACAATCCGATCTCGTTTCAGCGTTTATCCCCCCCCCCTTCTTCACTGGGCCTTCCTGGGGTATAAAGCAACCCACCCACCCACCTCGCAAATCACCGCCTTGCTAAGAGCGCGCTCCACCACCACTACCCCGCCCTTCGCGTTGCGCAACAACGACGCCTCTCGGTGGGGCGTGACGTCCCAAGATGGCGCCGAAGCGCTTCCTCCTCCACTCTGCCGCCGCCCGCCTCTATTTCCGCTGCTCGAAAGACCCAATGAGAGCTGTCCCGTCGGCGAGGCCCCACCCCCCACCCCCGGCGCCGCCAGCCAATGGGAGGAAGCGGAGGTTGAACCCACGCGTGGCGGGTGGCGTCGAGGCCGCGCTGCGGCGGCTGAGTCGGCGCGGTGGTGAAATTTCTGGAAGCGACGGGGCGCTGTTGTTCGGGAGGGTGCCGTCTCGGAATCCGTAGCCGGAAGAGTCGGGCGGGGTAAGGCAAAGAGCCGCGTGGGGAGCATGAACCACAAAAGCAAGAAGCGCATCCGTGAGGCTAAGCGGAGCGCGCGCCCCGAGCTCAAGGACTCCCTCGACTGGACTCGCCACAACTACTGCGAGACCTTCCCACTGAACCCGGCGGGCTGCAAGGTGAGCGGGAAGGCTCGGAGAAGAGTCTAAATGAGGAGGCTGCGGCGGGGGAAGGTGGGTGGGTGGGTGGGTGGCGGGGAAACGGCGGCAGTCGAAAGCCGCAGAGCCGGCCACAGGCTCTCTTACCGGGCAGATCCCTTCCCGGGGGTGGGTGGGAGACATCCAGAGAGGGGTGGCTCGGCTTGCTCGTCAGATTTTGTAACCTCCGGGATCTCAAGGCGGGTTAGGTAGAGAGCGGTCTCTTTCTTCGGCTGATCTTACCGACATTAACCCCGCTTGGTAGGTTGGGCACCGAGAGAGGTGAGGGGCTTAACCCAACCCACCCCACTCCCCAGTCTCTATGGGGATTGTGTCGGCTCTAAGCTTCAGGATCGACCCCGAAAGATTGATGGGGCTATTACCCTTTATTATTGCTATGGTTATTCGTAGTGCTCTTGGTTAAAAAAGCAATTCCTCAGGTTTTTTTTTAAAATATATAGAATGTTTGGCGGTCAATAAACAATCCGAAGATTCAACGAAGGGGTCGTGGAGATGAAGAGTTTGGGGACAAGATAACACCTCAAAAGTGAGGAGGGTCCTTAGCACTCTGGCTAAAAACCCTCTGGCGGGTTGTATTTTGTACGGTTTGGGCTTCCATCATTAAAGTGGTGGGAAAGGAACTGGGAGTAATTATGTGACCACAAAGAGGAGGGGGGTCAATTTATTTTCCAAAGCACCAGAAGGCATGACAAGAAACAGTGGATGGAAACTGATCAAGGAGAGAAACAACCTGGAAGTGAGGAGAAACTTCCTAACAGTGAGGACAATTCACTAGTGGAAGAGCTTGCCTTCAGAAGTTGTGACTGCTTCATCACTGGAGGTTTTTAAGAAGAGACTGGACAGCCACCAGTCTGAAATGATAGGGTCTCTTGCCTGAGCAGAGGATTGGACTAGAACAGGGGTCTCCAACCTTGGCCACTTTAAGCCTGGTGGACTTCAAGTCCCAGAATTCCCCAGCCAGCTTTGCAGGCTGGGGAATTCTGGGAGTTGAAGTCCACCAGGCTTAAAGTGGCCAAGGTTGAAGACCTTTGGACTAGAAGACCTCCAAGTTCCCTTCCAGCTCTATTCTGATGGTGCATAAAGGATGTCTTGTTGAATTCAGCGGGACTTAATTGCTGCGTAAACGTGGAAACTGTTTCTGAAAAGAATTGATATTTGTCAGAGAGAACCTACACTTGTGTATTTTTAACTTTTTAATCACCAGAATTATAGATATGAATGGAATAATAAAGGGGGTGAAGGAAATGTTCATAGCAGATAATTATTTTAAGATGTTTATGGTATGCTGAGGAGACATATTTATGTAAAGATTTCATACAAGAATATATGTAGAGATTAGACATAATATAGAAAGTGAAGAAAAGGTGAATTATAAAAAGTAGATCTTAGAATAGCAAGGAAGTGGTTGCCTCGTAAAAGTTAAGAGGAAGTCTGCATGCTGGACTGGAGCACATTAGATAAATGCTTGTATCTTTTATGTTTTCATGGAATCCAGTCCTGTTCACATAATAGGAAACATTTTTAATTATATGTGGTGTAGTTCTTAGTAGCTATAAGTAAGATTAAGCAATAATAGGGTTGTTCATTACTTCACAAAACTTTTTTTTAAAAGGGAGGCAGAAAGGTGATGGAATTCTTCCTATTATTAAAAAGTAGGAAGTCAGAGCCTTGGTGCATGTATTGTGTATCACCCAGGGATCAACCAATAGATTCAATTTTATACTTTGCTCACATTTAGAACATAGACTGTTCTTCTCTGTTTCTTTTGACTGCCTCATCTCTCATAAGTTTTGTTTAGTTTTAAATTTTTATCTTGTAACCTTACTAAGATTGGAAATAAATATAATAGTCCTCGACTTACAACCAGTTGTTTAGTGACCCTTCGAAGTTACAACAGACACCAGAAAAGCTACTTATCACCTGGATTGAAAGTTACAATATCCAGTCCTCTCCTCCCCCTGCAATCACATGACTACTTTCTGGGTACTTGGTCCACGTTTATGACCATTTACAGCATCACATAGTCACATGACTGGGATTTACAATGTTTTTGCTAGAAACGGATTTACTTTCCAGTTTCTGATAACAAAAACACTCCGCAGTGAACCATGGACTTACTTTATGACTGCGACAGTAAAAAGATCATAAAATCAGGTACAGTCTCATGGTGATCCGCTTAATGACCATCAAAACTTACACTCAAAATTGCAGACTCAGTTGTGGTCATAGGTTGAGGATTACCTCTAATGGCAAATTCATACCATACTGTTCTTTATTTCTCTGTTGATTTCCCAGTTAAAACTTATTCCAAACATATTCCATAATCTATTGCGTCTGTGAAAACCTCCATACCATTTGATGTTTTTGAGAATAAGAGATGTGATAAGGCTCTTAAATGCTTTTATATTAGATTGCAAAATATTCTTTGTTGTTCTCTTTTTTGTGCATTAATTGTACCTGAAGATTTTTCAGGGTGGAATTGTATAATACTTTGCATCATGTGCACAAGTGTAGTAAAGAGTAAGCTCTTTAAAGCAGATGAGTCTTTTCCAGGTTTGTGAGGCTGCTTTAAACAGCTGCAGGTAAGTTCTGGATCATGCCTCAATGCACTCCCACTCAAAGGCTCTTTTTTCAAACTGAATACAAAGCACTACAAAGACCTGCTAAAGTGTTCTTCAAATAATGGGATAGGTTTATTCTTTGCACCTTCTTCCTGATGAGCAAGGGTAAATAAAATTCCAATTTACCTTCCATATCTTCTACATTTGTTTAGAAATGTAGTAGAATACTTTAAATGCATATTAAATAGCATTTTTTTTGTACATTTGTCTGTCACAGGCAAAAATTAATTATCAGTTTGGTAGCTATCATTTGAAACATTTTACATTAAGTTTTTGATTATATATTTGCTTACCTGGGAGTACTCGTGAACTTAATAGCAATTCTTTATGGGATTCCATAGTTTAAAAAATTGGCAGAATATTTTTGTATAAGAATGGAAGTATAGTAGAATGACCTCATGGAAAAATTATCTCCCAAGTTACATTACAAAACACTTATTTCAAAACTAAAAAATAAAATCCACTTCATTTAGCAGTACCTGGATAAATGTATGCAATTTATAAGGAAAACAAGAGTTTAATATAATTTTAAAGCATTTTTGTTGACTTTGTGGGTCTCATTCTGTGGGGCTAATAGGATCGTTAATGTTCTACTGTATTACATTCTTCGTTACTTTGTTTTAAAGTAGTCCTTCATCCATTCTTGTAGGATAATGTGGAAAGAGCTGATGCCCTCCATTTGTCAGTGGAAGAATTCATTGAAAGATATGAGAAACCTTATAAGCCTGTTGTCCTGTTAAATGCTGAGGCAGGGTGGTCAGCCCAAGAGAAGTGGACTCTGGAACGTCTGAAGCGCAAATACAGGAACCAGAAATTCAAGTGTGGGGAGGACAATGACGGTTATTCTGTGAAAATGAAGATGAAATATTACATTGAATACATGGAGACTACACGAGATGATAGTCCTCTCTATATATTTGACAGCAGTTATGGGGAACATCCAAAGCGCAAAAAACTTTTGGAGGACTACAGGGTACCCAAATTCTTCACTGACGATTTGTTCAAATATGCAGGAGAGAAGAGAAGGCCACCTTACAGGTATAACTAGCTAACCTCAAGCACCAAAAGTCTAGCAGTGAATGTCCATTATTCTCATTTGTCCTGCACATTCAGTCCAGGCACACTAAAGCTAAGTGGGTTGTTTAGACTTTTTGATGTACACAGTAAAATAGGATGGCTTTCCAAATAGCAGCTACATTTAAGTTATAACTCATAAATCACTTAAAGCCCAGATAAAGTTAATATGTTTTTAAAAAGATTTTAAGGGCTTTTAGAAAAGTGAAGTTGTTGCAGTCAGTGATCATTTCGTTTTTCTTACCAATATTGGTCTTAGCCAATAAATACTCTCTGTCAAAAGGCAATAGTGAGTACTGATTCTGGGAAATGCAGTCTGAATACATGAATAGCTCTGCATTGATAATGGTTGCTCTACTGTTTAAATGCATCTGTTGTGCAGTTCTGGATTAGATTGTTTAGGCAACAGTGTCCATAGTTGGGTTGTACTATCATTGGGGAAATAAAACATTTTATTCATCTTTGCCTTTGAGGTAACTGCAAGGGCATACATACTCTTGGATGATTGTGTTAAATTATTGAAATGTTAAAAAAGAATATAGGATAATATTTTCTATCCATTCTTGACATTGTTCTTTTTAGCAATGATGCTTTACATTCTTTTCTTTTTTATTCTCCTACGTTAAAAATTGCCAGATTTTGAAATCCTTTCTTCATAGAGTTGAATGTTCATAGGACATTCTGAAAACCATTCCTCACATGGTCAGGATTCACATTTTCTAAAATAAACTGCCCAGACCTACATAACTGTCTTGAAATCAGGGGTGAAATGTTCCCAGTTCGGACTGGCTCGGCCGATCCGGTAGCGATAGCGGCTGCTGGTTCGGAGGACCAGTAGCAAAAATCCCTGGCCCCGCCCCCTGCCTCTGCTGAGCCGCACCATCAGCAGAGGTTTTTTTTTTTTTTTTTACTTTTAAAAGTTTTTCTTCAGCTGAAACATGCCTTTAAAAGTTAAAAAAAACCCTCTGATGATCGTGGGGTTGAGCAGAGATCATCAAAACCCTTTAAAAGTTTTTTTTTTAAAAACCCTCTTCAACCGAAGGGGGAAAAAAAACAGAAAAAAAAACGAGGTTTTAAAAACCTCTGGCGATCCCAGAGGAGTTTCCTGAGCCTCACTGGGAGTTGAAGTCCACAAACTAAGTTACTAAGGTTGGAGAGCCCTGTTCTAAAAAAATAAATAAAAATAATAAAATAAAATATTTGTGCAGCTTTCTGAGATTTGGTGTGTTTCTGTAGTGTTTCACTCTAACTACACAAACACACAAAATCTCACAAAGCTGTATGTGGCATTGTGTGTGTGTGTATGTGTGTGTAAAGTGTGAAAGGGGTTCCTGCTTGTTGCAGGGGCCATTTTGGGTGAAGTGCAGCTGCTTTTACATTGTGTGTGAGTCAGTTGTGTTGTATTGTGCATGTGTAAAGTGTGAAAGTTGGTTTTTGGTACCTCTTATTGTTTTGTATACCTTATTTATTATTTTTATTATTATTGTTATTGGCCACGCCCACCCAGTCATCTGACCACCAAGCCACACCCACCAATTAAGCCCACAGAACAGGTAGGGAAAATTTTTAGATTTCACCACTGCTTGAAATGATATTATATTTTCCACTAGGAAAGGGATTAGAAAGTTAGACTTCTATTTTTTATTCAGAAATATGGAAATAATCTTCCTGAAAACAAAATATGGAAATGGAACAAAATGTTTAGGTCTGCTTTGGGAAAAGAAAGGAAATCTTTATTTTTGGGAAAATGTTAACAAGAAAAATAATTGAGTTTTCTAATATTGCAGGTGGTTTGTGATGGGCCCACCTCGTTCAGGAACAGGTATTCACATTGACCCTCTGGGAACCAGTGCATGGAATGCCTTAGTCCATGGACATAAGCGCTGGTGTCTCTTCCCTACCAGCACTCCCAGAGAACTGATCAAAGTGACCCGTGAAGAAGGAGGCAACCAGCAAGATGAAGCCATCACTTGGTTCAGAGTAATATATCCCCGAGCGCAACTTCCCACTTGGCCTTCAGAGTTCAAACCTTTGGAAATAGTACAAAAACCTGGAGAGACTGTGTTTGTGCCAGGTATGCGTATTTGTTAAACTCTGTCTTGAAGTCTATTTTATTCTACAGAAGGGATGGTCAGTCTGTGGTCCTTTGGTGGGGGTTGGGGCGGGGGGGGTTCCACTGCTGCCTTCATTCTTGTCATTGTATTTTGATAATGTCAAAGCTTCAAATTATGTTTTAGAGGCGAAAAGGAAAATCTAATACAAAACAAAGGGGGGGAGGGGAAAACAAGTGTAGGTTTATGAACATGCGGCATGACCCCCTCTTTCATAAACTTACTAACCAGGATATTCCTTAAAATCAAACAGTCTAGAAAAGCTGCAAAGGCTTCTCTTTATATATCCAATAGTATAATGAACATAAAGGAAACATTACACATGGATAGATGAATAAACCCAATATCAAGTGAGTTGTTCAAAAAAGAAATTTAAATAGGGATGCTTTAAGCAATTGGAATGTTATGGAAGATATGGTGAATGAATTCATGAATAATGTCTTCTGAGTGACAGACACCTTAATTAGTGCAATCAGAGGACTGACAGGATGATCGTTCTTAAATAACTTCTTAAAGTCAGTTACTTCAATGCATTAATACAGCTACATGTGCAAAGTAGATGTTCATTTTAGGATGTCTTTTACATAGTTGGGAGAAGTTATTTTCCTTGTTCCTTTCAGAGTTACATGAAATGGGAATAAAGTCCTTATGGTCAATCTGATTTAATAATTTAACTTACTAAAACATGGTGTAATCATCATGATGTTGGTATGATACCACGGAGACCCAGGCTCAAGTCCATGCTTACACTTGGAAATTCATTGAGCGATTTTAGGCAGTCACACATTTTCACCTTAAAATTGAATAAGTAATTTGTCGTGGTTTAATAATGTCTACCATGATGCATGATATTTTCAGTTTACAAGAAACGGAATGTGGATTTCAGTCATGTTCTATGTTAGCTGCTAAATTAACTATATTTTAATAGTGCTTTAACAAGATAAGATAATTTTTATTGTCATTTTTTTTTACTGTGAGCACACTGGCCCACATTAAAAATGAAATTCTGTTGCCTGCTCAGAAATATTCCAGCTTTATTTAAACTCGGAGTATTCCAGCACCAAATCTTCACTGGCATTATCTGTTAAAGATAATTAAAAGCTGGAAAATTTAGTGATTTTAACCAATTTTATCATGAAAGTGTGGTATACCCTATGACTATTTTAATTACTGTCTAGAAAAGTCATTCAATATCATTTTTATTGAAACTTTTAAAAAGGATAAAAATTATGCAAATTAATATAAAACAGGGAATAAGAAATAGACAAAAGGTGCAAGAAAAAAATGAAAAATAGAAAAAAAGATACAAAAAGTGGCTTCCTGTATTCTTCATCCTTGTTACAAGTACAATATATCCTCTCTCTATTTACATCATAATCTTTCATTCTCCTTGATTTTGCAGTAATTTCTGATATGTTAACCATTTCTTGTCTGCTGTTTTCCTTCTATGATCTGCTTCCTGAGCTAAAATCCTTAAGGGGGCTTGGGGGTTCAACCTGTATTTATACATTTATACATATTCCCAAGTGCTACTGTCTAGAGAATTCAGTCATTTGATAAACACAGGTAGAAAATGTTATATCATGTAGCCCCCTTTCTATGCAGATAATTTCAGCCTGGGTCTACTGGAATTTTACATAAAAAGGAGTACAAATTTGTCAGCTTTTGCAAAAAAGTACCCCCCACCCAATCTCTGCCCAATATTACATTCTCTACAATATATGGAAAACTAAAAGGAGAACTTGTGTTGGAAAGTTAAGACAGAATTAGTTACTATTGATGATCAGACCTCTGGGATGTATTACAAAGAAAACATGTAAAAAAAAAACCAAGTTATTAATTGATTGTAAAGTTACAGTTAAAACAGTGATTTACATATTTTCGTCTGTTGATGATCATAAGCTTCTACAGTGTTGCATTTGTAGGTGGCTGGTGGCATGTTGTTCTCAATCTTGACACGACTATTGCTGTCACTCAGAATTTTGCCAGCTGTACAAACTTTCCTGTGGTGTGGCACAAGACAGTAAGGGGAAGACCGAAGTTATCTAGAAAATGGTACAGGTGAGAGATGTCTATGTTATTTCAGTGATTTCCCAGGTGCGGGTTGGATAAGCCAGCTGTTGCTTCCTAGAGCAATGCAGACACCTGGAATAATGCTTAATGTAATATGTGAAATGTAAATCTAATTAAGTTTTTTGCATTTTGGAAAGACTTTCTGGACAGTCTGGCTTGTAATAGCAACATGGTCCATGGAGTCCAGAAGAAGAATTAGGCTTCTGGATTTCAAGATTCATTAAGGTGACTCAACTATATATTTAAAAGTTATAGTTTTAAGGCTGAGAATGTTTGATCACTCAGTTATTAAACACAAAAGTAATATTAAAGTGATTACTGATTGAAGTTATTTTAATGTTTTAATTAAATAAATAAAAGTAAAGGTGAAGCTTCCTAACTTTACTGTAGAGGTAAACTATGCATCCCAACTAGCTCCAGCATTTCTAAACTTTTGCAGAGGAATAGTCTTTTGTATCCTATTAAGCATTGCTGGATCAAACCAAAGGTTTAGGTATTACAGTCCCATAACAATGTGTCACCTGGTCTTTGGGAAACCCAACAGATCCAGTAGCTCCATGCAACCAATAGCCCTCTCTTGTTATATTTTTGGTAAGCAGTTTCATACTTTTAAGAATAATATTAATAGCCTGTTCCGTTGGAGGATTAATTTGGGTCATGTTTTAAGAACAGAGAATGTGTACATCTCACTACTGATTTCACTTAGCTACCTGAGATACATAATATTTTATAGCTGTAGTAGTTTGATATTCCATATGTTGTATGCAAATGCCAATTCCTGTGTGGGTGGATTTAAAGCCAGTTAAACACTTAGGGAAAACCTTTAGAAATGAAGTGAAATGAGGACGATAGAAAAAAACCTGATTTCACCAATGAAGTATTTTGCTTCCTAAATTAATCAAATGGGCAATAAAAGCTGAGTTTTGAGAGACTAGAGTAAGCTGCCATCCATTATGGAGCCCCAACTGGGCAGAAGCTCTGGGAAGAAGCCTTGGCAAAGTCACAATCAAAACTGCCCTGAGAAGGATGATAATCTTGCAAAGCAAACATTTTTGAGACAATTGTTTCTTCTTTTGTTTGATAACAAAGATGGTATGACCCAGTTTATTAGCTTTTACCAAGTCACTACTTTTTAATTTATTGTTTGAGGAGAAGAGCAGGGCATATTCTTGTTACGTTATATTTTGTTATGCTGTAAAAATGTTCTGAGTGCCTATGGAGTAAAGAGTAAGATGTGTTGTACTCTTTCATCTCTTTAAAACATAATGCTTTTATCCTCTTTATTTATACACCCCAAGGGTCCTCAAGCAAGAACATCCTGAACTAGCCGTACTAGCTGATTCTGTTGACTTACAAGAATCAACTGGCATTGCTTCAGACAGTTCTAGTGATTCATCTAGTTCTTCCAGCTCCAGTTCTTCAGATTCTGATTCAGAGGTAAGGACTAGGCTGCTGCAGATTAC
The DNA here is from genome assembly GCF_028640845.1 of Ahaetulla prasina. Lineage (NCBI taxonomy): Eukaryota > Metazoa > Chordata > Lepidosauria > Squamata > Colubridae > Ahaetulla > Ahaetulla prasina. The sequence goes on from NC_080540.1 coordinate 127,908,734, forward strand.
ACTTACGTAAGAACTAAATGACACCTGCTACTTAACCCAGGCTATAGTTATACATAAAGACAAAAAATCAAAACTGTCCATAAAAGAGGAGAGGTAAGATTCTCAACCAAAATCAATGATATTATTAATTGAATCTTAAGAAATCCTGAGAAGGATCTTCCTGTCCTGCATGGTACTGGAAAACAGTACCTTGAAGGAGCTATGTTGTCCATTTCATATGAAGTTGCAAACTCTGCTTCTGCCAATTATACCAATTAACATATTCAGAATGAAATATTTTAGAGACAAACTGCATGTGTATGAATGTCATTCATACTTCTGTTATGACATCCCCCAAGTCATCCCCCCCCCAATAGTAAACCATTAATAGACCACAAAAGAGTGATTGAGTATATTAAGCTGAGGGAAAAAGTATTAAGTTGAGAGGAAAAAGGCTTACAGTATGTTGGTGAGCCTTTCTTCCATTTTGGCTGCTTCTACTTGGGGACTTAATTGAGGCAGCTGGTCTTAAATTGGTACCGGTTAAAGCCAGCTCTGTCTATAAGAAGACATTTACAACTTGGTTATGGACAGGCATAATATAATTATGTCTTCTCTCTTACTGCATTGCTGGTAATCATTCGACAACCCTTTTCTGGATGTCCAACTCCCTTTTGGGTAAAGGCCATTCTGCCGTTTCTTGTGTCTAGTTTACATGCACTTTGTAGCATAGTTGCCTCAATTTCCCTCTTAATCTGTATTACTTAATTAATTTGTATTACTTCCCACAAAGTGAATAGGGTTCTCTCTGAACCATTGTGAGCTAAATCCTTGCCTATCCTGGCTCTTTGTGTAGTTGGGAAGGTTGGGTAATTCTGTGGACCTGGGAAATTGTGAACACCTCTTTGCAGGCAGGTTTGATGCCAGCAGTCTATAAGGAGGCATTAGTCATCTCCTCCTTAGGAGGTCATCTCTGGATCCAGAGGTCTTAGATAATTATCGCCTGGTCTCCAACCTTCCTTTTGTGGCAAAATGTGTTGAGACACTTGTTTGGATCAACTACAGAGCACTGTAGAAGAAGTGGGTTATCTGGACTTGGTATCAGGGTTCACACCCTGGCAATGGATAGAGTTGGCATGGGTTGCCCTGTTGATGAATTAAATCAGTACCTGGACATGAATAGTTTGTTTGTTGTGGTCCTTTGGGACCTTCTAAGAGCCTTCAGTATAATTGACCGTGGTGTTCTTCTAGATGGGGTATGGAGGCATTGTTTTGCAATAGTTCTGTTGCTTCCTTTGTAGTTCAAATTGATGGTAGTTGCAAGGGAAAGAATAGCACGTAACTCCAGGTCAGAGACTCTTGAAGTCCTACCACAGCCTGGAGTTTTGTGTGATTTTGGATGGAACAGAACAGGCTCAAACTAAATCCTCTGCTCATATAGAGGAGTGGTATGCAATGTGGCAGGCAGGGCTTGTGACAGTAGGGTAGATGGGCAGCCAAATGGACCGAGAAGAGGGGGGAAGTAGGTGGATGGGGGTAGTTTAAGAGGAGGCAATCCCTAACCTTTTTCCAAGAATGGCTTGAGTCCTCACTTAATGACTATGGGATTCATTGGCTAACCACAGCTGGGATTGCCAAAACTGCCATTACCAAGTGGAACAGTTGCATGACACTTTATTTAATGACGGTTGCTAATCCCAATTATGAACTGTTAAGGGAGGACTAGTTGTACTGGATGTTGTTCCTCAAATATCTTGGCTTCTTTTTTTGATGAAGCCTTATACAAATTGCAGGGTTTTGAAATTATTTATTTATTTAACTTATTATTTCTCATTTAGTGTGATTCTAGCTCTGAAACCGAAGGAATGGTGCATCGAAGAAAAAAGCGGAGAACATGCAGCATGATGGGAAATGGTGATACTACCTCTCACGATGACTGTGTGAGCAAAGAGCGTAGCTCCTCCAGGTATTAAATCAAAATACACATTCTTACCAGCCAGTGATAAAAGTTAGTGAGAACTATAACTGTGAACTAAAGTAGATTGCAGTCAGAGAATAATCAGGAATATCTATAAAGTATAACGCTTATCCTATTATATGTAACCAGATATCCCATTTCTAATGCTCTAAACTGATTTTTTTTCTATTTATCAAAAGTTCTGAGGAAGACTTTTCTTCACTCATTAATCCTAAATCTTTTGTCAAACTATTCTCTTCATATAAACAGAATGCACACAATTGAAAATGCTGTTGTTGAGGCATTGGATCAAATAGAATTTAGTGCGCAATTATATAATGGAATGTCTTATATAGTTAATTCCCTGTAATGCTGTTGCTTTAAATACCTCCAGGGCAGGGGTGAAATCCAACAGATTCTGACAGGTTCTCTAGAACTGGTAGCGGAAATTTTGAGTAGTTTGGAGAACCGGCAAATACCACCTCTGGCTGGCCCCAAAGTGGGGTGGGAATGGAGATTTTGCAGTATCCTTCCCTGCCATGCCTGCCAAGCCACGCCCACAGAACCGGTAGTAAAAAAAAATGGATTTCACCACTGCTCCAGGATAAATATATTCTATCAATGATGATTACTTATATTAGATCTTCCTTTTTAAAATTGTATATGGCTAGGAGATTATGGTTGGGCTACTAAATGACTAAAAGCACCTGACAAGGTCACATAGGAAAGTAGCACCATCTTTTTTTTTAGATTATTCTTTATAAATCAAATAGAAATAGAAATCAAATAAATAAAATATAGTTAATGAATTCTAGGCACACTGGCTTTTGCTTAAGAGAAAATCTTGAATTTATACAGACCTTATATTTCTGTGGACAAATCTCAGGGTAAATATCTCATCCCTCTTAATTGTTTGTATCTAAATTCTCACCAAATATTGAATGAGCAAAGGCTCTTTCCCTGGTTCCTTCTGATTTCATTTGTTGTTACAGTGAAAGAGATTCCTGAAGAAAATAGGATTACTTACAAGAAATCTAAGATGAATAGTTTCCCAAAGACTGTATTGACACTTGCATGTTACAATAAACTTGCCATGACAGATATTTATATTTTTTATTTTTGACAGAATTAGGGAATCTTGTGGAAGTCGTGCCCATCCATGAAAGATAACAAGTCCTTCTGCAGATAGTTGCGACCAGCCAGATGTCTTCTGTTCCTCCCACCAGCTTTATACTTGAAGCATTTTGAAGACTTCCCCACTCCATTTTTATTTTTAAATCTAAAGTTTTAACTTACGTTCCCTGCTATCAAAGTCTGATGTCTTGCTAACTAAAGGAGAACACTCAAGATTTTTATGTGTTCAAACTTTTTTCCCTTGTTCTACCAGACAGCGGTAATAAACAGAAGGCAGTGTTGATGTCTATAAAGTCATACTGTAGTTTCCAACACTATACAGTCAACAAAGGAAATGGCAAATTTCTACTAACAAAACTGTATTTTAAAACAAACCCTGCTCTAATATTGTCATATGTTTACAAAATGAATTCTAGTGCATTAACAACTGGGGGTCAGACATACAACCGTTAGTCTACAATTGGCCAGCAGATCTTTCATTATAGCACAAGCAAACCAAGATGATTCTCCTATTGTGTAAATTATTACATGTAAAAGCACCTTTTATAATTCTGAATATATCGGTAACATCAATCCAACCATGGACTAATGAGACTCTTATGAAAATATTGTTTGAACCAGCAGTTCGTCATCATTGCTTCATTTTTTTCTATTTTAATATTTTTAAAAAACTGCAGATACTTGCAGTCACTTTGGGAGTATAACCCAGAAACAAATGGAGATGGGAGAAACTAACTGCCTCATTTATCTCTCCCTGTGGGAATTTCTGGAAACATATGAAGGTAGAAGGATTTTTTTCCTAAAAGGAATGGGTAGAGTCTGAATAAATATAAATAAAATATCTATTTAACAAGGAACTGCTTTTTGGGAGCCTACAAACTTTCTACTGTTATCTACTGTTCTAGTGTTGTAGATATTTGAGGTGTGTGTATTCTGTCCTGAATAATGTGGTTGTATGTCTGTCATGCCAGCTGGATTATTTCAGGGTGTGCTGCTGTTTCAATGGCACTTTTGTTAGTAACAGAGACTGGTATTCTGTTCTGAGGTGCACTTCTATCTCCCTTTATGAAGGTAATTCCATTCCAAGTTGAAAAGGTTAGATACAGCAAAATGAAAATATTCTGTACACTGATCACCCTTGAGAATGCAATAAGTGATTGAGATTTTCGTACAAGGTATGGAGTGCAGGTTATTTAATTCTGTTCTACATAACTGAAGATGCCTAAGAAAATCCATATTTAGTGGATGGTGGAATGTGAAATCAGCTCATGCATGGTCATTTACTAACTGACTCCTGGCCAGAGTTAGAGTGTGGGAAGAGTGGCAATTTTAGTTGAATGTTCCTTATGAAGAGATGTTCCAAATGCTAGCAAGGAGTAGTGTACAGAATTTTCAAAAATTGCTTCCTTCTCTCTCTACCTTTCCCCTAGTAGGAACCTCATTTTAAAATCTCATTTCTTCTGCAAATGGAATTTACTTTTTTAGCAGGATGTTCTGGAACAGCCCATTATGTTTCTGAATACAGTTAAATCTTGTTTGACTAGACCTTGTTACAATGAACTATGGCTTGGGTTTTAAGATTTATTAAATGTTGTTCAATTTGCAGGTTCTTTGCACACACAGAGGCAGGAACACTTCCTTTAACTAGAAATCTGGTATATTTGTGTCACAAGGAATCAGCTAAATCTGTTTGGTCATAGGTTATTTTGGTTTTAATCAGGAAGTTAATACGAAAGAAATGAGCATTGTTTTGTCTGATAAAAAAAAAGAACCCTCCTTATGTGGCATTTCCTATATAATGGAATCTGATTTTTCAAAACAAAGAAATAAACCTGAAGCTTTTTGTTCAGTTTGCATGAAAAGTTACTAATAATGGCATTCTTAGCAATAGTAGCCATAGAAAGTAGTGGAATGGCATAAGTTTTTAAATCTTTTTAATAATGATGAAGTTTGTTTATAACAGCTGTTTGCTTCTGATGTTACATTTTATATTTCAGATTCCCAAATTGATAAATAAACTTGGCTATTCCTTCTTTTAAAAAAGAATTAAATTTTATTTATGAAATTGTGCATGAGACTTAAATTAGGATTTGCCTCTAACAATTACAGCTTTATGTAGTGATTAATTTGGTTTAGCTGTGCTTTTTCACCTATATTTTTATCCTATTAAGCTAAAGCCAGTTTACCAAGTTATAAGAAGGTCTTCTAAACAATGTATTTAGGCTAAACACTAAGATGAGCTTTTGTCATCTTCTTTTGAACAGTAGCTTTTATAAATTATCTTTATGGATCACAGGAAGATACATGTTTTGAAGGAATTACATGTATAATAACTCAATCCTGGTATTTTAAAAAAATAATTCTCCTTACAATTTCTAGTTAATTATTAATTCCACTTTATTTTCTCTTTTAAAAGAAGTCATCATTTACCAGAGAAAATACATGTTCTGAACAACTACTTCATTACATTGAATCAATTTACCTAGACTTTTCCATAGATCTTAATTCACATTTTACCAAAACCTACCGTATTTTTTCGTTCCGTAAGACACAGTCTTTTGTCTCCCAAAAGTGGATGGAAATGTCTGTGCGTCTTGTGGAGCGAATATTGCTGAAGCCCTGTTCACCAACCGGGCCCCATCCTTCGGCCATTTTTGGCCTCCGCGCGTCCCATTTTCTGCCTCCATGTGGAGGCCAAAAATGAGGCGCACAGAGGCCGAAAACAGGAGTGCATCTTATGGTCAGGTGCAAAAAATATGGTAAATCTTGTTGGCACGTCTAAAGATGAAGCGCAACTAACTGGTTTGTATTGAAATCCATCCTAAGAGTGGAGCCAGCAATGCTCTGAATTTCATTTGTTTGGTGATTTAAAAAAAAATAAAAGTCTTATTTTCTACTTAACATTTTGATTTAAATTTCATTCATGTATCTATATGATAAGTAAAATTTTAAGAAACTGGAATACTAGATAAGGTGCATTATGAGGATGGTAGCCTCCCATTACTAATATAGAAGATCAAAATGTGCTGTATTTCATGCGTGATGGTAAACAACTACTTCAGAATAGGCATGGACATTGCTAAATACAAGCTTAGCTATAATCTAGTAAACAGCAGGATAATACCTGTTAGTAATATCCTATGAGTATCAGCTACTTAAGATGCAATAGAGAGAGCCTTTGAGGAGTTTGGTGGTACGTTACAAGAGGTGGAAATGCAATTACTAGAAAGAACATCTTAAAATGCAGAAATGGAGAAATCCGGATTACAGGAAGTTTTAGTTCAAATAGGGCCGGGATAGCTCAGGCTGGTAAAGAAGCCTGTTATTGGAACACAGAGCCTGCAATTACTGCAGGTTCAAGCCCGGCCCAAGGTTGACTCAGCCTTCCATCCTTTATAAGGTAGATAAAATGAGGACCCAGATTGTTGGGGGGGCAATAAGTTGACTTTGTAAAAAATATACAAATAGAATGAGACTATTGCCTTATACACTGTAAGCCGCCCTGAGTCTTCGGAGAAGGGCGGGGTAAACAAATAAATAAATAAATAAACACAATAATGCAAGGAAAACGGTTTTTCAAAGAGAAAAATTGCCAATATCTACTTCAAGCAACATAAATGCAGTTTTTAACTTGAGACATTGCTGAATTAAAATCAGCTGAAAATGAAATGTAGTCCAGAACCAATATTTTGAAAGTAACCCATGAAATTATTGCTGGGTGCTTGTGATCATTGAGAATTAAGTCTTATTTTAAAAGTAAAGGTTTCCCTTCTCCAGTTGTGTCTGACTAGGGGGCAGTGCTCATCTCAGCTTCTTAGCAGCGGAGCCAGCGTTGTCCAAAGATGTTTCTGTGATCATGTGACTAGCATGACTATATATGCTTAGGCACAGGGAAATAGGTATATGATAACTATTTATCTCTCAACATTTGCATGGTTTTGAACTGCTAGGTTGGCAGAAGCTGGGGTAAGTAATGTGAGCTCACCCTGTTGCATGGTGCGCAGGGCTCAAACTTGGGCTGTCAGCTTTCTAGCTGACAAGCTTAGCGTCATTAACAGCAGAGCTTAGAAAACACAGTTTGTGCCTTCAAACTTGTGATTAAGAATGTAGTTCAGGTGTGTGTTTGACTGTTAATAAAATGCAGTAGCTGCACTGCTACCAGATAGTTTCTTACATCACTCCATATTACTGATGGCCTTTCCCCTCCCCCCCCCTAGCAATCATACACAATAATCTCATAAAATATATGTTATATAGCTTCAAGCACTCAGTGGCAAAGACCTCTAACATTCCAACCTGTCTAGTAATTCTCTAAAAGTTCGTGAGTCCTTGTGATTAGTTTAGTCCTTGTGATCAGTTACATTAGTGAATCAGCAAGTTCCATAAGCTGTCGCTGCAGCATAAGTATCACATTATTTTAAATAGAAAATAGTAGGTACTAAGCAAAAGAAGCAAATTCCAGTCACCTTGGTATCTTCCTCTTTTGAGCCAGATCATGGATGCAGTGAGTAGCGCATCCTTGAGTGCCTGCCTTAACAGGAAGCAAGTGGCACATACCTTCTTAAACCAACACTGGACCCAACAGCGATGGATAATACTCATCCAGTCTCCCAACATCCCTTTTTAGGTTGTCTGGTTGAGGTTCAAAAGGGCCTTAGAGAAAGTGAATTATCTGAATTTTGGGGGGTTGGATTTCAGGCCAGGACACAGCACAGAAGTGGCACTGATCTTGCTTGTAGATGAGTTCTGGCAGATTTGTGTTCAGTTTTCTGGTTCTCCTTGACTTCTCAGCAGCCTTCAGTATCATCAGTCATGGTATCCGTCTAGACCAAAGCAGGGACTAGGAGGCACAGTGTTCCCCTTTCTTTCTTTCTTTCTTTTTTTGTTTACATTTATATCCCGCCCTTCTCCGAAGACTCAGGGCAGCTTACAGTGTGTAAGGCAATAGTCTCATTCTATTTGTATATTTACAAAGTCAACTTATTGCCCCCCCCAACAATCTGGGTCCTCATTTTACCTACCTTATAAAGGATGGAAGGCTGAGTCAACCTTGGACCTGGTGGGACTAGAACCTGCAGTAATTGCAGGCAGCTGTGTTTTAATAACAGGCTTCTTA